>NC_142184.1:27249178-27913339 GCF_026936395.1 Plectropomus leopardus | reverse complement strand
AGACATGGATAATACTGCATGTGTTGTGTCAGAGTTTGGATTCTTCATTCACCATGGAGGCATTTGAGAAAAATGTTTTCTTCACAATTTCTGCATGACACATGGTAATAAAAAAAAGGTGATTTATTCCTTTCATGAATTTGCTAATGGTCTAAATGAGTACCTGAATTTGAGAACACACTCTCTCCACAAGGTCCATTTAGAAGCTGTTATGGAGTTTTCAATCAAATGAACTTCCTCAGCACGTGGATTTTGTCCACTTTGCCTCAGTTGTTGACTTTCAAATTTCTATTTTATTTTCTGAGCATTTCAGGGACTTGTAAATTTAAATTTATCTCATGTAAGAAAAAAATCAAGCTCAAAGGTCCTTTACTAGTGTAAAACTTCAGTCAATTTCTGAACAAGATCAAATAAAATAAAAAATTCCGAGCATATTTGTACTGTACCGAAAAAATTACTAATAGGTTTTCACAATAATGCCATTGGAACTACTTAAAAAGATGGATGCGTATTATAACCTTTTTTTTTCTTTTTTTTTTAGAGTGTTGGTCTCCTCTTGACAATTCCTTGAAAAAAGCATATATGCAGTAATCTTAAGGGGAAAGACCTTAAAAATAAATTTTCTACTATATATTATATCTCTTCCCAATATAGAATGACAGTTTCTGTTGGTGGGGTGTGTGTTGGTGGGGTGTGTGTGTGTGTGTGTGTGTGTGTGTGTGTGTGTCTGTTGGTCACAAACAGGTGATGTTGTCTGCTTCTTTGAAATACAGTTGAAAGCCCTGAACAGCTTATTAAAAGCATTTATTTTCATATATTTTTGTTATTGTTATAATTATTATTTTATTTTTATTTTCATTATTATCAATATTTGTTTTAATTCATCAGATCATATCCTGCACTAATGATATTTTTTCTTGTCAAGGTAAAAAAGCCTCTGAAACAACATTTTAGACCACTGAACTCTGCAGTGAAAGGCAAAACACATTCATCTGGGTAGGCTGCAGCTCATTACAGTGAGTTGAGGTAGGTTACAGTCAAGGTTTCACAGACTGCTGAGTAAAAATCCACCCACAGTGGAAGAGTTATTTTCTGATCAGATGTGTGAAATGAAAAAGGAACAAAAGCATATATACTGGGGGAACATTCATTTCATCTAAAGTAGACAACAGTGACAACGATAGACAGTTTGTACCGAGGCTACAAGAGGCTTGTTTGACAGTATTCAAGAAAATGATAACAGACGACGGGCAAAGACAAAGACCAAAGTAGTCTTGATATTTCTGTGCAGCTTTAGAACTCCTTTTCCTTTAACCTAACCTACACACACTCCTTCACCTCCCCCTCTCCCTCCCCACTCCCCAGCCAGCCGCCAACTCTCTCCACTTGGACCATTAATTCTCCCAGCATGCTCTGGGCTTGTGTGCAGTGGACGGGTGGCAATGAGAGCACAGAGGGAGAGCGGGGGAGAGAGAGAGAGAACGTGCTATGTGTGTTTGTGCTCACAAGCGGGGAAGAGCTGACAGATCTGGCCCAAGGGTTGTACAGGGTTGTTGTGTGTGTGTCCATGTGTGTGTGCAGCTAAGTCTGCAGACGAAGAGCAGCACCCAGCAGAACCCCCCCCCCTCCCGCCCAACCTGGATGGCCTGCCTGGTGTACACACAGCAGGCCAGACGGACTGAAAATCCTGCCGGGGATCAACAACTCTCAACAACGCTGTGAAGGCTGCAGGGAGAGAAAACAGTGAGGATGCACAGAGTGCACAGCGAGATGTGGAGACTGACGCAAACCAGAGCACCACAGTAAACAAAGGCTACATTTACCAAGATATCAGTGGCAAACTGGTTATTTTTTTCTGTGTGTGTATAAAAAAACAAAACAGCAAAATAACAAGGTACTCACTGCAATATCATGCAGGAGATGATGGACTTTGTGCCGAAGGCCTACGCTCTTCTACAAGACCACCTGCAAGTAACAATCCGCAACATTTTCTACATGAATAAATTTTGCATAACCTAAAGCAGGCTGCCCACACATTTGGATTGATACAACTGTTGTTTCATTTAGAGGATATTTTTCTTCCATTAAGACATTGTGTTGTGAGACTCAAAACCATGCATGTAGCACATGTGTGACCCTCGTCTTGTTATTAGCAAACATGTAAGAATTAATCCGTTTTTAGCTGGCAATGATTTTTGCTTTTACTGTTGTGGTGATAACTCACAGTGGATTATATCCGCCAATTAGCCCCTTTGCCACTGGACAAGAAGCCCACAAATATATGGCCTTTTAACTTTAGTGGGAAAGGTTAAAACTCTGCATTCATTCCCAGGACAAGTGACTCTGAAGTAGCCATGGTTATTGTTTGGTAGCAGTTTCAATCAGCAGCCATGGAAACATGACACCTGGATTGACTCGCTAATTTTTGCCCCTATTCCAGCACAATCATCCATCCAAGCAGCGCTCAAATGTCATTCCAAATTAGTCAGCACCGAGTGTTAAAGAAAGACTGAACAAATAATAAAATACGGTAAAAAAAGGAACCACTGCTCTCCAAGCTGCTTTCTCATGGTTTGCTAACCCCATTTTCTAGCATGTTCGTGGCGGTGAAATTGACACACCACAAAAATACAAAACCAAGCCATACTTGTCCACTGGCAAAGGGAAAGGAGTCTATCGCCTATTTTAAGGGAGCTTTCCCGGATTGAAGAAAACAGCATATACTGTATACACGCTAGAGATGAGCAATACGGAATAAAAATATTATGATATCTTTGACCAAATACCTCGATATTGATATTTTTGTTAACTATTTGTGCTTTCAGAAAAAAAAATCAAATAATACGATTTTGGATAAATAACCATCAGTATTGTGGATCTTATGACAAAAGTGGGTAAATGCAAATACTATAAACTTGCTACATCTGTCTGGTGAGTAAAATAAAAACAAATCACTTTACTGTTATTCAGCCTTGAAAAGCAGGAAAAGGCAGTCCTTACGATATTATGGCATCCAAAATCTAATATAAAATCTAGTGTCATATCATTATACTGATAAATAAAATATAAATATAATATGAATATGTCAAATATATTGATAAAATATAATATCAATATATTGCCCAGCCCTAATACATGCTAATTGGGTGGGGAAAAAAGGGGAAATTCTCCACCTCTAAAAATGAGGTGTAAACATAGTACAAATGGGATTTGCAAGAGGCTGCAGTGGCATAATATTTTTTTAAACCCAGCATTGTTAACATGTTTCTATATAAGCAGTGGATTCCTTCTTGCCATTACTGGCACATTACCGTCACCTGTAGATTAGTAAAATAGTGTGGCACCATTGGCAGCACTAACATCATGGGGAGACACTTCACTACGTAAAGTTTCTCCAGTTTTAAATTATTTTTAGGATACTGAACTGTACAACTGGCAAATGCTACTTTTTTTCCAAATGCAACGTGAACTCAAAAAGTTGAAGATGAGTGGAGCTGCAACACATTGGGAGATGGTGGGTAAATGCTGATAGTTGCAGTGTTCAGACTGAATGTAAAGTGAATGTTTACAGCAGTGCTATTGGATGTAGCGGTGGTCCAAACAAAGGTGAGGTTATATCCTTGTCAGTGAAGTATTTTATTTGCTTGAATTTGAGGAGAAATTTGTGGTTATTCCGGGACTTAATGACCACAATCATAAAAAGATAGAAAGTCAGGAAAAGGAGGAAAATAGCAGCTGAAGTTCCTAGTAAGTTTTGAACTCAGCTTTCACACAAACGCAGTCCAGAAATACTACACAGACTAATGTTTGGTGTGTTCATTGCTAGCTAGCTATAGCAAACGCCTGTTCAGCTGGTAGATTTTGTCACAAGGTTTAAACTGGCCTCGTGTTCAATTTTGAATCGTTCTCAACAGATTCAACACAATCGGATAAAAAGTCACAGTCATGCCAATCAAGCCTAGTCTGTACACGCCTACACAGTCCTGAGGTCTAATCAGGAGGCGAATGAAAACAGCTGTGTGGGTGGACCCTAGCTTTGTAGAGCATTTGCAACATAATTTCCATCCCTGGCAAATAATTGCTAGAAATATCACAGGTCACATACTGACCATTGGCTGCTCAGAGCTTGTGTGTCCCACTGGTGCCTTTAAAATAAAACTCTCTTGTTGAGGCCTGAAAATGCAAATTAATGCAAAGGGAGCAGACTGCTTATTCCTTTGTTCTCCGGAGAATTCTTTTAATTGTTCCTACCTACAGTTTAACCATTGTAATTGTTCGCACATGATGGTGAAAATGTTACACCTATTGGCTTAGTGAAATCAGTTGTGGAAACAAAGCACTTAAATCGCTGTGTGAGCTAACTTATATAAAGTAAACAGCGGGATGCCAAACTAGTCTCACTTCCTTTCTCAGTCTGTTTAGGTCCACAGTGGGAAAGAGGGAGAGTTAGGGGACGAGATCCTGATTGTCTTCTGGTCTGTATATCACAAAATGACTGTGAGAGACATAGCATCTTGTATGTGGTGGGAAAAAATATGAAAGCTGGAATTGCATGTAATATTCTGCACCTTTCCCCTCCAACAAAGCTTATGTTAAGGGCCCCCTTCGTAATTAATTCATTACAGCTCAACCCATTTACCGCGTCAGTGCACAAAGAAAGTTTGGGATTCTGCTCTCAACTTTTCACACTTTCTGTGGGGAGAGATGATTCCCATTCCTGTGAAATTCCTCTTTTTTTGTGATTCAGGCTGATAAATGATCAGTTGTAAAACTAACTTGATAGCTGGATTGAAAGACATTTTCTGAGACCTAATGGGTTAATGAAGCATGATATATCCTGCCACTGTCTCAACAGGGTTGAGGAATTCAGTGTGTTGTACTGGGGAGCTCCCACCTAGTAGGACACAGAGGCACAACGCTGAGTAACTGCAGCAGCTTTGAAGCTCAGACATATTCCAAATTCTCTCTCAACCTCTGTCTCACACCCCTACACGCACGCACGCACGCACGCACGCACGCACGCACACACACACACACACACACACACACACACACACACACACACACACACACACACACACACACACACACCCTACTTTCAAACACACACACACTACTGAATGACGAGGGAGTCGTCAGTGGCTCATTGATCTTGTACAATACTTGGATAATTCATATCTTTACAGATCACTTAAACCGCAGCTAGTAAAGAGTGTGCTCGATGTTTTACATTAACATTCATTTGTCCAATTAGGGAGTAAAAGATTACAAAAGACTATAAAAACGTTATTGGAAAAGGGGAATTGAGTTCCCTCCCGGTAGTCGGTATCTGTAAAATGAAGTAGATTTGTCACTGTATTATAGCTGCAATGGTAATTTCTTTATGATGCTATAAATGAAGTAGAAGTAGTTATGAATTCAACACACTATTGGTTTTATTGGATTGCAAAAACATACAGTGATTGTGGAGTGGTGTCAGAGTGCTTCATCTTTGCGGTTCTGTGAGCATGTACCTTGGCAAAACTGTGCTTCACGCTAACTGCTAATGCCAGCATCCCACCATGTTCACAGCTAACATCATCTCTACCAGGTATAATCAGTGGTGTAGTGGTAGTTAATAAGGTAGGTGTACAGTACTACTAGGTATATGAGAAGGCTACCGGGGGGGAAGTGGCTAAACTCTGCGATATATCTCAACAACTTTTTGTGTAATAGGTGGTTATACACAATTTTCCCTTGGGGATCAATGAAGTATTTCTGTAAATAGCCAGAAAAAGAGGTGGGTATACCCTGACTGTATCTGCATGTACCCTCCACACACTGGGTTTAACATCACAGTGATCACCATCTCAATTTAACACGTCAGGATGCAGACTTGGCTTTTTGTCTGTAATGTAATACGCATGCATGCATGAAGTGCAGTTGTGACATCAGCGTTCTCACAGGAACTGCACATTGCTAGTTTACACAGCAACAGAAGGGGTGATGTTTTCAAAAGATTAAACTCAGGAACCTGGTTTCAAAAGTTTGCATTTTCAGGTCCCCAAAACACTGTTGTCGTGTGCACAAAATGCCAAACCACAACAAAAGTTTCACGTTTCATGCAAGAACTGTTGCTGTGTTCACAGCCCCTGAGTGGAGTGGGATAATTCAAAGGTCTAGACCCAGGCAACAAACGCAGTGTATATTTTCTTCACCTGGTGACTTGGAGGCAGCAGCATTGACAGCGTCCCCTTATAAAGTTGATATGTTCATCATGTTAGCAACCAGTTGCTTATTTACCCACTTAGCAGACATGTCCAATAATCATGCTCTGCTCTGCTCTGGTCTCTGCCAAGTCTTGAGAAAAAGCTCATCAGCCTCCAGATCTCCAATTTTCACCAGCTCTTCACAAACTTGCACATGGTCATTTGTTCCATTGTCAATAGTAAATATTGATTAGTGCAGCTTTGGAGCGCCTTTATTGGACAGCAATTACTATAGCTACAAGTGACAATCAGGATAATGGCACATTGAATGTCCCTTAATTTCTCAAGATTGTCTTGAGTTGGTCTCTTGGTGACGTGAGTGACCTGACAGAAATCAAGTGGCGTGAGACCACGGACAGAAACCAACAAATACGTTTATCTGTGATATGCTAAAAGGTAGAAGTATAGAATGATCACAAAGTTAGCAAACTAACAGTATTGTCAGTAATACAGAAATATCCACTTGAAATTCACTAACACTAGCCCACTATAAGATAATGGTCATAAATCCAAATATCATCTGTTAATAGGAAGACTGAGTTATTTTTCTTTCACATATTTGTTATTTCCCTCAAAAACATTGTTTTTTGGGGGGGGCTTTTTTATTACATACAAGTGTTTTGTCTTTCCTCTTTTTTGCTCCAACAAGTTACTGCATAGACACAACAAGCAAACCTAGGTTTTCATTAATTTATTTTCTCTAATTCGCTGTTATTACTTTGGTTAAATAACTTTTGCTTAAACAACAGTTGCATGAAACAAAATTAACTTTTCTCAAATAAAATCAGCAACAGAGACTCTCTAAGTGTTTCTGTGTAATGGTTTGTTCGGCCTGTGCATGGAATGCAATTATGGTGTTGAAACTTGTCGTTTTCAGAGCAAATATAACACAAATCTCAATAACATTCCAAATGTTCAGAAACCTCACTCTAATCTGCTTATGATGGCATAACAAAAACAACAACAAAAAAAGCTAATTTAATGTCACAGCACTGATTCCACTCAGTTTGGGTAATCTTGATTTACAATTTCTTGCCAAATTCTGATAACATCTTTCCAGAAAGGGTAGTTCTTGTTTGTGTATGAACTGTATTTACCTTTTGTTTTGGAGTTAAGGAGTCAGATTTCAGTATTTAAAGAAACAATTACCTGGTTAAACACTAAGATAGGCAATGAATGAGCAAACTGTTAAATGATAACCGTACTGCTTAATCCTTTAAACATGAGAGAAGCTTTGGTAATTCAACAGTTATGAGTAAACAGGTGAAAAGGCTCCCATGCTCAGAATATGTAGAAGGATCTGTCTGAATGTAGGCGGGATTTGTGAAATTGTATACTGGATGCTATAGACTGAGAGAGACGCAGAGACAGACAGAGAAATATTGACTGAGTTAGACTAAAGTGTGTGTCTGGGGAATGGAGAATATGGGTAGGCGTAGGAACGAGACATGTGGGGGGGGGGTTGTTTGTGTGCTCAATATCATGCTCCGTCAAAAGCTGTAATATCTCTTCCATTTCATTAGTTGCTACATGAATAGACTTGACATCAATCAGCGCCCGCTCGGCTGATTGAAAGAGAAGTGCCTCAGCATCAGAGAACATCATGGAGCATCATGGAACGAGCTCGCCTCGTTTGTAGGCACCAATTGTACAGCGTTTTTTCGGAGAGTAAGAAAATGAATCACAGCCAGACTTATATCCAGAATCTGTAACAAATATACAACTCTAACACTACAGTAATCAATGGGAGGGATTTACACATTTTCCAAAGCACACGATGCATTTTCCCACCTTCTGACATGGACGTGAATGCACCATGAACAGCTTGAATTTGTCAGTTCACGTTCTCAAAGGTATCACAATTTGTTGATGACATGGCATGTGAAGTCCCTCCAGTTTCACACCATGCTCATACAAATGGAAGCCAATGGCAGCGAGAAGGTTAAGAAAAACTACATTTATCATGGTTGTACGCCTCCACGCAGCAGTCAAGTTGCATTTACATCTCTGTATGTGAAAACATGGATGCTTCGAACACATCTTCCCACTTAGCAGCACAGAAGATCTATAAAATCAGCAAAGTATCAAGATGGGCATCCAAGATTGGTGTCACCAACTTAGTATCTGACCAAATGTCTCCCCTTCTGTTGCTGAGATATGACGCTGAGTAAAAGTGTTTTTGTAGAACATTATGATGCCACAGTGAGGCTGACCTTTTAACTTTTAGATATACATTAAATATAATAACTTCATCGTTTTGTCATAATTGACCCTTCCCTAAGTCCAGCCCCTCAACACACACTGGCCAATCATAGCGCAGCAACGGCCAGCACCAACAAGGGTCCGACAACTTCATGGCTGTGCTCCATAGCCTCTCATGCAATCATGTCAGATTTTCCTCATCTTCAGGCTGGTTTTACTGATACTGAGCTTAACATTGTGCCTGGTGAACATGTAATAATTACACTAATTACTTGGAGAGGTTGGAAGGAGATTAACATTTCTTCGGTATTCCAAAACCAAAATCAAACTCCAAAAAGTGTAGGGATAGCTATCTGACTTAGCTACTGAGGGTGTAGCCTACTGAATGTATAAACAAGCTACTTTTTATTTTAATGATTATAAAAGTGAGTTACAACCTACTCTGCTTTACAGGAATAGTGGAGGGAATCCGAGGAACTTTGCCGGTATTTAACCAGCCATGTGTCATCACAGTGTGTGCAGATGAGCGGTTTTTGGCTGGTGGACTGGGAGCTCTGGGGGGGGAAAGGCAGCGTTACAGGGGAGCAGCTACATACCGTTCTTTTGCACACACCGCGATGACACACAGCTGGTTGAATAAAAACAGTTTCCCTATATATTCATTTCATCCTTTTCATCCCTCTGTCTCAATCACTTGGCGATATGGTGGTTCACTTTTAAAGTGTGATCTGTGTGTTAGTCTTTAGCCTCTAACTTTATCTTTATAACCTGTTTTTGCTGCTGAGTGAGGCTGACATCCTGGATATATCCTCCAAATAAATATTGTAGACCCTTCGGTCTGCCTCTCTGTGGGGATCACTTTTTCATTTTCACAAAAATGATATAATAGAGTGCAGTTAGTTACAGTGTGAGCTCCATGCTAGCTCACACAGCTTGATGGACCATCACAAAGAGGCGAGGTTTGGCGAAGGGTCAATTACATATGAATTCTTGATCTCAAAGGTCAAGGTGTCTGTGACAAAGCAAATATGTTTTGTGAAGTCACAGTTAGCTTTGACATTCAACCACCAAATTGGACATTTGTGTCAAATTTGAAGAAATTCCCTCAAGATGTTCTTGAGAGATTGCATTCATTAGTTTGGGGCAGACTGACAACCCCAAAACAATATGCCTACCGCCATTGCTATCACCAGCGCAGAGGCATAAAAATATATTAATTCAAAACCTTTTATCCACTGTAATTGCATGTTTTCTTAAGTGCGTCCAAACTGTTGGGGCCATAGTCAGGACAGTTTCATTCATCAAAAATGTTTACTGGAGAGATTCACAGGTAACAAATGTAGGCATTACTCTACATTTCAGGGAGGAAATGAGCAGTATTTTTTGTTGGAGCAGCAACAGCAGTGGATCCTTACCAGAGCTGACAGTGCCGTCTTTGTTGATGGAGGCCAGGACACAGGGAAGTGGAGTGCTAGCTTTCTGCTGAACCTTGTCACCAGTCAGTAGTTTGAGCTGCTGCGATGTGACTGGTGGGAAGCGATAGAACTGGAAGGTGAAGTAAATGTTCGCAGGCCAATCAGGACCAACACCTGCTGTCGGTATTCTGGCAAAACACAGAGGATGATAATTATTCCAAAAATAATGATCACTCATGGTGCAATATTCCAAATCAAAATGGCAATGATGCATGTAAATAAATGCAAAAGTGATTGATTTACTACCCTGAGTGTTATCAATTAACACCAAATGTGGTATTTTTATTCCAAAATCTATATGGAGGGTAGAGTGGTATGCATATTTGAAAATTAATGGTTGAAAATGCCATTAAAAACCCAGAGGAGTAAATCACATTTCAGCTAATGATTTACCTCGGACAATTCCAGGAAAGAAAAAAATCAAATATGCATGTCTGGCACGTCCTACCAATGCTGGTAATTCAGCTTTACAGCTACTTAAAAGTAAAAACCCAATAATAAAAATGAGGATTAGAACTCAAGGTAGTAAATCACACTTTAAAGTGGCTATAAATTGGACTGCTGATTGAGTGGGTACAAACTCAGCTCTACACCTTTGATTTATTATAAGTGGATAGCTTGGCTCCTTCTTCAAACTTAAGGCAGCTTGAAAAGTAGCTATTAGATCTTTGGAGGACAGGAAATCTTGTCTATTTGTGTCAGAAACGTGTATAAATGTGGTTGTATTCACAAACAGAATCACTGAATGCAGTTTTTGTTTGCTAGGACTCCTATGGAGAAAAAAAAGGCTTTGTGACTAAGAGAACCTCCTGGTGTTGTGTATCCCTTTTCACACAAACCACCCTCTGAGTGTGATTTCACACACACATACACAGATCTAAACACACACTTCAAACTGCTGATGGCCCACAAAAAGTCCCGGTGAGCCTGCAAGCACTCGATTTAGCACCAAGCATATTAAGTAATGAGCGGGTTTCAGGATGAGCCTCTTTCTGTTTCCGTCTGATGAACAGATTAGCAATCAGTCATCGGGCATTCAATAATGAGGAGCAAAGAAAAGGCATTTGAAAACAAAGCAGGGACCGCTGGGAGGCCCCCCACGACCGCGGACAGGTCGTCTGAGGCGGAGAATTCAAAGTGGAATCTAATAAGAGCGGTGTGTGACCTCCCAGTCAATCACTTGCTCTGATATTCCACTGTTAAAGATGCCGCTGTGCTCCATCTTCACAGAGGAGCAGGCATTAATATTCATTCTGTAAACAGGCAATATTGATAATTATGGCGCCCGGGTGAGAGCTAGAAATTATACTGCCTATCCACAGGCTCCCCGCTTGCCTAAGTGCTACCGCTGCCGAAATCCCAGCCTGCCATACCTGTTTGTCATAATTATGTGGTAACCTTCAGCTCACTCTACAGTGAGCAACAGATATATGCAATGTATGTTCACGTGTATGGCTCAGGTTGTGCTTCAGATTGCCTTCTGCTGGCCTTGAAAAAACAAACACTGAACCAAATAAGGTGTCATATTTTTGAACACACAAATAAAATAAAAAAATCAATGCTATGATATTAAAATATCTGTTTTGTTTCTCTGTCTCCAACTGATGATATGATTACGTTTCAACCTACCCAGGGGCCTCCAATATTTGCTGTTGTAATCTTACAATATAACTACATTTTTACCACCAAACTATTCCAACTCGCCTGCAGAAGGGAACTGATTTAATTGCCAGTCTGTATGGAGTAAACACAATAGTGATGCTATGCTGGGGAAAGCTGGTGATAGGAGACATGTCATTACTGACCTCTCTGCTCAGCTTCTGTGGAGAAACAATGGATGTTCTGTGTATGATATGTGCACAAACAATTACTGTTAGTGTGAAAGGTTAAAGTAGAACCAGAAAGTCAGTCTGTAAACTGTGACGGAAGTTACTTCGGACTTTTGGTAATGATTTTACAGTTCATCCTCAATTTTGTCCTCTAATTAAATTTGGCTAACTTGGGGGTTTTTGATTACAACCTGTCTGATCACATGACTTCTGGTGGTCTTTGCTCTATTTAACTTCTTTCCCCCAAAACCAGAATTATCCCTTTACATGCTATTCAACACATTTCATCCCAAGTTGTCACATTTTGCAGCTTTGCAGCAATAAGATTACTTTTTTTCATTGAAAAGTGCAAGGGCTTTGCACCTATGTTATATGACTACATAAAGATGCGAGAAATATAAATTCAAATCAGTGTTATGACTCTGTTATCATTTTTCCGTCTCTACAGTTCGTAGCACCCTGAAGTGAATCTACATTAAGTTAATGGCATCTATTACCACACAGGAAGAGCCAAACATTTTTATATACATATATTAATCCAAACTGAAAACAAAGCAGATCCCTCTGTTCACACATAACACAGCATGACGGTGAGCCTATGATGAACAAGACAGACGTGAGTTGAGTTCATCAAACTGCTGATGGTGCTGATGACAAGATAGAAGGGCACAAAGAGTAGTGTGTCTTTTACCCATCCTTCAGCAGCCCCTCTCCACTGTCAGACCCTGACAGAGGGGACACTGGCTCCAGGGTTTTAGTGACGGGCTGCTGACAGGCCCAATTCAGCCCGTGCTGACGGGAAGTGTGTTTATGTGTTTTTCTTCAAATTGCGAGCATACGTCTGCATGCTGTGTATGGGTATGTACTTGACGTGTGTAAAGGATGACTGGCAGGACTTTATGCCTGCATGGTTTAAGTGCATTGCAATTTTGGCTGCATTTCAATACAGAAAACAGAGAAATCTCAGGGCAGGCGGGTTGCTGTTGTGCATAATGGATGGATCTATTCCTGTATACAGTTATATGGCCAGTGGTTCAGTGTACAGTAAGATGCAAGTAAAGTGCTGTCAAATCAGGCTGCAACAACAATGATTCTGACATTTATCAAAACTGAATTATTATTTTTACAGTAGCACTTAAAGCTACAGTTGGTAACTTTTATAAAAATAACTTCTTGTCACATTTGCTGAAACTGTCACTATATCCACACAATAATAGATGAAATAATCTGTGAAAAACGTCATGTTCTTTTGCCTTTGTGCCTTTGCTTATATTGGCTTTACTGCACATTAACGAAAACAACCAACCGAAGCAGAGGAGTCTCTAATGCGGCTGTCAATCATGTCATGTTCATGAACTGTGGTCAAACTGTCACTTAGGCAGCACTGATCAAATATGAATTAAGATTCTGTTACTGCATTGCCTATTTCTACCCTCAAATGTTTTTCGAAACATATTTTAGTTTACCAGTTTAGTTTGGCTGGAAAATGAGAAATTTTCTGATCCAGTCATTGGCTGGAAAAAACATTCTCATTTTACAGCCCAACAGTACACTAAAATATGTTTCTGAAAACATTCAGATTCTGTTACTGCATTTCCTTGTTTTTGCCTCAGATGCTTTAAGAAAAATATTATGGTGTACTGCTTAGCTGTAAAAGGAGACCGCTTGCTATGGTTGGCGAGCAGTGCTTTGTTTTTGGGTCAGCTGATATGGCGGTAGGTTCACAAATTTTCTCATTTCACAGCTAAACAGTGCACTAAAATATGTTTCTGAAAACATTTGCTGCAGGAAATAGGCATTGTGATAACAAAATCTTGATTCATATTTGATAAGTGCTGTCTTTTTTGACAGTTTGTAGCTCACAAGCAATAAAAAGTTATTTGTGATATTTTTATAAAAGTTACCAAGTGCAGCTTTAAGGAGCATGTTATCAGTTGCAGCATACTGGCTAATATATACTGTTCTCTATAATAAAAGCAAATACACTGTGCAGACCATGAGCTGCTGCTTACAGTTCATAGTGACACTGCTGCCTCGTGTGTCCCAGTACTGCAGGCCTCACCTTGTAAACGCCAAGAACTGGAACACCAGCAGGTTGCCCTGGAGAGGGTCAGCCTCTTCACGCTGAGGGTCAAAGGGCACAGGCTCTGTGGGGTCCAGGACTTCTGCCACCTGCCCACTACAGTCCACAATGTCAGGGAAGCCAGCGGAGTAGAGGTGGGCCAGTGAGCTCCTGGAGCTGACTGAGCAGGAACTGTAGGAGAAGGGTTCAATTAGAGGAAGTTTCCAGAATCATGAGTGCACATTGATCATTCGCCAAGCTGAAAAACACTTCAGCAAATGCCTCTCCCGATGCTTTACGAGCAGCAGGAGGTAATGTGTTTTAGCCCGTGATGCACCGGCCTCACTTGGGTGATTTGTGGTTGTAAATGAAGCAGAAAAAATGTTTGGATCCAAGTGGAATACCGTGCTGTTTTATCGTTTCAGATCCAGTTTATCTTGGATCAGCTCCATTGTGACTAAAGATGGTTACCTCCTGGCTAACCTGAATTTCAATATCCGTCTGGACTTAACAAAAATGCAGTGAAACAATGGTCAGACAGCATGAGGATGTCAGCAATATCCATCAAGCAGCAGCACCACAAGAATGCTTACAGGGGAGAGACTGAGAACGGGTGCCAAAGCGCTCCCTCAGGATTTTCAAACATAATTGGCAGTTATCTCTAATCATAGCGGCCACCTGTTTTTCCGCAACTATGGTAACATTCATAACTTATACTTTCAGCGCTGACACCAAACACTCTGGGTATGATAAACACAGTGCACAGATGGCTGGCTAAAGTGCAAGCACAGGAAAATGAACGATAATGTTTGGGCTTATCATAACAGTGACGCTGCCTATGTCCAGTCGGTAAACAGTTGAACTCACAGCTTTACATTTGCATAAGAATGACGCCTTGATCAAACTAATTAAGGCAACAACAGTGAAGAAGACAGATTATTGGCTTTTCCTCTGCGGCTGTGTCAATTTCACACTTTCAAAGTTATATCTTAATTTAGCCGGAGTGGATTAATATTCAAGCCATCATTTTTTATTTCAAAGGGGGGCTCTATCAGATATGCACGGCAACTTCAATTAAACTTCTTTAGACTTCATTGTTCTTCTAAAAGAAATGGGTCATTCCACACCGAAAACAGTCAAAAAGATGTTTTGGCTCCGAGTGAAGAGGCAGAGATGTTTCAGCCCACTGAACTGAACAGCATCATGTCTGGATCCAAACTCTGGGATTGGGAAACTGTTTCGATGCCAGCTGCTTATTTACAGACTCTCTGCGCTAATGCAATGTCTTGTTTTGGAGTTACTGTGCCCATTATTTGCAGGGTGTTCTCTCATTCGGTGTCCCACCTCGGAGACCTGGCCGCTTCACCATTAAGATGTCCTCTCCAAACTCTATTATTAGCTGCAGTCTACACTGTGAGCTCATTGCATTGCATTGTGTAACACTAAATCAAAGTCAAAAGCTCTTCCTTTTACGGCTGGATATGATAATGAATTTTCACACAAACAAACAATGCCGAGACTATTACCCGAAGTGGGATGTAAAGGCTGACAAAACGATTTCTTTAAATTGGCTCAGAGCTGAATTCTCCTGCCTACTGACAACACCACTATACTATCCAGTGAACACATGTTGCCAATTAGTGAGCCGATCAATATCCTTCCGTAGATAGCGAAACAGCAAACCATTGTGCTAATGAAGGACTGTACTAGTGTTCACACAGATACCGGGCCGATAGAAAAACAGTAGCGTGTAAAAAAGGATGTTTAAAGCAGCATTAATTCAATTATGTCTCCTATCAAATATGAGTATCACTCACATGGGGAGGTTAGCCTGAACAAAAACTGCCCTGATCACAGAAAGTACAACTAGAAGAAGATAAGAAGAAAATATTATTGCAAGCTTAAGCTCCATATTCATCCCAGAACATGGTGGTCAGATCATACTAGTTTCATATCTGTGGGACACATTAGAACGTCCTTTTCACACTGAAGTGCCAACTTCCAGTTCAATTCCAAACCAATGGATTTTTGTAAGGCTACACATAATCATCATCATCATCGTCTATCATTTTACTGGCCAGTACTTACCATTTCACAAATACCAGCTGGCCTCTTTATTGCAATCCATATTACACAGCTGATGCCAACACCAACATACATGAAGTGGTATTCTGTCCTCCTCTCACACAGAATCAGAAATAGCTTTGAGTTTCAGAGAGCAAAATGGTCTCTGATACTGGATTTGGTTCAGTTTACGCAAATAGCTTACTTTAACATGAATAATGATAATTCAGAGGAAAGCATGACAAAAGAACGCCAGAAAATGACACATTCACATGGGACCTATTATGTTCATATTTAACATTGTCAAAGTTTCAAATAATGAGGTAAACACATGCAAAAGTAATCCCTGTGAGTAAAAACTTCAGGCTCCAAACTGTTCTGAATACACTACCTTTGAAGTGTTTATATTACATAGCCTACACTGCTACATGTAGCTACAGGCCAATGTCAGGGAAACGTATAATGTTGGTTGCTTTGATTTCAGCATGATTTCAGACAATTTTGCTGTTGGAAGCTGAGCAATTGTAAAGATTTTGGTTTACAAACTTTTATTGGTGATTTTTAAATAGTAGAAAGTGTATTCTCCTTGATGCATTATGGTGCAGATGTGCAGAGACCCAGAAACACAGACCAGTCAGAGCAGACTGGGTTTTTTTCAGGACAGGGCCTTATAGAGACAGGCACCAAAACAGAGTATTCAGACAGAGGTTGAATACAGTTGTTCCAGCATAGACAGCATGAGAAAAATAGTTTTGTTTTGTTTTGTTTTTTACTATTAAAACATGTAAATGTGTTCTTGTACAAACCTAGAATACAAGTAGGAACCTGAAAACAAGCACAATAGGTCCTCTTAAAGGAAATAATGTCCAGCATGTTTTATGAAGGCCCTTGGAGTAAAAGCAATTTATAAGTGATGTATTACGGTGTAATAAGATGAAACAGAACCCACCCCTTAATCTTTTGGCTATTTGGCTTTCTATTTGTTTTACTGTAAACTTTTACTATGCAGCTATCACTGAATATTAAAATGACATTGCTTGCTTTCAGACCACTTCAAGATACTTCGGGATTTTCAACAAGCTTTTTTTTTAAACTTAACTGTATTTGTTCAGCAGGGAGGCTTTTTGTAGAATAAAAACCTTTTGACTTTCTATATCATGCCTCAAGTAGATAATAGAGAAGGCTCACCTCGGCACATTCATCCCTAGGGTGATGACAGGGGCATGGACAGGGGTGAAGGGCAGCTCTTGAAGTTGGTCTCCTTCATCCTGAGCTGAAGGTGACACACCCCTTTCCCGCTGAAGGTCCATCTCCAGGTGGGCAATGTTGCTCACACCCGAGCAGGCCTGTACCAAAGTGTGATGACACAGATACAGGTTGTGAGTAGCTATTAAATTAAGAGGTGGTTAAAAAACTACTAAAGAAAATCCATTTGAACAATAGCTAGTGTTTTTTGATAAAAATCTATGAAGACGCCAGGAAAGCTCAATTATAATACTGTAAGTCTACATTTTCAAGACCAACCATAGGGACAAGAGTTGAAAATTAGCAATACATTGTGCAATACACTAGTCTCATACTGGAACTGTGTTGAATTGCATCATCACTATCAAATAAGGTACAATTCAAATTCACCGTGTCTACAGTTCGGGCTGATGTTTCCGTGTATGGAGACGCACATAAACTAAAGTGTGAGAAAAGGAAAAAGCAATAACATGAAATGACTTCACTGTGGTACAAGCTCAGACAGAAAGGAATCCAAAAAACAGGCTTTCTTGACAGCTGGATGCATGGACAGTAAAACTGTGTCATGGGGGCTTAGAACAATACAACACGGCAGGGAGACAGAATGCTAGTGGTGGAGTTGTCAGAAGGGATTCTGGACATGGCCTTATACTCTGGCTGCTCAAACCTCTTCAATACACAGCAGCCATATGCCTGTAGTACGTCTCGGTCCTTGTGAATTCCTGTATTGACTCTGAGTGCCCATCTGTAAGTTACAGGGCATTAAATAGCCTTGTCCATCAATGTTCAAACCGAAGTGAAGCCACAAACACTCTCCTCTCAGTGTTTTCACTCAGTATTGGAGTATCATCATAAAACATATCAGGATGTGAGTCACTGCTTAAAGCTGCAGGGAGCAACTTTTCTGGATTATAATTTACTTGGAACAAACAACTGTAAATCGACATGTTCAGCAACCAAAGATGAACAGCATGACGTGTGAATCTCAGAAACTGTGCTCTGCTATTCTTATTTCAAAGTGAAATGTGGAAAAGCGGGAGGCAGAAGGTGTTACTTTCTCTTATCAATCACTCCCCACAAGCTGCCCTACCAATTATAAAATCATTAATTACAGTCTGTTTGTTTGAATTTTAAGATTTCCTCCTAGATGTAACTCACCACGTTTGTTTTTTCTGTCTTTTGTATAGCTTCTGCTTAATAATACTGGATTTTTCTGCGTTTGTGTCCCTTCTTTTCTGCAAAGACCTCAATGACACACCTGTTTGTTAAAAACAGTCTATAAATAAACTTGACATGAAGACAATACATCCCTGAGAGAAATTGGTAAGGTGTGCCAATGCAATTTCTCAAGCTATTGGAGGACAGAATATGTGGGATAGATTGTAAAGAGATGAATCGCTCAGATAGTGCAACCTGCACATCACTGTTTTAGACTGCTATTTTCATTCTAAATTGTTTGTTGGCAAATCACATGAAAAGACAAAAACCAACAATGTGTTAGTCCACCTCTCAGTACTTTTCCATTACCCTTCTCTGCCTGTGGTCCCAAGCCCATCAGCTCCTAGTGAAGATGCAAATCTTAAAAAGGGAGTCAGAAATACCTAGTTTTTTTTATTTAAAAAAAGTAATTTTGCAAAACAGCTGGGCACTGTAGCTTCTAGAAAACATTACTCAAACAGGAGTGAACAGTGTATTTGCTGGGGTCTATTTTAAGCCATGGATAAAAGGTCCAGTTTGTCAGAGATAGAGGAATATATTGACAGATATGAAATCAAATATTTGTATGTACACAACAGCGTCAGCCTCTAGTATGACATATAATATATGCATCGGTAGCACTTTCTAATCAATAACAATGGCATAACATGTCAATCACAATAATTTATCCTCTCTGTTATATGGCAGCTGATCTTGTTCTCTGCTCAGAGGGTAAGTAGCTCCCGAAATCAACGTTTTGCTAGTTTGTGAACATTTATGTCCACTGTTCTTCTTTGAATTAGCTGCAAATGGAAAACAGCTGCTTTTTAAATCCCCGACGGTGAAGCCACCATCTTTACACGTAATAAAAATATTTCACCTCCACACCTATGGTCACGTCTTTACGTCTTTACATCCTTACGTTTTACACGGACGTTGGTTCAGCTCTGTTACTACGTCCATTTCTGGTTCAGAGGTGAGACCACTGTGTCCCCCACTTTCTGTGATATGATGTTATATACTGAACAACAAAGTGGTATAAGAGTGTGATATTCTCTCCTCGAACAGGCAGTGTAAATGTTTAGTAGAAAGGAGTAAGATATACCAAGTTTTGGATACACAAACAATACTCATTAGTGGGTTAAATTCATTGTTGAGGGATTTCTTGACAGTACGGAAAATATTGGTCTTGTCCTTTAAAACTAACATAAACATCTTTTGGTTGCACTAAGACTATTTGCTTGCATTTAAAATGAGCTTTGCTTTCAAGGACATTTCTGTTTTCCCTACATTAGTACCAAACTACATCATTTTTTTCCCCGGAAACTTCCAAGAGTCAACAATTAAAGCGTAACTTCATTTTTTGTTCTGTGAAGATGACAATTTTTTTTTGTCCCTTCTTGCTGAGAGAATGAGCTCCACTGTGGCAACTTTTAATTAACCCAAAGTGCCACTGACAGTCAATTCCTCATTTTGATTTAGGTAAAAGCAAACAGGCTATAAAAAACATATTGTTTATGTTATGACTTTGAGGCAGTCTTGCATTTAATCTGCAATTCAGTTACTGATATTCTTTTGTTTGGCTTGTTATCCATTTTTCTCCCTCCTTCACAAAACCAGCTACTTAGGAAAAGAAAAAGGACTGTTAATGCCTGTGGATCAATTCAACGTTTTTAAATGTTTAGTGGCAAACATTAATCCCCTCTTCTTGTCATTGACAGACACACAGCTGGAGGGGTATTAGCACAGATAATTAGCTAAGGAGTGCTAATGGTGTCATTTTCCAGTCAAGTGTTTCTTTTTTTCTGCTCTCTGATACATGTGTATGCTTCAGTTGGCCTATCAGAGCACATGCATGGCTGTGCATTACTGGGCTTTCCATCAAGCATGCTGGTAATAACCTCGACCAAAGTCATGCTGCAACATACACCATCTATGTTCCCACTCTGATCATGCAGCCTGCGGTGTAATAACCATCGAGGATGCAAAGGCATGGCGTGAAACCCTTAGCATGTTTAAAAGGCTTCAAAGTAATGGCTTTATACTGTATCTGAATCTGCTGCCATCAAGCTTACACTGTGTGATGACATATGAGAAATTGCTTTTTATAAGACAGTGTTTTCAGGTCAAGAACAAATGGAGGTTAAAACAATAAATTCTCCAAGTTGATTTAATGACTCAATATATGCACAATGAATGTCCCAGAAACTCTCTTAGAGTATCAGAACTGAGAGCTAATGGCAGCCAGGGGACTGGGGATATAATGCATCATACTTATCCAAAGCTTAATGTTGGAAGTGTTCTTCCATTTCCAAAGAACCATTGTATAGTATAAGCTGTAGAGTATGAAACAAGCAACAGCAATCAAGCAATTGCCACTTGAATTTAAGAGAAAATGTTAAAAACAGAATCAGACTCTTAAAAGGATCATTTGGATTTTTTGAAGTGAGGTTGTATGAGGCTTTTAATTATAGTCAGCACTTCAGTTAATGGCAGTCGGCATCCTAACAGTTTGGTAGAAAACAGGCAGGAGCACTAACACAGAAGTTTATGTACTGCTGTGGACAAGGAGAAGCAACAAAATGTGTTTTAGCCACCTAACAAAAGGCCCCTATCAAAAAAATGGATCATTTTAGGTGTACGCTATATTGAGAATATTTTGATCATTTTACCTTTCTCTCAAACAGTCTCTTTCCTTTGGCACTACATTTTCTTGACCATAGAAGGTACGTATTCCTACGCATGAGCACAACTGTGCCACACACTGTATTATAACATTTTGGTCAGACTTTCAACATTTTATAAAGGAGACAACAAATTCAAAAAAATCTAAAATGTGAGCAATATGATAGTCACAACAAAATGCCTGTCACTTTGGAGGCTACCTTTATGAACCGGAGTATAAAGAAAAACATTTGCAGAGGTAGACTAAAGAGGTTGAAAGAGATATGCGTAGGACTACTGAAGTTGGGTGTTGGGTCAGGTGAGAAAATGTAGTGCGACGAGAAAGGGCTTTCTGACAGCAAGGTAAAGCGATGAAAATATTCTCAATATATAGCTTTACACTCAAATTGATATGGATTTGGCCTTTTTTTAAGTGGCTAAAACATGTTTTGCTGCTAACCCGCATCTACTAAACTTTTTTAAGACGCCCTGTCCATGGGTGTTGTTTCTTGACTATGATATCTCAACACTAACATTAGCTAGTAAACTAATATGACCTTACATCTAATACTACTAATAATACTAATATGACAGCGGTGACATCACCAGGACATTTCTAAAAGTAAAAGAGATTGTCAACTAAAAACACACGCAGACAAATACGCCTGCTCCTCATTGGGAATAATTGAAAAAAATGCCAGCACTAAGAGAGAAACACTATGTAGACACAGGCCCTTACTTCATCTGTCATGACCAGTAGCTTCATTACAGTTATTTAACTTTATTATTATTATTTTTTGCCATATGTTTTAGCATTTACCATTATTGCCACTTGTGGCAACAGTGGCAGCTGCTTGACAAATGTTATATAGTCACGCTTTTATACTAAAGTAATAGCAATTATAGCCGTTTAATAGCCGTTTAATTCCCTGAGCTCTTTGTTTTATAATATCTGCATGTCCCTTAAGGCTTATCAAAACGAATGCATATCAGTGTTTCACTTCAGTGTGATACACAAGTATGTCATCTTCATCTGAACAAGCTGCTCCTGGCTAACTGACAGATACATTGTTGCTTTGGCAAAACAGTCCAATGTTTAACCTTCTCGCCCAACATGAGGGATAAAAAAATAAAAAACACAATATGCAAACACATTTATTTTTACAGAAGCAGTGCTATAAATAATTGGTGAAACTGAATAAGTGCAAAGGTATATTCTAAAACGTCATCACATTTCTAATTCTACAAGAAAGTCCCTGCTAAATTGTAGACAATCAAAAAATCCACGCACCAGAGAAGTTTAGATAATCTCTACATGTGGAAAAACTGCAGAGAGTTTGTTGCCAGGTATGAATGGTTATTTCACTTGCACCCATTGCGTCTGTCATGGAATTAAAAAAAACAACAACAAAAAACAAACAATCTTCAATCTTTGAAATTTACATGACCACAAATGCTAACATATAGGATGTTCCAAACTCTTGACTGAGGGTATACAGATATACATATATCAGGGCTGAAATGGTTCATGTATTCTTGTAACCATCCCATACAGTGGTCAAGGTCCATTTATGCATGTAATGTGGAACCAAAGTTCACAAACACAAGTTCAGCCACAAATTTTTAGCTGCATGCTGTTAGCAACAGGTACTGAGGTTAGTACAATATGCCAATTGTCGTAAGAGTCAGTCACACTGCAGCAAGTACAATGAAATGCAGCGAGTGGAAGACCTGTCTGTGGGTTCCTGAGCAGCAACAGCAATAGAAATAAAGTTTTATATAAGATGAGGACAGTGTGCCTGCCTTGCTCCACATATGTAGGCTATGTAAATGGAAACACGCCTAACATGCTAACAGATGTGCCAATGAGGAAAACAAAAACCTGAGCACAATTCCTTATCCCCACTGCTTTCATTGCCATACAAGTAATTTGCAGGTCAATATATTTTTAGAAGTGGTTTTTTTTTCATGAGTACCTTTTACACAGAACATAAATATTGTGCGGCAAAAAGCTTTTAGTTTTTTTCCTAGAACAAAGTTGATTTTCCCGAGCTTTCACACTGTGACTAAATGCATCAGCCAATCATGTGATGTGATGTTGCAAAACTATAACAGTGGCGAACCTGTTGCAACTGTCACAAACTGGCATCGCTGCTGGTATATAATTTTCATGCCAAATTGTCCCTGGTGATTCTGCATTTATGAGTTGTTCATTTGTCACACCACCAGTTTGAAGGACCTTAATGTACCAGTTTTAATTGTTATTATTCTATTTATTTTGTATTTTCAGCTTCATAGCATAAGAGATACTTTTCTGTATATAAGTCTATTGTGACCTGTTGCCTTTTAAAAAAGTGTTTGGTCAGTGTAATATACAAGTGATTTAAAAGACCCTTATTTTCAAAATAAAAATAGTTTGCCAAAGTCTTTGAGGCTGAACTACTGTCTGTTCAAAATAAATGTAAGAACGGATCCTTATGCATTTTGGGTTTTTTTTTAAACTGAACCAACCTCACACCAAACCATGACTCCTAAACCTCTGTGTACTTTTAAACTCTTAATGTATATGAAACACATAAGTTGTACTGACAGTTTCAACAAAGCACGACCCAGTCAGTCTTTCAAAAACAAATTAAATTGTGCTTTTTTTAGCCATATTGTGCGTCTGATTATATTGTTATCTCCAGTAAGCCTGATCCACAGTTCCTGGATTATTCCTGCAATATGATTCATAGCTTAGGCTGTATGGATTTCGAGCATGAAATAAGGGAGAAAACCCATTAAAGCAACTGCTGTCTTGTTAGAATATGAGCAAAGTCCTTCTTAGCTGTGCTGAGGCGTAAAAGCAGGTGGACAGGACAGCTTTGAAAAAGCCTCACAGTCCAATGTGATAACAAATTGGAAAGAAATAACGTAATAGAGAAAGGAGAATGAAGAAATACAATGCAGATTTACTGTATACTATTGGACAAACTACTGTAAGCGAATTACAATTACTGTAACTAAGACTAGAGTCCCACTATTTAAGGGCTGAATCCAAATGTCCAGACGTCCATGTACTTGCAGACTCATGGACTCGTGAAGTCCAAAGTGCCCAGGGCTGTCCTAATGCATAATTCATTGTGTCCGCAAGGGCCTGGAGCACACTTTATGCTGACTTCCAGAGAGGCTACTTCAGTTGGAGACCAGACTGTCAGTGTAAAAAAGGGGGTATGGTACAGTATGGTCATGAGCTTTAATGACCAAATGAGGTAGATTGCAATAATGAGCAACTAAAATGAGTTTGCAGTAAAACCACTGCTGCTTCACATTGAAAGGTGTACAGTTTGTTAAAGATATGTTAAAGATACATAAGCATGAAGGTCATCAAGATATCAAACCTGTAAATAATATATCCCAATTCAGAGATGTAGATAGACCAAAATGTCCCCCAGAAGTGCACTGCACAGAAAAAAAAGGACTGCTCAACTTGAAGCAATCTCAGTCGACTGAGGGTCTCTGACTGATGATTCAAGTCTCTGACTTACAAGGGGCACCCCTACATAAATATACAGTTATTGTCTAACAGTCGTCCCCGACCTTCATGCCATGCCACCATGCCTACATCACCGCCTTTTACACCATGCAATGGTGGCACACAGAGCTTCAGAAAGCCAGGGATGAGGGAGAGTGGGCGGGTAGCCAGGTGTCAGATCAATGCAGAGCACCTGAGCAAAAACACCAACACATCAACAGTGACAGCATAATAATAACATCCAAACACAATCTCAGGGGTGTCTGTCAGGAGAAATACTTCCAAAATAAGTCATGCAACACCACTGCCTATGATTCTAACATGGATTTGTTGTTCACAATGAAACATTACTGGGAAAAATAACAGGGTGTTTTTCCCAGATGCGTCAACAGTGAGTTTACTTGGGCTGCTCTCTGAAAGTTGGAGACCCCTCAGTCAACTGAGATAGCTTCATGTCAAGCAGTTGTTTTTTAATTTTTTTTTTTTTTTTTTTGCTAGTCAGTGTGCTGTGCAGTGTGCTTCTGTGGACGTACTCAGTCCCCAGACTTCACTGAGGAGTGAGTTCTCTTGACTGTCACACTACTTTCTGGTAGAGGCTGCAGCAGATGGGATGCAGTGGCACACAGGAGGAGACACTCTGTACTGCAAGGTTAAGAAAAAACATTATCATCTCTCCTCTGCTTAGAAGTGGTGAATTTACAGCCCATAGCAACTTGTGCGATTCAGCCTCTGGCTTTTGTTTGGTATCCAGTATCGGCAAAAAAAGTTGTTGCGCATTTACGATCTGTTGTTAGCACCGTTAGCTTGTTTAGTATATTACATAAATGCCACTGTGACACTGAATGTCCTGCTGAGCCCTGTTTAAACTCTGAAACTTAATATGGAAAAAGAAAAATGAATCAGCAGATATTCATATTTCAGGGCCGGATCTGATTGGACTGACATCATTCTGAGTCAGGTACAGCCCTGCATCCTTTCAAATATTTGGGTGTCAAGAATGCAGGCAGCAAACCTGGCAACATCACTGCCATTTTATCCGGTGACACCCTGAGAAGAAAAAAAATCAGAGCTATTTTGAAAAACCGCCACCATGACAGACATTTAGCAGAAAATAGATGGATAAAAGGTTGCATAATGATAATAATATGAAGCACTGCAAACACAAAATGAGTTAGACATAACACAGACATATAACAGAAATGTGCCGTACTGAAGGTGCCCTGTGGAGTTTTTGGTAAACAAACAAAAGTTCTGTTTACATTCAGTGTCATTCACCTGTATCCTTGTGTGCTGTAAAGGTGAGTGTGTTTTTGAACTCCAGTGAGTGACAGTCAGCGTGTCCTTGGGGATTTCTACAGGCTATGTTGTGTGTTTAAATGATGCTGTGTTTGAATCTTGTGTGTAAATGCACCTACAACTCCCTTTTGCTGGTATCTATTCCTCAGTATGTACGTGTGTGTGTGTGTGTGTGTGTGTGTGTGTACGGGGGTGGAAATCTTACGACATGTGACAGCTGGTGGGCCGATGCCAACGGGGAAGGATGGAGCAGAGAAGGAAACGACTGTTGCCACGGCAACGCCGAGCTGGAGTGGCTGATGGTTGGGTAGCGTGAAGTAGCTGCCAGCTGAGACAGTGAGAGCTGCAGAGAAACAATGCAAATGATTCACTGTTATTATTATGATTATGAATAACAGAGCTCAGGAATATACTTTGCGCCAGAGAGACACATGTGCCGTCTCAGATGACAACAACAGACTATTACACTGCTATGGCACTTAAAAGCCCTTCTCACTCCACCCGCTTCTCCACCCACGATCCTTCAGCACTGTCATCCCCCAGCAGGTCGAATTGTAAACTGTTTGTCTGCTCCCTTCTTGCTTCTGAAGACTTTTGACTGGAGACAAAACAGAGTGTAGCTAATAATCTGAGAGTTGCTGTTGGTCGTTACACAGGGGTGTCATCACTACCAAAAGTGGACTTTTATTAATAGTAAAATATGATCCATAAAACAGGTGAGAGCCATGGCCACTCAACTTGCACTCTACAGAGAACAAGGTTAATGGAATACTTCTCGCCCAAAATTACCATTTGTACATCAATTATCCCCCTGGGTGTTTTACTGAATTCAGGGACAAAAATCATCGTTTTTCTTGCACGCCTCTGCCGTGAACAAACAATCCAATAACAGAGAAAATTTTTGATAAATTGGATTCTTAAGGGACTGTGTTTAACATAAGCAAGACAATATCAAAACACTGGTTTACAAACTCGTGTTTTGAATAGTAAGGTTTTAGCCAAATTGCATGTGTTTGGGAAGGACTGAGCACATGACTGCTGATATGAGACTTGGATTATACTACATGAGTAGTGAGACTTAGTAAACAGATGTTTGGATATAGTGTTGCAGTTGGTAAACACGATCCCCTCTGACTCCAATTCATCGAGAACTCTCTCCAGTTTTGGAATCTTTGTTCACCGTGGGGGCATGCGAGAAAAACAAAGATCCCGAATTCAATGTAACGCAGGCTGAATAACTGATTTATATAGTATCACTTGGGGGGTGATGTATTCCTGGTTGTTACAATTTGACATGCGCAGCTACAGCCACTGGACGTGCAGTAAAGGACAATTGTGACAAGAGCCAAGGAGAAAGTAAAGTGGCAAGATTATGGAATGAAAAGGTCCATGTAGAGAAGTCGAGGTGAATAGCTGTATTTACAATAGTTTGGCTTTAAACACTAAAAAAACACAGTTTTCCCTTTCAGCATTGTTTTTTAAAATCATGACCATGATTATTAACCCATTATTTGCCATTGTAACCATAAACCAATAAGCCTTACCATTACTGTTACAGTCTTACTCATTGTGTTGTGACATAAAACACATTTATTTTACCTCGTCAAGAGTTATCGCTTACATGTTTTAGTTTTAGAAATCAAGATGTTAGCTTGTGACTGAATGCTGACTCCAATTTTAACATATGCCTGCCTAATGACCAGAATCACAAGTACATTTAAAAAGGAAATTTAATTTGAATTCCTTTCATCTTCCAAGTATTTATCTGGTTTCGATTAGCAGAGACAGCTAAGTAAGTCAAGGAGCTTAGAGTCCTTTCCCTGGTCGACTCCAGATCCTCCGTGGGGATCCTGTGGCTTTCCCTGGCTCGACAGGATATATTACACCTCCGGCAAGAGTCTGCCCTGAGGTTTCCTCCCAGAGGAATGTCCACAGGGAGGCGTCTGGGAGGAATCCTGATCAGATACCCTAATCGCATCAATTGACTCTCTGCGCAAAAGAGAAGCGGTTGTGCTTGGAGTTCCTTCAGGAATCTGATCTCTTCACACTGTCCTTAAGTGTGAGCCCAGACATCCTTTGAAGGAAAATTACGTTGTCCTTTTGATTATGGGAATCTGAATTGATGAGTATGGCTTACGATACTTATTTCGGGAGAATTGTTTAATAAGACATGGAATGAAGTGACAGATTTAGCTATCTTTCCTGACGGAAGCGTTGATTGCACACGATTTGTTAAAGGAAGTCAGAAATTCCATTGACCATTTCCGCTTTTACAGTTTCTTGCTATGACAAATGGTGTAATTTTAGCAAAAGATGGCATGATCAGTGTTGTTTTAAATATTAAATCAATCGATTTAAATTTGGGCTAATCAAAGTTCATCTTAAGTAACATTGAATGCTACAATGTTAAAAAAAAAAACAACAACAACAAAAACAGTATCATTGTATTATTGGACTTCTTGGGGCTTAAACTCCTCAATAACTTAAATGTGTCTTTGAGTTGGCCTCATCTAACAGTCTGTGAGTGCTGTTGAATCGGTAATGGTCAAAACAAGTGGCTCTCATGGAGACAATAAAATACTGTATTGAACCATATTGAGCAGTAAAAAAGAAAATGCTCACAGCAAACTATCAAACACATATGCACTCACTGACTCTGCTATGCTTGTGAGAACATTACATTGGTTTACATTAATTCCCTTGGGCCTTAAAATAGATCAAACAGATATTTCCATTCACTCCAAACCTCTTCTTCCATATCAAACAAATAGTCACACTGTGCAGACTCAGTGTGCTACTGTGACACATGTCACGATGAAACACTAAATGTATGGAGCACGAAGGAAATATTCAGAGTGTGACTATGCTGTGGCTGTCAGCTGAAGAAACACCAGAGACAAATACTATATATGACCTGCTTCAAGCTGAGGTAACTCTGATATGTTGTTTAATGGCAAAGGATGCACTGGTGACAGTGGTATCCATAGCAACAAGTGTTATCCTGTTCTCAGCAGCGTAGGTAGATGTGGCAAGGGATAAAGACAACTAATCACGTCTATACTATTTTACATCTACATTAAACGTCCATGGTCCCTTTATATTTCCATTTTAGGGGGGATTTCTATCTAAATCACGAATTCCAATAGGTTATTTCCGAAAGTTCAATTAATATTTGTGAACATGTGAGTCTCAAACTTGGCTGAAGCTGTTTGATAAACAGTGATTCAAAACCTGATTTTGAAGACCCACTGAATGTTTGTTTTCTTTTTTATACCCAAATTAGCTTCATTATATTGGCGAGTTCCCATATTTGAAACAGAAAATGAACTCATAATCAGAATATTTCCCTGGGTGCTTTCAGTGTCATCTCTTTCCCAATGCATTGTCTGTGGAGCAGTTCCAGCCCATAACATCACAAGTTTGAGTTTTAGTACTCTAGTGTTTTTATTCCTCAGTTGAGTTCCTCATTTTCAATAATATATTTTTACTGTATAAGACTATAAGAATAATATACATATGAATTTGAAAAAAGGGAAAACTGTTCCCTTTGAAGTAATATTTCACCCACAAAATGACCATTTATGTCAATTACTAAACACATACTACAATGGTCTTCCAAGCAGACCCGATTTTCAGAGTGATTTTGGGGTGAATGTGCATAGAATGACTCCCAAGATAAGTATAATATTTCTGTTTGATGGAATGTTGCAGTCATCAAAAACATGCTGTTATATATTTCACTCAGTGTAAACATCATAGATCTTCAATGGGAATTGGGAACAAGCTGGTACAGAATATATACCATGCTGTCAGACAGTGTAGTAAGATGATTTTTCCAACATTAAAACTACTTAAAGGACTACTTCAATCCCGAAATGACCATTTATCAGTTACTCACCCTGTGTGACACTGAATTCATGAGGAAAACGCTGCTTTTCTCACCAGCCTCAAAAGTGAATGAACAATCCTGAAACTGAGAAAATTCTTGATGAATTGAAGTCATAGGGGTCCATATTTAAAAACAGCTAAACAGTATCAAAACATCACTTCACAAACTCTAATGCAGTGTAATTTAAGTCTCATCTATCCAGTTGTATGCTCAGTACTCAGTAAAAACACATGTAATTTTGCCTTACCTTGCTATTTAAAACATTTCATACAAGTAGCTCACCTGGGCAAGTGTGTGCTTTTAAGTCACCCAGGTGCACTTCTTGTTTTTTAACAGTAGGGTTTAAGTAAAAAAAGCATGTTTTGGGGAAGTACTGAACACACTATTAGATAAATAAGACTTGGATTGTGCTGCATGAGCTGTGTGAGAGTTTGTAAACAGATGTTTTAATATAGTTTTGCTGTTGTTGAAATGCGGTTCCCATTTACTTACAATTTATCAATTCCTTTTACAGTTTTTGTATTATTAAACTGCGTGCAAGAGGCATGCAAGATAAAAAAATGTCTTCATGAAGTCAGCGTAAAACTTGATATACAAATGATCGCTTCGGGGGTGAAGTATTCCTTCAAGTGGCTTTAATGTTGGAAATCCTCGTATTCCACACTGTCTGACAGCATCGTTTATATTCTGTATCAGCTTGCTCCAAATCCCCATTGAAGATATATGATGTTTACACTGAGTGAAATATTCAAACAGCAGACTGCATGTTTTTGATGACTGCACCGTTTCATCAAATGGAAATATTCTCGATATCTAGGGAATCATTTCGTGTACATTTACCCCAAAATCACCCTGAAAATCTGGTCTGCTCGGAAACATGGGTTGTTCACTAGAAATAAAAAGTAATGCTCTGTGGGTTTGAGCAATGTGTGGCTGCACAGCTTGAGCTTGTAATGACAGACCCTTCGGCAGATCTGCGTCACCGTATCAAAAATGTTTGTTTATGCTATTTATGTTGAAAGGAAGATATCTGTTGAATATTTAAACTTTAAATATCAATATATGCATTTAATCTTTAAGATTAGTTTAGTATTTTTAATTTTTGTGTTATGCCAAACATTTGGCCCATCCCCTGTGGGATTACAGGACTTATTAAATCTAGTATTGTTGGGCTGTATTAGAATTCATCTTAAATGAATAATTTCAAGCTAAACAGCTGCTGTTGAACGTCAAGGAATTTTTTACAGCCACCTTTTCTTTTTTTTTTTTTTTTTGGGTGTTCACATCCTGACAAGATACTTTTAAGTTAATTTAAAAAAAAACTGAAATAGAGATTTTAAAGTGGCTTAGCTTGCACATGATTTCAAAGTTGATATCTTTCATTAGAAACTGCTCACTTACTAGGTGTAGGCGTAACCCTAAAATGAGCTGTTTTGGCTGTTAGGATTGGTCAGAATGTCCCAAAATGTCAAGACCAGTGGGTTGTCACAAGTCAGTCCTCACTGGTATTCCAAAGCCATATCACATTCTACAGACACACACACACACACACACACACACACACACACACACACGCATGCATGTGATCTAACATTGAGTCACCATGTCCTGCACACAGAGGGTGTGAAAGACAGCACACTCACTCTGCATGCGAGAATCTCTCTCTCACACACGCACACACAAATGAACACACACCCAGAGAATACGCAGAGGCAATTAGTAGTGGCATTGCTGTGGCTGCCAATGTTCTGAACTCAGCTTGTTTGCCCTGACAGCCAAGCAGATCATCTGTTCGCTATCCAGCTTCATGGTACCTGCATGTGTGTGTGTGTGTGTGTGTGTGTGTCCAAGGCATTATATGTGTCTACATGTAAAGTATATTTTACCCTTTCTGTGTGATGGTTTTTTTTATGTGTGTTTGACAAAGACCTTCATGAATGTTCATGTGGCTGCTTCCTGATGGTCAGTAAGTGTGTATGTGAGGAGGAAATATAGTGACATGGAGTCAAGCTCACCATTAAAGAAAGAAAGTGAGAGGCATGTGTGGTTTGAACAGGAGAAGGAGATCCAGAGAAAAAGACTGAGAGATCACTAGAATGAAATATTGAGAGCAAGAGGTGGAATGGTAAAGCACACAAAAAAAGAGAAATATTAGAGATGCATTAAAAAGGAAGATTATCGAGTCGAAGTGGGAACTATCAGGGTTGGATGCGAGTAAATTTGAGTGATAATTGCATGTGAGCGTGACGAGAGAGAGTGAAAGGTGAGGCGGACAGAGTGAAATGCTTTAACAAAGATATGAAGTGCAGTGGGATTAAACTCTAATGAATGATAAGACAGTAAAGAAAATAAATACAAGCGGAGCAAACAGAAAATAGAAATATGGGAAGCAACAATTAAACATTTTTGACATTGACGGATTTAATTAAAATATGCTGATACTAGATTATGCAGAAATATGTTTTGATAAGCGCTCAAAAATTTGAGGGCAATATCAGATATTTCTGACCAATGTTGTGAATTAAATTATGATTATTTTTGTATATTTGTAGCCTGGAGGGAATGTAAGGAGTTACGTTTTGGAACAAGCAAAACAAACATCGTCCGTTGGTCTTTTCTGAACACAAAGACACAGCCCACGCCTAATTATTCTTCACACATCAAGGTTTTTTTCCTCAGTGACACTGGCATGCATATTAACCATGGAAAGCCATAGTTTTTAGATGTCGCCAACTCTCAGATTCAATGTTAATTAACTACAGCTCAGTAAATTTGCTGCTGACAGTCACCATTATAGCAGATGAAATCAACTGTCACTTGCTACAGCTTGTTAAGGCACTGTTAATTATGTGAGTTATGAAAATGACACTTTTCCAAATTTCTATTTCAATATTAATCATTCGGCTCTATTATGGCCAAAACAAGAAAAGGTTGATTGACTGTTGAATGTTGAATTAATCCTAATACGTGGATGTTGATATATTGTGCATGAATATGTGTATATATACACACACACACACACACACACACACACACATACATATATACATATATATATATATGTGTGTGTGTGTGTGTGTGTTTTTGTGCTCATATACACATGTGTATGTATATGGATGAATATCTAGTGAGAGTTTTTTGTGTCTTTTTTTGCTTTTTTTGTTCTTTCTGTTTCTGTGTAATGTAATGGATGGTGACTTTGTGGCAGTGTGCTTAGTGGTTGTGTACAGATATATACTATATAAATATATACAGTATATAGTACATATATATATATATATACCACTGAACAAGATCATTTTACTTTTCATTTCTTTCAAAGGCAACATTATTTTTTTCCAATACAAACGATGACACCAGCAATATAAAAACTTGAGTGAAAAGTTGAATCTTTAAAAAATGTAAATGATTTGCAGAAAATCTTGCAATTCACTCGCGCTGGCATGGACTCTACAGGTTTGATGACCAATGTTACTGCAGCATGATTTAACAAAGACCTTTTTGTGATGCCTCAGAGTGCTTGGCTTTATCAGTCTTCAAGTGTCCCCATAAATGTTCAGTGGGGCTAAGGTCAGGTGATTGTGAAGAAAAGCCCATGAACACCTCATTCACCCATTTAAACACATACACTTGTGGCCAGGCTACCATACAAGGTACCACTTGCTACTCAGTTAACCACTCACATGCACTCACAGCCAGTATCTGCCTTGTATGTGCCCTGTTCAGGATATACCCACGGAGGACTGACAGAGCCATGGATCATGACACCGATCTTTCGATTATTGGACGACCCGCTCTACTTCCTGAGCCACAGCCAGTCAAGTAGTTCTTGCAAGTGTTTAAGGTTCCATTCATTGGTCCCTTAGAAACCTTTAGTCTAGCCATAATTTAATTTTGAGAAAGCCTCTCTTCGCTGAGAATAACAATTTGACTCCTGGAACTTTCACTTCGTTCTGTTGTTTCCCACTACCATAATGATACTAAGTAAGCAATGATCTGCTGGAAACTTGAGACACAGCCATATCTATAACAAGTGAACATTCTGCTTATTCTTATTCAAGTATGAACTTTTCTATATATTACGCATACTGGCTTTACTAGTATTACCTAAAATTCACTCCAAAACCTCCAAAAAACACATATCATCCTCACTAAGGTTTGTAGGATGGATGATTGTTAACAGGTAATAATGTGAATCCATTTGGCATAGAAATCACTTCTACTAATGTTTCCAATTCCACAAATTAAAAGGTACATTGCAGAAAAGTAATTATGTCCCTCTTAATGTTTTGTGACTGGTTATCAAAATGAGCTGGTTATTTTAAGTTTCAAATTACACAAACAGAGGTGCAATTACACCTCCTCATCTTGAACCGCACAAAATGATCAGCCAGCTCTCAAAAGCAATACAATGGTTTCCATTCAGATTTTCCAAAACTAGACTACAAAACCCACATGCTGGCAAAACTATGCATAATATGTAGTTGCATCTGATTTACAGCTAATGAATGTAAAGCAGCAAACTAACTTGAGGTACTTTCCTCCCAAAAAAATCACTGAGGTAGCAGTAAGGGGTTGAGCTGTCATATGAAAAACACCAGCATGAACAACAATCATTGTAAACTGTGATAAATATTCATGCTAAAAATTTTTTTTTTTTAAATTAAATGTATTGCTGAAATATCTACATCACTTACCATTTACTTTATAGCATGAGTTTCCACAACATGATTCTGATATTCACCCCTTTACTTTCTAGAGTTTATACAGAGGGATTCACGCACAGCAATAAAGGCTAGACTGCTAAAATAGAATCACACAACAAAAAATGCCAGGAATCTTTAATCCTATTCTTTTGAGAATACATTTGATACAAGGCATGAAGTACCTCTGCACAAACGAGAGCTGTAAAAATGAGGTCTGACTGAGTCAGTGCCAGCTGCCAAAAAGCCCTCTGCCAGCAACAAACTGAAACACGGCCTCACCTCCGGCCCACGGACTACAAGACCACCTGGGTCGACAGAACACGAGCACGACCCTGAAACATGACCGCAGCCCGATGCGAGGAATCATCATCAACACGGGCAAACAAACTCAGCTGCTCTCCCAAATGTTGGCTATAAATACCACAAGATCCTTAGCATTCTGCACAGCGGCAAACCGAGAGTGTCAAGGATCAATAATTTATGCGAGCAAGAGAAAGTTGTCAGATCCAACAATGCCTACAGACAGAGCCGGAGCGCACGGCGTGTTTACAGAGCCATTTCAGAGAAGGATGCCATTGATTAATCAGCGCTTGACAGTCATGTTGAAGAGCAGAGAATTCTTCTTTTTTTTTCTTGAACAGGCAAAATCATTTTAGGATTGGAACAAGTGTATTTTTATAACAGTATCTTTAAAAGGGGAGAAGACAGAGAGACAGGGAGAGACACAGAGACTATTTGTGAATTTTGCAGCAACACTGGAGTCGTGATGAATTGCACGGTGACTGCCAGCAGCAGTGGCATGTCTTCACACAGTGTTTTCGGTCTCCATTCTTTATGCAGAATCCTGGATAGCCATCAGATACATGTCTATGCTGTGCACAGTGAGCAGCCAGGGCACTAATGAGTGCTGTTTTACACCCTTATTTCCTAAATATGAGTTTATTATCGACGATTTTATTATCAGATACATTTGCTGTAAACTTAAAGCAGCTGTTGGCAATTTTTTGGCCACTTGAAAGCATTGGAACAATTTGGAAACATCTGTAACTCCTTACTGCATGTTAGCTAATCTTTGTCTATTTACACATTCAGCAGACAAACAGGAACATTAGCATTTATTTCATGAGATAACTAACAAATGTAATTCATATTTTGACTCTTATTTTTTCTTTGCTTTGTTATGGTTTCCACCAATTCCTGACTTTTTAGCTGCTGAGTATTTAACTCACTTCACCAGATAGTCACCATTTCACTTACTTGCTTAATAACTTTATTTATAAACATTCATGCCAATAAAGCAAATTGAATTTAATTGAATTAATTTACTTACTTTATTTTAATTTTTTTGCTGTTTTTGGACATTAGATGTTTGACAGTAGTATTTACAGGCAGGAAAACCAAAACACTGAGCTATCTGAGGCTAAAAAGAACTCTTTCATATTTCACATATATCAAATGGATTACATCATGTTCAAATTAAAAATAAAGAAAAAAAGTGCAGTCTAAATGCGAGACCATTGAAGCCTTTGAAACTTGGATTGAGATTAGATTCCATGTGCTGAGTTCAGATACCTTTCCCAGGCTTTTAAACCTTTGAATCATGAGCAAATCGGTTTGATTTCTTTCAGAAACATGGGAAAAAAGGCAATCAGCAATTTGACGCAAAATGCCAGACAAACTGCGAAAAAATAAGTAAAAGTTAACAAGAAAATGACTGGAAAATTAGCTACAAAAGAGAGAGAAAGAGAGAGAAAATCATTTGAACATTATCAAAAAACTAAGGGTAAAATAACAAGAAAACTTTGTTTATCAGAAATAATAGTTATTTTTATGTATTGTTTTTATTTTATTTTAGCACATAGTTCAGGTCATTTCATGTTTGTTTGTTTTTCTTTTAATTCCTTTTTTTGTTTTTGTTTTCTTTTGTTTCAGGTAAATTTTTTTTCTTGCTTATTTTGGGGTCTTTGTTTTCTTTTTAGCTGCTTGTTGCCTGCTTTCCATGTTTTTGAAAGAAATCAAGGGTTAACTTTTTAATAAAGAATTAAAATGTGTAAGACAGGGGATATAGTGGCATCTCATGATGAGGATTGCAGATTGCAACCAGATGAAATTTGTCCCAGTTAGGTTTCATGATTCATTGTTCAGGAGGTTCTTCCCGGGGAAGAATTATTCGCAGACATCACTCCCTCCCCAAAACAAATGGACCCAGTGATTTAAATAAGTGATTAGTGATTTGAATAAAGCAGTTTCATGTTATAAATCAGTGTATGTCAGTGTATATCTGCCATCTGAAATGGGTGGCTGGCCCACCACATGCTAAGTTGTGCTCCCCTTTTTTCTATGATAACATAAGATCCAGATGTTCACGAGGTTTTTATCATGAGCCGAATTATTCACAAACACTAAATGATGCAGTTTTAAGTTACAATGTAGTAGTTTTCCAAAGCTGCATGTCGCAGATGAGCTGATAACTACAGTGGCCAACACAAAAACGCAAAATGTGAAACACGAAACCAGAAACTCAAAACACCAAAACGAAACATGAGTGGCCCTGTTTGAAGCCGTAGTTGGTTGGTCCCTTCTAGGCTATTGTAGAAATATGAGGGTGAACATGGCAATCTCCATAAACAACAACCTGCTCCGTATATAAATAGCTCATTCTAAGGAAGCAAATACAAATACACCCAAATTCTTATTTTCCGATGATTAAATAGCAAACAGTTATTATATTATATTCCATTTCGGCCAATATATCCTCCTTAATCCTAAACACTTGGCCTTTATAAGAAAAAATAGCTTTATAAACCCACCCTCAATTTAATACCTACAGTCATAATCCATCTGGTATGACCAGTGGCTTATGGTAGCTAATGTGAGAAAACTTTCAATAGGAACTACCATGAAAGTAACAAAATGAGTCAGTTTCCAGATTTCATTTGCTTATGGTTCCACTCCAGTTACTCTCAGTAAGGTTGCCTAATGATGATGTCTTTGAATTGTGTGAGCTATTATGCTGTAATTGCTACTTGTGGCCACTGTTTTTGCAATATTCATGCTTTAAATATTTTTTTTTCCTCCTTATAATTTGTGCTTCACCTTGGGTGCAAATTTAATTGCTTGCTCCTTTTGGGAAAATGTGGTTGAAAGGTGACCCTTAAACCTTGAAAATATTTTCTATAAACATCTACTAATTGGTGGTGGAAAGACTCAGAGTCATTCGAACAAAAACACACATTGGAAATAACATATTTTCCTTTCACATTCATTCTGCCTGTTTGATAGACCAGATGTTTTGGGAATTGAGAGATAAAAAAAGACTGTACATGCCCAGTGGTACACCCCACTAAGCACCATCATTTTCTAATGTCATCCCCAAAGGGCTGCCCAGTATGACCACAGTCGTCTCTTGTTAACCACTGGGAGCTGCCCACTTACAGGCTTTCACCGCCTTCACTGTTTAATCAAAATAAGGGTCGATTTGTAGAGTTCATGGGTGCTGCGCTCCCACAGCTCCCGGTCCCTGTTGGTTTGACGATACAGACCGCGGCTCATTTTGGCCCCAAGAGCTGACACTGAAACAGACCTGATCTCTCTCCTCCTCTGCTCTGTGGCACAATATTAGTCTGTGTGTGTGTGTGTGTGTGTGTGTGTGTGTGTGTGTGTGTGTGTGTGTGTGTGTGTATGTGTCCCTGCCCTCATACTGAGAGAACAGCATCCATCACAACTCCCAGACTCCACTGGCATCTCCGCTCAGGCTGAAGGATGATGGTAACGGTAGCTTAGCTCAGTCAGGATGAACAGACATATCAAATACACACACAGCAACACACACTGTTGGTACATATGGTTGATGCCGGGAATTTTTTTTATTTTTAAGAAAAGGATGTGAGTCAGTCAATGTCGCCCACCTCAGATACAACGGGTGGATGGTTATGGTGCAGTTAAATTTATGACATAGTTATTGTAGAATTGATCAGTGCTATATCAGTTGCCTGCGGGACGCCTCTAACATACACTGATGCTAATGTGACATTTAATCTGACTTAATGCAAATAGGCGTTATTATCATCATCACTATGTCTCCTATTTCCCAGGTTTCTGTGCTGATTTAACCACTCCTTGATAGACACACACAGATATCTTGTTGTCTTTCACCAAGAATAACATTTTCAGACGCATACCCACACACTTCCATTCCTCCCTTGCCAAGCCAACGGCATACATAATCAGTAAAACTCTGGCTGCACGATGTTTTAATAGACCCAACCTTTCTAGAATCTCACTCAGGTGAGTCAAAAGATTAAACAATGCCAATTATGCTTCCTGATTACGTTATTGCTGAGAGATCTGGGACAGATAATGCATTTTTCATGACATTTTTTAAAAAACGCATACATGCTTGACCTGCAATTCCTGTCGACAAACCAGACACAGCATGACTGCAGGTTAGTCAAGATTTATGAGCTTTGTCTAAATGGCATGGAAGGGTAGCTGTATCTGTGTGAAGGGAACTGCTAGAGGGGCTTCCTGATCCTGTCATCCAGCCAGGAATCACTCCAGGTCAGCTGCTAACTGGATCCATTCATATCGCTGAGTACAGACAAGAGCCAGGTAACGTTTGCACACTTTAATAATGTCTCTTCACTCAGCAGAAAAGTGAGAGAAAAGACACATTTCATCACTGCGCCATGATCGGGGTCAAGAACAACAATACTACTTTGAGCATGCAGCATTCATGTCTTTTCTTTCAATTACTGATCTTTGTATATAACAGTTTTGAGCATTCAACAGCACATCAGCAGCGTGAAATGAAGTCTATTTTGTGAAACAACTGCACTAGAACTTTTTTTTCCAGATACCTATGTTACACTGTTTACTATTTACGTTTTTAATTAACACCTGAACAAGAGGCAAGACATTTGCAACTTCACAGTGTCATGTGTAAAGAGTCTAAAGCTGGTCTAAATCTGCTCTGAATACATTATCACATAGGAATCATACTGAAAGGATCAAAATGCAATTCTACTGAGCAAGTGAAATTTGATTCTTGCTTTTACATGCAGATATACAGTAAAAAACAGCTGTAAAGTAGGCCACCACTGAGGAAGCTAATTATGTATTATCAATACATAAAGCAATTTTATCACTATTATTATTTCATTATTTAGTAGATGAAATGTCATCATAATATGTCAAATACCATACAAAACAGGGCTGCAACTGTATTACATGTTCACGGTACAATAACTGTCTGAAAATATCATGGTTTCACAGTATGTGCACATTCTTGTGAACGCCTTGAGGGAATTTGTTCAAATTTGACACAAACATTCACTCGGACTAAATGATGAACTGATTTGATTTTTGTAGTCATAGGTCAAAGGTCAAGGTCCCTGTGACCTCATCCGTCTTATTTTTGTGAGCACAATATCTCAAGAACACCTTAGACAGCAGACAGACAATGTTAGTGACTTGCTTTAGAAGAAAGCCAGACATTTAGCAGCTAGTCAAATAGACCGAAACAGAGCAAAGGAGAGGGAACACTATATTAATAGGACAGGAACACAGTTCTAAATGACTGTTAATCTTGTCTGGTGGATGTGTAAATAGACTACTTGTCTAGACTATTTGTCAGCCGTAACTTCATGAGATGGTAATATGTCAGTTGTTTTATTTTCAGCTTGTTCCGCTGCTCTAATTGGCCAAAAAAGCAAATGAAAATCCCATAATACAGTTTTAAGTGACAGGTGATTAGCACAGGTTATCCTGCATGGACAGACTGATTGCAGGAGAGAATTTTTTAACCAAAGCAGCAAAAATGCTTGCTGTGTAGACTTGGATTCAGTGGGGGAAAAAAAGAAACATCACACACCTTTTTGTCACAGCACTAGCTGTTTTAGCACTTAGGGTTTAGTCAGTACTTTAAGCTGTGTAGGTGACAAGGTATCTTACCCCGGGGCCTTGAGGAGATTCTGGAGGAGAAGCTGGTGGAATATGTTTTTGAGCTGGAAAACAAAAGCAAAACAAAAGTAGATTAAGACAAAAAACGAACAGTACATCCGCCTTTTAAAGCGTAAACTAAGCGTACGCATGAAATAAGTTTAGCAGTTATCCCTTTCATGTATTGTGCATCACCTCGCCATGTACAAACAACACCAGTTCAATTTTTAACAAGCTCAATCATCAACATGTCTTCCTTATGCTCTGTGTACCGGCCAGCACTGTTAATTATATGTGTGTGTGTGTGTAATTATATACATGTAACTATGCTTATTATGAATGTAGTTTCCCCCTAGCTAATTTTTGCCCAGAGTTAAAATGATTAAATACTTGTGAAAGGCAGCTGAAAGCAGGATAAGAAAGGTGCTGTAGGTTTCAAACGGTTAACAGAATATTGTCTCGTGAGAGGGCGTATGAATTAACAGTATGAAGGCATGTCATCTGCAGATTGCTCTCTTTTCGATTGCACTTGCGTTCAGGTGGCATCCTGAGGTATGAAGAACATACTGTGACAATGTGCACTGCCTAACTTTAGCGAGGTAAATAACTCCACTCAACACTGGAATTGCAAAAGTACTTACAATCAGGGACAAATCTATCCAATTTCACACAGATCAGGAGGCAATGTTGGATTTAGATGTCACACTGAGTTTAAAGTCTAACAATGCTTCCTGAGGTTTTTGGTTGGTAGCCATGGTAATGCTGAATTGAAAGGCTTTCCAGCATCTCTTTGTCCTCCTCTCCCACTCTTTCTCGCTCTCTGTGCAGGGCTTGACTGGCCTTTTGGAAATTGCTTCAGTTGCCTGGGGTGTCTTACTGTAGCTCCCATCTGCTCAGACTACATGCACACAGAGTGGACACGGAGCAGAACGGGGCTGGCTCTATGTTACAAAATGAGCTCTGGCATTCCTCCCCCTCTCCTTAAACCCCCCCGGCAGCCATTTTGTTTTTAGGGCTTAGCACTTCCTCTGTTTTACATCTCCGCTGGTAAATGTGTTTCACCTCATTAGCTGGACTGAAGTGCAGTTGGCCGTTTATTTGTGATCAATGAGCGGCCTGCCTGACAGCTGAGCGAACTAGCAGATGTACAAGAGGCGGATACAAGCACCTAAGACACCGCAGATTGAGAAAGAATGCATTTAAATATGCAAAGATGATGCATCATTAACATTCATTAATGAGCATCTGTGTCAAAACAGCAAGATTGCCTCCATATTTTACCCCTCTCAGTTGATCATTAGAAGCCGTGAATGATGTGAGATGGCCATGTAAACAGGGATTCTGTTGCTAAACTGTAGATTAATGAAAATGTATGGACCTGACAAGATTTCCCACCCTTGTGTTGACGTCCATCATGATTAACTTAGAGGTTTCCTTGTGTCTTCACCATGCATTAACTCTCCTGTTCAGATCCTTTGTTCCATCCATTCACCACCATCTGACCTCCCCTGCCCACCCGCACACCTGTTCTCACTTCCCCATCAGTCCACTGGCGTATATACCTCCCCACTTCCATTTATTCCCCGCCACATCATCTACTGTCCTTCTGCCTCAGGCTGCATTCATACCAAATCAGGCATTGCCATGATTAGCCGCAGGGTTGTGCAGCAGTGTGAGATGGCCCATTTGTGAGGGAGGGAAGGTTGTAGACTACCTATAGAAAGCCAATTTCACCATCCCAGTGACCGTGTATTTGTCTTTAATAAGTTTCTTTATGGTTGCTGAAAAGATCTGTAAAATTCCATTTTATTACTGTTATTGTAGTATCTTTACTGCCAGAAAAGACACACATGCAAACACACACTGGTTCTTTTAATCACTATAATATATAATGAAATAAAGAAACTGTATAACTTGTTTCCATGGTCCACAGGCATCTTTCGACCTGATAGCCGGTTACATGACTGCTCATTGCAGTGTGACATCAGGTTGCGTTTCTCCAAAAGCTGATTCTGTTTCAACTATCACTGCAGGCCTCTGTGGGGTTTTTTTCATGCATCCTTTAGACGTACTACCTACATGCACATTGAAGTCAATGGGAGGACTAGCAATTTTGCTGCAACACTTGATTTTTGATTTTAGTTCCAGGCATTTTCTCTGCCTGCCTGAGTTTTAGCTGTTATGACCCTCAGCCTGCCTTTTGAACTCCTGCTCTTTCGCCTGATCCACCTGTTGGATAAGTTTGCCTCATATAAGAGGTTACGGGTGGCTTGTTTTTTATTTTCTATCCAATGGCTGATTCAGAGGTTGTGAAGCTCAGTGATCTTTGCAAATTAATAAATATACATGCATCAAATACACAAATTATATATTTCAGACTAAGGTGCAGCAAGATACCTGTTTCAAGGTATACCCCGATATAAAAACTGAAAGTAGGACAGAAGGATGGACAGATGGACGGACCAACCGACCGACCAATAAGGTGGGTTAAAACAAGTAATGGAACAGCTAGAACAGTTTTGTAAGTTCAGAAAATTACATCATTTGATTGAAATGCAGCATTTAAAACCAGGAAAAGACAACACTTGTGATATTTGTCTCATATCATTACATTGATATAATGTTGATATATTGCCAATTCCTTCAACCATCTGGCTATGAATTTCATATTATCTAAATAAGCTACGTATCTGCAATGGAAAGCAGCACACATACTGGAATGTCTGTGTGCCCCTCCACACACACACATGCACACACAAAAACAAAAAAAAAAAACAAAAACAAAGTCAAGGATGATTAAAGCTCTGAAATCAAAGAATGACAGAGATTCATGATATCATTCTCTTTTGAACACTAGCCCAAATCATTCAGGCTTCTTGGGCGATCCTCTGAGGACACTTGAACACTGATTAAAATGTCATTAATAGACTTTTCCAAAAGCTTTCTCTACACGCCCATGAAGTAGGCCCTGATCAACGCTATTCTTCTCTCCCAAGATAAGTTAACAGCATCATTAGTGGGGAAATCATCGAGTATACGACCGGGGTCCACTCAAGTTCTCTGTGCTGTCACAGGGATTGAGTGGCTGTGTGTAGTGTTTACTACACTTTTAATCAATTCACTGACAGACACAGAGCAAATCAGCAGTTTGGGTTTCAGTTAGAGATGCAGACAGTGGCACATCATTTATCTTTGGCTGTGAGCAGTATGTGGAATATTTAATCAGAACTTTGTTTCAGTGGGAGGCCTCTTTAAAGCTCCGGGTTCAGGAGTTATTTTTGGAAGGATATCGTGGAACGGTCATGCTTAATTGGGAGCGACGGAATAAAAATGCCTCTGTTGGAAAAATTCAGCAGCATACGCTGATAACAACCTTAAATCTGAAGGGAAAAAAACAGGGACTTGGTTCAGGTTTATTTTCACATTCTTAATCACTGCACTTATAGAAAGCAAAGAACAGCCAATATGTGTGCTGACAAAAATGTATTTTAAATGCACACTGAAGCTGCTCTGCAACAATGATCCCACTTGTATGGATAAACAATATGTCATTGTCACTGGGATTCTTGTAATTGAGCCCTAGAAAGTTTTTTCAGAAACTTTCTGATTTTCCTCCACAACAAAACAAAGTGCATGCAGGTTTGGAAAATTCTGAGAATCAAAGTTGGTTATAAAGGACAGCAAAACAGTGGGAAATCAAAACTCTGAAATACAATCAATACTTCAAGCCGGTATGATTGTACATATTCACACTCAGGAGAACCAGGGTTTGTCTTACAAAGCAGGATTAGGACTTCAGCTGGATGATGAAAACACAAAACCCTCTTGAATCTGTATTTCCAGGCTTCCTTTTCATTCCAAATACTTCAACAAGATTCTGCGCAGACCTCTTTAAGCTTGAGGGAACACTGGCCTTTCTTTGTGGGATTACAACCCACAAGTACAAGTGGTTTCTACTGTATGCCAAAACATGGATAAGTAATCACACAAAAAGTTAAATGGCCAAAATCTCACTGCAGTTAACCACTGGATCAAAAGGTGGTTTACGGGGGTTGGGGAGAAAAAAGTAAAACAGCACAGTATGGCAATATTTTGCATGGTAATATTATATCAATGCAGGGACTTCAAGTATCAATACTTTTAGACACAAATTCAACTTTTGGCAGCCTACTAGAAAAATAAAATAATTTCTTTTCAGTCAACTTGATACATTTTGCTGCAATAAAAAATGATTAAAGTAAGATGAACAGACTAGAAAACAGACCCTATCTTATAAGATAAAACAGATTTTGACAAAGTTTTCCTTTGGGGATATAATTTACAGTTGAAAAGGAAATAAATCAAATACATGTTATTGCAATAATCGGCAAAGCACAAAAAGTTTAAAATCGCAATAATATTGTATCGTGACGTAAGTGTGGATTGGTGAATAAATGTGAACATCTAAGTGAAGGCTGTAAATGGGAGAGAATTCCTAAGGTTAAGAATAAATGCCCATGTTCAAACTAGAAAATATTTGCTGCTAGTGTTTTAGTGACATTATATTATCTATGTACAAATAGTACTTTACATGCTTTAATATTTGCTTTTCATGAAGAGGAAGAAACTGAATTAGCAAACAAAGAGCAAGAAATAATTAAGAAATGAAGAAATTAAAATAAGAAATAGGAAAATAATGAGCTATGGACTGAGGCCTAACTCCATGTGTTAGTCCTATTGCATCACCTTAAAAGGATAATTCAGGTTTCTTTTTAATATAAATATATTTATAGGTTTATTACAACTTTATTTTTTTCTAATGTCAGCCATCATTCCTATGATTTCTCATGAAAACATCATATTACAAAAAACACATGCCATGCAACAATGTTCCAGACTAACAGCTTTGAGTGTATGTTGTCTTTAAACTAAGTATTGGACAAATACTGATACAACATAGAAAATGGGAAATTTTTCTATCAGATAATAGTGCTGTAACAAATATCTGGGTATCACAAAAATGAGTATTTGGAGGGGGGCATGAACTAGTATACCACAATTTTTAGCAATCCTATTGGCACATTACAATACAAAACATAAATATCAACTTGGGGGTGCAAGAGAAAAAGCTAGGGAGTAATTGAATAGGATTCATCCTCGGGGAGCCATGACTGTTGGCAGTTTGTTTTGTAGATGTAGGGATATTTCATTGGATAAATTAAAAATCTGATATGCTGGTGGTGCCACAAGAAAAGCTGAAGGGTTTCCAAAGTTATTGGGATTCGCCCTATGGACACCATGACACAAAATTCCTGGCAATTCAGGTATTCCAGTCCAGACTAAAGCAGTGGACTGACTGACAGGCCAACATTACCATTCATACTGTCAAAGACTTGAATAGGATACTGAATCATTTTGGCACAGGTACTAGGTATCACTGACTAAAAATAAATAACACTATCACAATTCACCTTTAAAAGCCCAATTTATTCAGTATCTAAAGAGTGACAATAAGATGTGTGAATCTGTTGTCTACGTACAGGCCAAAGTTCCCCTCTCAGAGCAGACACGAGCATGAAGACACAAAGTCAGTCTTGTTCAAGATCAAGAGGCCCTAATGGACTGCCAAAGTCTTCTCCAAGCACTTTGAGTTTATCCCTTTATTCCCTTCAGACCTCAATCATGAAGCGTGCTAATCATGCAGAGAGCAGGTGGTGCAATTGAGATAACACTGCAGAGGTGGGGGCTGCATCACATGCAGAGGACAGGCTGTTTCTGTGCTTGTTGCTTAGAACTTTGGCTGATTACACCTGGGTGTTGCCGCACACCTGAGGTGTGCCCAGAAAACAATTTGCAGAAACAGACCACACACTTTCCGTTCCAATAAAGAAGAAAGAGAAACAAAACTGTGGGTTCTTTTTCAGCAGTAAAGAGCCTCTCAAATCCACCTTGGAGGAAAACTCTTCATATTAGCGTGCCCCTTTTCCTTTCCAAGTAATTAATTTATGTGCTTAAAAAGTCATTATGGGTTACACGATGATATTTACCCTGTGAAGGTGATGAAGGTGATCTTCTCTGATGTGACACATCCCCCTGCTTTGTCCTCAGAGACGCCTTTGGGCTCGATGCCTTCCTTTCCAGACTGGACGACAGCCGAAACGTTATGGTATCCTCCGCCTCCGTGAGAGGAAAAAGTTTCACACATTTCAGTAACACAAAAAAAAGCTGTTAGAGAACTAACAGTTCACATTGTGTAATGGAGAACACAACTGGAATGAATGAGATAGCAGACAGAAGAGGGAGATATGTGCCGGTGACATGTAGTTATTTTCTAATATCTTAGCTGTGTGAAAATTCACAGCTAAGGTGTGAAAAGTGAAGTCACCACAGGATGACGACTTTTGCACCCTTTGGAATGTTTGATATCGTCACTGAAAATATGTGACTTGAAGACAATTAGTCTCCTACAAGTGTGCTGTAAACTGTGATGATGATTTACAATGCAGAGCTTTAATGGATGATGTCATCTGACCTGAGGACATGCCAATAAAGACAATCTTAATGCACCACATAATGCCCAAAAAACAATTTAGGTAATGCAAAAGCTTTAGTCTTCAGGGAAACATCTGTGGGAGTGCTGAAAACAGCACCTTGTTTTAACACCTTTCAACACTTTCTTTACATTCTGTTCCTTCGACAAAGACATGTGTGCTATTGTGCTACCTGAGCTGTGCCTGCAGCTGAGAGTGGTGCAGGGCTCTGAGTTTTGGCAGACATCTCTGTGCTGTAGACCATGACTCCGTGAGGGTTTGGCTTTGCACCTCCTTGCAGAACAAGCTGTATTTCTTCCCCCTTCCAGTCAGCTGGCTCCTGGAAGGGGCACCAAATCCCCCAACGGAGGCACTGCAAGAAGGCCGCTCGGGATGTGGAGGTGGCAGACAGCTGTGTGATGGAAAAAGATACCAGATCAGAGGGCGTACCGACCCTGACATGATTATTATTCATTTTGTATACAGAAACAACCTTGATTAACCTTTTCATAACTCCACAGAGAATTATAATAGTTTAAGTAACATAGAAGTCTTAGTTGTACTTGTTTTCTACTTTCACACCTGGCCTGCACTTCTACTCCAACATGCCCATGATGGTGGTTGAATATTTGAATTTTTCATCAGTTTGCATTAGCAAGTATGGATTTAGGGAAACATTTGCTTTAAATGGGGTGTTCGGGTTTTTTTGAGGTGGGGCTGTATGTGGTTAGTGTATTACCTATAATAGATAGCTGTCAGCACGTTCCCTTTTTTGGGGAAAAAGACGAAATTAGCATCCCGGAAGCTGAGCAATGCATTGCACACAGCTGACCTTTGGCGTGACACAGTGAGTGACAAAGTGAGCAGCACAGCATACAGAAGTTATATGCTTGACAAAATGTGGCACCAAAGGAAAGGGTTGTCTGATGGCAAGGTATAACTGTTAAAATATTCTCAATATAGCATACATTTAGCCTTTTTTATGTGGCTAAAATACATTTTGCTGCTAACTCTAATCCACAGCAATGCATTGCTGAGCTTCTGGGGCTTTAGTCCCATCAATTTCTCCAAACAGGGAGACATTAGCCACTCATGCCTGGTTAACTAGTTCCCTGCAGTAACAATTTTATTTCCAAGACCAAGTTTAGACTGATCTAAATAGCACTGTCCTTTACACACATGCATCTATACATGACTGTGTAAACACACACTTTTATACAGTGTTGCACATTTCTTTAATTTAAAAATGAATCACTCTTCCATGCAGTTTGCCACATAAACATACACATCAAACCCACGGAGCAGGAGCTAGCGCTCTAATTGTACAGCTGACTTGTGCTTGGCAGGAGTCATGTGTTGGGTCAGTGGCACACTCCAGAGTTCACACAAGAAACCCCAAGTTTAATAAAATGTATCTTTTTATTTTATTTTATTTTTTGTGAAATATAAACATATGGAACAACAATGGGAGAGTTGCTGCATGGGTGGATTTGAAAAGTCTCTATCCTTCCAACTTTAGAAAGAATGAGTATTTGATATTCAAAAGATACAATAGATTTAGTTTCCCTTTAAGCATGTACTTTTTTCCATACCATGCCTTTCATACGGAAACACGGGTGGTGCCAGGCAGCATCAGGGAGTCTGATGACAGTTGTTCACATTATGAAAAAGCAGCAGTTTGCAACCCAATGAAAAAACTCCATTTGACAGAAGATTAGTGGTTAGTGCATTTTACAGTTAAGGTTAAAGTGCAAAGAGTACTCCATTACTCATGTGAATAATTTAGATAGCAATCTGAAAATAGGTCAAATTTACAACAAAGCTTTCACAATAATGTACTGCAGTGACTTTACAAATTACTACATCTGACAATACTGCATAGTGGTCTATGCATTAGGGGCCTAAATACTAGGTCACACCTACAGTTTAGCAGCAGTTTGTTGTGTTTGAACATGATTTACAATCAGTCCCTTTGCACCTCTTCTCCAGCCGTTCCAGGAAAAGTTAAAAAAAGCATTTTCTTTTAAATGATCCACAGGGGACTGAGGTTTTGTGGAATCGATTAATAAGCTGGTCAGCCTCAGACAATTGTAATCAATCACAGGTGGGACGTTATGGAATACACAACGAGCCGGCAAGTCCACACCGTTTCAAGACCAGAGTCGAGCATATAATGTTTCACTCAATGCTTACATTTCCCCTGAGCACATTCTTTACATGTAACACTGCAATCCAATACTATAGGTCATCATTCATGTAAGTATCGCTTTTATTCTAAATGTCATGCAGTGTCCATTGGGTGGTATTATGGAAAACAGGAACTGCCTGCAATAGTATTGAAGAAGATTGTGCACACAGAAAGGTTATGTGAGTGCAGTTAAAGCATAATGTCAGTGATTCAACTTCTTTACACAATGATTTTTTTGGTGCATTTTCACCTTCATTTGATGAATGGCAGTGTATAGGCAGACTGGAAATAAGGGGAGAAGGGGGGGTATGACAGGCAACAAAACCCAAATGCCAGTTCGAAGGCTGGAATCAAACCTGCTATGATTGAAATAATTCTAAAGTGTTCTTAACAGAGTTTGTCACAATGTGAAAAAAATGAAATTCTCTAACAAATACATCAAATTCTGGGTCTGACTCGGGTTTGAATACTGCTCGATATAGCCTTGAGATTCAGAACATTTTGGTCTGTCCAGTTATGGGTTGTCAGCAGCAGTGATACTAACAGCCAAGAGGAATAGAGTCTGGTTCCCCAAATTCCCACCAGACTTGAAATTTCAAACTCTGTTACCGCTGTCATTGTCCTAAGAACCGCCTGATATTTTACTAGCACAGCTGAGCAGCTGAAGGGACAGTGGCCAGAAAAAAAGGTCTTTACCTTACATGATATTAAAAAAAAAATAATGGGCAAAAACAAATTGCCAGTAACAAGGATGAAAAAAAATGTTTTTTCTCTCTATGCCCACAGAAACTGGACAGTTCACAGTGAAAACGACAAAGGTGAAACAGCAAGGACCCTGGACAAGAATTATCAGGCTTTTAGTGGCTGCCAATGGAGGTTACATTTCACTAGGCACACAAAAAAATAAAGTATACCCTGAGCATTAAAAAACAGATGTAATGTTGACTAATACATATGAAGCATAGCATTAGTTCAGGCAGAGCCCTGAAGTCACGCTTTTATAGGCTGATAGCATCAGCTGTTTGCAATATGCCTCTGGCGTCATTCACAGCTGTGAGTCAAGTAACATCCAGTCATACCCATACAGATTCATACAGCACAGAACAATATAACCTTACATATACCACTTTTGTAATGTAATGATCAGAGTATATAGTTTTTCAGGGTCGTTGATTTACCTGATTTATTTGTTATCTGTGGTTATTAGCCTCATAGATATGGGTAAGGTTCAGAAGGTCATTATCAGCCCAGTAAATGGTTATTTGCATACCTAACTTTTGTTAATCATAGGTGCAAAAACTCTGTGGTGAGGTTTAGGAATAAATTTCAAAATATATTACTTTAAAAAATATCTCTGTTGACAGTAAGTCAACGTTGACTTCTGGTTTCACGCAGGACTCTGCTCTGCTGGGTAAAAGTTCTCAGTTTGGTTGACACCCCCACCACCCCATCCCTCCTGTACATCACAGACTTTCTTGCTCTTTATACTATATCCGGTGCCTCCCTTTTTTGTCCCCATTATAATTATTTTAACAGTGAGTGTAAACGACCATTTAATGGCCAAATAATGACCCTCTGAACCTATAGTAGGTGAGGCAGGTCTTTCTAAACCATATCTATCATGCGCATAACCACTGATAAAGACCATTTAATGGCCTGATAAGGGACGAACCAGCTGGTAGAATGCTCCTTGCTGCTCTGATTCATTGAGAGTTTCCTTAATCATCTGTCTTTTCTGAAAAATACAACTGAATAACCATTTGCTAAAAATGGTCAAATTCTTGGTTTACAAAAAAAAACTATGGAGCTCTAGATTGGCCATTAGCAGTGGAGGAAATAGTCTAGGCCTGATAAGGGACAAACCAGCTGGCAGAATGCTCCTTGCCGCTCTGATTCATTGAGAGCTTCCGTAATCAGATGTCATTTCTGAAAAACAAGGATTTAACTTCACCAGACCAATCACTGGAGACCAACATATCAGCCTGATTCTAATGTTATTTTAAGTCTACGCTGAAGGTGACAATGCCAGCATACTGGTTTTGCTTGGGTTTTAAGAGTGGAGCAAAGCAGAGCAAATTAAAACAAATTACAATGCTGGGCAATATTGAGAAGACAGTCATTCAGAACAGCTTTGATAGCAGCGTCTATCTTGTCTAAAGCAGTCGCCATTTTTGCTATTACTCCTTATTGGTTTCAGCACACTGTCTGACAATAATAACTTCATGTCATTATGTCAGATGTCAACTCAGTGAAGTGGGCGGATTCAAAGGTCTGGATGCCAGCAAGAAGTCAAGTGGTCTGAATTTACAATGCATTTCTACTTTAATGGGCAAAAGATGTAAGGTGTGCTGACCTGGTCATTTGGCGCAATTTGGTGAAACTTAACCTTTATTGGTGCAGAAAAATATCCAGCAAACCCCTCCAAAATAAAAAAATGGTTTTGATGTCATTGCCTTTGAAAATGATCCAAAAACCAGCATCATTTGATTGTTATCAGATCTGACACTGGTATGGTTAAGGTTTCGTAAGGGTTAGGCACAAAAACACCTGGCTAAAGTTACAAAATAAATAAAGTTTGAACAAGTAAATTCATAAATTACCGGCTCAGGCTAGAGAAAGATGGTGTTGTGAAAGCAGTGTTGGTACAAAAACCTGAGATAAGCAGCAGTCTCTGGTCAACAGTCCTTAATCACATGTCCACAAGAGGTTCTTGTCAGGTAAACAAAACCAGAGATAATTTCAGGCTTTTGAACAAACAGCCAATGCTGTCTTTGTTTTTTCTGTTGAGGGCAGTTTCAAAATGTCACACTATTATGCAAAGTAACCTCGCTGTCCAGTTAGCTTGCTAACAAAGCCCAAAGTCAAGTGTTCAGATAGGTTAATGGAGCTGACATTTTGCGCACACAACTAATAGTGCACTTCAGCGAGGACTAAGAGTGCTAAAGGTGTAAAGGTTAGAGACAGGTCAGCCTCATGTTTTACAGTAGACAAATTTGAGTATTTGCTGTATTTTCTTATATAAATGAACAATTTCTCCAGTCCCCTGTATGATGTTGGCCTTGTTCAATTTGTGCCACAGCTATAAAGCCTATATGCATGCAGACTGTTCAGTCATATACAGAGTATTGTTGTTGCCTAAGCAACCTAGCCCTATCATTAAATATCTGCTATGTGTATCTAAGGAGACCTCTTCAAAGCTTCACACATTTCAAGTGGTCTTATGCAGATCAATATTCAGTTCTTCTCTCAAGAGAGTTGGTTTCAGACTATATTTTTACCCCCAAGTAGCACAGACATAAACAGCTATTTATTTGAATTGTAACACCAGAAATATATGGCAGTCATAAAACAGATAGCAGCACATTCCCCCTTGAGGCGCTGCCTGTTTTTCCATCTCATGGGGTTGAATTAATAAGATGCTTTATATGAACCATTCAATCAAACAAGTCTATTTTCAAAGTGATGATTTTGTAGAAATGATCCAACTAGAGAAAGATCACTTTATGGCACAAGGAGTCGCCAGTAAAGATTGTGAGACAATTTATCCAATGTGTCTCTCCAAGCACTTTCTGTCTCCAGCATGTCTGTACTCTCAGAGAACAAAAGGGGAAAATGAGTGTCTAGCACATGACCCAACACTCGCTTCTTGTATTATTCAATGAATATATTCGGTTGCAGGGAGGATTCAGGAGCAGAAATGCCAGCTGAGCTCTGAGAGAATGAGAGAGACAAAGGAGCAATCAAGGGCCTCTTCTACAGGGACGCCTACAGCCTAGGAAAGAGCTTTTATCTGTCCGACACTCAATGCTTATCACACACTTTCAGTCTTCCAATCATAGGAAACTGAGAATGACTCTATGTTCAAAATTGCTCTGAGTAACTGTGAGTAAGGATAAAAAGGAAACTAGGTACCAGAGACCGATCGAAACTTAACATGTTTCACCACAACTGCATGTACTCCCATGTGAAGTGTACATTCATCCATCCATCAAGCAAGTAATAACTTATTAATGGTTAATATGGAGGATCTTTCGAATCTGTGATCACAACAATGGCACAGAATAAGAATTCCCTTTCAGACGCAAAGCTGTTAGCGACATGAATCACTCATGATTTCCGCGCCGTGCTTCAGAACAGAGTGATCTACATATAAACTGCATAAAGCGCTGACAGCTCGGGCTGGCAAACAATGGGACTGAAGGAATCTCAAAAAGAATCCTTAGTTGTGGTTTGAGTAAACAAACAGGGATAATAGTTTGATTCAGAGCCTGGCAGAATATTCACATTATGCATGTAATCCTTGTACACAAACAGTCCCCGACGTTTGGAGGCATACATGAGCTTAAGAACAACAATACGCAGTTTCTTGATTATATGACAGCGGAGATCAGTGTTACATCTTCATGCAACTGAAGGTGGTTTAATGGAATTGCAGAACAAACTCAGTGCTGTAGGAGGTAGTTAGCTGATGTATGCATGTGTTAAGGCCTCCAGTGAGAGGAAAGTTGCCTGGAGGGTCAGTCACATCGACTCATTCTGAGCACCACAGTTACTCAGTGAGTCTTAATCAATTGCAAAGCCTGCATGGTGACAGCAAAGAGACATCAAATCAATGACATTATATTCCAGTGGAAATAAAGTATGACTTCTTGCACTCACACTGTTTTGGGCAGGAAACATTTGAATTAATCAGGGAATTTGCTGTTTGAATTAAAAGTTGCTTTTAAAAGTGCTTGCTGTGGCACTGGTCATTATGTCGGACAAGGCAGAATGATCAATAGCCAATTTCCCCAACGTGTGATTACGCTGTTGATTTGAGTGTTAAAGGCTATATTTAAAATAAGAGTCATTAACTTTCACTCGGAGAGCAGCTGAGCACTTGTTTCGATAGTGCACTTGGGAGAAAAAAAATACAAAAGGCAGCCCGAGGCAAAAACAAGGAAGCAGCAAACTTTTTCATAAAGTTGTTCTGAAAACAATAACAGGCGATGTCACTGCACCCATAATTGCTCCAACTGGCAAAGTATTTTCTAAGGGAAGAATCCATCAACCTTGTTTAGATGTGTAAAATATATAATGATGCAGCATCGCAAGAAAAATAGGGGAAAAAAGTGCCTCTGTTTCAAACATACTACGGGGTGGAAGCAGAGATCTCATGTCTGTAACCTGGAGCAAGAAAAGTAATCATCAAACTTTTTTTGGGGGAGGGGGGGACACCGTGGAGAGGGAGAAAAAGGAGGAAATTATCAAAAGGTGACAGACGGCGAGTTTTGCACATCAAAGACAGCTGAAACCCCATTTCCCAGCAGACGAGAAGAACTGGAAGCAGAGACACAACCAGTCCAATTCAGCACCACTTAACTGAAAAAGGGTATGAAAGGCCTCTTCTTTTACAGAAAAGTAAAAACACCACTAATTTTAGAAACAGCTCCCAATTCAGAGCAGCTATTGCTGTTATATTCAAATATATATTACAAAAAAAAAGCAAGTTGGTGATAAGCCGAGATAAAGGAGTTTGCAGGAACAGAGTTTTGGAGAAGCTCAAAGAAAATGGCAGGACGTTCAGCGACTCCGGGCTCTCCAGAGTACAGCAGGAATTAATCCTAAATTAGGGGGATGTGAGCGCTGATGGGAGACGGAGTCTGACAGTTATTACTATTACCTCAGTCTGTTGGGCTGTTCAAGTCATTATTTCAGCCAAGACCCTGTGACAGGCACCGGCCCACAGCTCCCGCTACTTATTCTCCACAATGAGATGCCCTGGAGGAAGTGAGGGAACATGCACTGAGATCATTAACTTAAGAGCACTAAAGCACTCACATTTTCATCCATCTGCACAAGTAGTCCAAATGAACCCAGTTCTATTCAGCTCACCGGGGCCAAATAGGGGCTCGGGAAGAATTGCGCTCAGTCTCAGATCTAGTCTTTATTGATGGCAAAACTTCAAGGAGATGCTCATGAAAGGCATGTTCACAGCTCAGGCCAATTTACTTTGAATGTAAAAACATTTTTTATATCTGCAGTTGGATGCTCATCTACTAAAATATCTGAGGCTGTACATAGCCACGATGGTTAACCCTTTGAAAACTGAGCACATTGGTTTGATTTCTTTCACAAACATGGGGAGAGGGCAATGAGCAACCACACAACACATGATATATATATATATATATATATATACATATATAAGTCAAACCTTTTTTTAGTTTTGACCAAATACCATGACACCTATATTGCCACAATTACTTGCTCCCCTGCATCTTTCAATCTAATGACGGGTTAAATGATTGGTAATCACAGTGTGACATCGGGATGCATTTTTCCGAAACTTGATTTTGTTTCAACTAATCACTGCAGGCTGCTGTGGGGTTATTGGTTCAACATCCCCTGCATTCTTACCACAGCAGTCTAGACGCACTATACTGCACTGTTTTGGGAGGACTGACATTTTCGCAGCAACACTTGATTTAGTGTTAGATGCAGCATTGGCCATTTTCTCTGTCTGCCTGAGTTTAACCTATTAGGACCCCCAGCCTGCATTTTGAACTCCTGCTCTTTGGTGTGATCCCCCATAAGCTTTCCTCATCTCCCCTGCATGGCTGGTTTTAACTTTTGCCTGTTTTTGACGCCAAGTAAACTTTCTATTTTACCAGTCTGGTCTCAGAGTCATGCTTTTGGGTTCATACCTGTTTCCTGAGCCTTTGCAAGATGAGTGACTTATTTCTGTCTAAGAAATGACTCATTAAAAATGTAAAGCCCAGTGAGCTTTCGACATTACTAAACATAGATGCATCAAAGACATAAATGAAGTATTTCAGATTAAGGCTTAGCAATATAGGGAAAATAAAATATCACAATATTAAATATCTCAATGTTGCGATGACATTGTCGGGTTGACTATTGATGCTTTCAAAAAATATTTAATCAATAAGATTTTTGATAGTCATCAGTAATGTGATTTTAATGATACTTTAATGTAATGCACTCTTTAAAACCAGTAAAAGAAAACACAATATAACAATATAACAAGATCCAAAAATCTAAGACAATATCTACTTTCATATCACGATATCAATATAATACCCATATATGCCCAGCTCTAGGCTTGTACAAGGATTCACAGATCCAGATGATGCCCTGACTTTTCTTCTAGCGTAAAATTTCAGCAACTGAGGAAGATGTCATGAAATGTCATTCAGTCATCTGTTCCACACAGGATAAACTAAAAAAAAATCCTCTTGTAGCATAACAGGTCTTAATTTCAATCTATGCAGTCCTTTGGTTTATGAGCGAACACCTGCAAAACTTCTGATATTCCCATCAGGCTGTGCTGTACTTTGTGTTACAACCTAATTAGCAGGTCAAAGAAGTGTTAGCATGCAAACACACTTAATTGAGGTCTGGAAATGGAAAGCACTACCTGTGAAACATGTTAACATCAAGAAGGATCAAGAATTTTGCCTCAACATTTATCCACCTTATAATCTGCCTTTACTTTAATGAGCATAACAGTCTCACAGAGTGGCTATCAGGGACAGACAATTGCAGTCTGTGCTTTTTACAGTGTAGAGAAGGTATCACCAACTAAAAAACAGATTCACCTTCAGACAAACACATTATTAAAGTCTGTTTCAATCATCAGCATCAGTAGCTTCCTCATTTGAAATAACAGGGGTGCATTTAACTGAAAGCAGTAATATAAAGTAGCTGAGATGATTATCAATCTCTCATCAGAGCAGCAGATCATGCGTACACCCTCAGATGAAAATTTAAATCACCTGAAGATAATGATAATGCAAAAGATGACAAATGACTGCCGAATCACTTGATGAAAGTAAATGATATTAGGAGCACATGCAAGATTAGGAGCACACAGTACTGCGAGGACTTCCTTTTCCATATAAATCTGCCGACATGATATCTTATCCATATAGTCTCAAATTAATCTTGTGATGATAATTTCATCTTCATTGCATGAATGCATTTTTATAAAACATAACAGCTCTGTGGGGCTACAGTATTTATCAGGTCTGCACATGCAATCTGACTTGACATTTTGCAAACAGCATCCGTGTTCCCATGGGCGTGTTTGGCTCAACCAATTTAACATGGGATGTAATACACGTAAGGAATGCATAAATGTGATATTAAGGCACTTGCTGAGGTATATTGCTTTCAGATTTGAAATGAGACCGGTTAAAACACACCATTTTTCGGAGATAATGTAGACGCTGGAGGGCAGAAAGGACTGCTGCGTTACCAACAGGCAAATGACAGAACTCTAATGACTTTGGGCACAGGCAGGAGAACAAATACACAAATGTTTTAGCAAAGTGCCTTTACTGAGGCACTAACAGTGCAGCATTAGAAAAGCATTGCTTTCTATGTTTTGCTACATGGAACAGCGGATGGCTAAAACAGAATTTGCTACAGCTGCTCGCGCCCCAAATGGCCCCAAAATGCCACTGACCACTTTATAAAACTGCCGCTTTAAAATGAAAATCATTCAAGTCTGGGCTGAAACTCCTCTATATTTGAAGCGGAGCCTCAGTCTGAGGTGGCCATCGACATGGCAACCATTAGATGTGCAAACATCATCGTCGCTGCCTCTCTGGCTGCCAGGGCAATGCATTCGTCTGGAGAAGGATAGCACTGCTGGCAGGCACTGACAGGGTAAGACTCACTCTGGGCCTATCGCAGGGGGAGATTGATGCACTTCTCAGTGGGGGGAAAGCTGACATTCATTTTAATTAGGCGGGCGAAATATTGTCTCTGCGGCATGTTGCCTCCCTTGCCTGATCCTCAACTTCTCTTCTTATTGTGAAAAAGGAAAAGGGGGCCTCCAGGGAGGAATGACCTCCCTTACAGACCGCAAATCAGATAAATATATCACGGCCAAATCCCGATGACGTTGCTGTGCTTAAGATGTTTGATTAACATTTAATTGACATTTGTATGACATTTCAAACCAGAAGCAAACAAATATATATCTGGCTTCTTTGAGGTTGAGGTCCAGTCCAGCAGGAGGACTCTGTGTTCACATGTCATGTAATGTCAGTCGTCAAGGAAACGAAGACCAAGGGAAAGGTTCATAAGGTCAGGGGACAGTGTCATTGTGATGAGGGTATTTTAATGAGGATGTGATTTGGGGAAAGCTTCACAAGCTGCTTTTCATTCAGCAAACATCATTAAAGCCTGCAGGGGCACACAAAAACCGTGCAAATACACACACAAAAACTGCACACAGCCACACACACAAACAGCCACTTAAGGGAAGTCACAGGAAAAACACACAACAATCTATACAGCGTGTACCTGTCGCTGAGCCAATTAAAATCCAAACAAGAGTCTCTGTGGCACAGAGGAGAAGCTGTACGCCAACACCTTTAATAAACCCAGCCGCTAGCCATGTCACTGTTCTCTGCTCCACATACTGTATATCCTCCATCCCCTGGCAACGACATCTGACACACAGCAATGTATAAATAGATAATTGAGAGTGATATTTGTTGTGTCATCACAAATGGAAATATTATTTAACATTAAACACAACGTAGATTTTTTACTCTTTGAAACCTGATGGAATTGGCTTCATTTCTTTCAAAAATATGGAAAGAGGGCGACAAGCAACTTAACAGTTGGCCCAAAAATTTGTAAGAAATAAGTAAAAAAAAAAAAAAAAAAAAAAAAAAAAAAAAAAGCTTCAGAAAAAAATGACCCCAAGTGCTAATAAAGACTTTTTTTTCTGTAACATAATTTTTAATTACATAATCAAGAGAATTATAAATATAGTTTTCTGGACATTTTTTCCTCAGTTTTTGATAATCTCTAATAATCCCTCCTACAGTCAATATTTAGATAATTTCCTCACTCACCCTTTATTTATTTTTTTCAGTTTGCAGTTTGCGGGACATTTCTTGACAAGCTGCTCACTTTGTTTTTTTCCTGTGTTTTTCAAAGAAATCAAACCAGTTTTCTCAGGTTTCCAAAGTTTAAAAGTTTAAATGGTAGTGAAAGGCATCTGAATGCAGCACAGGAAAACTGAGGTCGATCCAGGTGTTAAAGGGTTAAACAGTCACTAAGCCATAGGTCCAGGAGACTTTTCAACATACAACTGAAGTAGTAGCTCAGTATTTACTTTCTAATCCTACTGTAATCAGGTTTTATCTGTTTATTGCTTCTACTGGAAGTGATGTACAAAATCAGTCCAAATGGTCTGATTAAAACATTAAACAGAGTACCTTATCCTTTTGTAAAGGCATATGAATGTGCTCAAATTAGCATGACAGCACACCCTCCAAATCACTAAAAATATTACTCCGCCATTTCTTAGTCACTGCACTAGACATTTTACGATCACAGTAACGTTTATCAGGCGGGGTACAAGAAGCATTTTAGTGCAATATCAATGGATATCAGTTACACAGCATCACAATGCCAGCATCAGATGCTCAGGAAATACACCTGGCATTATAAAACGTAACAGCCAACTGACTAATGGTGTAAAGTATACACACAAAGATGATATTAACCAGCATAAAACACCATATTCTGAACAGACTCATAATAAACACTGGCAAAAAGTGATGTGCATTATGAAACATATGACAGCAAACTTAACTGCAAACTAAAAATTACTCAGTCCAGCATGAGGCATGATGGAAAACACAAGCTAAGTGATTGTGACAGCAGTAAAAACGTGTTTGAAAAGCTAAACAAAAGTTAAAACCCTTCAAAAAGAGACTGAAGCAGAACACTTCGTTAGATAAAAGCATGTTGTGAATTTTAAAATGTATGTAATAGAAATGGGTGAGTTATAAAATGTGGGCATTTTAACAAGGGGCTCTATGGGGATTCAGTTGCTTCTGTTTTTGGCAGTTCTGCAGTGACTGGCTGTTTGGGCAAAAAAGGCTACAATGTAACCACTTGGGGCAATATACCCCATCCAATAAAATACATCCAATAAAAGGTGCTGACAGGTTCAGAGTATTATTACAAATGTCAGCATTATGGAAAAGATCTCTACAGAAGTCAACCTTTTTTTTCTAAAGAGAAATATCCTTTACATTTAACCCGAAACAGCCTTAAAATTGCCATCAACAAACCCACAGACTCCATTCAAATTAGTGTGTATAAAGCCAGCATATTTTCACATCTAACTAAGTGAATTAGAGGTTTATCTCAACCAAGTCTGGGATCAAGTGGAGTCTGTGATTGATAGAACATTGGAATGATGAACCAAGACAGCTTTTGAGAGTTTGAGAGAGAACTTATGTTTTACAGTGATTAAATGATTTTGTTTAATGGAGTTCAGTGGCCTTGGCGATAGCAATTTCCATTTTAAAGTGGACGTAATTTTACAGTGCGAACATGCCTCATTGCAGCCTGTTTGGCCGCTGCGTCTGCAGAAGTCTCACTCAATACTGGACCAATTTCAAAAACTGTTGTTCCCATTTGTCACTTAGACACAAAATCGTGGGAAAATAGGATCCAGCTTGAAAAAGACAACGCCCAAAAATTAAATGTGAATAAAAATGAACACAGGAAGACAAAATCAGCTTAATCTTTGAAATGTTAAGTCGCATGCATGTTCGAATTAGTATCACTGGCAGGACCCAGCAGGCCTTTATTTGCAAAACATCCATAGACCAAAACTAAGAATGGTAGATTTGTGGAGAAGTCTAGGACATGGATTAAATAAAAGACAACTAAGGCCTGTATTTTTTTCATTTTCATAGGTCAAAAACCGTGTGGTCTAGGAGCCCAGTAATTTGCTTGATTTCAGATGGTGCATTAAGTCACTGTTGGCTAAAATACTTTCCAGCACTGACACCGTATAATGCCACATGTCTGACCTTGATGTTTGATATTTGTAGCAGGATGTTTTCCAGTGCTGGCAACTCTCTGTCCGGTCACGCTTCAGAATATGTGAAAATGCATGAAAAAGTCTCAATGAGTTCCGTATCCACTGCTCTCATTGGTCTCAGTTATTTGGAAATTATTCTCCGTTGCCCCTCTGACAGCTGACAGATGATTTTGGTTCTTAGTTTTAAATCAAACAACAGACAGAAAATAAGAAAACATTCATGAACGCAGCCCAAGGCATTCTGTAGGCGGCGACCACCACAACAAACATCTCGGACTTACTGATGACCGTGTTTTCTTTGAACAGCGATGTTGCTTTATAAAGCATATGAGATATGGGCGCGCTGCCAGATTCAGTCCTGTGTCTGCATATATCCAGATGAGAGCTTAGTAAAGGGCAAAATAGTGAGTATGTTTAAAGGTCATGCATTTATGGTTACGCTTCCTCAGACGCCCAGTAATCGTGTGTGCCATTCGCCGCGCCCAGTCAGGGTCAAAGGTGACACAACATGAAAACATGATGCTGGTGACACATTCATCACTGGTTGCGTTGCTGGCCCATTTACTCAAATAGAGACCCCATTTCAGTCCATGACGCATATCACAACTGTCAAGTTCCTTTCTCAGCAACACAAGTTTGCTGTGGTGTAACAGCTCCGGAGAGCCGCCAATTACTGTTCCGAGGATGTGATTCGCATCTGACAGTCTCTGAGAAGCATAACGGTGGTTAGTGAGAGGATGAAACCGAGTATCTGCTCTCTACACGTCCCTCCCTTCCCCTCTTCTCTCTCCATCTCGCTGCTTTGCTTCCATTCTTCTGAGGCTGTGACCTACGAGCAGTCACTCATCCTCCGTGTCAGTGTTTTGGATGACTGCTGCTGTCACGCCTCCCGACAAATTGTTTCCTGGCAAAAGGACAAAGCCACACGGGCCGGCAGCGCCTCGTGCATCCACTTCCCCTGGACCGGCCCCTCCATTAGCAATGAGCTAGTGCTTGTCAGCGAAAGAAGTCAGACAACAATAAGCCCCATCACCTTGCATTAAGCCCTATGCAACTGTATTATATTGCTCAATTGATGAGCGGCACAAACGGTGAGGAGAGGCGGCACAAACGGTGAGGAGAGGCAGCGATCGGCAGGCAGGAGCAGGCCAGAGATGTCTCAGATGAAGTTACGGCTGGGCTAAATTGGTGCTGACAGACCACAATTAGGAGAGCTGTCGTCGCCTCGCATCAGTTGTCATTGACCCAAGTATTCTCACAGTGAGTAAATCATGTACTGTTGAAGGCGTCCACTTACACTTTTGAGCGGGTAACTTAACACATGATTTACCACGATGGACACCAATTTTTCACATCTCAAAAAGATGAGTATCTAAGGATCTAAGACAAAGGTGATTAAAAGGGTAGAAGCATTTTCTCTGGGACAGCACCAGGGCGTCTGCCAGGGCTTGTGTATGTTGTTGCTGTGTGTGTACTTTCGGGGTTCATGGCTGACGGAGCTAGGGGTCATTAAGGAACCGTCTCCAGGTTTCCTAAAACCCACCATATCTGCTTGACTATGGCAGACTTCTTCTCCGGCACCATATTATGTTATTTTTGAAGTTCTTTTGCTTTTCTGTATGGTTACCTTTTGCTAAGGATGTAACAATATATCGATTTTGCAATATTGTGATAAAAAAAAGTCTTAATACTGTCGTGAGACTGACGATATCTGTGTGATTATAACATATTTATCCTATAAGCAGATATCTGCAAATGTATGCAGAATTTGTCTGCAAAGGGATAAGATTTTAGTGTCAGAATTTGTAGTCCGAGTAGTATTGACCAATCAAATTTAAGAGGTTGGTAAAAAATGCAATTTTCAAAACTCAATGGCTATTGTAACACAACGCTGTGTTCACAGTACAAGTGACACAGCAACAGTGTGCCCAGCTACATTATCACAAAGTTGCTGCTCAAGTGTGCTCAAGTGTTCGTTACTGTTGTTACATCATCAAGGGTTGTGTGTGTGTCTGCTAATTGCCACAAAGCACCTCGACTGAACGTCTTCTAATGTTTGTATTTGGTCATAAAAATGTCTATGCTTATGACCAATGTCTGAGTCTCAACATCTCTTCACTGCTTCAGTGGAGCCTGAATAAAGTTGAGGGGAGCTCAATTTTCATTTGTAGCACATCACACCCGTCAGCAGTGACAAGCACCAGGCGTCAGTTTCTAGCGTCATGTCAACAGATTCCACTAAAAACAAATTGTAGCCTGTTGCTGAGTCACTCATAGTTTGAATGCAGCATAATATAGAATTGCTGTGTGCGGCAGTGCAATACACAAAAAGACTAAAGTAACATTAGGTGCAGGTCTTAACATAATTAACCTTTTTTTTTTTTTTAACCTTCCCTTTTATGAAAAATTACCTGCATTCATAAGCAGTTATCTGATTATAGAGATTAGCTGTAATGACATGCACAAGGAAAAGGAAGTCTTGGCCTGAGTATCAGCTTGCTACACTTGATATGCCAAAATACTGGCTGAGGCCCTGAGGCTTTATCGTTATCAGACCGATAGCCAGTGGGTTCCTATTAGTGACATGTATATACGAAAGAGGGATCATTTTTTACTGTGGGGAACATGGTGCAAATGGACAGATTATCCACAATAGAAAAGACCATAAAAACACAAAATGTAACCAACTCTGTTGTGGTTTTAAGCCATTTTGGTTTTGAACATGACAGTTGGTTGTTGACCTTGACAGGATAACAGGTGGTTGTGTCTAGGAGGTCTTGTAACTCCTGTCCCTATACAGCTATGGTCTCTGGGATTAAGATTTGAATGGCCTTGATTTTTCTCCAGCTGTTCAGTCACTAATTGTGCCTAATACATAAAACTCTATGAAGGTTCAAGGCTAAATCCCTGTCTACTAACAAAGACAGCGATATGTATGCACATTCTTTATCAGGTGTATAAAGCTGTACATAATGGTATATATCTTCATTATTATGGAACTGGGTACACATTAAAAATCTGGTACCATCTGTTTTGTTTTGTTATGGTGGTTCTTTTGTATTGCACTGGGTGAAAATCAAGGTAAATAGAACTTTGTTTGTGTTTTGGATTGACTGAGCTATCAGTGTGTGTAAATCAAATCGTAATATTATATCATCATATCCAATTAATACCATGTTTTATACCGCCAATCAGGATAGCACATAAAAGAGCACTTATGTTAATAACATAATAAGAGATGGAAGGAATCAAGGCTACCCTCATCTTATTCTGGGGCATCATAATCACTGCAGTGAGCGGAGCAACTAATTGCAGCTCTCGACTACTACTTTTACCCGGCCTTCCTTTTCCCTTTTCAGGTTTCTTCTTCAATAGGTGGCAGAGTGATGTGCAAAAAGTGTGACTGGATTGTTTATGGGAAAACAGAGTTACCGTGTCCACAGCCCATCAGGGAATTAACAATAAGAGGGATGCTGGGTAATACAATGGAGCCCTTGATGAGAAAAGTAATAAAGACAGACAGGAAAAACAAAGGAAAGCAAGAAGACAGGAAGTGGACATTTGACTGAAAGAAAAGTTGATTATTTAAAGTTCGTTGACCCAAGACACACTCTGAGAAGAGCCTATCAGTCAAATTCCCAGTTCCTCTCCTCTCCCTAGCCTCCTTAATTTAAATTGTTATCTCCATCCCTCTGACTGCTGCTAAGGACCATGAAAGAAGTCCGCTCAAAGGCTCTGAAAGAGAGAAAGTATGCGGCACAGACAGACAAGACAGAAAGAGCAACCCGATAATAACTAAAATCAAAAATACCAAGGAGGACAAATGACGACACAGCATGGTTTTCTTTCTTCATAACCAAAGGCAATGAGGGCAATTTTGTAAAAGGAGGCCATCCACTTTCTTTGTCTTAAAGTGAGAAGCAGACTGGCTTTTCAACACAACGAAGATGAGACATGCAGGCAGTCTCAGAGCACCAAGTGATTGCCTCTGGATTGCAGCGGTTATGTTAAAGGAGAGATGGGATTTCAACAAAATTGTTTTACTCCTTTCACCCACCTTAGCCCCCTTAAAATACATCAAACGACATAATTCTATTTAATCAAAGGAAAGAACAGCAGTAAGGCAGACTGCATGTTCCTGCCCTCCGCCCATCCAACACAGTCCTAAAGCAGATGAGGCTTCCTCAACTTGCACTACACAGCACCATCTAGTGGCAAAGTATACAGTCAGAGGCAGAGCAACAGGGGAAAAAAACAGGTTTAGTGCTCCATTGTCAAGGTCTCTCAATGAGAGGATCAAGGTGTCACTGGTGGGTGAATCCACACAGACAAAAGGACAGTGTTTCAGCCATTTGTTTGTGCCCACTGCCAACAGACTAAACAGAAAAAAAACAAAACATTTATATTATTATTATCAAATCACAGAGGATTATTTTGAAGTATGAGACAAAACATTATATTTTACTACATTAATTTGACATTCTGCTATCCTAAAATGCTATAACATATACATGCCATTTTTTTCAGATCTTTTTTTGGATCATTATATGTCGTGTGTATGTTTTATAGGGCTGTGAAATGATTGTTTTTTTTGACTATTTGCTGAATTTCAAAAGTCAAAATTCATCACATTTTCAGTTCCACTATTTTGCATTTCAAAACAGATTTGTAGTCTATATTGAAACAATAAAGCAATCCTTACCAGATTGTCTTAGGAATCAAATAATAGCAAAAAACTGCATGAGATTAGCATAAAGTGGTCATGTCTGTGCAGGGGAGACTCATGGGTACCCATCTAACCATTTCATTCTAATATCTTGAGATTAGAAGTCAAGAGACCCCTGTGATATGACCAAGACCTTTTTCCATTGCTTAACTTTACTCTAAACTTTAAGTAAAATTCCATCAAAGACTCCAGCCATAACAAATGAAAAGGCGAGAGCATGCAGACACTCCTGTCAAAGCCACATTCAGGTGTTTTGTTTTTGACTAAAAGGCCTCAGCGGTTAAAGGCCAAAGTAACTTCATTGATTTTTGCAGGTTAAATACCACTACAGTTCCACAGGGGCCTGAGAAGTCTCAGAGGAGACAGTAGTGGCAATCAGACATGAAACTTTACATTTGTGGTTCACAAGTGGTGTCAAGTGCTGCGAAGTGCTGTTGACAGCATGCAGCTGCCTGCCCTGAAGGCACACCTCAGCTCAACATAGCTGTAACACCTCAAAAGCATCACATCTCTGACAACTATGACACAGTGCAGGGGACGTGTACACTATCCCACCACGCTCGTCTTGGTAGCCGAAGATGCAAACGCTGAAGTTTTAGCAGCATGCTGATAATACTGGAGCCTTTTGACGCAGTGGTTGGTTCAGGTGAGACTTCAGGTGTCACGACTGCTGCTGTCTTCAAGAGGCATTATACATCAAACATTATCAGTCAACACAGAGGCAGATCGGGCTCTGGATTAACAATCACAAATAACACACACACACACACACACACACACACACACACACACACACACACACACACACACACACACACACACACACACACACACACACACACACACACACACACACACACACACACACACACACTCCCACACACAGACAGAAATTACTCTCCTGCTAAATATCTCTCACCTCATCAAACATTCATGCCAGAGAAGGCGAAGGTGGTGAAGTTGAGAGTGGTAGGAGATTTTTTTTTTTTTGTCACCCACACAACAGTTTTTGCTAAGCTATTCTGGGAGGATGTAGACAGATATCAGTTTGATGGTTCCATCAGGTTTATTAGAATTTCTCAACTTGAGTGAACTTTGCATTGAAAGCAAAGGAAATGTACCCAAATGGGTGCATAACCATTCTCAATAAATGTCATGGCAATCTTTCTATTGGACTGAGAGATATCTTGTGTGCAAAGTTGATATTTTGGACTAGAGCTGGTAGGCGCAATAATAGAACTCATTAAGTGTCCAAAATAGAAAGAGTGAAGTGATATCACGAGAAACTCTACAACTAAAACTTACAAATGCAAATTCTTTGCATTGAAGCTTTGCTTAATCATTTATCTATACAGTGCACTGTGTTTCACATGGATGATGATTTTTACCGTCACACAATGCTTCTTGGACAGGTGATTCGATTGAAGGGTACAGAATTGCAAAATGGAGAGAGAAAATGGGGGTTAACAGAAGAGACAGGCCATAAAAAACAACAGAACGTGTCCAACGTTAACAATCATTTCAAGTTGGAACAAAACAAAAACTCTGTACAGTGAGTCTGCTGTAAAACTGAAAAAGCCAACCATAATACCAGAACATCAGTGCTTGAGCATCTAAGCAGAAAGTATTCAGTATACAGTATACTTACGCTCCGAGCAGAGGATCAGATCAGCTGCCATTTAACAGACGCTATATAATTGTGATTGACAAGTTATGCCTTTGTTACTGTTTAGAAAGCATTGCTGATACCTATGTTATATGTGTCATCAGCGGCAGACATCATTGTGTTAAACGTCACTCCTGTCACGTCTCTTTTGGCCTCTTTTTTTAATTTGAAATCGCACACTGAAGAAAAGTGTTGCTGTCGTCATTTGGTTCTGCTTAAAAAAAACAGAGGCATATAGAAGGGACTTTGTAGTGGCTCTATAGCACGATCTCTGTGTAGAAAACATTTGTCTCACAAACACACACACACACACATTTTCTAATTAATCAATTGTTTAATCAGTAGAATACTTGATTATTTTAAAAAAAATGATAGCTCTAGCTCTTAAAAGGTTCATTCTTTTAGAGCATGAATGCGCTCAAAATTTTCCGAGAATCTTCCTATGTCTGCCCAATGGTGGTACATGAGAAAAGATCAGGAGGTCATCAAAAACATTAGACCTCATCGTTTGGGGAACGTAAACCCCTGCAGCAGATCTAATGTAAACCTGGCCATAAGTTGGTGAGACATAGTCTGAAAAAAAGTGCCAAGATCAATTGCCAGCTTCCAAAAAAGTACCTTTGGAAACTGGTGAAATGTTCAGTGGGTTGGAAAGACCACACAGGGTGGTCTGCGTTGCCCAGTCTATACTTTTTCAAAACCAACAAGCACACAGCAAGCACACAGAAACTGGCCAGGTGTTCATAGATGGGACGATGGGCAGAGCCCTAAATGTGCTCAAGATTCTCTCCAAATGTCTTGTATTCCTTCTTCCTTGCTTCCCGCTGTGTTCATTGCACCAATTGCCTCCATGTTGGCAGCAGTGGGGTGGCAGTTTGCTTTCAGAAATGAGTCTGGCAGAGTGCAACTAAAACCTGAATCAAGTTCTGAACAATGGCTGGGCCACATGGAGCCAACAGAATCATAACACACACACCACATCTGTGTTCTGATTGTGAATGCAAAGTTTTGCTTTCTGTAGCCTGTTCATTAGCCCCATTATTTTGCCTTTATAACTTCCTTCCTCACTTTGACAGCCACTTCCTTTTTCCACTTTCAAAAAAAGCCATTTTGAAAACAGTATGTCCAACTTTGGATATGTGATATGGTGGACAACACGCTGTGCAACCTTGTTCATTTTGAATATAGATAAGTCTCTAGACTACGTCATTCACAAGTAGGACTAAAAGTCTAAGTATGCTCAAGTTTATTTCCAAACCAACGACTGAAATAAATGCTTATAATGTGAGAAAGCAGTCTTATGATTTTAGCCATGCTGGCAGTGTAGCTCTGGGGATAGCGAGGTCAGTTGGTCAGTCAGGCTTTGATGATCCCCTGACATTTAATCTTTTGCTAACAGCAGGTTGACATTTGTGATTTTGAGTGAAATGTTTTGACAACTGTTTGATGGATTGCCCTAAAAATTGGAACAGACATCAGTGTCCTTGTCAGGATGAATTGGTGATCCTCTGACTTTCAATCCTGTGCCGTCATCAGGTCAAAATACAAATTATCCAACTTTGTGACCAAATGGATGCAAAACTAATGACACTGCCTCTACCTTAGCTGCTCACAACGTCATTAACGTACCTGGAGGCTTGTTGTTTTTATGAATTCTTAATTTTGTTCTCAAAGTCACAAACTCCCGATAACATAGGAATGTTTTAGTATTTGAGTCAAATAAACCAACACACACCCCCAATCAGGGCTTCTGTCAAGAAACCAGGTGTGTAGGAGTTTGTTGGCAAAAACATTTGAAGCTATTTGAATAATTCTCTATATTTGCGTGCCTTCCCATAAGCAATGTTTACTGCAACTTTCAGATAACAGGCATATCATTTCTTAGTTGGGAAAATGATATTCTTGATCATTCAAATTGTGGTATGGTAAATTAGAATTTGCTTTACTTCATAAAAGATTGAACAGCAAAGCAGAGTAAAAACTGCAAGCAACAAAGATGGCAAACTGCTACTCACTTGTGATATGTTTAATACTTAGGAAAAAAGCTCTTCTGTAAAAACTATTTTTCCCTACACTACATCCATCATATGTCAACAAGTCCATGAAAAAAAAACACTCTTATCCATGGTGAAAACAAAAGAGGGGAAACTGTCCATTTACATCAGACTGATTGGCTGTCAAGTGGTTACAGGGGTAAGAATGGGTGAATTAATACATAAATGCAAATGCACCATGGCGCTCCGATGACCGAGTGGCTGGCTGTATTTCTGCTGCTTTTAATTGGTGATCTGGTGACCCACGCTTGTATAAAGTATATCACGCAGTAACACAATGAGAGCCCAGCCTTGGCATGCGTTAAGTGTTGAAGGCTCACCCACGCACATAATTACCACCGTCTTTCTGAGGTTTTCCATGCCATGAGCGGTTAAGTGGTGCGGCTTGAATTTGGAAATGACTTCCCCGGGGGTGTGTTGACTATGTCAGTCTGTACCAGGTGCCATCTACTGGTCTTTGTAATTCATATGGACAGAGGGGAAACATGACAGGACTTCAGATTAGGACTCAACTAAATTATGATATTTGGTGGACAAAAGCTTTGGACTTTTTATGTTGAAATGGAATATTAATTTAGATATTTAGTAACCATACTGCCTAACGTGGCAGTATGGTTACAAAACCTTTTGACTTGCTTATAAAAGACCATTTACATCATCACACAATACTTTTTTTCATATACATAAGAGAGTTTGTGTGTCGAGCCTCCTGCTCTATGAAAAAATAACTTATCTGACCAACCAAGAATCAAGTAGCACTGAACAGCAATGTCTGAGCATTATATCATCTTTGATTGTAGACTTATATCTGTCCACAACATCAACAGACCAACACAGCAGGTCGATCAACTTTAAATGACAGGCAGCCCAAGACACTGATTACATGCTGTTCACTGTCAACTATTACAGACAGCTGCAAAGTGGAGAGAGCTATGGCACAGAAAGAATGTTTATGTACGGTAGCTGTGGAAAAAAAAATCTGCACTGAAACTGAAAGTCAGGTATTAACTCTGCAACCATAAATTAATTAAATATCTAGTTAGCCCTTTAATGACAAATTAAAGGGCTAACTAGATTTTTATTATCTGTAATACAGTCCAGCTGATTAGGGCTGTGTATTGGTACTCAATATCTTTAAAATATCAACCAAAAACCCTTTACTTATTGTATCATAACTTCTCCAATACCTGCATAAAGTTCTTTTTACACCTGGAGTCTGATCCCAGATTGTTCCAATGTCCTGCCAAATAAGGAAACTTTCTGTTGCTGCCCTCTCTGGAGCCACTCTACAATCTGCAAACAGTCAGTTCAGCGTATTAAATTTGGGTGTGTCATGGTCTGGTCAAATCATCATGACTTGTGCAGAGCTCACATTCCCCCAGCAGCATCGTAAACCAATTATTTTTAGGGAGGTGAAGTTGAGTGTCATATATTTGATAGAGCTAGCAGTACACCGTGCTAAGATGCCACAAAAATGTTCAAAAGTATGGCTACACAACAAGCCATGTCAGTCATATCATAGTTACCAAATAAAGGACTCAATTGGTATTGGTATGCCTTTCAGGACACAGATATTGGTACTGGTATCTTAATTTTTTTTTTTTTTTTAAAAAACAGCCTTACAACTGATACTGGATTTTTGAGGCTCATGCAGATACCAATATTGAGAGTTTAAAGAATAAATTTGATTTTATAGACAGATTGTAGGACATCTGTTTTCTGCAGTGCAAATTCTTGTTGTATGTCAGCTGCTATATACTTTTGTTAATCATTTCAGTTTCATCAGTTTTTCACTTGTTTCTAAGTTTCATATGAATAAACTATAGGTGTTAGTTCATAGGCATTATAATACTTATTAAAGACCTATATGACTCACTCAAGCAATAAGTGGGAAAAAACAAACAGTATCACACTCCCAATTCTCAGAAACCCCTGGCAGCATATTTAATTCTCCACATTTCCCAGAAAGCCTTTCAATCACCCTGAAAAACTTTCCCCATACAAGCAGTGTTTCAGCAGTGGCAGAAGTGACTGTACAGTAGACCTACGCAGTGAGTTTTTTTGGGAATAAAGTGAGTCATGCCCATAGGCTGTGAGTCAATGATCTTAACCATCACCCTGGCAACATTTTGGAGCCTGGAGTTTGAGTTCACTGGCCATTGCCACTTTGTTACTTACTGGAGCTAGAACATCCTAACTTATGCTAAAAGGTGAGGTTAGACAAAGTGGCAACCACTACCACAGCTTTAACTCCTGTCACTTAAAACTTCCCTGTGGAGTTTTTGACCTCCCGTACACAAGGATGCACATGAGTACACACACCCACGCTGGTGACCAGTTACTCAGTCCTACAATTTCACACTATATTCCACTGATCCACAGGTGGTGGTAACACGCTGAGATATGCTGCAACGTTCCAGCAAAGAAAAGAAAGAGGAAGACTGCAAGCTCGTAAACATGGATGTAAAGAAAGCGAGATTAAAAATACTTAAAAGTAGGAACAGACAAGGTTTGGGGTTTTTTATCAGGTTTTTAGTTCGATGCCTGAAATAAAGTCTGTGTTTAACATAAGTTTGAGAGACTTTTAAGTTTGGTTCTATGACATAAAATACATCAGTAAATACCCAACTTATGAATTTTGAAGGCTTTAGATGTATTAAAAGAGGAAGCTGCTAACAAGTGGGTGAATGAGACAGAGCTTCATCACGCTGAGCATAGCTTTACAGCCTAGTTGTGCTGGTGACATTGAAGTCATGTGACCTTAGTGTAGTTCGTTTGTAGCCTAACATTAGTTTTTTACTTCTGCCAATTGCATTTGCACCTCAGATATCATAAAAGTGGTGCGCATATGCGAAGATTATCTTGCTGAACAAAATGTTTACTATCAAAAACTTTGTTTGTCACAAAGATTATTTTCTGCAATAATCCAAAATCCAATGGGATTCTCCCAAAAAAATTTGGGAAAACCAGGGAACCAGGGTGATGCTAACCCCCATGCCAGCATCCAAAATAACATCAACCCTGATGCAATCCACAGATATGCCAACCTAATACACAAGAATGTTGGCTTTCTAACATACATTTATACTCTTTGGTAACTGGGGATAAGGCTTTGGTGGAATCACAGTGTTATGGTATACCAGGGTATTTAGAAATCCCAAAGGTATGTTTTTCAATATCATCATATATACTGTATCATATCACTGGTGCTGCACACTTATACCTCATATATAGCATACCTAAGTGAAATATCAGGAAGGTAGGAAGGTATAAAAGGTTAAATACCATCCAAGCTTACTGGGGATAGCTACTAATAGCTACCAGTTTGTGCGATGGATATCATACCACAGCAGCGGACAGAAGGACATAGTGAAAGCCAGGCTTACTTCATAATGATAAAGGAAAAAAAAGTCTATTTTTCCTTTATAAACTCAACTTTGCAAATGTTTGATGAGGAAGCATTTTGCTGAGCAAAACACAGACACAGTACATTTTGGTGAGTAACACGAAGACTTAGTAACTTTTCAGTCGAGGTGTATTTTAACAAAAGATGAAAAATAAGTTATTGAAACTAGACTTTTTTGCAAAATTTCAAGAGAGACTGGGCAGTTGTCCCGATGAAAGACCCAAAATGAAGGAATAGATGAACCTCCTGTTGATCAAATATATTACAGTGAGGATAAGAAGCAAGCTGACAGCTCTGGTCAGTTCATCATGATTGGATTCTGGTTCCTTACTTCAGTCTCACACGTCCATCCTTTCATCTATACTTTCAGTCTTTCTTGTTTACATAGGCTCGTGGCCAAGGATGCCTTCAGTAATTTCCTCTGAGAGTAAGAAGCAAGAGATGGATGGAGTGATACTCCAAGGACAAGAGAGAGGTGGCGCAAGAACAAAGGCAGGATGAGGAGAGGACAGAGAGGTGTCTTTGCTACTTGTATAATTGTAAATACCTGTTTGAGCTGACTGAAGAGTTCATTCTGTTTTGTCCTAATTCCATCAAGAGGTTGACTTCAGACTAGGCGCTGGGTTTAGGATTAGCATTAAGTATGGTGAAGTGTTTGTGCATTCCTCTTACCATCGTCTCTCGGCCAATTGGAGCAGAGAAGACAAACTCCAGCTGGAAGACAATTGCCAGAGCTTGATGATTGGTCAGCCGAAGCTCCAAGCTGCTACGAAGGCCCAGCATCTGAGGGAGGGATGATGTTGCTGAACTGAGGAGACAGGAAAGATACAAACACATATATAGTGAGAGTGGAGTGTTAAGAGGGAGAGAGGTGCAAGGAAAGATGCTATTATTGGACAAACATAAAGCTCATTTGTGACTTATGTGCTTTAAAGCCATTACTGACAAAAATGATAATGTCTAATTTAAATGTAGAGTGCCCTTATTTCTTTTAATAGAGTTTAATTTGTATTAAAAGAAAAGAAATCAATGTGTTGGGAGGATTTACACTCGCTCGCTGAATGTTCCCTGGCAAGCACTGGCCTCCTGTGTGAGCAGTGGAACAGCACTCTTGGTATTCGTCATTCACAGTTTGCATACACCATAGGCGGGAGCATACTGTGGAGCGCCGGCGTGTCACGAGGTGGGGCCGAGCGCCTTTTCTCTTTTTCGCTTCACGGACTCTCTGGAGAACTAAACAAGCGAGCGTTTCAGAGTTTTTTTTCCACTCTCTCTTTCTCTGCTGTCTGGAAGCACCAGGCATAACACAAGCAAGACAGACTGTCAGCCTTCAAAAGCAGCACCCCGAAAAAAAAAAATCATAATTATTGCCTTGACTGTTGTTATCGCACTAAAACCACTTTTACAGAACACTTTCTTCAACAAAGAAAACAGAACATAGCAGATCATATAACTTTTGTTGTTAATTTGATGATGATTGTTGTTGCCCGTATAATGCAGTGATTAAGCGCCAATTGTTGGTTAGCATGTAACTGTGTTGATTATGCTTACCCGTGTTCTAGCACACAATCTCATGCCTGTAAGACACCTGTGTAATCACCACATCAGCTAGTGTCTCATTTGAAGTAGCAACCACAATGCACTTTAATTCAGACCATCGCCATTCAGTTGAGAGGCTGCTGACTGAGTACAGGAAGAAGGTGACTGAGATGGAGGAACTTCTCCACCAGAGAGACACTGAAATCCTGAATCTCAGACAGGAAAAGGAAGATCTCTCTAGCAAACTAACAGAGAGCACAAAAGAGCTGAGCAGCAAAGAAGCCACTCTCCTTCAGAGTGAAGACGCCTGGAAGGCTAAACATACCGCTTTGGAGGAGAAACTCAAAGAAAGCCTGGCTGATAAAAAGGACGAGCTGAAGGAACTGAATGAAAGATTGAGAAAGACCCTGGCTGAGAATCAGATGAAATGGGAAAAGTTGGAGATTGAATACAGGAATAAGGTTAACCAGATGGAGGGACAGATCCGAAGGTGGGACACTAAATTCCTGGATCTACGCAACGAAAATGACATTCTCTCTAAAAAGCTCGCTGAGACTGAAAAAGAGCTCAGCAGCAAAAATGCTGACTTCCTCCAGAGCAAGAGAGCCTGGCAGGCCAAATACAGAGCTCTGGAGGAAAACTCCCAACAAGACCTGGTTGAGAAACACCACAGCTGGGAAACCAAAGAAAGACAAATGCAGGATGAGAAGGAAGACCTTGAGAATCAACAATCAACATCCAACAAGAAGTTTTTTCGCAAGAGGAAAACAGATGACAGACAGACAGAGTTACAGAGAATTAAAGACAAAATGCATGCAAAGGAAACGAAAAATCCCCCAAAAATCAATCAGGCAAAAAAACAAAACAAAAATAAATTTTAAAAAATATATATTTTTTTTTATTCTGCCTCCCTGAATATAAATATACTGTACAAATACAATTTTATGACATTATGATAAATAAGTAGAAATAGTACTAGTATCTGATTATGTTATGGTTTACCCCTTAGGGATGGTTTGCTGCATAGGACACACTTTTTATTCTTTTTTTTTTTTTTTTTTGATAATTATGGCTGTTTTTATGCATATGGCATACATTTTAGCAAGATTGTGTATTTTTGTTTGATCTTGGAATTTCCAGCTCAGCTCATACAATAAGTCTAAAATACACTGTGTCAACAAAGTTCATACTGTTAAGTGCAAAAAACATGCCAGTGAAACAAGGTACAAGGTACAATTAGTCATTTTTAAGACATATTTGAAGGGTAAAATTAATTAACATTTGATATTTATGATGAGGACTATAACATTTTTTTATAGCCTGATTTTAAAGTACATTTTGTGTGCAGATTCTGTGATTGTTGGAACAGTAGGTGGAGGATGACAAAACAAGACGAATTTTGTGGGCTTTGTTTTGTTTCTGATGACTTGTAATGTTGTGTGTTTTACGATTATTTAAATATTGTTCATTTAAATGGAGTCTGGGTTTGGAAATAGCGATTTTAGAAAAAAAGGTGCACCTGTGTAGGGATACTTTTCAGAAACTGTCAGAAACCTTAGCCCTTCAGCGACAAAAACAAAAGCGCAAACGTGCCCCGCATGGCTAGATTGCAGCCTGTTCTGCAGATGCTGACTGCAGTGGTCTCACTACATAATGGACCAACTTCAAAAATCATTGTTTTCTTTAATTACTTAGATACAAAAACTTGAGAAAATAGGATCCAGGTTGAAAAATACTTGACATACTCTTTAAGGTATGACAAATTCTGTGCAACTATAAGTATGACAAATATTACTTTACAATATGAAAAAAACAACATGTAAACAAGTTCCCATTGAAACAAAATCAATTTCATCATTTCTGTTACAGCAGCCAAGAGCACCCCCAAATCTCAAACCTCTTATCACATTAACATTTAGAAACCCAAAAGTTGCTTGCACACAGCTTTTCTGTTAAGATTTCTTGTGACATGTTGCATTGTAGTTTTGTTGTATTTTGCATATTATCTGTGGAAAGAAAGGTGATCTGTTGTGACGGGATTTTTGTATTCTCTCTACATAACTTGCAGGAACAAAATGCTCAAGTAACAAGCATGACATACCTGCACAATGTTAAAAAAAAATAAAAAATGCAGTTCTGCTCAATGGCTCACTGATGTGCCCTGACAGCTCATTAATTGAAACTGCTGGCTGTTGTTTACTTGTGCCGGTCAAAGGTTCACTCGCTCTCAGCATTCATGTTAAGAAATGCTTCCAGTGGTTCAGTGGGGTGTAATGGGATATTTTTGACAGCTGGTGTACCCAAAGCACAATAAGTTACAAACATATCTGAGGGAATCTGGCTATTTTACAGTCCCCACTGATCCATTGGTAAAGTGCAGCGACCAGCTCTGAATCTAAGGACCTGAATTTGTGGAAATTGGGTTTAACAAAAGTAATGAGTGTGCTGTAACATGCAACCATCTTAGGGTATACTCTTTTTTTAGCTGCAACCAGCAATTCTTTTGCTTTTGCTATTGGGGCCTGTGTCTACATAAAGTTTTTTTTTTTCTTCAGCAACGGTGTCTTGTTTTCAACTGCTCCCTATGAGGAGCAGGCATCTGCGGCAGCTTGCCCATCTGTCGGAGTAGCTTTTCTGCTAAAAAAAAGTTATGTGGACACAGGCACTTTGTTGGTTGGTCGGTCGAAATTTCCCCACCCTTTCATGACTACAGTTTTTTCCCAAGAAGGCTCATATTTGGCATGAATGTCAAATCTGTTTGTGTGTGAAGATGTTTGTTTGTCTTCATGCCAACTGGCTAAAAGGGCTGTGATAATGGGGGAGCCTATTGCAAAACTGCGCCTAACTTCTAAATGGATTTACTTAGCATGACCAATCTGCATAGGAACACACACTAACACACACACCGATAGACATAAACACACACACACACATAATTTTGCCATGTCCTGCATAACTCATAAACCTGTAGTTCTACACACTTGTGGGTGGTGCAGCTCTGTATTCTGTTGGTCCATCCGTTTGTTGGTCCACAAAGTAGTGTTACCAAAAATATTGATTTACTGGCACATGTAGATTCTTAATACCTTAAACAGTTTCAATCTAAATGAAATACAAATACTCATTTTACATAATATCAATACCCCGATACTAGCAGCACTTTAGCACTCTCTAATAGTTAATGTTTACTAATACCATTCTGCTTTTCTCTGCGACTAACCAAGACAAGGAAAATGCAAATTCTCCCTGTGGTAAAAAAAAAAAAAAAAAAAAGACAACAAATATCAACATTTTTCAAAGTTTTGTATCAAAGTTCAACACTTGCAAAGCTTTTACCAACCTAAAGCAACTGCAATTTACTAACTGTAAGGCTGAAATTTGCGACTTGTTAATCAAAGTAGCCACACCTTGAAGCATACCTTGCTTTATTGTCTATTTTATTCTAAATGAGACCACAAGTTATAAAAGGTAGATCATAAACTATTTAAGAAATCAAGTGAGAGGTAGGATAATTGTTTTTATTTTTGCAGCCAGTGGTGTCACCTCCTGCTGACAAAATGAAAAAATGCAGGTTTTAAGGCACTTCCCCATGGGCTTAGGTTTTAAAACCCTAATTTAACCCGCGGTGTGATACATGAATGCGTGGATGCATGCTTTTACATGGTTGCAGCTGTTGATAAATTGAAATAAAATTAGATTAGAGACTTCTATGTGATGTGCAATGCAGATGCTTCAAATTCTTATTTTCACCAGGGACTCAGTTTCCAGCTGTGGTACTCTACCCTCTTTGGCTTTGACATGCTAAATCCGTTCAATGCAAGTGTTTTACTGCTGATCTAAGGCAGACGCTGGTGACCTTACATCAGCACATGCACTTTGACAAGGTTAGTATTGAGTGTCATGGTGTCTCAATAAAACCCAGGGGCAGAGGCAGTGGGAGCCATATCTCCCTGATTGGTTATGAAGTGCTCGCACATATTGGAATGTATTGCAAGACAGTTTTATGAGGACGGAAGGCTGTGTGTCATGGAACAGTGCGTAAATCATGAGGCTGGGGTTGAGTAAGGACATGTAGGGCCTTAGCAAGCGTATTTGCTATTTGAGCAAGGTCAATGGACTAGCAAGAAAGTCACATACAAATGACAGATATATTTGTTCCTACGAGATTATATTTAAAATGTTATTGTGTGCATTAACCAGTACGATCAAAGGTTGAAAGAGGTTATGGTTTTCTTTAGTAATATTGACTTACCAAATTGTAATTGAACTGAATGGAATTTGACTGACAGGAATTTGATCGATGCAACAACTAATAAACTGTGTAGAGGCATTATTCTTACTTGGCTTTTTCAGCTTTTTTCAGCGCTAAGACGCTGATCGTGTATTAGCCAGACATAACTGATACTTATTATAACTAAGAACTGAAATGTATATATAGCCTCATTTAATACTGCATACACAAGAATGGTCTTACTCAGTTTCACAAAGAGAGTTACAGATTATAAAATTGGGGAAATAACAAGACATAGTATTAATATCATCTGGTACCCTGAATTTGGGTATCTGTATTGTGGAAAAGTCTGATCAGTTCCTCTCTTTATGACAGAGCTAAATGGCAAAAAAATAATAATCTAAACTAATGGCAATAAACTGAAGATTCTCAATGACCCCGGTCATGGTAATTTTAAGTGTTTTATTGTAGGCAACTGAACTTGCTTGAGTTTCTTACAGACATTTCGCCTCTCATCTGAAGAACTGAGGAAGCCTCTTGGATGAGAGGGAAAACGTCTTCAAGAAACTCAAGCAAGTCAAATTGCCTACGATGTAGCATGTAGAATTTTAACTAATGTGATAAGTTGGTTTCGATGTTGAGCCCTCTAGACTTAAGCAGTTTGTTTGGTTTCCTCACTTCTGTTTCTGTGATTGTGGACTGAGCTGAACTGCCAGTCAACGTAATTTTATATATCGATGGGCTCTGATGCCAGTTCAACACGCTGAACCGCCAACAAAAAAAGCCAACAAGGGCTGACTAGTGTTGGACACTCCACAAAAACTAGGGCGACAGCGCTTACCGACAGCCCCACACTGAGCAACGGCTGACAGTAGGCTTGGTGTGTCAGGGCCTTGAGCCAGCTTAATGTAGAGGCATTCTTTAAATTAGTCATCATTTATAACACCCTCGCCCAACCCTTCACAAGATATTTCCTCATGTGTGGTGTAACACGTGTTCGACTGGGTCTACATGTGTTGAATGTAAAGGCCATGGCATATGACTCACACCATTTTAATACTCATTAAATCCCTTTGTGTACCATCATCCCCTGTATGTAAGTAGCTGCAGTCTTTACGATTCCTTAATCAATTACTCAGGTTTTTACTTTAATCTGTCACCAGCCTGTAGGTTTGTAGTGTGGTTAAGTCCAGCTTTAAGTGTGGCACAATGAAGCAGCTAAAAAAGGAAGGGTGGTGTTGAGACATTTTCAAACGTACAGCTTGCTTTAGTCCATATCAAAGGACCACTGTATCCAACGATCAAACAACCAGCCACCAGCACAGCCAGCACAACTGGAATCCTTTTTGTCTCGTCATATGACAATAAAAATGACACAGGCATGACACAAATGGTCACCCGGGGAAAAATAAGACACAAGTCTGCAATGTTTCACTATTTTAAGACATCTCCCAACTAATACTATACACAAATGAAATTCATAGCAACCTGGCTTTTTCAAAAATACAATTTCTGCTGACTTTACAGGATAAACTTTCAATCACCTGCCTATCAGCAAAAGGACCAGTGCTGGGAGAGGCTGATGAAATACTATAAAAATAAGCATTTCTGAAATTAAATCTTTGGATTTTGTCTGAGAACAGAATATTGCTTCACTATTTCCTACAGCAACAGCTCCACTCTACCCATCTTTTACCCCGGCTCACCTGTCTTTAACCAGGGTGCTCTGTTTGGAAGTGCTGTCTGCTCGACCTCTGGTCCCTGATGCTAGGGGCTCCAGCACCACCACTTGGGGCTTATCGAGGAAACACCAGCCATTGTGGACCCCGACATGAAGCCTCCTCTCCTGGATGACAACCGTCTTCAGTGTACCCTCTGGTCCTGGCTGTTTCTGAGAATCAGTGAGAGGAATATTGGTATTACTACAAAAACACATAATACGTCACATATGTACTCAAACAATTTGGTACTTTTGATAGGGGTATGTTTTTCGTGGTTTCGTGCCTGGCCCATCAGTTACACTGATGGAAAATCTTAAAGCTGCAGCACACATTAAAGCACAAGAAAGACATATTCATATTCTCAAATCTCAAGAGGATTACAAGTTCATATTTTGAAATGTCATGAAGTTATGCAAGTATGACAAAGGATTATGAACTTGACTGTAGATCTTGTGGACCCAATATGAAGAATAACTGAATATTTATATTGTTTGCTTGTCTGTTTCTCAGCCAGTTGGCAGAAGATCTCAAAAATACTCCATGAAGAAAACACAATCTATTTGATATTAAATTAAAATCTCAAAACATATATTAGGTTTCAAACAATAAGGATAATGGCATATCAATGGGTCTCTTCTGAAGTAATTACGAGGACTGACTGACAGCCTGTCCCAATTATCTTTTCACACTATCCTCAGGTCATTCTGCACCCTGACGGATTGGCTGTCAGTGGTCAAGCACTCGTCTGCACTACTTATGCACACCTTGCCACACTACTCATGAGTTAAAGACATTTAACATCTTATCAGCTGATTATTCTTTCAGGCACATTTCTGTCTGGACAAGAAAAGAGGAGACTTTAAAATGTCACTGAGAATATTATTAAACTCACTGCAATAAATTTCAAAACCAATCTTGTTTGAATCCCACTAGAAAATAAATATGTCGTAGTGCACTCAGTCCCTAATAACTTTGAAAGAGTGTGTTTTAATGGTCTTTAAAGGATAAAGGTTTATTCTAGCTTTGGTCTTATATCTATAGTTGTGATCAGTGTCCCTATCAGGTAAGACTGAACTGCACAAGGGCTGGGTATCAAACCTCAGTCTTTTCTCAGAACAGATGAAATTGTATGGCAGGTATTCGAAACTGCAAGGCAATGAAAGCTGCCATTAAATGTCTTAAATACAACATTCTGACAATTTGATACTTGGTTTAACAGGTGGATCATTACCAGTTTTTGCAGATTCACTTTTAGTTTTATGTTAAAATAAAGTGGTCTAGAGAATCTGGCTAGGAATGTCAGTTTCAGTTAATTTAGCTTTAGATAGCCTGACACCCATCAACAGATAACTAATTAGTTAATTTTTAAAGGGAAAAAAATGCAAAACGACATGAAATACAAGAGGTCTTTCCTCTTGGTCCGGCACACAGTTAGTTTTAATGCCGCATTTCAAAGCACTTTCCATTTAGAAATGGTAAATTTTAATGTTTTGTATTGTAAATGTCTTGGCTTTTATTTTATTTTCTATTGCCTTTGCTGACAAACAGCTGACTAGCAGCGTTAACATGCTGAAATATAGTGCCAGATGCCCATCCTCCGGTGTCCACTATTAATCTAATGTCACCCTGGCTGCTCTGCACAACACACCACCTGGGCAGGTGGGAACTAGCAGGCTGTATCACCCATTCATTGATTCATGGTAAGTAAGCAACCTCATTTTAAGCCACAAAGCCCCTTTTGCATTGTTATATGTGGGCACCACTAGCAGTGCTGACACTGCTAACAGTGCTAACAGAACGGTGCTAAAAGGGGTATGCGGCTTATAACTGAGCCACTTACTCAATGGGGCTACCTGGGGAGAGACCTGAGGGTGAGCACGATGGGCCTCATTTACGAATATGTGCATAGAAATGTTTTTACTCTGCACATTAAATAAGTGTGCACGCAAAACTAGCATTGGATTCATGATACATGCGCCGGCTGATTTTGTTCTTAACTCCACGTGTATGCTGGTGAATTAGAATTCTAAACTAACAAGGAAATACGTTTGCCCAGAGGTGTATCACTGAGAAAGTAGTGAAGTTGTTTTTGCATACATATTAAGGCCACACACACCACTGTCAGACTGTCAGTGAGCGTCTGTGAATGTAACCGCTGTGGGAAATAGCTGATCAGTCGTTCATCACTCCCTGCAAACATGTTCAATCATGGCGATCTCTGATGCGGTCTCTGCTGAAGTTATGGTCTGCAGTCTCTTACAGCAAGGTTAGAAATGATATCTTAACACCTGTTTAGAGGTAAATCTAAATCGTATACCATGCATGCTTATTCATGGGATACAAATGAACCAGATGGCTACAAAGGAACATATAGCATGCACAGTTTCTATAAAATAAAAACTGGGACACGTTTAATTTTTTAATTAATAACTGATAAGGATGAAAGAGTGTCAATTTCACAGTTATTTAATTGGCTACATTTGACCAGTGCATTAGTAAATTGATAGTTTTAAATGTTGTTCATTAGCCTTTTTTAATAATTACAGTTTTAATATTTTATACATTTAGTTAAAAGTGGCTTTGTCTGATTAGCATTTTGCCTCAATATTTGTTTTTATAGAACTGTATCTTCAGTTTTCATAGTTTCCTCTTGGATAAATGCTACAACCTTGTCACAACCTTTTTAGGTATGTCTAAACCAAAGTAAAATGAGAAGAACACAAGAAAGCACAGGCAGAGAGCAGGGTCTCTGCAAATAAATACATTACAGCACACTTCAACTGGGTCGTAAGTGATGACTGAGAGGCAACACGTCTGTGTACGTCTATACATATATACATATATATATATATATATATATATATATATATGTGTGTGTGTGTGTGTGTGTGTGTGTATATATATATATATATATATATATATATATATATATATATATATATTTTTTTTTTATTTTTATTTTTTTCGAAAATCCTGCATAGTTTATCTCAAAGTAACTGACTTGCATTAATTAACTCTTTGAAACCTGGGGAAATTGGCTGGCTTTCTCTGACAAAATATGGGATGAAGGCAATAAGCAACAAAAGAAGAAATGGCTTAAAAGCGAGAGAGTAAAGTATAAAATAAGTACCAAAAACGTTACTTGACAATTAGAAAATAAAAACAGCAACAGAACAAAATGGAAACAAATAGACTAACAAAAAAATCTGTAAAGATAAAAAAAATAATAATAATCACGGAAATGAAAATGTTTTGAAATGATATATAATTGCCAGGTTGCTCAGTGCCTACGTTTTCAAAAGAAATCATACCAATACTTGCAAAAGGCGGCTAAATGCACCACAAGAAAACTAATATCAATTCAAGTTTTAAAGGGTTAATCAACTGATCAAAAAGTAAAAAAAAAAAAAAAGTTGTACACTGTACTAAACTCAAATTATACTGTAATGAGATAACTGTGTGTCACAATTTATGGACACCATGTTTTGTTGTTTTTTTTAACTATACTATGTATGTTAAATAACAAATGTTTCAAAGTCATCGTGTCAACAGGCGCTGGTGGAGATTGTACTGCCACCCTGTAGCTGCTGCCACTAATAACACACAGCTGACTGACAACTGCAAAGTGATTGACTGTAAACTCTCTAACCCCAAAGTGCAGCGCCATGCTGAGCTCACCTCTCATCCCACTCCTTCCCATTTGTTTCATTTCAATCTTTTCCCTCTTTCCATCACATCTCTTACTCCCACACTCCCCTTCTTTCGCTCTCGTTTCTTGTCATTCTCTCGTTCTGTCCCTCTCTCTGCTTAAAACCTTCTCCATATCCACCCACAGCTTCTCAATCAAATTAGCATATCAATTCAGCTTTGTTTTGTTTTTTTTTTTCTTTTAAAGCAGCAACAGCAGGAGCAGCAGCTGAGCCTGCCTGGCTACTGTACAGCCCACATACAGCACTGCTCGCTGCACCGCTCACATTACATCTCTGCACTAACTCCATCCCTCTCTCACTCTGCCTGTCTACTATCTACCCTCCTCTTTTTTATCAATGCTCATTCTTTTACTTGTAAGCGGCGGCTGGTATGTGCTCACCAGTGTACCACATTTTTTTCTTTTTGGTGATAGGGATAAAGGTCTGGATTCTCATCATCACCTAAAATGATACCTTCCCTTTCTGATTCATCTAAAAAAAAATGCCTAAAAGCGCCCCTCAGCTCGAGTGCTGTATTTTTTAGCACAAAAGATCCATGTAGGTTATACATTAGTACAATTCTGGCAACCCGAGAACAGAAGACACGTGTAAAAGAAAATGAGTTTTCTAAGTTTTCATAGCAGAACCTCACAAGGCCTTCTATAGGTCCATGCTTTTGTGAAAGCTTATTTTTTATTTACCTGTAAGAGAATGTGGTGACTCACTAATGCAATGTTCTATGTATAGTTTGTTTTGAATCATGTCAGCTCTCATTTTGCTTTGGGAGTGTTACGTAACTGTCTTCCAGCTGGATCACATAGGCTAAGGCTCCATTCAATTAACGCTTGCAGTCTGAGTGCCAAGACGAAGATGTTTCCTCACAGAGGACCGCACATCACACATTTCAATCCCACACTCAACTGCATGCACCGTGTAAGCACTGTAACAGGCAGGATAATTACTAATTACCGCAGAAAATGATACATCAAGTCCCTGGACGTGCACTATACAGTTAAGGTGAGGTGTTGAAAGTGGAAAGGGAAAAAAGAAAACTATATCTCTCTTGAAGTCAGCGTGTTGAAAATAGACACAGTGGTGTTTACATATTCACATTTACATATTCAGATGATCTCACTGCTTTATGTGGCTGAATTCTCTTGTGATGGTGTATATATGGAATTTATTCTCAGGTCTCTCTTATCAGCGAGATACTGAAATATGAATTAACCTTAAAGGGAAAGTTCACCCCAAAATCAAAGCTACATATTTCGCCTCTTACCTGTAGTGCTGTTTATTAATGTAGATTGTTGAAGTTGCTGAGTGTTGGAGCTACTGAGACATGTCTGCCTACTCTTCAATACAAAGGAACCAGAGCTGGGTGATATGGTTAATAGGTAATATTGCAATCTTTTTAGGCAACATCTCAATAGACGTTATACATATATATATATATATATATATATATATATATATATCTCCTCTGAACTACAGTGGACTTCGAAAATACTACACTACTAAATAAACTACTGTTACAGTAAAGTTAAAGTACTGTTATAATAACATTAAAGAAAGTACTTTAATAACAAAGTTAAATGATGTATTGTTAGAATTACGTTAACCATTTGAAACCTGAGTAACTTGGCTTGATTTCTTTAAAAATCATGTAAAGGAGGCAATGAGCAACAAAAGAAGAAATGACCCAAAAAAGTATTAACAGCATTTGCAGGTCCTGCCGATGCTGCATGATTACAAAATTTGACATAATGGTTCGAATGCTGTTACAACAACACACAGCGTCTTCTGAAGCCTCCTGAAGACAGTGAGATTTTTGCAATCTTGTAAATTTAGTGCCAGCTTCCCTCGGCAATACGGATAAACTTGGGTACAACATCAAGTTTAAATTTATGCAGGAAATGTGGATGCAACAAGACCTCAAAGTAAGTATTAGCATCTGTCCCAGTCTGATCCCAGTGCAATCATAATCATTTTGTATCAACAATAAACAATATGACTTGTTTATTTCAATAACTCCACTTGAAACAACCTGCACAGCTACTTCAATCTCATCAGCAGTTGTTGCCATGTTTGGCTCTGGCACAGAGATCTCCATCCTTAATTCTGTCAACAAAGCTCTGACTGGCTCAGTTGTTTCTTCAATCAAGGAAACAGTCGCCAAATACATAAAGCAACAGAGCTAGTTAAGTTAACCCTTACAAACCTGGATTGACATAATTTTTTGATTCCTTTACAAAAGATAGACAGAAAAAGGCAATAACCAATTTGGCAAGAAATGTCCCAAAAACATGCATGAAATTACTAAAAGAAATTACCTTAAAATTATTTTTTTTAAAAGAGAGGAAGATTATTAACAAGTACCCCCCCTCCCCCCAAAAAAATGTCCAGATAACTGATTCTATTAGTAAAAAATATATATATATTTAAAATTATTTTTTTACTTTTTTTGTGGTTATTTTCAAGCAATTTTCTTAATACTTTTCTACTAATTTTTTGCTATTTTTTGGCCATCGTATTAGGTTACTTGTTACATTCTCCCAAGTTTGTGAATGAAATCAAATCAATTTGGTCAGGTTTCAAAGAGAAAAAACAAAATGAAAAGGAAGTCTGTAATCAGGCTACAAAAATAAAATGGGATTGTTATCATAATAACATATCACAAAATCAACTCATAGTTTTTACTCTTCTGTTTTCATTTATTTCATCATTTTTTTATTTATTTAGTTTTTAATTTCTGTGCTTGTAATATGTAACATTTGCAACATAGTAGTGATATAGGAATAAAGAGGTACTTTGCCCTCTCATTATTCCTACTTTGACCCTTTTTGTTAATTTTTGTTAATATGTGCCCAATGGTTGTCTTTATTTTACTATGTATAAGACAGCCTCTTACACAGAGATTTTGCCCAGGCTGAACAAAGCCCTATCTTACCTTGTTAACTTTCATTCATACAACTGGTGTAAGTTATGTATGTATAGTTTTCCAAGCAAAACATTACATTTTATTTGAATTGACCCATCCGACAAAAATTGTTCTTTTGACGAATGGCAGCAAGCAGCACAATCATGACGAGATATCTGTAAATAATAGCTTTCGGCGACATCCAGATTATAATTATGATTATGTCATACTCTCGCCTTCTTCCTCCACTGCAGCCAGTGCTGGGGAAATGACAGAGAAATGGCTTTGTCTCTTGTTGGACAGGTCTGCCGTGAAGTGTTTCACAGTGAGAATAAAAGAAAGATGGAGAGAAAGTTGTTTATAAAAGAACATCAGTTAAAGTGCTGCTTTCTGTTCTCTGCATCCCTCTCCTCCCTCCCCTCCTCCAAGTTTCTCTTTCATTTATTTCATTGCTCTTTCTTCTCACTCCGTCAGTCTCTCTCTCTCTACCTCTCTCACTCGCTATCCTCTTTCTTCTCCCGCTCGCCTCTGTCTGCTGCCGTCACAGATTTCTTCCTCCCTCGCCTGAAATATGAATATTTTAGAGCTAAGAAGCTTAAAGGGAACAATGAAATGGCCCCCAAGTTAAATTATACTCCATTTCCAGAGTCACAGAAGAGGGACTTTTCTGAGTGATGAGCACACCGGTGCCACGTGGGTGTGTCTTTCTCTTCTTCCACACACACATAAGCTTGTTGTTTCCAGCTTTTATGTCACATTTGTGATATCTTGCTTCTAAAGTTGCGAAACCAGGCAGCGATATTGTAACCGATCAACATGTTCAACACCGTAATGTACACTTGACACCTGGGTTACAAAAAGTGGAAGTTGCTCTGGGCCAACATGCCTATAGATGCTGTGTGTATCATTAAAGAAAAGGGAGGGGGGAGGCAGAAAGAGACTAATTTGCATGCTTTTGGAGGCAGTTTGTTTTAGAGCTTTGTTAACAGAGTAAACAAAAGCAGCGCCTTTGAGGGAAGAGTTGGTGGTGGGTTTTTTTGTCTCACAATTACACGAGTCACCCTAGCGTGGGCGATGTAAGAAGGGAAGCTAAACATTCTGCTTAACCATCCATTTCCTGTTGAAAGACAATAAACAGAAAATGTTTGGACGCCAGTGCATCACTATTATCTGTGATGGCTTCTCTCGTGTCTGTTACCCTGCAGTGCATCAAGAGCAAGCCAAAGCCGAGTTTATACCGATATGGCCTTGAGGGCTCAACAGAAATGTTTCTTTAACTGCAAAAACCCCCACATTTCTAATGTGTCTGCAATCTCGAGGAAAAATGACTATATTCCTTTGAAATCTATGTTGGGGATAAAGTGCTCACCAGCAAGTCAAAGATAACACTGGTAGAAAAACATATCTTATCTTGGAATGAAAAACTCCACAGAAAATACAGGCAACACTTTTCTGTGGAGGATTGTAGTGCATAATGTTTGCTGAAGAGGTTTGTATTTGATTCCAGTCCGCATGAATGGTATTAACTCAGACACATTTTTTTTATGTTTGAGGGTGTGTTGGGTTTTTTTCTACCTCATCTGAATTCCAATCCAAAATAAAATGACAAAAAAACTCTGAGTACAGCAGTGGAAGACCATTTCCTAACTTGAATATTATCATTGTTTATTAACAACAAAGATTCTCTTAGATTCAATTTACCGGTCCAACTGCTGGGGGTAGGTGAGGGGGAAACAGAGGGGTGAGGATGACATATTAGTAAGCAAAATTGATTTAGTTGAGGACACTGTCATTTGAATAAAATGGAACTGCTGAAAAAGAAAGAAAGTCATTTAGAGCGAATTTGGAAATAATAGCAGTTGGAAGAGAAATGGAGAGCAGGCGGCAGCTGCCTCATTGTGCGAGTTTGAGGAAAATGAGTGTAGATTTTCAGAGGAGGATAAATTAGTTTCTGAAGGTTATTTCTTTTGTGCTCAAAGGGCAGGATATGAAGTGAGAGAGCAAGCTCTTTAATAGCTCCAACTGGGACATAAGAAGCTCAAGGCAGAAAACGGGTCTTGACCCTGTAATCACTGAGTAGGGACTACATAAATGGCCATGACAGGGCTTAGCGCCACTAATCAATAATAGGGAGAGAAGTCCTAAGATGTGCTTCTGAAACCAGTTACCAGTCTCCAATATTGTAGCATCAGATGCCATTCATGTATGACAGCAAAGTGCATCAACAAACAGAGAGAGGGATTACAGTATTTCGAAGTTTTGGACTCTTGGTTCAACAAAACAATATGAAGATAAGCACAAACATTTTAAGACGTCACAAGGGATTATGGGGAATAATCTCTACAGACAGATTCTGCATACATGCAGAACGGGACTAAAGTTTGGTAACATAAGTGTTCTGTGTCTGTTTGTGGTTTGTTTGTAGTTCTTTTGTAGTTGTTTGAACGGCAGGTAAGACAGAATGGCAAAAAAAATCTCTTGAACCCATTGGCTATTGTATGGCGAAGAGGTAGCTTCATGTTAGCTTTTTTAAATGGACCTGCATTCATCTGTTTAGATTCGCCAAAATGACCAGCACACAGAAGATAACATCTTGGCTACACTGGATTGGCCCAAAATACTGGTTCTCGCCCCTAGAGGATTTATCATTGTCAGACCAAAAGCCAACAGGTTCTGAGATTGATGGGTAAATTTAACTCAGCAGTACTATTTTCTAAGGCTGCCCCCAAAAGTCAGAGATTCGAATCATCAGTCATCCATCATCAGTCTCAGTCGACTGAAATTGCTTCAAGTTGAGCAGTCTTTTGGGGGGGGGGTTCTGCTAGTCAGTTTTCTGTGCAGTGTACATCTGGGGAATTTTGGTCATTTTTGAGATTATTGCAGAGTGAGCGCTCTTGATTTTCACCAAGTCTTTGGTTCAGGCTGCAGCAGACTGTATGCAGCAGCACAGAGGAAGAGACACTGCACTGTAAGGCTGCGAGATGACGTGATCTTATCTCTTCTGCTTAGAAGTGGTGAATTTACAGCTCACAGCAACATAATACAGCACAGAATCAGGCATTTGTTTGATATTGAGTGTTTTTTGACCATCGTTAGCACATTCAGCTTGTTTACTTTATACATGAATGCCGCTGTCATCGTGAACATCTAGCTAAGCTGGTTCAAACTTTAAAAATGTATATGGAAAAAAATAAATCAGCAAAAATTTGTATTGAACAGCCAAGTCTGATTCGATTACAACCCTTATACTTTGTAGCATTTTATAGACTTAATTTGAATTTATAGAAACAGCTGCTGCCCAACTGCTGATTGTTGACTATTTACATGCCATAATTTTTTTTTTACATTTTTTTTATTTGCCCAGAACTATATTCAGAGTTGAGAAACTTCCCAGTCAGCTGAACTGCCAAACACCCTGAAAGTATAAATTTGCTCACAAAGATGGACCATAGTTTGTAACACGCATAGCTGTTACAAACTATGTATAGTGTTACTTGCTTGTACACATAAAAAGTACCAGAAATATCTGTGTGAAGAACTAAAAAAAAGAGCATGGGACAGAATCCCTGCTTATTTTGTAATTCTATACGCCTGGGAAGTCACTTGGTTAAGTGGCTATGAATGTTGGATTGTTGATTTTAGACCATCAAAGAAACAGCCCCACATTTTGATGTCAGGAAAGGTGGGAGAAGATATTTCTGAAGTTATTCTACCATGCACTTCTGTTAGAGTTTACTTACTGACACCCTACTGCTGTGTACAAAATCACTCACTATTCATGTGTATTTTCCACCATTATATCTGAGTTTCTCTAAAAAATCCCACAATACACTGCTTCATCCAACACTACACTTTCCGGTGATTAAGAAAAGATTTTGGAGAATCACAGTCTCCCAGGTTACAATTTACCACTTTCTGTAAACTACTGAGTGCTTATGATGAGCCCAGTACGGAGGCAATTTAAGGCACAGCCTAAAGCTTGCCACTAAAACCCATTCTAGTAGACGTTCACCAAGAAAAGAAAATGAACAAACAGAAGTATGGAGCCTAAACAAGTTAAACTGTGTCGCCATTATGTGTCATTATCGTCTCACTCAAAGGAAAATGGCCTCATGTTCATGTAAAAAAAACAGTGATGACCAAGCTACCGACGCAGAGTTCAGCTGAAATATATAATAAGTAAAATAGTCAAAATGGTTCTATGACTCACAGGATAATTACATCTTTTCAAACTTCTCTTGTGCTTCAACTTGACAATATAATTAATAATGTTCCCTCACATTACTGATTACCCACATTATATCACATTATATTTGATTATCTGTTTGCCCAGTCTTATAATGCTGCTAATTTGTGTTTGAGTTTAGGCAAACACAAACAAACAGATATACAGTACATAGAGGGTATGTGTCGGGCTGGGAAATGATTGATTGATATTGCAATGTAAGACTAGATATCTTCTTAGATTTTGGATGGCATATTATCATTAAGTGTTATTTGTCCACTACATCATTATGTCCATGTTACTGATGATTATTTGGCAAAAAAATCTTATTGTGTAAATATTTTGTGAAAGCAACAACAGCATCATAACAATATAGATGTTCAGATATTTGGTCAAAAATGTTGTTATATTTTATTTTTTTTAATATTGTGCAGCCCTAATGAGATAATTGCAATGATTGTTATGTTTGCTTTGTGTGTTTCCAGTGCCATTCTACAAAGCTGTACGCATGCTTAGACATTTCTGAAAACATTACAACATGCATTTTGATTTTTTAGAAAGTTTGAGAGCACACATTTTAGGTTGCAACAATCTCAAAAAAGACAGCTTATTACACAGTGTCAGCAGCATTGCATGCAATACGTATAAAACTGCTTATTTGGCGTATTAACAATGCTTTATGGTAATGTACGTATAACTTTTCTTAAGTATGCAAGCCTAATTTGTGGAAAAGCGTCTGATACTTTTCATGTAACTGGGTATAACAGAAAAAGTTGAGGAATGAAAGGGACAAATGTTTTTGTTTTGTTTTTGGTTTTGGTTTTCCTTTGGTTGGCCTTTCAGTATTTTCACATCTAATGCATTTGGGTCTGTAGAAACACAAAGAGGAAGCCACTACAATGTATAAAAAAAAAAAAGAAAAAAAAAAAGGAACACAAGGGTTAAATTGAAAGAGGCAGACTTCCACCCTTTCCAGTCCTTGCCATTTAAATCTTCCTATAAAAGAATAAAGAAGGTGTTGTGGCAAATGTTGCACTAAACGCTATAAAAGGCTATAATAACAGCTAAAAACACCTAGCTTTGGTGCTTCATAGCTTTTGCGAAGTAGATTATTTTAATGCATGGCACCATTAAAGCCATCAGCTATTCATCAGGAAGTTTTTGTCTGTACTTTCCGAAATCAATGTGTAGGCTGTTGTAAAAGGTAATAATAACGCTACAGATGGCAACTGTCACCTCAAGGGGTGTGTGAGTGAGAGACGGAGAGGGAAAGAGCAAGAGAGTGTGAGAGAGAGAAAGCAGATGAAATTATGTATGTCCCCCATGAGTTTTGTATAAGCCAATTACCAAGTGAGTTACACAACTCTGGCATGTTTCTCTTACCTTTGAAAACTAGCAAACAAAAGAAAAATGCCTCTCACACACATCTCTCACACATGGTAGTCATGGACAAGATGCAAGTTGGCTGTTCACATCATTTTCCACATTTTGAACAATTGATAACATAGCAGTCAGGACACTGACCTACACATGATCTGCATATATGTCGAGCCATGCATGTTTGTGTGTGTTTGTGTGTGTGTGTATGTGTTGCTACCCACACAGTGGATGTTAGCTCCCCCATATTGAGGGTGAGTCATCCATGGCAAGAAACAGTGGCAGCATCATTAGCATGCCGCTCTCATCCTCCCACTCTCCTACTCCTTAACAGATTTTAACTGGCACAGCGCTTCCACTGATAAATCACTGTTGCCCTACTGCTGAAACACTCCCATAATTCACAACCAAAAATATTAAGTCAAACACACACACATACTGCTGCCTTCCCATTTCCCTTCTCATACCACTTGTCCCTAAGCATAATTTAACTCATGCTACTTTCATCCACTGCACATGTTACACCACCATGAGCATATTTTTGGTTCCACTCAGAAAGAAGCACCTCATGCTGGTACAGTCCAACTATGAACACCAACAGGACACACCACATGCACTATCATAACCTTAAAGGGTGAGGCTGATATTACCGTATATTTATTCCTATTGTTTACAAATTCCATGAAAAGACCAAAACCAATAATGCATCAGACCATCTCTGAATTCTGTCTTTCCTACCATGTTGTACTCAGTTCCAAGCCCATTTGTCCCTTATTAAGACATAAAACTTTTAATAACGGCAAGAAATACATAGTTAGAATAGCTGGACACTGTGGTTTTTACCAAAAGTTTCTCAAACTGGATTAAATTGTGCATTTATTGGAAACAACCTTAGCTGTGGATAGATATACATTTGGTTCACTATCGAGTATTTAAATATGGGATCAACTCAAAATAAACTACTAGTTGAAGTGACCATAAAAGAGGGAAAGAGTATACATGCTTTATTGGTGCGTGTTGTGATCATTTCAATATTGAATTTGCTCAAAAAACAAGACCATTGGAAATCATTTATTATCCTTTTTTTAATTCAACATGCAGTTTCTTGTATTTCTACTGTGTACTAAAAGCAGCATAACTTAGTAGACTTAAATATCACAAGCTAAATTGTCACTTAAATGTCACATGTTATTTCATATTTTCCTCATATTGTGCAGCCCTAATAAAACTACTAATAAAAACTTGCAAAAGGATGTAAGAGAGCACTAAACATGATTCAAGAGCCAGTGAAAATATTTTTGTTTGGTCAGAAAATACTGGTGTATTACTTAGCAGTCATTGATGGTTCATCCAATTTGTTAGAAATGCTTAAATAGCCTTTGTGCTCTCCACAACTGTCAGTAGTCTAGTCTACCAGTTAATTAGGTGAGTTTACCACAAGAGATAACATTATGCCACTTAGAACTGTGGATATTACATCTATAGTATCCACACTACATAATCTGGAACAGGTTATTCCTGTAGAAGGAATATTTGCTATTTAGTATGGCAAATTTACATAGACTGTAATAATGATTTCTGCAAATTTTTAACAAATTTTCATACAACTGTTTGTTTCATATCTAATGAATTAGCACCCCTACCTGTTAGGTTAGGTTGGGCCCGATATAAACATACATACTTAACATAACATGATGACGTACCATAACTAAAAGTTTACAACATTGGACATGAACAGCAGTCTCCTGGAGAAAAGTCCAGTTTAAGCCCATCCACCACCACAGCCTACATTCTTACATAGACTTTCACTCTTTGTTGTATTCCCTTCTTTAACTCCCATAAGCGCCTCGGTTACATGATCACAGCCTTGATAATTTCGTGGATTATATACAAATTCTGCTGCATACCTTTTCATAGGTATGAATATGCACAGTGCATAAGAACAGCCTGAAGTATAAGTCCCAAAAAAATAATGCTTTGATACAGAAAGGCATTTATACCATCACACATTTTCTTTTACAACGATTAAAAGAACAGCTAGCGTTAGGTGAGTAAGAGCATGAGTTTATCTTATCTTATTTTGGTGATCATCAAAAGGGCAGTGCCTGAGGGACCAGCTGAATTCCCAAACATGCAATAGCTATATTTCAGGTGAGATGAGAATAACCTGCTTTATGCTGAACAATACCATGCTGAAGGAATGTGTAATTTCCCTTGCACAAGACACTGAGGGCAACAGTAGTTCAGTCTGCAGGGACTTGGCTCTCGAACTGGAGGATCACTAGTTCAAGTCCCCGTGCAGGTCAAATACGGAGTGTGAACTGGCAGCTCTCCAGCTGCCAGTTCATCTCTGGGACATTGCTGAAGTGCCCTTGAGCAAAGCTTGGAACCTATAAACTGATCCAAGATTGTTCATATCTGACCCTGCACTACTCCCTTGTTGCATGTATGAAAGGTGCAGTGACTTCCAAAAGACTCGCAATAATGCAAAACTTGCAATAGTTGAGGTCCAACTGTGACTGATGGATCCTAGAGACACAGTATCAGCTCTGTGTATACAACAGTGTCTCCTGGGGGTCACTTTGTGCAGTTTGGTCAGATTCTATACATACATTAGAGAGTAACAGCAGAGAAAAAAGCAGTGACAGACTCTCCTCCTTCAACTGCTTTCTGTCTTGTCTGACTTATAGGGCCTATAACCGGTCGCAGTCTATTTCGTCTAATCATTGGATCGTCAATCATTACGTAGACCTGCATTTCATGAATATTTTATGCGAGCCAAGTGCATTAAACCACATTCCTGTGCACTGCATCAGTTACAGTGGTTACAGGCCTAATAATGATAAGGAGAAGGCACTCAGCTGGCACATTTGGAGGTGCAGCCAAACCCGGTGTCCTCAGAGAACAATGTGCGAGACGCCTGCTATTTCAGAAATGTACAACCTCTTTTGTCTTTTTTTATAGTACCGCGTCCACAGGGGCAGTCCTACTTTGAGTGAGTTTTCTTCTTTTAGGACAAATGAAAACTTCCTGGAGCTTTGTTGCCAGAGTCTTTCTCCATTCATTAAATCAGCCCAAGGCGTTTTGTTCTGCCTGCGGCGTGGCATTGGTCCTCGCCTGCCTCCCTCCTCCTCTTCATCGTCTTCTGTGCGCCCAGGTCTTTTGATCACAAGCCAAGATGTTACATAATTTCTGACAAGATCTCAGGGCCTTTCATCAGTGGTAAAATATTTTATTGAAGGTTTAGATGAGCGGTTGCTACAGGTCATTTGAGGTGATGCAGCCTCTGGCTTCACTCAAACTTGGGGAAGGCAGTCATGTTCAAGAAAACTTGAAAGTGTTAAGTTTTTTAAGTGGAGGTCAGAGTGTGTTCCAAGAACACAGTTCAAATTAGCCTGGTGCTCATTAAAGTATGCCAAGAAGCTATGGAAATTAGCTACAGTAGTTGACATGAAGAGCACATCAACTAAGGCACTGGCTGTATAATATATAGGAGAGTGGACTGTGAAAAGAAGTCACACTCCGTGATAGTTTGTCGAGCTAAAAATAGCAATGCTTATAGGGGGATTATGTGACTGTATGTCAGACTTGCAGCCAGCATAAGGGATTCGTCTCATGCTGCACTGTACATTCATCCACCACCCCATTCCTCTTAATTTTTGTCACTACATTTCTGCTTCTATACCAATTTAAGCACATACATGCTGGCACAGAGTCGCAAACACACACGCTAACACACATGTTCCCTCACACACAGTGAAACTGAGTTGGCGGGTGAGGTGTCAGCATCACTTCAGAGACAGCTTGATGACAATCCAGCTGGAGTCACACTTTTAAAGGTCACACACAGATCACACACACTTTCTTTCTCTGTCTGTCTCTCTCTCTCTTTCACACACACACACACACACACACACACACACACACACACACACACAAGTACAGGCACCCTTTAATTAAAATCTGCAATCAAGCTGACTGCTGCATGTATTAACACCTCTCGCAGACATGAGAATGTCGTCATACCTCTGAAGTTATACAAGTCTGGAACATTTTACTAATCTACACAACTTAGGCTGGTTGTGAAGACTTTCAAAGAACATCGCACAAATGAGGTGGGAAAAAAAACTGTCAACGCTCAAAAATGAGATAATTATCCATGCGAGCATGTCACTTACCTCACCGTGGAAAAAGAAGATAAAGTTGTAGCCTACTTTCCATTGATACAGGGTCATGCGATAATTAGCACAGGTGCTACCACTGCTCATATAACCAAGTAAACGTCCACACACACCAAACGTCATATATGTGAGTGCCAATAAAAATAGCTGGACTCATTGTAGACTTTGCTCAATCATAGTGAAAGGAGCCAGTTGAGGTGATTGTATATACTGCTCATCCTTATGAGGATGTCTCCTGGTCTGGGTGCCTCCCTGTGGAGGTATTCTGGGAACATCCAACTGGGAGAAAAATTGGGGGCTGACCCAAACCCATAGAAACAGAATGAGTGTAGAACGGACATTTCTATTCAAATCAGCAGCAGGATGTTCAAAGCGGCGGCCATTTTTATGTGTACTGTTGCCACTGCATACTTTTAAAATATTAGCACATTTCAAACTAACAAACTAATGGACCTAGCTGAGGTGTCTCTCACTGGTTCGTGGGCTCCTGTTTTGGAGCTTTCTTGTTCAGCATTTCGTCTGTTGCCAACTAGATTTTTTGGGACTTAAAATAATTAATTAAAATAATAATAATAATAAAATTTAAATGGGTCAATTACAGAAAAAAATCACTCCCAGTACAGTTGTCATGAATATTGAAATTAGCTACAGAGACCATTCCATTTTTTGTACCCATCATGTTTATTTCTGCTGTAAATTTTAACATGAGGGCCTAAAGGGATTGACTGTTTTGGAGACAGCCTTAAGTGGTCATTCAATGAATTTCAGTTTTGGGAACATAAACATTGGCTTTATTTTCCAGCTTTGAGGTTGCCACTCTGTCTCATTTCTTTTGTTGCCACTGATTGCATGTTTGATGAAACATGATGTACTGTACCAGCCTCTGAAGAAAAAGGGAGAACTGCTGCTAAGTGTGTAGATCCAGCATGTTTCCCTATCTGACTCAGTGAATTAAAGGTTCATTTAGACCAAACCAGAATTGGTGATTGACCCCACCAGCAGCACCTAGAGCAGAGGTGTCGACCATACAGCCCGCAGGCCAGCATTGGTCCGCAAAAGGGTTCAATTTGGCCCATTGGATGACTTTGCACAACTAATACTGATGCACTTGTGAAGGCTAAGAGGTATCAGGATTCTGTGGCAGGTTAAAGAGTGAGAAGCCTACTTCAAGTAAAATGCTGCTTCACAGGCTTTTTCCACTCTGACCAGAATACAGTTCTCTGAAAAAAAACAATGAATGTTTTTTGTTGTCATATTTAAAGATATTGAATACTGTGGAAAATACTGTCAATTAGCAGCTTCAGTACAAAAGAATCTGGATCAGACTTCTATTTTAAAACCAAAGTCTGGGTTACAACAGCTTATGGAAAGTTAAAATTAAGACTTTTTAAGACTTTAAATTCCACTCTGACTGAAAATTTGACAAATTTTACTTAACCAAAATTGGCCTTTAGAGACTTTTTAGGATCCGCAGGAACCCTGTATATTTGTGGAACCCTATTGCCAAGGCAGCGCTAAACTTTTGATATGTAAATGATCTGGCTCACAAATAGTTTCCACTTAATTTTAGTGTGGTGATGCCAAGATTATCAGACAGGAGTGGAAATGAATGAAAGAATGTACATGTAATGACAGTGAACTGTAGACTGACTGAATGTGGAAAAATGAATCATCTAGTCAATCAACTGTTTTGTAATAGACGAAGAATGTAATCCATTCATTTTGGAGGTGTTGTTACATACTGTATAATCAGAATGTAATTTTACTTACTCACAGTAAAACAAGGGAAAACTTTGGAGGTGTTGTTATATATAATCAGTGGTTTTACTGGGCAGTATGTGGCCCATGAGCAAAAACAAGTTTGACATCCCCTCCATGAGGCTATTATGGTCACTGTCTCGAGGTTGGTGCTGGCTGTGGGGTGTGAACCTTTGGGAGTACAAAATGTGCCTTAGCAAATTTAATTCCAATCTGCCTATTAAATTAGGATTATTCTTGTGTGTCCATTTATTAATTAATGAATTAATTCCCCTCTCTCCCCTCCTTTTTTTGGTCACATAATCTGGGCTGGACTCTTCCAGAGAATATTACTGCCCCTTTGCCATGGCGGCAGTTTGGGACTCACCGCACTGGTGCAGAGCGGCATGGAAAGTTAAGCAGGGCTGATTCTCCGTAAAGCCTCCATTTGAGTATAACTATATTTAAATAGGCTTGCTAGTCCCTAAAGAACTGTCTCCATCCCGAGGGTCTGTGGGCAGTTCTAGAAGGGAAGCAAGGTTGAACCCATGAAAAGACAGCGCCGTCCCTTAAGAGTCTGAGGGTGGCCTGAGGCGGAGTCAATATTGCACGCTCAATAATATAGTAAAGGGAACAGAAGGAAAAGGAAAACTACCTGAACCAGCTACCAGTACCTTCATTTTTTCCTCTATTTTAATTCTAGTCCTATGGAAAGTTTTCTTTTTTTTTTTTCCTTTTTTGATGATGTATTCAAAGTTTTATGAGAGAAGAACTACATTCGACAATTTTGTTTGACCTCAAGGATACACGTAATGTTTTTTTGGTATGTAACACTAAATGTAAACACAACTTTTGTTTGTTTACAAGATAAGCCCCTTTAATCAATTCATTATATTTGAATAAGTGCACATAAATGCAGCCAAATAATCACCTCTAGCTGATTAGAAACGATGATCATCAGACAAACCAGGAGCCGCAACAATTCATGGAGGCTTGTAGCCCACAAGAACTGCATAAAAAGCCTGCAGGGCTCTTAAACAATCAGTTATTTTGTATTTTGATCACCTTGTCAAAGGTTGTCCAATAATACAAATTGTGTCAAATTATAGCTTATTTTCATCAAGCTTTTTGTGGGACTCTTCACAAGTCATAAGGTCATTTTGTATTGATTGCACTGTACTTCAGGCTTGATCTTTCACACCTGCAGTAAATACATGTTTTTGAAATGTGCTGGAGTAAAAGCCTATTTATTCTATTTCAATGTCCTCAGATCAAAACTGCTATACTATTCTCTTTAAAAAGCAGGTACTGTGAATGCTGAGTGCCAGAAATCTACAGTATAACAAAATGTGTTTAATATATAGCAGTCATATTTTGCAAGAATGAAAGAAAATACAAAGTCATTATACAGAGTCTATGCAATTCTCAAAATAAATAACCACTACTGCGGTATAATTGCAATTCAATAGAACTATTATTTGTTTTCACAATGTTAACTCTACAATACCATGGGAACTTTAAAACCACTTATATGGAATAGGCTTTTCCATGCAGATTCTTCACTCATCCATCAAAATAAGCACGTAAGCCCAAAGCCACCTGCAGCTCTCCCTAAAACAAATATTTATGCAGTTTTCAATCTTGGTGCACTTAGTTTAAATTTACAAGGTAGAAGCACTAGTGCCTACCTTTTGCGCCACTTAATAAACTCTAAACGCTCCCTCGATCCCCTGTGTTTGAGGATCTAGTACAGCAGTATCAAAGAGCAGCGGGAAAGCGATACAGAGTGACAGTGTTGTCATATCAATTCTCATCCCCATCAAAGACACATCTCACTTAGGCTGAAATGAACAGATAGGGCCTGTGCAAAGCCACTGTACAAATAATTGCTAGTCCATAGTTGCACCTGTCAAATATGGTTAACCATCTGGGTTTCCTGAGACAAGGAAAGGAGAAGAGAATAGATAAGCTCCATTTAGTTTGGGAGGCGATGTGCCTTAAATTGCAGTGGCAGCTGTAAAAAGGGCTTGTGCTTGCACAGTAAAGAAACGGAAAGTGAGATAAAGGAAAGCATCGGGCTAGAGAGAATAATCTTGGCAGAGGTATGTCAAGGCCATCGTGGCCATCTTTAATTTGAGGAGTGGAGTGAACTGTTGCCTCAGAAGGATGAAATGTTATCTGGATTTGTATGTGCATTAATATCCAAAACCTTTAAGGTGACTCGTTTTTCCTCGTAAGCACATCATATACACTCACAGAAAGTAGGACGTAAGATGATTAAGAGACATATTTGCTTAACCAGTGTGATGATTTCAATATTTCCCTTCACAGTGTATCTGAAGTTGGCTTTTCTAAATACAACATCTTTTCTGAGGTGCACAGTTCATATGCCCCAAAATGTAGACACCCTGTATCAGAATACGGATCAAAAGGTTATTGAAAGTGGTTGCACACATGTCATGACACTGTTACAGTCCCTAATGTCCCATGTGCACGGACTATCAAGGCTGTGTGTGTTGTGAAAGTCTGGTCTTACTGTGTTGTGGCCGTCAGCATTGATCAGCTGCAGCAGCTGGCTCTCGAACTTCTCCAGGGACGGCTTGAGGGAAATGGTCAGTCTGCTCAGGGTGAAGGGCAGCAGCTTCAGCAGCTGAGGCCTCAGCAGAGCATCTCCTGGTGACAGTATGAAGATGGCATCAACGTATCAAATCACCATGACATTTACACAAGTATATCAAATTTAGACCACTTCTGGGGCTAAAATGTGATTCTTCTTTCTGAAGTTTGTTTTGTCCACCAAGAAGGATATGTTTTCAGTGCAGTTTGTGTGTGTGTTCAATAGGATTATGGAAAAACCATGAAACCTGTTGGAAGCGTGTAGAACGGGCCAGGAAAGAGCCCACAAAAGTTTGGAATCAATTTAAATGACAGGACAACACACACATTTTTTTTTTCACTTTGCTTAAATCTGCAATATAGGTACACAGCTCTCACCTCGGCTGTCAAAAGCAACCATGGAGGTATCAAAGCCAAAATGCAGCTAGCAGTGCAGTGCAAACAACGGCAAGTGCCGACAGAGCTAACATTGTTAATGGGGTTTGCTCATAGTCTTGAAAGCATTATCAGCAATGCTAAAAGCGCTAACTGACATTTTCAGCTTTCAGCTCAGAAAATATCTGCTGGTGTTGCTGTATAGGAAAACCATCTAGTGATATAAATGTGGGAAACAAGTTAAAACATATGTCTCAAAATATTCCTTTTTATGACCCATTTGCAAATTTCCCCGAAATTTTCCATAATCCCTTGAAAATTTATCATTGCACCCCAGAAGTTCTAGAAACCTTAAAGGAAGAGGTCAAGTGGAAAACACATGGTTTGATACAGTGCTACAGCCATGCTGGATTCTACTTATGTGTGTGCGTTATCTTACAAACTGAGCAGAACTTCTCCATGTTACTTTATCAGTGGTGTCAACAGTGGAGCCAAAGGGTTGGCTTTCAGGAACACTGAATGTTTCATGGCAGCTTTACTTATTAATATGTCTCCCTCACCCTGGACTCCAGAGACGCTCCACTTCAAATGTTACATAGTCCTTAAATGTTTGGTTAACATTTGGTTGTTTGTATTTTTAGCCATGCTTGACTTATTGTCATATGTCACATGGATGACGAAATGCACCACTTTGCTGGCATCAAATGCTTACACGGTTTTTGATTTTGAATATATCTGATTTAAACTTTTTTGAAGAGACAGCAGCTCCATCTCAATGAAGTCTTCACTGATTTGTAGTAACCTGTCTAATGCCAATCACTGGAATATTTAAACCACAGAGAGATACCAGGGCTGTTGTCAAACAATCCACCAAAACTGTTTCCATCTGGATACTCGGCACAAATTGAATCAGAATCGATTTAAGAAAGCATCTCAGCCAATGGATGAAGCAGGGAAGCCTGTGAAGTCTACAATCACCCCTTTCAGACACAACAAAGAGAAAATAGCTAGTGTGATTGTAATCTCTTCGAGAGTAATGTAGCCATCAAGCGTTTCATTGCAGCTCTTGTCTCTGGAGCACAGAGTTGGACTGTTCTGAATGCAGCATGAATATCAAACCGGTGGCTGTGGTCTTAAAAGGCAGCTTAGGTCTCTGCTGCTCACAGCCCCAGAACATGAAGAGGATTAGCCAGCTACCATACCTCCCACTGACTCCCAATGATTATAGCTCTGCACTGTCAGACTTCATTACATTCCCCCTTAGAAACTTACTTTCTAAGTACTGCAGACATTTCAACTTCTGATGGAACTAAGTTTCAAAAAAAGACCACTATTAAGTACCATGATGAGTGTCCTGTTTGTTATTTTGGCAGTTGGAGACACACAAGTGAGTATTTTCTGAATTATTTTACGTAAGGTAACACCTGATATACTATGCTGATGGTTTTGGTTTGAGTCGTGTCATATTTTGATTACTCTGGCTCGAGTTTAGTTGACCTCTTTGTTCACTAACTTTTGTTTTTCAGAGTTGAATCAGGACTGAGAGCGCAGCAGGAGTATCTGTACAGTTGTTGTCACGTAAAAATCAAAGCAGCTCAAAAATTGATTACTGAATCTCGTACATTTCATTAATGAGCTGCATATAGCTGCAGACACAGACAGCTTACATGTGACTGTTTCTACAGGCATAGATCTATTTTTGTTTTTGTCTGAAAGGAGCATTTATAAAAGAAATGATAAATATAAAGGACAACACAGTGAACAACAGGTAGTTCAACTGGAGTTGTGTCAAATGACAAAGCCCTTAATCCTGAAGAACACAAAAACGATGTGACTACCTCAAAACAGACACTGACAGATGTAAAAAGCGTTTACCTTCTAATGCTATAATTTGTGCCAACGAGGCAAGAAAATTAAGGAAAAACATTAAAGAGACTCTGCATAAAGAGCTGGAGAGTTAGGGTTTCTGAATCCCACAACAGGGTTATAAAATTATTACTACTCATGGCACAACACACCAGTTGTTGCCATTTTTAGGGCTTTTTGCCAGCCAATTTAGTATAATATTTATAATGTATAATATTTATCATGATTACTCTCACTCACACACGGGATGACAACAAAGCTAGCTCAAGTCAGAAAATCAAATGTGTTTAAGACAGTCTTTAAGTCTAAAATGTCTACTATGCAGACTTAGAAAATATTGATTTGTACAAAAGTAATCCCTCTCAATCATCACTTGCGACCCACTGGAAGTGTGTGGCGGTGTATTTATCTGCAGAGACGCTTGGTCTCGGAGTGTATATTCTTATTATCTTCTTTCTTTGTTGTGTTTGGGACATTTTTAGGCATAGTGTGCAGCATGTCAGTGCTTTATAAAAAGGTAACAAAGTGCCAAACCAGAGGCAGCACGTATCCAAGAGGAAGCTACCCCGCGCAGAAAAAAACGCCAATACAGTGAGGCGAAAATGCAAAACTGAGTGAATCTGGATTTGGTTTTCACTTTTATTGGCGACACTATTTGCAAACTCACAATTCCCTTGATAAGAATAAAGGAGCCACCATCTCATTCATAGGCCATTTGTAAACATGGTGTGATTTTATTAACTGTCTTCTAATATATTTTCCTCTTTTGTGATTTTATTTTTTACACTGATCTAGGGCTAGGCCATAAATTAAAACTATATTGAAACTGTGATATAAGACTAGATATCATCTTAGGTTTTGGATATCATCATTTCATAATTGTTTTCTTTTCCTGGTTTTGACGGCTGCATTACAGTAAAATGATGTAATTTTCTGAACTTACCAGAGTTGTTCTATTATTTTCTTTACCCACTTGTTCATTATGTCCACTACATGATTATTGCTCAAAAACTTAATTGGTATTTGGTCAAAAATATTGTGGTATTTTCTTCAGGTCTGACATTCCTGTTGTTCCACATATCTGGGAGTCAAAGATCTAAAAATAACATCTTAAAAGAGCATCTGTGATTTCAGGGGAGCTTATTACTCATTCCTTGACCTTACATCTCCACCGGCTATGTGAAGTTTACCTGTTGAAGAAGCTGCAAGGCCAGGAATGTTCTCATTTCCAGATACAAGGACGTTCTCTGGGAAAAGATGCATCACGGAAACCAGCGCAGGGTGGTTTTTTATCACACAGTCCAAATGTGCTCCATCAATAGTCCTCAGGATACTGCTGTCTGCAGAAAAAGACATATCACAAATGGTTGCACATAGAACAGTTTTACTATTTCACATGCATTTCAAGAAACAGAAGCAAACTGTGTGAATACAAATGAATTAGATATGATATTTCAAACCACCATCATCCCCAACCCACCCAAAGAATCAATCTCCTCTGTGCGTCATAGTCTAATATTTCCCCAAAAGCAATGAGTCACAGACAACATGACACCCAACACTCAGACCATTTTTCAATATTCCATTAGGGTGCTGGTGACCTAGGTGCAATGTTCCATTACACTGCAAGCATCGTTTTCCAGGGCTAAACCAAAATGACAACCATTCAAGTTGGAAGAGGTGCTCCTCCAGAAGAGCACTGCAGCGTAGATGAGGCACAAGCTATGAGCAATGAGCTAGACATTGTCATTTTTCAAGCAGGTCATCCAATGACAAGTGACGACCCACAATTCCTGCCATCGACACAAAGCACAGACCATTTGGAAGGTGAGCAAAGTGGTGTTTGATGCGCTGCGTATGTTGGCTTCCTTCAAGCTTGAACAGCCTGAACAATCCTTCACTCTTGACAGGGTTAATGATTGCACCTTCGAAAGCATCAGTGACAATCAATACGGGAAGCTCCATTCACTCCCATAGGCTGTTTCAACAAGGTGACAGTGAGCAATCTGCAGGTGAGTCGTTATAGATTATGAAATAGGGGTCTGAGAGCACTGAGAAAGTAATTCAAGTTCATAATCATCATGGTAAACAGTGTTTGTCTAAAAACACTGAGATTGTTGCCAGCTTTTGTAATTTCATAAGTGTTTGCAGAGAAAATAAATATAAATGTCTTTATTAGACTGACCAATGGACAGACAGACAGACAGACAGACAGCCTTAATGAGCAGATGCAAGAAAAGTACATTACATTACCTGTCTGACAAATAACTGTTTTTCTGGAGGCCAACATGGAAGTTAGTGCCATCCTGGTTCCCTCGTCAATAAGTCTATGGGATTTTTTTCATTTTTTTTCATTGGATTTTAGAATATAGCAGAAAATAAGCTCTGTGGCAAACAAACGTTTATGATACTTTTATGTTTTGTTAAGCAAGATAATGTCCACAAATGAACACTACTTAAAGGATTTTTGGAAGCTAAATGCAATCACTAAAAGTAAAAAGCTAACGTTAGGCTATAAACTACAAAACTGTTGCAAGACTTAATGTTGCCACCACAACGAGACTGTAAAAAAAAGCTATAGAGTTCATGAGTATGGTATTAAATGAGGTGTTTTATGTCAGGCATTTAATTTATTTTATTCCAGGCATCTAACGAAAAAACACATTCAAAAAACCCACTGACTTCGAAACGCAGGAACTGGAAGTGCTGGAAACTGGGTTTTGGAACTCATTCCAGCTCTAAAAAAAAAAAAGAATTCTGAGTATTGGGTGAAAGTAAATTATAATGTTCACATGATGTGTTTATTGTAACCTTATAAAATGTAGTTTTTGGTGAGATATTTAAATACATACAGTTGTTTTCAGAGAAATATTAAATCAATCTTAGATGGGGCATTACGATATATGTAGTAAAAAGGCTTTAGCAGCAGTTATTTTTTGAAAAATATGTTTTTCATGTAAAAGTCCATGTTAAGTTTTTTTTCATAAATGTGTATGATTGAATTTTTGCTCATTTAGAGGAAGTGTAATGAAATACTTAATTACTTTAAAACAGTTCAGTTATATTTTATGGTGTAGATTTATTGTTTCCCTTGCACAAAAGGGAGAATAAATGACAACAAAAAAACTGTTCTTCCTCTTTCTGCTTACTACAAGACACATGTCAATGGAAATGTTAAGTTGTGTGAATCTCAGAGTTGTGACACACAGAGGATCATCTGTATTTTAACCAAAGAGAGCCTCTTCAGAAGCCGGCCATCCTTCTGGCTTCAACTTGTGCAGAAAACTATAAATGCCCAGCAGGACAATCACACAAAATATGCATCAAAGCGGTGCCAGGTCTGTTTGAAGACCAAGGAAGAGCAAGACTTGCTGACTCACAAGGCTTTCCCTCAGTCGCCACACATAAACCCCCAAATATTTAAGGGAACATATCAATGAGAAAAGATGATACACACTTTAACATCACAAGGAGACTATTGGATGTTGTGAAAAAGTGCTGGGATAATGTGAATTTTCCAAAACTGCAAGCGCTTGGCAAAATCAATACGAGGTTTCAAGCTGTGATGATGGACAGAACAAATATCAAGAAGTTGTGATTTTCAGTGCATATAAATACACTTTTTTTACTTCGTTTGATTATTGGTGTCAAATAACACCATTTGTCCAAGAAAAAATACTAAAGATTTGTTTTCAGGTTTTGAAGTGCCACTTACATAATTTTATCCAGCTAAGGTTTTTTTGTGCCACAAAGATCAATAACAATGACAAAAGACCCTTGACTGTTACAAAATACTGTCAATGAAACCCAAATTATACCTGTGTCATGTGATCCAAATTTATTTATGTGCAAGTGTAGCCCAAAATATACACCACACAGACTTCTCACACAGACAAACATGTGTAAAGACATTCATGTCCAACTAATGTAGTTTTAAATTAATTATGTGCCTATTATTGTTCATGTCCATTCTGAAGTATATCTGACCTTTAATATACGGCAGAGAGCCAAACTACTTCTTAGAAGACATCAAAATATGCAGCCACAGCATCACAGTTCTCAGAAAAAAACACCCAACATCCCAAGGTATGGGAAAATGGCTGAATGTAATCCACACAAGAGCAGTTTTTTTTTGTTTTTTTTTTTTGTTTTTTTTTACAATAAACTCTATCAGCTCTTAAAACATCAGTGCATTTCTTTTTAGTTCTGACTACTTTACAAACTCAGTCCACGAGAAAACAAGTTTATACCTCGAGTATAAAAACAAAGTCCAGACTTCTGGATGGAAGAATCCAATTTGTTCAGATATTGCCCACAATGAATTCAGCTTTTGAAATGACTTAAGACATGAAGCTACACTTCAAAACAAACTGGTAAATCCATCACTAACATTTTTGTGCTTCTGTGTTATTCTTTAGAACCACAGAAGTAAAACATTTGTAACATTTTTACCAAGAAAATAAATGCAACAAAATAACAAATGGATCATGATTTGAACAGCAGAACAGCAGGACTGGAAAGAAATAACATTTTTTTGTTAGAACTTCCTGAAATAAATGGTAAATGGCATGGACCTGAGGGTGAGCGACATTTCTGTTAATAAAGGAGTTATTTTTCAACCATGTAAAACACACAAAAAATGGAGAGCTGATCATTTCACAAGAAGAATGTAAATGTCAATTTCTTCCACTTTTAAACACCTCTATCTTTAAAGTCAATGAAAGGGGATTGTGAGAGAAAGAAGATAGAGTATATGGCTGCGTTCTCCTCCCATCCCTGTCCATGACTCATCTCATCCAAACCCTTTAACTCTCTTGAACAGTTAACTTACGACAAAAAAGGTGCTTATGTCTAAAGCCCAAAAAGGAAAATGGTTTTGGGAAATCTCTGAGAATGCAGCACAGCTTCGACTCTGTTCTACAAACGCTTTCAGTGGCGACAGCAGCTTTCGTAGAAAAGGTGTTTCTCACCATGAAACAGGAAAAAAAGTAGGATGGGTATGAAAGGGGAAAAAGAGAGGAGGGGGGGGAATCAAGTGTAGAACTTTCTTGACACAGATGGTGCCCAGGTGTCGGCAAACTTTTTCATCATTTATTTCTTGTTATTCATTATGCATCAAGCTTGGGTTTCAGTCAGATGCTGTGCATAGATTAGAAAAATACCCCAAATTTTCCTTACAGCAGTGGCATGGTACCTCAGAGTCAGTTCAGCAGCAACTTGGCAAGAGATGTGAAACCAAGGAAGTGGAGGGGGGGGACCTAAAAAATGGCTCAGCATCAGACAAACAGAAGCAGTGGTTTTGGGAGATGGTTGAGTGGGAAAGAAGAAAGTAATAAAGATGAAAACCAGTGGGGTTATTTTTGAAAGGTTTGACTGCCAACTTGAAGCAGAGACTTGCATTTGTTTCTACGTCTGGTACTGTATTAAGCAATCAGTACTTTAGTGCTTCTGCATGTCATGTTCCCTGAGATTACTTGTCAAACAGGGAAGCTATTATTAGGGATGTAAACCTCAGACTTTTTTACACCATTCTAAATTGTTGGGTTTTGGACTGTTGGTCAGACATATCAAGCAATTTGTAAATGCCAACTTGAGCCTCTTTAAGACAATGCACAGCAAACCTGAACTTATCTAGACATTACCTGGAGGAGCTGTATGTGAAAACGGAAAAGGCTGAATCAGTAAGACCGAATTTAAACAGACCTTGTTGTGCCAGCTCATGGTGAAATGAGCCCATGTGTGAATAGAGCAGGTAATAGTCTGGAGAATTCACAGCATGTTGGCCTATTTAAAATCAGATTGCCCATCCCAGGTGCCACCCCATTAAATCTGTCAATTTAAACTGTTAAATTAGTAAACTGAATTTTTGTTTATAAGTGCATTCAATATTAAAACTGAGAGGTAGTAATGTGTCAGAATAGTGTCTAGTCTGATTCATTTTTCATACCAAATAAGCTGATTCAACTGTTTGTTGACTGTTTGTTCAACTTTGTTCAAAGCGGCTTATTTTTTTTTAATTTTCGGCAATTTCATTTTTCAGGCACTTTATTATTGCAATAGTACTATTTACTTTTAAAGAACAATTTCTTAATCAAAGAATGGACGCTTTCTTTTACATTTGTGTGGTGTCACTTGTCTTTTTGATTAAACTATAAACATGACTGTAAAGACACTGCAATGCTCGTAATTAAAGTAGGTAATAGTGAAGACAAAAAAATGGTAAATTAAAGCTATGCTGACATATGTGCCTGCAGCAGCACTCGCACTTAATGCCAACCATGCATAAGTCAGTGCCCCAATTGGGCTACTGTGGATGACGCTTCTATCAAACAATTCATGCAAAACTGGAAGAAAACGAACACAGGAGGGTGAAGAGGGAGGGTAACTTACAAAAAGACAGCAACACACAATGTCGAACAAATTCAAAGAATGGCAAGATACTCTGTTGTTTGACCAAATTACAAACCAGCTATGAAAACATGGTGTAGTCCACATCATGTTCTGCATCCTACACACTCTAGCCAAGGGAACACCCCTCGCCTAAAGCATACAGAGTATTTTGAGACTGTGTGACTGGGAAAACTCCAGAGTTCATGTGAGAGAACAGTTTGAACTTTTGGGAAATGCTGATGTGCATTTTTGAGACAGATTTTTACTGATACTGACAAATATTTGAGAATAAAATAAATGTGACAGTGATATACTGGCCAATACCTCATACACAAGAACATGTAACTAAAACATCCATGGTAAGGATTCCTTGCATTTTATTATTGAAGAAATGTTATCAACATATCCACTGGGTGGAACATTTAACAGTTGTCATTGTTCTCTGGTGGACAAACCATATAATCTCTGTTACTTAATTATCTACAACACATATTTTTGATGTCTTGTACCATGCCATTTCTTTGTACTGATCAGCTGATATATGTTGATACCAATATGTATCTGCAATAAGCTAATATTAGCCATTCTAAACTTGGTGAGAACATATAAGAATAGAAATGTTTGAGCATCTTGGCAGCTGAATGGTTACAGCACATGACAAATAACCAACCACATACTGGCTTCCCATCAAATATAGATACAAAGAAAGATTCAAGATTCTTGTGATCACGTTTAGAGCCTTGCGTGGTCAGGCGCCTGCCTACATTAAAGAGCTACTGCAGCCCCACGTCAGCAGCAGGTCTCCGAGGTCCTCTGATCAGCGTTTGTTGGTTGTTGCTCGCTCCAGGCTCAAGACAAAAGGAGGCTGTGCTTTTGAGGTTTTAGCTGCTAAACTTTGGAACTCTTTCCCGTGAACTCAAGATCTGTGGACTCTGTGGACACTTTTCAAAAGCAGATCAAGACCTATTTGTTTAGACTTGCTTTTGTTTAGGTTTTTTTTTAATCTCTTTTTATGTTTTCAACTTGATAGCTGCCTCTTTACATCTTTTGTTATGTCATTTACTTGCTATTTTGATTTTTTTGTTGTGAAGCACACTGTGATGCCTGCTCTTGAAAGGTGCTTATAAATACACTAATAAGCAACGTCCAATGTTCTTGCATGACAAACCCCCCCTCTCTGTCCATTTCCTGTCTGTTAACTATCTAGTCAAGGCAAGAAATGCTCAAATGTTGCCCATAAGTGCAAAACTAAGGCCCAAGTTATCAGAAAGCTGAATGAACCTTTGACAAAGTTAAACTTTCCTTCTTTTTGCTGCTCAATATACACATAATAGATCACAGATCTTGGTTGTTATTATAGAAACTGTGTCAAACCGGTGTAAATCTTGGCAGGGAGTTTTTTGGGGAAAGAATTTACCAAAAAAGGTTGAGAAAAGAACAAATCAGTAACAGTGGTGCATCATATACTTGAAGGAATAGTATAAATGCTGTAAAGCAGATTTTGCTCAGGCTCAATATGAGCCTAAAGCGGAACATGTTCCAGGCGGAGGGGCCACTACAGGGGTAAAGTGTTGTTTAACTTCATTATGTTTGTTGGAAGTTTGAAGTTCACCCGAACAGCAATAAACCTTGGCGTGGGTGGCCAAAAACAAACACTTATGTGGGATGCCTTGGAGTCAGATGTGCAGGGAAAACCCTTTTGAAAACACCAGCAAACCTCTTTATCTCTGCCACAGCGAGGCTTTTCAGTATATCAGGGAGAAAATTTGTCATGGCACTACCTTTCTGTCCCCCACACACAGACGTACACACAATAAATTGACGCATCGTGCTTCAAATTAAGATATGCTAATGTGAACACAATGTACCATCTGTTTGTCCTCTCATCACACTAAGAGAGCCCCAGAGCAGCCCTCCATCCTTCTCATTCCATTTTTTTCTTCTCTCTACTCCTTCCCTTTCCTCCCAGTTGGTCGAGAGGAGAAGCTTAGATCAAGCCAATGAGCTTACTGCCTCCCTCCGTGCTTGTTTCCTCCCCTCTTTTTTTTGCCTCCCATCCTCTAAGACTTTCAAAAGCCCCAAGGCAACTTCCTTTCCTCTATCTTCTCTCCTTTTCCCATTTCCTGCCTCTTGACCCTGACTCCAGTTCTGGAAAATAGAGACGCTTTGACTTCTCTGCCACTACCACTCTATTTCTTTCATCCCCAGTTTCACTGCTCCTTTTTCTGTCTGAATTCAGACTGACTTGTCTCCAATTTCTATTTCAGCATTTGGGTTTTCTCCTCTGATCTTATACCTCTCGGTCCAATATGTATTACATAGGTTAAAACTGTGTTTAACCCAAGGAGCAAACTTACTTCTGTTTTCTGTTGTAAAGTGAAAAGTGTATTTATCAGAAATACCCCCTTTTCAGAGACATGAAAAGCCTGTGTTTTCCTGCTTTAGCTGCACCACTTTGTATCTTTTAATCAGCCCAGTGGTTGCATTTATTCCTCATATGTAATCTAACCATCTAATTATATAGTCTGGTCCTCAAAAGCAGCACAATCATTATTATTGCAGTTATGAAAAAATTACACATCCCATAATTGGCATCCATACATTTTAAGAAATCAGTTTTAAACTATTGCTGCTTTCCCCCTTTCTCTTCTTCATGCATTCATGTTTAGCTATCTAGTCCTATCCATTCATTACCCTGCCCCAGAGGGGCGGGGGCGGGGGGGGGGTGTTTATGTGTGTGGTACTGAGCCAGTGGCAGAGAGCCTGATTAGGCAGGAGAACATAGAAACATGTAGTGTTTGGCAGCCACCTACAGTATATACCCTGTTCACACTCTGGCAATTACACCCACCCAACACACACACACACACACCACACACATATACAGCGTGTACATGCTCTGGCAGTGGCAATTCTCTGCAGTGAGTAACATATCTCCAGAAGGCCTGTTGTAAAAGCTGGCAGTGTCACTGAGAAACTGTGGACTGACTCTGTTATGACACAGTTGTGGAGGATCTCAGTAAATGCATATATTAAAATTACATTTCTATATGTACATGTTGTGCATTTACATGTGAATGTGAGTCATTGTCTTCCCCTTGACGTGGCTGTTTTTTTTAACATACCTGTTTCAAAGGATAAGGCTGGCATATTCTGTGAATTTCTTACTGTCAACACACACACACACACACACCATACGATGCCCAAGTGCTTCTGGACGCAACTGGACAGACTTGCAACCAATCAGAGCGACGAAATGTGACGAAGCGCTGCGTGACAGACAAATGTAAACAGACTACAATATGCAGAGGTGAGCTGTGATGATGCAGCATCTATATGTCAGTAAAACATTGTTGCCGTTTCTGTCATCCGAATCAAAACAGAAAGTTCTACGGTTCAGCAGCAAACCTCCTCTTTACTAAGCTATGTTTATACTCAACAGTGTGCAAATCAAAAGAGTCGAAAGTGGTGTTGTCATGTATTTTGCATAAAGCACGAAGGCTCTGCAAGTGGCCAGTCATTGTATCAACCCACATCAGGTAAATGATTGTGATTGGTTCAATGAGGGTCTGAACGGCTCAAAATACACACATTTCAAATGTGCAAAAAGGCCTTTCCAGTGACAGTTCTGCCCCAGAACATCATGGTTTCCGCAGTGACACTGAACAATACTACACAGATTCACAAGAACAAAAACACAGGATTACGAAAAGGCAAAACAATCAGACATTAGCAGCACTAACAGTGTAATTTTTTTGGCCTTTCTAGCAGCTGGGCCCTCGGGGAGGGCAATTACGGATGCTCAGTCGGTCTACAACTTTGGTCCAGAGTGAAATGTCTCCACTAATACAGGAAGGATTACCATGAGATTTTGTACAGACATTTATGGTCACTGTAGAATAAATCCTGATAACTGCAACTGAACAACAAAGTTTTTACGAAACTTTGTGACCCAAATATGCCGTGTAACATTTATTGTTTCTATGAAACTGAGTTGCCACAAGGCCACAAAGTACATTCATCTCTCTTCATTCCTTTTGTGAGAAGAACCCAGTAAATATATTTCCATGCAAGAATGTATCAAATGTGTCTTTTTCTCTATATTCTGATGCAGCAAACCACTCTAAGTATATTGTGAGACAAAGACCTTTTGCACCGTGAATGGCGGACTGAAAGCTGACCTATCTGTGTACTCCAGAGGACAGAGTACAATTACTGGCCTCGAAACGGAAAATAAGCTCCATTGTGCAGTACCGAGGTTTGTTTGCTCTTCAGTTCTTGTACTTCCATACCAGGGAGGTTCATACAATATGCACACAGTTTACACCGTGCTAAAGATTCAATTAAAAACACGGGGACAAACACTGGCTCATGTGAGTCAACATCCAGGCAGTCAATATTGGCTTCTTTCAACAAATTCTTCACAGTGTAACAAAATCAACAACATGCTTCAGTGGTTGTTATCGCCTGGTATGTATATTTAACAAGAGGAAAATTACAGATCTCTGGTGTATCAACCAAATCACAAAACAGAGCCTTACTCTGTCCTTACTCTGCCTGGCTTCAGGCTGTCTGTATGAAGCTATCGCAAACAAACAATGGGACGTTTAGAACATGTTTACATCGTCATTTGCACTGCATAAAAAAAACACAGCCTTCTCATTCAATAAGACCACTGTGTGGGCAAAGCGGGGGTCCCAACACAATGGGCAGCCCACCGAAAAAAAGCCACTCTGGTTTGCATCTTTTGCCCTTTCCAGTACCTGTAACAACACTCCCACACCAAGGCAGTCCATTGTGTTTCGCACCAAGATATCTTAGGTCTTGCTGCAGAGTGCCACTTACTATTTGTGACTGTTTGCCGACTAGGGCTGTACTGAATAGTTCAAAGCTTCATTTATAATGTTGACATTCAATTTTTTTTTTGCATTGCATGTCTATTTGTTCTCTTTATTTCTGCATAGTTGCAGTTGGGGATTTGGCTACACTAATGTTATTAGTACTGTACTATTTTTTTTTTTACTATTTGTAGAATTAAATTCCATGGCTGGCATCGTCGAATTGTTTCCAACTCCTGTGATCCAAAAATTCGCAATGATTCCAGATCGTTCAAGTTCAAAAGTCAAGTGAGAATGGACAGGAGTCATCATTTTAAAAACTCAAATATATCTTTTAAATGAAAATTCCTGCTTTAATCTACATTTGTTGGGATTTAGCAATTTCACTAGGGCCAAAAAACTGTTTGCTGCACATAAAGGGAGGCACATACCTGCAAATAATGTGGTGGTCTAACAGCAGTCTAACAGTACCATATATTACATTTGTTTATCAAATAAAGTTGATCTATTAAAGCTTCATATAAAACTGTTTGAAGCATCAAATATAAAAAAGAAATGACATTCAGTAAGGCCTTACTGACAATTTTCAAGGGAGTAGATGAACGCAGTATGACTGAGCTGGGTGAGCTGGGGAAAAAATCAAATATCACACATCACACTTTGACCAATTACCTAAATATCCATGTTGCGATGATATTGTAGGGTTTCCTTTTGGTGTTTTCACAAAATATTCACAGAATGAGGAATTTGATAAATATCACAGCGATGTGTATAAAGAGAAATTATAAAAAAGCTAGAACAGTCAGTTAAGTTCAGAAAGTTACATCACTTCACTGTTACGTAGCCTTTAAAACTGGGAAAAGACAACACTTACAACATTATGATATCCAAAATCCAGTTTGTGTCATATTACAATATTGATATAATATTGATTTATGGTCAAGCCCTCCTGCAGATGAATACAAAGAAAAACGATTTGTTGAATCAGTGATGGACATTATAACTCTCATCCCTGATGAGTTGGTTGTTTGTTTCTGTCTGTATTTATTTGTAAACCTAAATGAACTGAAACCAACGGAGCTCAGAGCACCGCTGCTGACATGTGAGGCCCAGTCACACAGTCTGGAGAGCACAGCGACACAGACCATTTTTGAACTACATCTTTGCCTTGAGCTTCAGCTTGTTTTAGGTGTATTAGGAAGCACACTCCATTGCAGTGATGATGGTGAGGTGATGCTTGCTATGGTAGACAAGTGGAAATTGAGCCATTTATAGTTTTAATTCATTCGCTTTTATTCAATTCAACTTTTCACCCCAACTTCATTTGCAAAACATCAAGAGGTAATGAAGATATTATTCTTATCCGGAGCAGTGGTATTTTTCCAAAACAAAGTCGGAGAAACTGAATAAAGTGGAATTTGTAATGAATGAAGGATGAAAACAATGTCGGCCTCCAGGGCATGTTTTCTCATTATAATTCTTTTACACAACCAGACATGAATGACCACCATAAGAAAAATTTAAGCTCAGCACAGAACACTTTCAGATATTGTTTAGGTTCTACAAATTCACACTCAAAATGCTTCACAGCACGCAGTAGATGCAAGGACTGTGTGTTCCTGTCACAGACTAAAAGCGATAAAAAGAAATGAGAAAAATGTCCTGACTATAAAAGAACAACAGCGAGAGTGGCTGCAATATAGCTCTTAAACAAAAAAGCAACGTCCCACCAAACAACAGGCATGTGGTTAATAATTCAGCGAGCATAAGAGTCCGTTTGAGAGCAGGTTTTCTAATATTCATGTGACATGATAGCCAAGACAGGAACTCTGACTCTCACTGGGCGCACTGTTATTCATACTGCGAGGCACTACAGTGTTTTGTAATTCATAGCCTTGGTTTTCAGGCCAAGCGAGGACAAATCCAGACCAACCCCGAGCTTCAGTAGCAAACTTAATAATTCAAAAAGATTTGCTCTCAAACGCTGAACTGATAAAAGTATAATATTCAAAGATAACCAAATCAATAGTTATGAATTCTCCCAACAAAACTCACACCCAAAGCCAAAGGAATAATCAAACTGTCAGCCTCCAGCAGGGAGAAACAGTTAAATTCATTCATCGAATCATCTGTAATAACTTTCTTCATTACCTATTCATTGTATATGTGATTGTTAGGTATCATGCAGAGTGTTATGATATTTAAAATCATCCAGAGAGCTTGAGAAACAACTTGCACGTGGTTTCTTAAAAATGTATGTAGCTAAAACATGAACAACTGAAACAGCCGAGCTTGGCCTGAGAAGAACAACAGATGGTCAATAATATATTGACCGTGGCTTCCCGGGGAAATCTTTTATTTCAAGCTAAATGCAAGGGGCAAGGTGTTATCTGCTTCAAATCTGTCTTTTTTCTTTGTTATACTGACCTTACATGGCAGTTGACACGTCTGTCTGTGATGGTACCTGGCAGAGAATTCAGATACTCAACAGAGAGCCAGTCTTTCTGTCAATTCACACTTATGTTTTCTTCTTCAAATGTCATTGCCCATTACAATGCCCATGTTGTTGTTTTCTCACAGCACCTACTGCACTGCTGTATTGTTGCGTTTTCACATCTTATTTTTTTTTCCTTTAGGGTTTATACTGGGAGTATTTTCCATGTCCGCGAGGTTTAAGGATGGTAGTGCCAGTTGAGCTGCAGTTAGATGTTTTGATGTTAGTTGAATGTTTTGCTATTCAATCTAATTAATTTTATTATTACAGATTAATTCTCTGTCAAGATAACATTCCCAAAGGTCACAATTGACATAATCCCTTCAGATTATATGTGCTAGATTATGTGTTAGTGAATTATGATTCAACAACATTTTGAAACAGCTCAGCCTTTTAAAAAATGACAAAAAGTAGAAATGGCCTAGAAATAAATACTGCTCATGCACATGCACTGTGGCCCTGTCAACTTTCTGCTACAATACTCCAGGGACATATACCTAAAGTGAAAAGGCCTATGCCATCGGCTGTGGCTTGAGGGGTAGAGTGGGTTGGCAGTCCAGTCCCTGGCTCCACACGTCCCTGAGCAAGACATTAAACCCTAAACTGCTCAAGATGGACCAGCCAGAATGGCAGCCGCTGGTGTATGAATGTGTGCACTAATGGGTAAAGAGGAGGCAAATGTTAAGCTGCTTGTCCAGTAAGGTAAAAATGCTCTAAAATTATATATATAATTATATATATACATATATACATACATACATATATATATATATATATATATATATATATATATATATATATATATATATATATATATATATATATATATATATATATATATATATATATATATATGTATGTATGTATATATATACATAAATATATATATATATATATATATATATATATATATATATATATATTTCAAAACACTGGAAGAAGGGTATTAGTAATTGATGATAATTCTGTAATTCTATATATGCAATTTTGATATTTTTTATGACAATCTTTTCCTTAGTTTTTTAAAAATCATATTTTAAATCTACTAATCCTTGTAATTTGTGGAACAATTCTAAATTCCAAGTTGCTCATTAACTTTTATTCCATGTTTTGGAAAAAATCACACCTGTTTGCTCAAGGTTCAAATGTTTAAATATTTGTCTAAGGCATCCAAAAGCAGCACAAGGAAAGTGATGTCACTCCAGGTTTCAAAGGGTTAATCGTTTGCATTATTACAACAGCATGCCAACCCAGGGGTTTGGCAGGGTTTATGAGTGGGTGACATAAACCTTGTTTTAAAAAAGGCTCTATTCAAAAACAATCCATTAACCATAATAACTACATCCCAATGACTCCCCCCCTACTTCAGTATCTGAGCCCCCACTGTGATCTCACCTACACACCTGTAAAATTTCACAACTTAATTTTGCACAGTTGTGACGCTATCGCGGTGACAAAATATGTCAACAGACTGACAGATGTATAACTATTAGGTCAAGTCTTCTGTGGTCAGTTCTGCTTCAATAGGTGTCTCCAGAAACATATTGTGCTATGATGACACACACACACACACACACACACACACACACACACACACACACACACACACACACACACACACACACACACACACACACACACACACACACTCACAAGGTGAAAACAATACCAGCCCTGCTGTTGTGGCTAGTAAATATTTACAAAGCATAGTATATAAAAAATGCCCTTACAGTCAACAGTGTCCTTCAGGAGGGGATGGAGGAGGCTTCTTGGTGATCCATGGTGAAGATTCAGCCTAAGATATAAATTGAAACCAACATAAATGAATGAATACACGAAAGGAGCTGCTTTAGTTGCCCATTTAACAAAAAACATGTGTCTAATGTTGAGCTAGTTACATTTAATTCAAGTGTCAATAATCGCTGTTTTTCAACCAAACTACCTCTCCGGGTATCCCCTCTAGATCCTGACTGCTGACAACAGAGCAAACGCAAAACACAAAGTAGAGGTAAGATTTCTGCAGCTGTGCCACATTTTATTGCAAGGGCTAAACAGGTATAATATGTAACAATTAGTCCCTGGATGATACCTAGGCAGCAACGCCCTCATCAAAACCTTTCCTGTCCTTCAACTATCTCCTCAGGAGAAACTGAATTAATACCTGGCTGGTGTAATTAAGAATTGGCTAATCACCTTCTGTTCCCATCAGCAGCCTGAGCCTCTGGCCTGTTGGTGAAAAGCTCCAGGACAGTGAAGCCTCGTCCCAGGGCCTGCTGGGAGCCGTCTGGCCTGGGTGACAATGACACCAGCTCCAGAACCAGCACCGTGCTGGGCAGCCGCAGAGACGTATGGAAGTACAGGACCTACAGAGCCACATGGATGGAAGAAAGATGTTATCAATGCTACATTTCTGCTTTGTTCAGAGAGCAGCTTGGATTTATCTAAAGCCAGATTTTAAATGAGCCAGCAAAAAAAAAAGAAGAATTACACATCAAATTTAGGTATGCATGGGTCAATGCAACTTTTAAAACAAGTTAGCAAGTTTTTTTCAAATAATATCATTACACTATAAAACAGTGCAATTTAGCCACGTTAACACACAGTTAAAACATGCATGTGTTCTGTCAGCCGTCACACCAGCCCAAACAAACTGCACTTAACAGGCTAATGTCACAGGGTTAAGTTTAACCCAGTTACGTCCAAAGTCCAGCCTGGGGGATCAATTGTGGCCCTCACACCAATTTTAAACGGCCCTTGGCTTGTCTTTTAATTTTTTTTGATTAACACCATATTACTTCGATCACTTTCCATGTATTTTCATTCACCTCACAATGGCAGGACAAGCATGCAGTTTGAAGACGTGCACCGAATAGGCAAAACATATGTTTTTGATAAAGATATGTAGAGAAGATGCAAAGAAGCTAATGAAGCTAATGGTTATTTAACACTAAATATTTCCTCCAAGGTAGTAGACATGGCCATGGCGAAATAGCATAGTTGACAGCGAGGGCTGCCACCTTCAATAGTGATGGAATGTTACATATTTTTTCACATGAAACACGTTTATTTGTTTGTTTTTTTAATGAGTCATCTGATGTGAGAAGCGGCTGATCCCGAGGTATTTCACATTATCTAATCTGGCCCCCATTCTAAAAAGTTTGGACACCCCTGTTTTAACTGAGCCAAACAGGTGACCTGTGAAAGTGTCATAAAATAAAGCACATTTTTCTTTGGAAAAAAATAGATAATTTGTTTCTATTCTATCACTGTATGCCTTACTCCAAAGCATTTATAAAAAAAAAAATACTGTACTTAATAAACAGCATGCTGCGCGTCACTTCAGGGAAATGACACATAAACAAGTGCAGATGGTGTACAGTCCCTTGGTACCTAGCTTTTTTAACATCAACTCTTGCTGGCATTTACATTACTGCAGTCCAGGGACAATCAAAAGAACATCATACACCTATAATACTGGGTCCTTGACACAGAGAGACCCGGGGATACACTGAGAATGAAAGTAATACAAAGACTAGACTCATTTTGATCACATATGTCTGATTTTCTCTATAAAGAAAAAAAGAAAAACATGTACCATTAGAAAACTATAAAGAACAAAAACAGAAGTATATGAAAATGGTACCACAGTACTACATATTTCATGGTGTACTTGTATCCCAGATGATTGGTATCCTGAATAAACTGAATTTGAGCCCTGATGGCCACATTATATGAGGTAACAACTCTTAAAATAGGCAAATTTCTTTAATTGTGAATAAAGTTAGCTGCTCCTAGCAACTGCTACCAATAATATGAAAGTGACAGCAGCAGAATGGATAAATCACTCACTTTTGATAGAGTGAGGGAAACAAAATGCCACCTACATATAAGACATGGGCTTAAAAGAACAATATGTCAGGCTGAATGAGAAAAGTAAAACAAAAGCATTGTTTGCCTCTGTTACAGTCATAAAACCTTACCCCTAAAGGATAAATAAAATCCTTGCGTTAATCCAGTTGTTGTTGCAGATGTTTATTATTTGTGGTCATGCTGTGCATGTTGGTGTCATTCTCCATACCACAAGTCTCCATAGGTGTCATTTACACTGGGGACACTGGGGACATTAAAGCAATTGAAGCAATACAGAGTGCCTGGAGGCTTATTGCATTATGTTCCATAATATTTTTATCATTTGAATTGTCACCTGCTGCCTGAATTTTGTGTTTTCCTTAACATAACGACATTTCCACCATAATTAGGTGCATAAAAACTTACCAATAAGTAAGAAGTACAGTGTTTGATGCTCAAAATTATCTTTTTTTTAGGTGTTTTTTCCCAAATCTCCATAATCTACTCTGACATCGTACCAATCCCCACCATTACATTGCCTAAAATCACATATTTTAAGGACTGTATAAAATCTGAGCCCTTATGTTCACACCACTTTTCAACACGAACTGATGCCCCTCCAAGTCTCTAAGAGGAAGAGCCCAAAAATCCAGGGTTGACAAGAATGCCTAATTGGTGAGCATGTGACACCAGATATCTCACGTTAAAGAGGCAAGTATGCCCCCCTGGTGATGAGAGTCTTTAGGATTATATAGAGGAGTTTGACCTCACTATTTTTACACAGGTTCAGAGGAAGACAGCCGAGCCTTATGGGAGCCCGTTTGTAGTCGGTGCCAGGTAGGTGCAATTGTTTACAGACTCTGATGTGCCATTCAAATTGGAAATAATAGCCTACCTACAGCAGAGCCACGCTGATTTACATTCACAAAGGCCTGAATATGATAAAGAGACCCGCAAATGCTCTGTGATCCATTGGTCCCCGAGCACAATAAAGCCTGTTATTTTTCAAAGCCACAAAGGAGAACATGACAGTGTCAACAGAAAAAAATGGCATAAGTAGGCATGAGCTACCTTGAAATACAGAGCCAATTTCTTTCAGCCCACTGTGGCAGAGTCTGTTCATCTTCAACCCCAGCTATCAGCCACCACAGAGCAGTATATTCAAATTCAAAACCTCGAAGGCATTCCTATTTTGGCCACATCAGTCTTTTATCTATGTGGACAGTGAGTTTAAATTACTAGTTTTCCAAATAAAAACACTGCAGAATACAAATAGGAAACGTAGGAGGCAAAGGTACTCATCTGGCCATTGATTTAGTTGTTTGTCTGTTTGCCTGTTTTCATATATCGCCGGACTTTGCCTTACCGACAAGGATGCTGAGATTCACAATAGCTCATAAACTGGTGTGTCTGCTCAGATGAAAGTCTCTTGCTGGAGGTGATTCAACATTAACACATTTTTGTGAAGGCTTTATCAACACGGGCAATGAGACAGAATGGGATAAGTAACAATGTCTGGTAACAGAACATAGAGGCTGTGAATCTGTGAGGAATCACTTTCAATGGAAACTTTGAGGCAAAAGTTGTTTTATGAAATCTTAACAATATCTCTGTTCTACTCTGACAACTGACTCATTTCTCAATAATGGTAACACATATTTTCTGCCGCTGAACATTCTTTGTGTGTGTTTGCTGAGCTGGAATTGAGACAGATATTCTTGCAGCAGCAAACAACTGGCTGAGCTGAGAGAGTAAAAATATCCCCCATCCCAAGATGCATGTCATTCAGTATTCATGGATTGAAAACTTTACTTTCACTCACTTTATTTATTTATTTATTTCCCTCCAACCTTAACTCCCAAATCAAAGTCTCATCTGTGACTGAACTTCTATTGAACCTGTCCCATGCTGTATCAACAAGACATCGTGGGGGGCGATATATATCTTCTGACATGATCACCCAAGTATCCTTCCCCCCGTGATAATGTGGAATTTGCATTGTGGTCAAAGATGTAATCCCCAGGCTCAAAGCAATCCAAACGTGGACATTGTTCATGACGGATTTCCAATTCAAAGGTAGAATTTCTTTTTCATCTGCCTCACTGCTTTGATATACCTCCAAATTGATTCTGTTCCAATCTCAGGGGGGAAAAAAGAAAAATAAATAAATAAATAAACAAAAATGTCCCCATAGAGCAAACATCTCCTTTACTCAGTTTGAAATAATTCAGATTTTCAAAGGATGTAGTCAATGCTCAAGAAAGCAGACATGAGTGGTTATGAATATTTTAAAACAAAAAGCTTAACTAAGGATAAAAGAGTGTCAAGTGTTTTGAATAAATATTTTTGCAGATTTGTGTAGTTTTTCACATCATGCGTCATGTTTTAGGTGCAACTTGTTCCACCACACTGAGCTGTTTTTATTTCATTTTCCAAAAGAAATTCACATATGGAGATTTCTCACCCCTTCTCGACCAATTTTTTTTTTTTTTAAACATAGGAAGGAGCTAGAATTAGGGCATTTAACCCAGGTGTTGTATTTCCATTAGGGATGCATGATATTAGATTTTTTGCCAATATACAATATGCAAATATAGAACAACTAATTTGACTGATTACCAATAACCTATACCCAATACTGAAGCTGAAATCAATAAATCCACTTATTTCCTCACCTAATTTATTGATCATCAAGTCTCCTCTGTAGTGGAATTAACCTCACATTACGCATAGTCTTACTGTGATGGCCCACCAGCAGATGGAAACATCAAATACAATGCTTTTTAGTGTATGTGACATTCATTCATTGAGCTCAATACGAAAAACACTTCAACTTAGGGTTGATGTTTTGTACATGTTTACTTTGTCAATAAAAGAAATATCGTTTTGTGATATCGTCAGAAATCAGCATGTTGGCCGAATCCGATATTTCATTTTAAAGCCAATATCTAAATACTTGTGACTACTGCAGAGTCATTTGACCTGGGTGTGAATGCCATGAAGTTTTCCAATTACATACAAAAGCCAGATGTTAGCAGGCGTTAGTGGGCTTTTTTGAGCAGTGGGAAAAGCGGTTTTACATATCATGTGTTGTTGTTCAGAGAAGGGCAAAAGTATGATGGTGCCATGTCTTCAACCAACTGTATCAAGCGAGTTGGGCAAAAGTTATGCAAATAGGAAATAGATGTGTTATAATGTTTTGTGCACAAATGAAGAAAAGTGTTTGCCAACAAGAAGTCAGTTGTTTTGTTTAAGATAACTTATTGATAAATGCAAAATGTCGCCTTTTGAGAAAAAGAGGATTCTAAATTTTTAATTTCGCATACTGTTACCCCTCTAGCTATGGAAATATATTTCATCTCACATTGAAATATTCAACACTGACACTCACTTCAGTTTGCCTGAGCAAAGTTCCAAATTTGTACAATTTCAAGACTAGCATAACCAACAGTTCTCTTCCCCCAGAACTTTACATTAGAGGCAATGTTCTGAGATCTTGCTCCTTCCCGACGCCACAGGAGCACTGGGAGATGTCATTGAGAAAACAGCTTGCATCGGCAGCTATGCCAGGCGCAGCATATGTCGGACCTAATGAGAGGTTATACTCCGCAGCGACTGTCAACAAAGCAGTAATCGATTCTCACAGGGGTAAATATCCATCCCCCCGCAACTTGAGTAAAGAGGGGCGAACGGCGATGGGGTGACATTAAAACATCATCAGCACAGAGGCATGTAGCCTAAAGTCACTGTCACTCCCAACAACCAGCCTGTCTGCAGCTTCTGGGGGCTTTACAGAGACCCCTTTGTGGGAGACAGAAAACTTAACTATGACAGGAAAAAGGCAAATTAAAGCGTGAGGGAGCTGTTTTCAGATGTACAGCTACAGTAGAAAAGAGAGAGCAAGAGAGATGAAGGGAGAATTGTGATGTTGTTCCGCTTTGAATTGTTTTACATCCATCTCATGGTAAGCTGGTTTTACTTGCTGTGGCAGCAGGTAAGAGATGTATCATGGGCTGCATCTCAAATTCCATACTAACATACAGTATGGTAAAACAATATGTGATTTTTTTAGCATGTCCAGTACCTCAGTATAAAACCAATGGTACATGAATTGCATATTATTTCTGGTGAAATATTACAGTATGCAAACACTGTACACTACATCATCATTAATAATCCAAAATGCAATGTATTAGATGACAACGTTCACAACAAGCAATGGTCGACAGCTACCAAGATAGCACTGTAAGGTCGATAATTCTTCAATTTAAAAGTATAAGTTTTCACTTTTCTTGGAGTTATACAGGTATATCTATATTTTTAATTATTTATAAATTGCCACCAAAACTGAGGTTAGCAGGGATTGACCAGGGTTACCATGGTTACACATTTACAACCCACAAGAAGGTTCTCAGGAAGTGATGTGGTAGGTCATTGTCTCGATGAGCTGCACGATGAATCAATTAATAGGTTAGTTGTCAACTGCCAACTAAATTGATAATCGATTCACTGCATTCATTCATTTTTGAAGAAAAAAGCTGCTTAAATTTGAATATTTCCTGGTTTCTTTACTCCTCTATGACAGTAAACTGAAAATGTTTGAGATGTTGACAAAACAAGACATTTGGGGATGTCATCTAGGGCTTTGGGAAACACTGTTTGACATTTTTCACAATTTTCTGGCTTTTCACAGAGCAAACAACCAACTGATTAATTGAAAAAATAATCAACAGATAAATTGACAACAAAAATTATCATTAGTTGCAGCCCCTCTACTATTTATTCACACAAAAAAATGTGGGACAATAATACACATATTGATGATGTCATGCATAGTATGCAATTTTGGTTGCACTGCTGGTAAAATGCAGAAATAAACTTATCATGCTGCCCTTGAGACAAAAACAATTCGATGTGGTGTGAAGAGAGACATTTTTGGACTATGCTTTGTCAGTTTAAGCTAGTTTGCACTCTCTAATTTATTGCATAAAATTAATACACTGATAAAAAGTTAAAATATATTCTATATCTATAATTGGTTTTTCAGCTGTTTTAGTAACACACTAAATCACAGAGCTAACTTATTGTCTGTCTTACAGTATTGATCAGTAATAAGAGGTTTGTGATGCGTACATAAAACTTCCTTTTGGAAAACATGAACAAAAACTTGTGTAATAGCTTCATGGAGTCCTATTAGTGGCTGGTGGTGCTAAATAAGCAATTATGCGCCTCTCACAGTGCTATCAAAATGTAAAAGCTGAGACTAATTCTTCCTGCCCCCTCGAGGTGGTCATTCAAATGCCTGACTTGTGGGCAACTGGGCAAGCACTGAAGGGGGAATCACAGGCATTGCACAAAACAAAGAGGCTGCAAATGAACATTGGTTTTGCATAGAGAGGTCCAAAGCAACTGGAGTGTAATTGACAGGGCCCTGTAGTTTGACCCCCGGAGGCTTCCCAAAAGAAAAGCAAACAGGGCATTTCCATTTAGCTAACACGCTGGCTGGGAGGCTGGGAGCTCCGGTGTCAGCTACCTAGGACTTAGATAACAGGCCAGCTGCACATGTCTGCAAGCCTGTATGAAATATTTGCATGTTAAGCATGTACCTGCATGCATGTGACTGTGTGTGCACGTGTGTCTAGGATGAATAAAGGCTGTCATAATGCAGCACTGAAAAAAAGCACACAATGAGGCTTTACTGCAGTACATAAGTGTATACATATAACTGTGAGCTCCTACTGTTTATCTACTAAAGTTGTTGTATACACTGTGCCTTCCCCCTGGGACTTTGTTGTTAAAAGCAAAAACTCAAAGTCATAGCTCAGCTCATGAAGTGCTATGAAGCTAAGCAGGCGCAAGCACTCAGGAAGATTTTTGGCTGTAATGCTTTGATACTAGTTTTGGCAGGATAGCCAACGCCTTGAGTTTCAGGGGGAGTGAGAGCGAGACAGCGAGACAGAGAGACAGAGAGACAGAGAGACAGAGAGAGAGAGAGAAAGAGAGAGAGAGAGAGAGAGAGAGAGAGAGAGTCATTTGACAGGCACAGAAAACAGCGGGTATCAGCATCACAAATCCTCTCGGTGTGAAATTCTGTGACTGTCACCAGGATAGGAGAGACGGCAGCGTGGATGATAAAGAGGCAGAGAAAATGACAGGGATGGAGGCTTCGGGCTGCCTTTTGGCCAATAATGTCACTGGATCGCAGCTGAGGCAGATAGGACTGCGTATGCATTTGTGTGGCAGTTGAACCAAACAGACTTTTAACAAGAGGTCCTCACTGGTCCGACAGTTTAGACCCGATGTGTAACTGACCCAAGGAAAATCTACTAAAAAGAGGGCAGATCCAAAAAAGAAAACAGACCGTCAGAGTCGGTCCTAATTAGACTGGAGGATAATTAATCCCAAATAGAACAAAAACAACAACTCTGGCAGCAGCTTGATGCACCTCAACTTAACAAATAGGATAGCAATACGAGTTCCAACAATCAATGTGAAGTCTTTGCAATGAATTCCAAAAATAAGTGCTTATTAATCTGAATATAATTTGGACCTGGACAAATTTAAACTTCTGAATAACAACCACCATCCCCCTTTTTCTCTTGATCATTTAAGACAAGTCTTCTGCTGTTCTCGTCTGAGCTTTGTAGGTGGGAATACGTCACTTGCCCAATGTCTACGGCACCAACTCTATTCAAACTTTCAGCTAGCTGGCATACATGAAGCAGGAGACAGAACACAGAGAGAAAATGAGGAAACGTATGTGAAGGTAAGCAAAATGTTGTCACACATCCACGCATAGTAGAGCTGCATTACCTTGACAGAAAGGGTAGAATCACCAGAGGCCCCTGATACAGTATTATCACGGTACTTAGTTCTTGATACAATGTTATGGCCATTTTAAATGTTTTTGTGATATGCTAATTATTGCAATATAAGCTATTGCTCCAAAGCGATTGCTAACAGCTTCTGTGTCAACGTCAAACAGACCACAAAGAGGCAGGTAGAAGTCAGTCACTGGTGACTGATTGGGGCAAAATAACATGATCTTCTGAAGAGAAAACATTTAACTTAAATGCAATGTTGTGCTTGCTGAACAGATGGTAACTTTGGATCTTTGTAGGAAGTCTGCTTACATCTTACCATTAGCATAATACACTCCTGAAACCCTATATACTGTTTAAGGTGGCCATTCTGCAGGATCAGAGATGTAGAAGTGAAGGAGGCAGCTTGTGAAATCCTGAAGCATGACAGGTGGAAAAAAAGAACAAGCAGTGTAATGGAGCTGATTGAGAAGTTGAAGGCAGAAAAGGTGTTCTTTTCTATCACCTGAGTGACTGGTGCAAGGAAAAAAAGAGGCTACGACTGCATTAATGGAGGCAGTGAACGTGTCCCCTGAGGTGTGCAATGTGGCTGAAGTTAAAGAAAAAAAAAATGGTTTGATATAAAAGTTTATGTCATAAGGACAAAACAGAGAGAGGAGAAAAAAGTAAAAAGAACAGGTGGAGGACAGGGGAAAAGCTGATTTATCAGCCAAAGATGAGAGGACTGCAGCAATTACTGGAGAAACAGCCCAATTATGTGGAATCCCTCCAAGGAACGAGGGTGACAGTGATGCGATTTCTATCCAGCAAAGACTTTCATCGACCAGTAATTCTCATTTTTCAAAAATCTCCATCTGAGGCTATTTTAGACTACAGACAATTTAAACAGCTAGTGAAGCTACTTTATTTAGAAGTGACCAGCCTTTTATTGTCATTGTAGCTGAAGATGCCTGGCCAGCACGTATACGACTGAACCTCAATGCTATTCTGGCACGGACCTAAATGTGTCCAAAGCACCGATAACTGAAAAACCGTCAATTAGCAAAAGCTGGCATCAAGAGTCAGATTCATTATCTTGTTTACTTATTGTTTGATCTGATAGATCCTGATTTAATTCAAGTTTCAGGTGATTGCCAGACCTAGTGGGTATCGACCACAATTCAAAGGTAGAGAATAAAAACATAACGATAACCATAGGTAAAAGAATCCAACATAAAATTATGCGCAGTGGGATCCTCATCTTTGTAATTAACATTTTTTTGAAAATACAGAAATTGGTTGTTGATATAAAATTGTTGATAAATTTCAAAATCCTTTTAATACCTTCCTTAACATAGAAAAATAAAACATTTATAAACAGTAAAGTACATGAAAACATCTGGCATGCTCTCTTTTTTTTAAGCTTTCAGCCACATCTCAAGGTCTTTTCTTTTTATATTTGCCATCTGTAATGCAAAAATACTCAGAACATAATTTCACTTTGGTTGTCCAAATGTTAAGCAAAGAGCACAAACATCCTTATCTCTAATCACAAAGATCCTGACTGAATGGAGTCTAGTCTTTGTAACACTGGCTCTGTGTCCACTATCTTGCAGCTCTAGATCTGTGACTGGTATCATGGCTGACCATCTTGCTACACTGCAGCAGCAGCAATTACGCATCAATGCCACACACTCTTGAGCATTTCATTGACCTTTTGCTTCCTTTTGCTCTCACAAAATTCATTCTAAATCATGAGCCACTCTGTGGTTTTGTAGCTCACGATTTGCATCCTCTAAATGTTAAGCCAAGCAGGAACATTAAAAACAAGTCAAGGCCAGACAGAAAAACTTTGTTTGTTTTTTTTGGGCAGTGGAAAGAAAACTATAAAGCACCAACATCCCCATGTCTGGATTTCCGTTCATCGGAGTCATGTGAGAAAAACAAAGTTGCAACACGAGTTGAAGAAATGATCATTTGGGGCGTTAAGTGTTCCTATAAGGAAAATGAGCAACAAGTCTAATAGCTTTTTGCTATTATTCAATTGCTTTATTGACGACACAGACTATAAGGAAACAAATATTTTGTAGAAAAATGAACAGTTTGGCTCCAGGGAGAGCACAAGAGGAAGGCATTGAGTCACGTGTACAAATGTTCTGTCAATTTTGTGGCAATCAGTCTTTTAGATTTATGAAAGATAAACATGGCAATTTTGCCATTCATTTTTGCAATATTAAAATGGGTCAACAGGTAAATCAAAGGGTTTTTTTTTTACCTGATGACAGTGCTAGTTTAAATGTTGTGGAGAGGTTAACGGCATCTTCTTAAAATGATCTATGGTACATGTCATGCTAAACTGGGAAAAAGTTGTCCAAAGAGAAAACTGTGGATCAAACTTATTATCCTCAGTACCCACAGAAACCAAGGCAAATGTTTATTTCACAGTAGTGTGTCTAAATGCCACATGCCTGCAAACACACTGTTATCACCTGAAAGAAACGGGCAAACTCTTTCTCTCCCGATACAATATGGAGAAGACAAACACTAACAATGATGGATAATGGCTCTAAACTGACACGGGTATAACAGATGAAGCCGAAAAGTAACTAAGGTCCTGAAAGCAGAGGGAACGTCGATTCTGAGTTACATGTGCGCTGACAGGTTATATGCCCTGGATCACAGCCAAGGCTGGTCTGGGACAGATGAGAAATTAACAAGATGAAAGAACAGCAGTAGTGGAGTAATTCCATCAGACATTTTCCATGTAGCGAGCCTGCTTCAATGGCAGTTCACACCTACTGTCAGCATCACACTCACGCCAGTTTCCCTAACACATGCCTGTACACAATAAAAACCTCCCAATCAGCACAACTCCCATACCCTTTTCCCCGAGTCCCCGTTCCTCGTTTTTAGCTTCAGTGCCTCTGGTGTTCGCTGCCTTGTCCCTGACTTCAACAAAAAAATAAAATCCAAAAGATTCTGCATTCTACAACATCCCCAGCTTTGCCACCGACAGATCTCAGCACTCGCCGGGTAAAGTCTTAGTTTGTCACCCAGGTTTTGGTCTCCTGACATTTTGTAAATCCTGTCTGAAATGCCTCACAGACAAACTGCGGGCACCGACTGTGAATGCTGGAGGTGCATCACAATAGGGGAGGAATGCAGGAAATATACAACGTTGAAAGTGCTGGAGGAACACTGCCAAACTTCAGATTCAAAAAGGTATTCTATAAAGGTATATTTCAATGGAAGTCGGGAATTGACATGTCAAAGCCTGGAACAACAAAGTACAAGACAGACAGATTCTCTTTCTTTCTATCTGTGTCTCAGTGTCTCTCTCTCTCCCTCTCTACCCCACACACAGGCAATACAGACCCCCGGGAGAGCTGATAGCAGAACTATAGGGACGAGCTCACTCGGTGCGTGCGTTTGAGCGCCTGTGTGTGTTTGTTTGCATGTGTGGAAGGAAAAGAGGGAGTGACGGAAAGAGAAATGAGCTAGAGATGGCGCGAGAAGAGTCAAGTAAGAATCAAGTCAAAATGCACTACACACAAGTAACACATGCACACCTAACACCTCCTCGGGGCTCTCATCTCTACTGTCACCTCGGCAGCAGCTCTTGTGGCCCTTGAATTCCCCTGATCACACACACACACACACCTACGGCATATAGCTGTGTGTTACGGGGTGTGCCACTCCAGTGTGTAAAGCTGTTAAGCAGCAGCTGCTCCGCTAGATGTTTGGTCCCCGTTGGAGCTGAAATATTGATCAGTTCTCGAGCAAGGCAGCAGCGCCTGCGCCCCCACCATCCCCATGTATAATTGAAGTGTATATCTCTTAGTGTGGCATGCCAGTTGGGAGAAGGAATTAAGCCCCGAGGTAAGCTGAAGGCCTGTCTGTGCTGCTGTAGCGGCTCCTTTGTCCATCAATCATATGGCTTTTCACACAAGCGGGTTTCATAGGCTCGCTACATTTACTGTAGGAAATGCCTTGCCTTGTAAAAAAGAGAATGGAAGACAGAATATAACAAGACTCAATATAGGTTCTTGTTTTACTGCTCGCCATTTATCTCAGCTCTAAGCAGTTTAAAGGAGGACTCCTTTGGGCCATTTTGGACTAGTGAGTGAGCATTCAAAAAGGAACACAATTCAATTTGTGTAAGGGCTATTGTTATTTTATATTTTTCTTACTGTCAACAAATCTCATGAAAAGACCAAGAAAAACAATGTGTTAGTCTGTCTCTTAATACTTTTGGCTTCAAAAAATAATCTTCAGTACCCATGTTCATGGTACTGAAGGAACGCAATTCCCAGAGCAACAGTGTGGCTCACTGATGTGTTTTTTAAGACCCAGTGAAATTAAAAATAATTTTTCCCTGTTTTAATCCTGTGTCACTGTGTTAATTGGTCATTTATCTCGTTATATTCTGAATATATGTTAAAAAAAAACCCGCATCAGAGCATTTTTACATCAAAGTCGCTGTCTTTTCTCCTTCTGTAAAACGGCTGTAATTATGTCTGAAGACTCATCCTGCACTCAGGTGCTGAACAGAAGTTCATCCACGCAAATGAAACTCTGGGCGACTGGTGAGAGATGAGATGTGTGTTCGGATAGCAGTGGACAAAACCTTTGTTTTTTTTATACAAAACAATGCGACCGAGGTCTAATTCCTTCGACTCTCTCTCATCCTTCTCCTGATCTCACAGCGAGGGAGGTGTGCATGCAGTTAACTATGTGCTGTAGCTCCTGAGTAGGCTACACTCGAAGCCTGCCTACCTTTTAGTGGTCGATTGCGAAGGATTGGTTTTAAATACCTCTTGTAACTTTACACCATTTAAACAATTAGTTTCACTGGGATATATGTTTCTGTATAGAAGCTAAAGATGTTCTAACTTCTTTTTGACAGGACTTTTAATATTTCTAAAAAAAAATTGAGCTCTATGGCAGAGTAAATAGCTATACCAGGGTTTTGACATGCATACAATACTTGTTATTTGTTTAGGTATCAGGAAATATTATAAAAATCACTGTCAGTTATAAGAACTAAATATACACATTATTCCCAGCTTTTGGTTTAAAGGAACAGTGTGCGAGTTTTAGAGAGATTTAGTGGTGTCTGGCAGTGAGGAGAACTGCAGATTTCAGCCAGCTGAAACTTCTCCCAGTCAGAGTTCCTTTAGTGTTCATTGTCCAGATGTTTTTACTAGAAGCCGCGGCATCAACAGAGGTTTTTTCCTCTCTAAAACATATGAACCTGATGGCTTTAAACTAGTAAAAACACAGCATTAAGTAGTTTCAAGTAAAAATGTGTTTCCTATGGTGCTCATGCTTCTAACTAAGGTGGATGATACGAAATACTAATGGCACTATCTTAAGCCAGTCATAAACATGGCAATCTTCATAGACAAGAACCCACTTCCTTTGAAGATATATATAACTCATTCCAAAGTCACAAAAACACACAAAAAAAGTATTTTCAGGCCATTATACACTAAATAAAACGTACTTATTATATTCCATTTCTGCCGATATAAATCCTACACACAGGACTTTTAAGAACAACACTGAAAACAAATTTAGTTTTCTTATTCATCCCTCGTATGAAAAGGTCAAAATCTACCAACATATCTGCCTCAGCGGTGGAAACGTTTACAATTTCTTGCAAACATGTACCCGTGTGTATGCAAAATGAGAAATAGCATGTACATACAGCACTGACAGATTCACGAGCAAGCCACGGGAAGCCGAAAGACTGACTACACAGCTAATCATACAAGAATAAAAACGACACAATATAATACCACAACAAATATAGTTATGTACAATTGCCTTGCAGAATAGGCTGAGCAGAAATGTGTATCCTGATTAATATTTTCATCACAGTTTGTCTAAAACGCAGCTTGTGAAAGAGTTGAGAAGACATTCTGCTTTAGATGTGATGGTTTATGGACAGGTGCCATAATTACAACAATGTACTTTCAAACAGCCGACATTTTCAAACCAGACACATACACAGTGAGGCTGTCTCTAATGACTTTCACATACAGGGAACAGGACTAATCACTCTTTTTATCGAACCTACTCAATAAAGGCAGTTATGTATATGTATGGCAACAGGCAACAGGTCCATAAGCTACAAAGTGTAAGCTATGCATTTGAAATAAAAGGTGATAATTGCACCATTATATCAAATACCACCCACACAGTATTCAGTTGTATATATACAAACACGCCATATATTGTGCATGACTGGCTCTCGACTGTCTTTTTTAAAGCAGGATACCTGACATCAAATGTCACGCCCCTCAGTTGTTTTTTTCTGCCTGAACCACCAGAGGACACAATTCTGAACAACACATATTAAATGGACCTTGAGTTCTGACTGTTTTGTCAAATTACTGTTTCCGAGGTCAAGAATGAACAGTGATGTTTGAAGGCGCTGCCCACCCACACAGTTGTTTTCAGCACCTCTTCTTAAGTTGATTTCGGCACATAGGTCACCAGTCTCAACATACCAGTAAGAATGATAGAAGTTGACCTGACATAGAGGGGCAGCTGGAGCGAGCTGTCAGTCAAGTGCTGGAAACAGGTCTAATCGAGCTAAGAGAAAACACCTGCGTGGGTGTTGGCTAAGACGTAGCGTACATTTTTTTAACATGATTTCATACTGCAGCTATTCATTGTTTAATACAATTACTGTTACTTTTTCCATTGTTTAAGAGGTATGTACTTAGTGGTGGAAGTGATGGCAACTGAAGAGTAGGGTTGGGAATCAAGATTTGGTTCCAGTTAAGAACCACCTCCAAAAAAAAAAGAAATCATTTTATCACTCATTTTATCGATAACAGAATGTTTTTTTAACAGTTGCACATTGCAAAACAATGATGAGGAACTCATGCATCAACACCACTGAAATTTAGGGAACAAGGAGTAATAAGCGAGTAGAAGAAATGTCTAAAGCTTGGCTTGATTTCATGACGAAAGATGACAACAGCTTGTAATGATGTAATGTCTATGAATGGATCATTTCAAGTAACATGGGAAACATCAGTAACATGCTGAAACATCTCTCCATGCAACATGGTCCTTAATTCCAAGAATGCCATGTATTTGACACTGTACATGAGTGCCACTGATTCCCAACCGTGCAGCATGTCTATTATTGAGGGTAAACATCCTCTGTTATACTAACATTGGCGAGTTAGGGTTAGGGTTAGGCAAGCACGCTCACCAGAATTTTTTCTTTAACTACGAAAAATCTAAATGAAAACCAATGCCATGCAAATATTCTCTCATTTTATTCATTTTCGATTACGACAAACAGACTGTTGCTACAGCTAGCTTGCCTGGGTCCAGACCTTTGAATCCGCCCACTCAACTGAGTTCGAGTTGCTAGCCAGCATGCATAACAGTGATTCCACATTGTCAGTTGCTCTCAGGTAAAGCCCATCTTATTTACAGAATTAGGAAGAAATATAAATAAGAGTACAGTAACATAAGAAAAATGATAAGCACTACCAGTATTGATACTTGGGTCAATAAAATCCAAACAAAACCTATCCCTTGATTTTAAAAATGTAGAAACCCTGGCATGGTAACCGTCATGCTATAATGTCCATAATATAAAGGACAAACAGAGAAGCAGCATCATTCCTAAACCAGCTAAAATAAACATTACAGGTTAAATCAATAGGCCCCTTCTATCACTGATGTTTGCCTATTTTCAGCCTGAAACACCTAAAAACCTATCAACAGAGAGGAACATCATTTTCATTTGCAAACAGTTTATTATTTTATTGTGGAGTTAAATTAAGAGTTGAAATACAATATAATCTCACCTTTTCTCTAAACACTGGCAAAAAGGGCAGAGTTTCTTCCTACGTGACCGCTAAATGGACACACTTAAATAGATCACGAGTGCAATCCTACATAATAGACTGCAAACACTATAGCACACACAACAACAAATATAATAAAGTCAAAAGAGAAGTTTTTCTTCAGCTGAGCCAGCCTTTCTGGAGTATGTGTCTGATTTTAGAAAGCAAGCCAAAAAGGGGGGCGGAGGGGTAGGGGGGTTGGAGGCTTTAACTGTAGCTTCTCTACAGCACTGACAGCTTAAATTTGGCAACATATTGTACGCTTTAAGGAGAAACTTATGCTTTACAGGATGAATGTGACTACTGCCACATTTTCATTACTCCGAGCTCAAGTTTGAACCATATGGGATTCTTCACTTTGAAACCAGTTTGCTCTTTAGAGAACAACTATTCGAGAAACAAAAGCGGAGGAATTGCATGACTGATGTTCAAATGTTTTCCCATCGGTGAAGCACTGTCTTCTTCTGCTTTTCAGCGCTTTGAAGTCATGTAATAAGGCTGTGTGTGTGTGTGTGCGCGTTGGTGCATATGGTGGTGAGGGGTATTGTTTTCATCACATTGTGGGGACTAAGACATGATAGTCCATTCTGCTGTGGGTCTACTTTAGTTTATCGCAGGGTTAAGGTTAGAGGGTTCGCACAGGGGTTAGGTGTAGGCATGTGGTTAGGGCAAGGAAAACAGACAAAGGAATAAAGGGTAGAGAAATAAAATATGCATGTGTGTACGTGTGCGTGTGTTACTCCCAGTTTATTCTGTGCAGCGCTACCTACGTCACGCCTAACAGCATTTGGAGACCCAAAAAAAAACAGAGGTTGCACGGACAGGAACAAAACTTGGCCTTTTCTCCAAAGCCCAGCTGTCGGCCTGATAATGTTGCACATATGAGAAGGAACCACTGGCTCCCTGTGAATGCAGGGAGTTCAAATGGAGTGATCACAGTGAGAGACAATGCAGAAAGATGCACATTTCTCTCTGCCTCCTACGGTCTCTCAACTCCTCCGTCTGCACCGTCTGAAGCACAACATTGCCCTCTACTGCCCACAACTTGCACTACATTAGACTGCAAAGAGAGCTGCCTTGTAGGAAATGTTAACGGTTGTTAAATAATATGAATCACGATGAAAGAAAACCAGCAATGGTCGAGAAAGTGAAAGTGGTGAGTGATTTCAGGGACATACTGGACTTTATAGCAGGATAAAAACAAGAGAAAAAAACAAAAATGATACTAGTCTAGAGATATTTTTAAAAAGCACATACACAGAAGCCCATGACATGACACAATTGTCCTTGTTCTTCCTCTGTATCAAAATCCAATCAATGGAAATGTACAGTAACCTAAACTTCCCTTTGTGCATCCAAGCAAAAAGACTTAGCTCAAGCAAAGCTAGATTTTCTGTGTGAATGTATTGTGCTGTACTTGCTTCATTCCAAGCATAAAAGCAGCCTTTCAAAAGATTTTAAAAAACCATTAAAGCATTGACAAAAGAATCAAATCCAAATGTGCTCTCCACTTTCAAAATAAAAGCTTCATAACTCAGACTTGACAACTCGAAAACAATTCGTAAAGCGGAACAAAAAGCAACAGACATCGTCACTGTCAAAACGTCTCACCTCTACTGGAAAAAGAAAGAAATGTGGAGACAAAGCAAGAAAATAGATTTAGTAAGAGCTCCCTCTTTCTCTCTTTTATCACGGCGCATCTTTGCTTTTCATGCGATATTAAAACCAATCCATCATGGCTGACTGAGGCGAGGAGGAAGGTGGGGCCTTGCAATTTTCACCCCGCTCCTGTAACTTAGGAGAGGATCCCCCCTCTGACATTATTTGGATATCAAACAGCAATTTGCCACTCATAAACACCAGCATGAATGCGAGTGCATCGGGCCAAATCCAATAAAAAAGCTGGTGCAGCTCTTGCGGCACGACACAGAGAGGGCCAGCCCTACTTTATCATCCTGATAGGATATGATGTGGTTTATATTATTACCCTGGATGGATAATAGGATTTGGACGCTTATTGGGATACCAAGTGGGTTTTTATACAGACTACGACTATTATGGTGGATCAAAGTGAGGCCATACACTGTGAGAGATTGTTCGATCAAAAGAACATCAAGCAGAGGGAAGGAGAGAAAACAGATGGTGACAAAACTGGAAATCAAAATGTGCCATAGCTGTGACTCATTGGCGGCTCTGTAAAAGACTTATGCAACACTCTGCATTTATCAGCCAGCTACAGCTCACGGTATTCTTTCCATTCAAAAGAGTTTCTCAAAACATCTTGTGTGGCAGCTCACACCGCAAGCAGGCCGGGCATCGCCAACATTGAAGGTTACAGAGGAGCTCAGCAGTGACGCGATCATAAAACAGTGGGTGACTGGCCTCCAACCAGGATGTACAGAGGCCTTCAGATGTTTGATTGAGAGAGAACACAGACAACCAGCTGCTCCACAGATATCTGCTCCAAAATAACATAATGACTTCAAAGAGATGGGAAACATAATGCTGGGAAATACATTTTAGAGGGATGAAACCATAGAGGGGAACGTTTTCTAGCTCACAACTGATGACCCTTTCACAGAAAAACTCCACAGGGCACTGAGGTTATACTGATTCAGAGGATTGAGGGTCAAGGAATTTATCTTCAAGTGTTTAGTTTTGAACAAGATGATGCTAAATACCTGCCATCAGCAGAGCTGCTGTTCTGTGTTTGACCCTGACTTCTGGCTTTACATTACCATAGAAGGGGGGAAGATAACAGAGGGGACCAATAGTTGCTGCTGAAAGTTTTCTTCTCTCAAAGTGAAGGGCAGACGTTTGAAAGATGACTGCAAAATAGATGAGTTTACATAAATGAAGAAGAGGCGGTAAAAGCTTGTTTCCTCATTCTTTCTCCCTTCCACCGCAGGCATAAAATAATTGCTTTTGCTTTGAATTGTTATAGTATTATTTTTATTATCATTATTATTATTATTATTATTATGCCAATACATTCACCACAATGAGAGCTTTAAGTTTATTATTGCAAATGAATTACCAGGAAATAAATGAGTGATGTTTTTCATAAAAATGAATACACTCAAAAAGTCGATTTCTAATGTTTTACTGACAGACATTGAATGACTCCTCTATGGTGGTCATTTTAGAGCACTTGACATTTAATCTCTCAGAGCTCGCTGTTTTCATTTACAAACTCTACGGAAGGTGTAATGTAGTTATACATCTTTTTCATAGTTATGAGGGCTGTTTGGTCACAACTTCAATTGACTTCCTGCCCTTGTTAACCCTTTCATCAAGAACAAAAGGTGTCACTACTACAAGAACCAGAAGGGCTCACCACTTGTTTTGAATAGAGATTACTTCATCACTGGGAGACATTATAGGGTTGAGTATCAAACCTCAATACTTTTTTGGTACTGAAAATGTGTCTGTTATTCTAAAAAATATATATCAAAAGCTAGCACAAAAACATACATCATGAATGTGTATTGTTATCAAATGAATAGCAGTCTCCATAGAGCCACTATATAAACTACAACACATGTCAGTGTTGGTGCATTTAGCATGAAGAGTCAAATATCTCTTGACAACGACAAGTGGCAAAATATTTCTGCTCTTCCTCTTGACCCCAGCAGGGCTCCACAATAAGGACTGCCCATTGCAAATAAAATGCCATGTCAGGCTAGCAAATCTACTGACTCACTTGCCAATCAGGCAAGCAGTACTTTTTTTTCTGGAGCTGATGATGGAAGTAGCTTAGGAATGAGCCATCTTGCTTTCTTCTCATCTCTGTTGAGAGTTGCACATGCTCAGCACAGATTGGGCGCTCACGAGAAAATGGCAAGTCCATCTCAGGGAAGAACGAGGTGGAATTATTACCCCAATTTTGATATGCAAGAATGTTTGTTGCTTCCCATCAGTGACTCATTGTGTCCTTGTTCTGATTCATTAACTTAAATAAAGATACAACATGGCAATTAACAGTCTGACTTGAAAACTGTTAATAAATAAAACAGATTTTAATAGGGCAAGTAAATACTGAACTCAGACAAGTAGATTTCTGATCCACTTGCCCCAACTGAAAAAGACATTCATGTTTAACCCTACACAGGACAATGATCTAGACTAATCTGATGGAATAAAAGACATAAGAGAAGAAATTAACCTATTTTACATTCAGAATTTACCTGCAAAAACAATATTTAGACTACAATAGTAGTAGTAATAGTGCAGTAGAGTTAAAAAAAACTCCATGGTGATCATCTTTGGCTTAAACCATAGCAAGAACACTTTTTTGAAATCAAAGTGTAGCGCCCTTCATTAAATTACTTCACATCGGACAGACTAAAAAAATGAATTGCACAGTGAAGCATAAAGGGTTATATGAAAACATCAACTTCACTCACTGTACAGGAAACAAGCTGCAAAGCAGCGTGGACATGACAGGCCGCAGGGTGCCCGGCTAAACAAAAGAAGTCCTTTCAAGTTGAATCGATAGCATGGAGATAATCTGATTTGTGTCATATTTCAATATCAGTGCGGTATATTTTGTCTTCCGTAGCTTCGACATTCTCTTTAGCATTTTCAAGAAGTAATTGAAAATTTCATCATCAAAGCACATCTTCCAAAGAGTACATCACACAGTTTGACATCAAGAAATTGTTTCTTTGTTCCCTTGGTCTAATGGTGATTATAGAGGAGAAACGACTCCAAGAACAATGTTTGGCAAAGAATTGAAGTGCAACAAAGTGAGACAGCAGACTTCTGCGCAACTCCAACCCCACATCTGACTGAACCAGAAGGCCAACTTCATTCACACTGACTCACAGATGAGCATGCATTACAGTTAAAATCCCAAGACAATATAGCAGCAAGTCTTTGGTGTGGCTTGTTGTTATGAACTCAACCACAGCAGAAAAATTACCACACCCCGAAACATTACAAAAAATACTACCGTATTGCAAAGTATGCAATAACACCAAATTTCTCTCCAAACTATGAAGGAGTTTTCCATTAGGGCTACTCTATTGTGGCAAAAATCATAATCAGTATTATTTTTGATATATAAATATTAATCACGATTATTTAACACAATTAATTATTGACTTTGGAAAAATCATGCTTTGAATTAAACTCAAAAAATGTATTTTTAACCACTGGATTTTCTTTAACTTTTAATATAATTAAACTAAAACACAAATGAAATAAATGCAAAATAAACCGATAATAATGATATAAAATATAAATAATATAAAAATATATATATAAACTTAAATACATAATATAAAAATTCATAAAAACAAATTAGACCAAAATAAATATCACACATGTAGTAACTCTGCACTCTCAAAACCTACTGAAAATAGACTGTGGCATAACAATTTTATCTTGATTATCTTGTTTTTATAATCATTAGAAGACAATATTATAATTGAAAATAAAACAACTCCCCTAGCCCTATTTCATGATGACATGGCCAACAAACACGTGCTTTCAGTAATGCAATCTGCATACAAACGCTAACATGAACATAAAACTTATGACATGAGGAAATACACTAAATTTATCACCACATCACAGGAAGACCTGTGCTTCTGTCACAGAGCAAGCAGATTTTAGCAGAGAAAAGTAACTTCATACAACTTTCTTCACTCTGGTCGTTGAAAAATCTTCAGCACACCAGCATCAATGTAGTGATCAGCCCTCTACTGAGCCTGACCAAGATTCCACCTACCAGCAGTACGCAGCAGACCTACGATAAAACTGAAGATAGTGTGATACCGAAGGCTCAATGTGACGTTTGTCAATCAAAATGAACATATTGTAACGTGGTTGGGCTGCCTGTCTCACTGTGCTGCAGTGTGACTCTTCAGGATCAACAGATTTGATGTTTAAGGTGACTGATTGATGCACATAAAGCCAAATGGTCCATTTTGAATTCACTAGGCTTCTCACAGGTTTAATATATCTGCTGCTAATGAACTGGCACTGGTTCTAAGCGGGGCTTCTAAATCTGTCGTTCAGAAAAGTTAAATCTATAATGAAAGTGAACGTGAACTGAGAGAAATGTCTGTTATTGCTCACTTGTGTTGGATGAGCAGAGAACTAGAGAGATGCATCTGTGAACATCTTAGAGGAGGCAGAGAAACTGCTATGGAATACGTTAAATATTGAAGGCTTGTGCCCGGTACATGCTGACTGCAAATCAATCACATATTTTTGTTCACATCTGTTCAGTGGGAGTGTGAGAACTGGGAGGGCTGAGTTGAAAAACTAAAATACACCTAAGCCTCCACAATTGAAAGGTGTGAACAAGATGCTGGTTTTACCACATCACTCCAAAAATGACAGCAATGCAAAGCCAAGCACAACTAATCTGAGCACACTGACTTCCTCAACATCACTACGCCTTTGCAGTTCAACTTGAACGTGTTATTGACTTTTAAAGGGATGGTTCAGACTGTGGATTTTGGTAGTTGAAAGAGTCGTTCAGATTCACTGAAGCCTCACAAAAATGCAAACAAACAATCGATCTATCGAGGCAGCAGCCCCGTTTAACTTTTAGCTCTTACATTGTCAAAGTCACTGACTGATTTAGGACCATTTAATCTAATCCCTAACTGTAACACTAATTGAAAGCTTGAACTGCGTAATTACTAACTGATCTTCTATCCATCATGTCAACCACAAAGCAATATAAAAGGTAACTGATATCAATTTGTACTGAATCCATATTTTTCTTTTTTAAAAATCATCTCCAATAACTCTCATTAGTTGTTGCTTCACATAAAAATGTGCTCTTCTTAAACTTGCAAGGTGAGAAACTGACTAGGACACTTAAAAGTGGGACTTGTTGGATACAAATGGAATCACTTATTTGCAGTCAGGGCAGTTTGTAGCTCACTAAGTTTTGGCTGACAACCTTTTGAACAGCGCAGCAGAACAGAGTCCAATCATCAGCGCTAATTGAAAGCCTTGAGTGGTGGAGCTTTTGAGTTGGCTTTAATTAAATAATGGCTGTGCTAAATTCATGTAATTTATGCTTGAATGGGCATTGATTTCACTACATAATCATCAGTCCACTGCTTATCAAAACAAAACGAGCGGAGTTTAAATACAGCCCGAAAACCTAACACACACTAAATCACAGCTGTGTGTTTTCTGCAGTTGTCGGGTATATTTTAGTGTTATAGTAAAGCTACCTCATTAAAGTAGATCTTGTTGTTTTTCATCCTTTCTGGTGAGCTCCTCCATGTTTTCCCAAAGAATTGCTGATGGTTTCTATCAAACAGGGTCACTCGCACCTGGTAGGTCAAATCTTGTTGCACCTCTGACATCTCCTGTGAGTAAAAAAAGGGGAAACACCAATTTAAGAGAAATCACAGGTAATCCAATGAAAAAACAAACCTCACAATCTTCCAATTTAATGTTGCTAAACCTTTCAGCAAACATTCATGAGTGAGTTTCACTCAACATCTTCATACAAGATCCTAACCGAAAATTCTGCATACATGAAATACACAAATTTCATAGATTATCTTGAAAGTGTTTCTTTTGTTCCATAAAATAATTACAAATTAAGATTAGCTGCAGTGGTGTTTGGTGGATTAACTCTAAACCGAATTTACAAGAGGATCCATAGCATGCTTATACCGGCATTTTATAGAGGCCAACGTAACTGACCAGTAAAATTCTAGATCACCTTTAATTATAAAACTTTTATATGGTAGTTTGGCTACTTTTCTCCAGGTGAACTGTGGCGTATTATACGTTAGAAGGGCGAGATACGGCACAGCCCTTTACTATGTATTTCCTAAACAGTGACTGTCGAAAGTCAGACTCAACTCCACAAATTCATAACTATAGGGAATTTAGGTCGTTTAACTACCACCGCATTTCTGCTATGAGCAAAACTGTTTCTAAATTTCTACGAAGCATTTAGCGCTAGCTGTGGGCAATCACCTGCGGGAGGTGAGCGGCAGTGAGCCGGCTGAGGCTGAGCTGGAAGCCGCGGGGCCGGCTGTGGTGGCTCTCCACCGCCCGGCGGACTGTCTGACTGGGCGGGGGAACCAACCGGCTTCTGTCAAACACTTCTCTCCAGCCGTCCGCCATAGTGGACATGTCTTCTGTTTGGACCATTTTCTGTAATTAATGGCAAAATGAGATTGACATTGCGAAAAAAACAAGAAATATAGCGAACGACGGGGCTGTTAATGCGAATGTTATCTTTTCTGCCTGTTCAGAGTTTCAAACCCGCGGCCGCCATGTTGAAATAGGATTCTACCACTCAGTGCAAGAGGGGTTAGCCGAGTAAATCAATGATTTCATAAGGAGTATTTATGAATTTAAGTCATTAATAAAAAGCAGTACTGATTTCACATAATTGAACGGTGCTTATACAACGAGTCTTTTTACCCCGATTACGAACATCTAAACCGAAATTCACAATCTTAGCATTTATTCCTCTCCACCTTTCATTTGGTATTTTCCACCGCGCTGTATCTGTTGCTATGGTAATGTTCACCTTGCCGTACAGTTGAGGTCTTACCATAATTGCAACACACCATAAACCTGTAGCCTACATTTTTGAGTACTGCCATATCCTGACACTTTATACCTGCACTTTTCTTTACCATGAAATGGTAACTTCCCTTTGTTGGGCTACAACATCAAAACACATATTTTTTTGCATCATGCATCATTAGAATCATCATGCATCATTATAATATAATCCGAATAAATATTATATTATATGAGTCTAATAAAAATGACACTGTATTTCAGAATCAGCATCAGCCTTACTGATCACATAAAAACACAACAACAACAAAAACATGAAGAACATCAAAGGTGAACAAGAGTAAACATAAACAAAAGTTAACCTTAAGGATTTGATAAAGGATTAATAAAAGTTAAGTTGAAGTTTTTGTACATTTTTAGTGATAATTATGAAGTTTTATTATTTAATCATTTTTTTAATTCCTTTTTTTTTGTAATGGTTTTGCTACTTTTTCATGTGTAAAAAATCAGAACACTTTCTGGTCCTCTCAGCCAAAGGTAGTAGCAGAGGAGAAACACTGGGGGGCAGCAACACATTACCGCTGAGTGAAGTCAGCCTCAAGAGGAAGAAGAAGGAGGAAGCGGTAGGTACAAACTGAAAACAACACAAAAAAGCAGTGCAATGTTTGGACTCTTCAAGAAAAGTAAACCCGTAAAAATAAGGAGTTGTCATGAAAACAGAAAGTACGGAGTTGCAGCAAAAGATGTGAAGGAGTTGCTCAAAAAAGGTTGCAAATTATTACAGGTAAGCTCGGGTGTTTTGTTGTAGTTTGTTTTAACAGCTGTACACCGCCAGTTCCGCTACATTAGCAGCGACGATATGGTTAAAAGGGGAAGACGGGAAAGCCAGAAACACAGCTGTCATACTGGAGCCGCTGGTGGGTAGAAGTAAGACAAGTGAGGTGCACTCATTTTAGTGTATTTTCAGCGTTGGTGCATGTAGCTATTTGGTAACAGCTGTTTGATAAAGGGGTACAAGATATGCAAACTACTTGATAATACACATGTATTATACTCAGGAGGACATAAACAGTCATCAGAGGTAGGTAGCAACAGGTTAGAAAGTTATACACAGTATACCAACCTCGACGAGTGTGCATAAATGTAATTTAAGAGCGCGTTTTTAAAAACATGTTGCTGATCCAGGTTGTTTCAGAGAGATTAGCCGTAACAGTTCATCTCAGTTCAGATGAGGGCGTACACGTAGATACACAGCACGAGATACACGAGATAAATTTAATCTTCACAGACTGCCATAGATAACTCTGTGGTGTGAGGCAACATTCAACCTAAAGATCAGGAAAAACACAGGAACTACAAAAAAAGCATATCACTGTATTCTGTCATCATAACTCTCGGTATGCACAGTGGTTATATTGTGAGACTGTGAGTGGAAGATAGTGTGCATCCCCTTGAATAATGTTAAAATTAAAAAATACTTTTGAATAACTACTTTTTTTTTAATAACTCAGAGTGTGTGAGACTCTGTCCTGCACATCGCTTACAATAAAATTAATCTCTTTGGAAGAAAATGAAAGAAATATCTTACTGTGGTCTTACATTTCACTCAAATTCAAATATCCTGTGTTATAATTCTTATTATTTTAAACATTGTTATCATTTCTAGTTGCCATTGTCTGGTGCACATGTTTGTTTGTATGCGGATGGGACAAAAGTGACAGAGGAATTCTTCCCAACTCTGGCAGACAACACTGAGCTTGTTCTTCTCTCCAGAGGTCAGACGTGGAGTGGAGGTAGGTGAATCAATCTCAGACAAAAAAAAATCAATTCTAAACTTGTGTATCTGTTACTTTGACCAGTGAGTTTAGAGCTACGATGGTGTTATTGTTGCCTGACCCCTTATAACCCCTGTGGTTCTGCTCCCAGTTGTTTGCGACATCAGTCAGTTACTGAACACAGACCGGCATGCGGATGACCTTATTGAAGCGGCGAAAGGGCTCCTGTCTGATGAACAGTCTCATAAAAGGCGTAAAATCCTGACTGACCTGCTGCGCAACCTGGAGGACAGATCTGAGCTGGAGAGCAGAGAGGAGGATGAAGGCTGGTTCAAAGGTACAAAGCCCAGTGGAGAGTCAGGCCATCTACACTTGATACCATGACACAGAAATTCTAACTAAATAACTTTCAAACTAACAAACTTTGTATTCATTTGCACATGCCAGGCTGCAAACACGCTTAAGTGTTAATGTGTGAATAAAAAACAAAAAAGGTGCCAGTATACTCCCATGAAAACCAATAAAAAACACTAACTGTGGGCTACAGATGTTCCACTAAACACCTAATCTTCAGTTCTTCTGCAGTTTGTCGTTCAGTGTGGTGTCATTTCAGGTGTTGATGCTCGATTCAAGACAAAGTCAGCATACATGAAGTTCAGCTGTGAAAGCAGGATAAGAAGCTACATGAAGGAGGTAAAACTCCTTATTCTATGAATGAATCTCAAGATGTCTGGCGTCATTTATAAAGGTATGGCTCTATGTCTCTGTTCTCAGGTAAATGGTGCTACCAAAACCATACAGAAAGCCAAAGTCAAGGCAGAGTTTCTGACAGCAACCAAATGCCTGGCAGAAATGCTGAAGGCGGCGAAGTACAACGGCTGCTACTTTGACAGGACTGAGAAGGAGCCAGATCGCCTCTGTACTCAGGAAGGATGGTTCACCTGCCAGGTATTTACAGAAATAAAACCACGTACCGAGCTTAAGACGAGTCATCTATCTGTTGGCTGCATTTCTATAAATTCCACCTACACTTTCGACAAAACATCTAAAACATTTTGAGAGAGCTGGACCTGTGTTTGATTCCTCCTCTTCCCTGCTGACTCCTCAGGGATCATTTGAGCAGGAAGTGTGCTCATCTCGCCACTCCATCAACCCCTACGGCAGCAGAGAGAGCAGGATCGTCTTCAGCACGTGGAATCTGGACCACAGGTTGGACGCTTCAGCCTTTAGTCAAAAGCATCTCACTGTCACAGAGGGCAAACCAAGGCCAGCTATATGCTGGTTATTTCTGATGCACTTAAAAGCAATCATCCACACATTGCTTTGACATATTGTAATAAGTATTTGAATTATCTGACCACACGGATGTGACCCATCTTTTAAGTGATAGCATCAAAGACGTGCCAGAGAACGATGACGGAGTTTTAGGACCACACTGAGGAAAAAAATACATTTTTTTTTAGACTTCCAGAATGAAGCCATAATACAATGAGAGAAAAAGTCACAATATTAAGAGAAGAATGTTGTCATTTTACGAGAAAAAATTCTTAATTTTGGGGCGTCCGGAGGCTGAGTGGATAAAGCAGGCCTCATAAATGAAGGCAGTGTCCTTGCCGCAGCGGCCGCGGGCTTGATTCCAGCTCGCGGCCCTTTGCTGCATGTCATCTCTCTCTCCTCCTTTCACGCTTTTGATCTGTCCTATCTAATAAAGGCAAAAATGCCAAAAAAAAATCTTTAAAAAAAAAATCATAATTTAATGACAATAAACTTATGTTATTATGAGAATAAAGTCATAATTTTACAAGAAAAGGTAATCATTTCATGAGAATAAAGTTGTAGTATTCAGAGAATACAGTCTTAATTTCACAAGAAAAAAAGTCTGAATTTTACGAGAATAAAGTTGTATTTTTATGAAAAAGAGGATATCATGCTACAAAAACAAACATACTGCTAGCAAACTATAAAACAGGCGGGAGCAAAGGCAGCTTCCTTGGCAACCACTGTCCCTGGTGTCGTGCCGTGCCACACGCAATCAGCAGGTAACCTGTTGACCTGTGCTCTCACCTCTTTTACTTCATCAGTCTTACTTGCTGAAGAATCAGTCAGGTTTTGGTGAAACAGTGATCTGATTAAACAGTTACCAATAACAGTGGGTGATGACGCACTAGGTTGACCATGATACCTCCTCGTAGAGGAACAAACTTGATTTTCTCCATCTCGTGTCCAGGATTGAAAAGAAGAGGACGATCATTCCCGCTCTGCTGGAAGCTCTGCAGAATCACAAGAGCACCGACGTCAACTTGAACTACTTCTACTGCCTGCTGTTCACCAGGGAAAACCTGAAACTGGTTCACATCGTGTGCCACAACAAAGGAGCTCACAACCTGCTGTGTGACACCGAGAAGATTTTAAGACAAGCGAGTAACACAGATGGCACAAAACAGAAGCTCAAAGGGAAGAAAAGGCGCTTGGTGTGAATATTTTTACTTAACTTTTATGCAAAATGACTGCATTGATTTGAAATGTGATGACATAATGAATTACACTGATGAGATTTGTCTCAGGTCCACTGTAGCGAGATCAGATGGACAACAACATGACCTCCCCTCTATACCTCACTTCATTTTTTAAAAAAAACATATTCTGCTTTCTGAACCAGTGTAGCCTGTCGAGCTTAAAAAGACTGGCAGTGCTTTGTTAGATAAAAATAATTACACTGAAATCATGAAAAACCTTTATTTTTTTTCTTAATGTTGGCACGGTAATGTTAAATGCATGAATTTATCACATTGGGGTATTCACTCAGTCAGAAAGTTGCATAGGAGTGAATAGCGCTAGTGCAATTACTGCTAACCACAAAATCTGAAAACTCAATTTCATTTAAAGTCAGGTTTAAGTTATCCTCAGTTTGCTTATATGCTAAAAACCTTTAGAAGTTTTTGAGTCCATATTTGTTTTAATAAAACATTTATATGTAGAATTTTTTTCATACTTGCAAATGTAAACCAAACAGGAACCTCAGGCCCAAACAGAATCTGTAGATTATTTTAAACCATTTTTAGTGGTGACCAAGAAAAAAAATCTGCAGAATGTTTTTTTTGTTTTTTTGCTTGTAATCTGATAGAAATATTCATTTTTAAGTTTTTTTTTTGTTTTTTTTTTTTTAAATCAGCTGAGGTCTTATTAGAATTCTGTGTGGGCCTGCTAATCAGGGAACATTATGAGCTGCATTGATATATATATTTATGTATGTTATTATTACAGATGTGTTGTATGGTAATCAGCTGCCAAAAACAAAAAAACTCAGCACACAAAGTTGAGTTGAGGAATATTAGACACTTAGTGAGCAATGACATTCATCTTAAACACTGAATATATGATATTAAAAAGCTCTTATTATGGAAATGCTCTTTGGCGCGTGCACCCTCCTTATTTACCACATTTATATACAGAAACCAGAAGATGAAATCTGTCTTTGCGCTGCCTTTATCAACACATGACATTTGCATTGAAAAGTTTAGAACTCTAAATTTGTAGATTTGTTAGAAGAAGCTTTTTAAAGCTTCTGGTTTTATTCCAACACTGTTTGGCATCTTCTGTAAGGCTAATCTCACACTGCAAATTTGCACTAAAATTAGGAAGCAGTATGTCATGTGAACCGACTTGTCTGAATAAAGTGCCACGCAAACATGCCATCCAGGTAAGACCAAAGTTGTCTGTACCATGGGTGGTGTGAGCATAAATTCAGCAATAAATAATTAAACAGGCACTATTGTATATGTTCCCAACATGTGGCTATATTTATCCCGTCAATGTAGCTATATTAAAAAAATATAAAATTAAATATTTCAAATTTCAGTCTTAGTACTACGAGTCGAAAACAATTCAGCATTTTTGTGCATTTGGACGGTCCTCATAGTATAGTCAACAATTGTATATTTCAAACTGTTGAAACAGTGATAAACACCAGCCGACGAATTCTGTGATGCTCGAGATTTTGAGTTGTGAAGAATATTTACATCGTTTGCATGTCTGTCCGTCCGTCCTGGAAGAGGGATCCCTCGTCAGTCGCTCTTCCTGAGGTTTCTACTTTTTTCTTTTACCCCTGTTACAGGGTTTTTTTGGGGGAGTTTGGGGGAGTGTTTTGTGATAAGGGGCTTTATAAATAATATTGAATTGAATCACTTCAGCACATGGAAGTAGGATTAAAGCAAACACGCACTTATACAATGTAGGCTTGTGAGCAAGATTCAGCAACAGCAAGTTAAAGCCTCCTAACTCCTCACCAGTGACTCATGAGCATCATCACGCATGGTTTTCGTGTGACGGCGTTATGATTTAAGGGCTGACTGAAGGCAGCATCTGAATACGTTTGGCCGCTTTTTTGTAAGTGCTGAGAAACATATGTCCTTCCACAGGCATGATTGTGAGTCCATCACAGTCATCAGTGCAGTTATTCTTCATTAAGTGTCCTCTTTGTCGTCTCGCTGCGTACTGCTGAGGCCCGCCTCCTCTTCATCACTGTCCTCTGGTGCATAGTAATGTCGTCTCCTGTTCTCCCTGTCAACACGGGCTGAAGACGCTGACGATCTCTGAGGAAAGTCCTGTGGAATTTAAGTCAGATTTTTGTAATTCATTCAACATGGACATAATCTTCACCTAAGCAAGGAAATCTAATCGCTTCAATATTAAGAAGCAGTACGGGTATACCACGTACATTGTGATAAGTGCATACATGGATAGCATTAATGGTTTTATTACAGTATACCAGTCAATTGGCAGTGAAGGTTTCTTAAGTCAGTTACTCAACATTTGATGCAGGTGCTGTGGTTATGAGAGCACCCTTTCTCTACATTTTGTCTTTGATCTAGAGAATGTCTTTGATATTACGTCTACAGTTCAATCAGCATCCTTTACTTTTACACCAATGTACTTTTTCTAATATTTGTAAGGACACAGGACAAACTGACCAAAGAATGACTGTATGCAACAATTCTCTTGAGGCAGTGTGTCATATTTTGAGCATGAGTTGATGAATGGAAAGGCAGAGAGGCACTTGTACAGCATTCACTCATGGTACTGTTAGCACTTTTCTGTAGCAACACAATGTTTTATTCTGCATTTTTACAACCCTTTTTTTTTTTTTAAATACTTAAGAAATTTTGCTGCACATCCACAGCTGGGAGTAGGGATGCTGGGGATGCTGCAGCACCCATACATTTATTTCCCCAAAAATAAATAAACCTGAAAGGAGAGGCCACACTTGAGGTTTTGCACTGGGTTGCACCAGCTTTTCATCCTCATGGTTACCATGTGCATCAGTTTCATGGCTAGCAAGCATCATTTCATAATGTAGCACATCATAGTAAGCTAGACAGATATTGAAATATCATGTCAATAAATCAGTCTTGACTGGATTTTTGTGTTGCACAATTTTGTGCAGGTAATGAATAATGATGTTGTGTACCAGAAAAGTAACTATTTTGGGCCAAAAGTAACTATTTTGTTATTGCTTAGAGTTATGTTGTAACTTAGCTCTTTCGTCAACCAGCTTTAATTTACTAATGCATGAATCACAACTCTAATAATTAACATTAGAACTCGGTTAAGTTTAGACTTACACACAGCTGGTGCAACAGGCTGCTGTGAAGAACACTGTAAATAATGTTCTTTTATTTTAATGCTCTCGTGCCTCATTTAGACTTTTTTTTTAAGTCTTCACAAAGAGGTGCCAAAAAGATTAAATGTGCAATTTGTGAGATACATTGAAACAAAAAAAAAAACTTTACTCATTACCAACCTAGAAGGGAAAAACAAATATCCAAAATGTATACAGCCACTGTGACACGTTGTTTAATTTTGCCTAGTCAAGCCTGCCCGTATAGTCAAAGATGTTGGTTCATGCTCTAAATGCACTCATAACATTTCTGCCAGTTCAGTCAACCCCCTGTTTCGGATATGTTCCATGACTGCGCTGCGTCATCCTAATATCTGTTCATAACAGTTAAAATTTGCGCAACTCCGTCCCATGCTGTTACGCCATTTAGGTTGTCAAACTGTACAACATTTAGTTTGAAAACAGATGCAGGTGCTGCTTTATCAATTGAATGTTAAGTTTTTAAGCAGAGCTGCTCCTAAATTGACCATGAGTTGGAAAATATTTCTTCTACATAACCATTTTTCACTCAACCCAACCTGAGACACAGATTGTCCCTGTTATAAAGATAAACCAAAACTCCTCACCTGTACTGCATCCAAGTTCCCAAAGAACTGCTCCACAGGAAGAATCTGATTACTGTCGTCATCTGGGAAGATGTTTTTGCTGGTTTCATCACAGTCCATGTCCTCAGATTCCTGTTTGTCCCAGATGCTGTACATTCCGCAGCTGTCCAAATCCAGCCCTGTCCTAAGTTCATTTTCTTTGCCCTCCTGTCCTTCGAGCTCTGGTGATGCCGAGCATCTCCTCCTGCCTGCCGACTGCTGACATTCACAGCTGATGAGCGAGAGTCTCTCCAGAGGATCAAGTGCTTTACTGTAGCCACTGATGACTGAACTGCTCTCTGCTGCTGACTGTGTCTTTGGACTTTTCATACATTTCCTCCTTGTAGTGGAAGCCTGTCACAGAAAGATATAGACCAGGGTTAGAATAATTTCACAGTTAATCATGATTCAAATCCTTTGGTCTTAAACCACTGTACTTCGTCTAACACCCCTGAGGATGCAAGACACATTTAGTAGCAAGCCTAACGTGTGCGTCAAGTACAGCTCTCAGATGTGAAAGTCAACCAGTTATAATTGTCCATATTATGAAAGAAACATCAATCATGGTACAATATAAGTTATGTAAAGAAAAACATTATTCGACTAAAGACGTATACCCAGAAACAGCAGGACATAACTGTTGTATTTACACGCTCTTTATACAGGCTGGTCTCTACCGCATACATGTTAACACAAACCTTTCTGGAGCTGCTTTTCCTCTTCCTGGGCTTCAAGCTGTCGAGTTGACCAGGCATCTGCAAATCAAGTTGGTTTCAATCAGCAGGGAGACAGAAATACACCAAGTTTCAGTTTCAGTGCATCAAGTTTTTTTTACTTGAGCATACCAGCACACAGATAAGGCTCGCTTATCGACAGATGGTATGCTGTCTTGGATAATCACTGTCATGTTGCTTGAGTTTAGTTCATGTATGATGTTATGCAAGCCCCATGTCCTGTGAAGTTATGCTCCCAGGAAACACAATATTAGGAGAAGACATGACTGGATATATGAATGTTTTACACATAGTGTAAAAGAGTGGGGTGTGTTTTTTAGCAGATAGTACTACATTTGAGACTCCTCAGGGCTTCCATTCTTCATGCCTTTCACCAAGGGTTAAAGGTGGTTAATGAAGTAGAGTGACATTTTTGGATTTAGAGTCCACAATGTTAAAGGGAAACGCAACACTACACTGTACACCCTTTAACCCTTTGAAAGCTGGATCGACATCACTTCTGTTGTGCTCAGACACATGTATTTAAACGCTGAGCAAATCTGCTTTATTTCTTTTATGGGGAAAAGGCAATGGCAAGAAATGTTCCACAAAAAATAAATACATAAAAATAAAACGGAAATAGATTTAGAAAATTATTAAATAATAAGTTTAGGGAAAAAGGTCCAGATACGTGCATTGAAAATTATGTTACAGAATAAGCATTATTTTTAAGTACGTTTTCGTCTTCTCTTTGTTTTTTTGTTTGTTTGTTTTTTAACTTTTCTTTTTCTTATTTTTTGTGTGCCAATTTTCAGGTAATTTGCCTTCTCTAAGTTTCTTGTTGTCATTGCCTTGTTTACTTATTTTCCTTTTCAGAGGGTTAAAATGAACACGTTTTGAAACCCACCACGGCTGTGTACAGTCGCCTGAGTGGTTTGAAACCCCAGCGGCCCTGTATCCTCTTCTGGCAAAACTCCTCCCAAATTGTTGTCTATTCAACTAGGTACAGTTTCACGTTGATTCACATGGCAAACGAGCGACTTAAACGTTGTCTGGCACACACTTCGTTGTGGAAAAAGCCAAGAACCCACTAGAGCTAGCTAAAAGAGTCCGATAATGTATCTCGAAACACCAGCTACAAGCTAATGAGGCTAACAGGATAGCTACCAGTCACTAATGTACTGGCCCTCTGCTTGTTAACGTCACCAAGCTAGGCTAAACACCTACCTTACGCATCATTTGACGGCGTAATGCTTCCGTTATTTAGCGACCCCGGTGTTAAATTTTGGACAGTGTTGTTCCTTGTTCTTCTCCAAGTCAACTGGCTCTCGTTAGCAATAAAACTACTACAGCAAGTGACAATTTATGGCGTCTCGTCTGGAGCCGTCTCGAGGGTTATTTCCTGCTCGCGAGGTTCACCCGGAGGTCAGAGTCATTCGTCACGTGAGAGAAACCACAGGAAGGAAAAACTGATATTTTGGTAGGACAGCACCACCACGTGGCTGTTACAGTGCCTGATATTTTGGCCGTTTACTCTGAAAACCCGAGCAGTATTGTAGTGTAATTGAGTAATAATCATGGATGTATTATAAGTATTATAATAATACTTCGCTACATTACGTAAGTATCTTGGTGGGTATCTGAACTTTACCCGAGTTTTTATATTTCTGTCAACTTTCACTTCTATTCCACTATATTTCTTAGACAAAATGTATCCTTTTACTCCACTACATTTCCTGAATACAATGTAAGCCTGAAGCCCATGGCTATAGCCTACTATTACTCTGCTACATTTCCCCTAAGCATTTCAGTACTTATGACAAAATATGGAAAGAAGGGAGGAAGTAAGGAAGGGACTGACAAAAGGATGAAGGAATGGGGAGAGGAAAAAATAGATTTTTTCTTCAAATACTTTTAAGTTAGAAAAAAGACACTGTTTTTCTTTAAGTGTTAGTGTTATAGGCTCAACTTTTAAGGTGGTTAAACTTCATAATTCTCAGAATTCTGATCGCTTGCTTTTTTGTTACCAGTATTTAGTTGTACTTTAACGTTCAATACTTAAGTACATTTAATAAACTAAGATTTCTTTTGCGATATTTAAGTTCAGTGACTATCAGATACTTTATGACTTTTACTCAAGGAATATTCCAATACGTAACTTTAATTTCTACCAAAGCCATTTTCTGATAAGAAATCTGTACTTTTTCTTCAAGAATGACTTTCAGGTACTTCAGCCACCCCTGAACACAGGGTCTAAAGTTGTGTGTTGTTTTCCTGGATTCCTTGGTATAATAATGAATCAGCCATAATTATTTCCACCAAAACAGGGTTTCTGCCATTTAAGATAATTTTATTGTGTGGCTCACATTATATTGATTGTTTAAAAGGGAACAAAACCTAAATAAAGCATTTCAGTATGTTATTTCCATGACCTCTAAAAGTTTAATCAATATTTGTGAACACAAGCTACTCACTCTCAAAGCCAGAAACCAAGGAAGTCCAAAACACAGTGTCATTGGATATAAAGTCGGGAGTTGCTCCATAGAGAATCAAATGGAGCCTGATTTTTTGGACCAACAGAAAAGGTACCCATACTCAACAATTTCATGGTTGTTCCCAGTGTCATCTATAATCTTTCCAAATTCATTGTCTATGGAGCAACTCTAGATTTTATTCCCTATGACATCACAAATTTTAATTTTGGCTCTCTAGCTTTGGGATTTGGGAATGAGTTGTTCATTTTTACTAATAATTTTGACCAGTCTTACACCATGGGAACAAAATATATACATTTTGAATCATGAAGGTTGCTGGTTAAAACTGTAGATAAGAAATCAGGCAGCAAATGTCTGTCAGAGTCTTTAGATGGTGGGACCAGTGCAGGTTAGTGACAGAAGCTGGAGATCCAGCTGCAGCTGTCTGCGAGCAGCTGCAGGTGGCAGCAGAGGGGAGGGTAGCTGGTAGAGGCTGGGGGTGGAGGTCTTGCCTCAGCTGTCTGCAAGGATCTGCAGCTGGCACATTTTAACATGCTTTGATTGTAGTCATTGCAATAAAATGAAGACCTATTTAAACACGATAGAAGGTTTTCTACATTTTTCAGGATCATAAAACAGTGCTTTATTTAGGCCAACATTTGTTTCCTGAACACTTGTGTCATTATTATTTATTTATTATGCTTTGTACTGTTTGTTTTATTGTATATTTTGTGGATTTTATTGTCTATAGTAACTTGTACCTTCTATAATACTTTGTACTAGACTACCCAAATACATGCATAAGTTAATGAAATGAATGTATTTATTTTACTTACGTAAGTCTCTTGTTTAACCCTTAAAAACCTGGTTTGACATCAGTTTTCTTGCGCTATATTCAGTCTCTCATGCTAGTTAACAAATATATAATATATATGCCTCAAATATGAGCAAATTGTTTTGATTTCTTAAAATAAAAAACACACAGTGAAAGACAATGACCAACTTGGCAGGAAATGTCACACAAATTTCAAGATTTAGTAAAAAGTGACAAAGAAAATGACCTGAAAATTAGTTTCAAAAAATGAGGGAGAATTATTAGAAAATGATCAAAACCGACTTGTGATGTGGAGTCTGCCTCTATGATGTATTTTTGTTTCATATTTCTCTGTACTGAAACAGTGTGTGCCATGTACCATGCCATGAGAAAACTTCGATAAAAACTTGAATTCCATAAAAAAAGAATATGATCAAAACCTAAATGTGTCCAGAAAAAAATCATTTAAATTACAGTGATGTACAGAAATCTTAGGCCACCTGAGAATTTGTTATTTTAGAAAGGTTACAGTGATCATAAATATTTATTTCTCAGTAATGTCTTTACTAATAAACAAACAAGAATATACAGGAAATATATATACAGTATTAAAAACGCAAATACTGCAGATGAGAAAAACTTCTGTCTTTTTTTTTTTTGATCAATGAGTATATATGTGTATATATATGTATAAAAAAAAAAGAATGTTCTTGGTTTTTTTACTGTTCTTTTTTTGCTGCTGCTACTGCTTTTTTTCATGTAATTTCTTGCTATCTTTTGGGCTATTTGTTGTTAAGTTGCTCATTGCCTCCTTCTGTTTTTGCAAGACATCAAACCAACTTGTTCAGGGTTCAAAGAGTTAATTGTTGCAATTATTCCACCATAATTGCTGTTGTATTTTACTTATAATTGTAATACCTTGTAATTATGTAGACTAATATTGTTTAAAACCAATAGACAGATCGATCTTTCAGTCTGATGGTCTGCACTGTAACGTGGTGGACACCTAGTGTGTGTGTGTGTGTGTGTGTGTGTGTGTGTGTGAGAGAGAGAGAGAGAGAGAGAGAGAGAGAGAGAGAGGGAAATGGGAAACCTGCTGGTCCCAGATCAGCGGGGATCATTGAGGGAGGAGATATTTGTGGGAGAGAGACGGACATCCTGCAGCAGGTCTCCAGTCCGCCTGAGAGAGAGAGCAGGCAAGAAGTGAGAGGACATGTTGTGTATCCTTCATCATTTTTCCTCACCGAGAGGAGATGCGTGACTCTAATGAGTGCCAGCATGGCCAAAAGGGACCCCGTGGCCACTTTTGGGTCACGTAGCCAAGGGCACAACCTCTGGTGTCCAAATGGAAGGCGGTGATGGACTCTACTCGGACGCACAGTTGTGAAACACTATGATGGGTCTTTGGGCGCCGCAGTGAGAGCCATGGATCACTTTTCCCGGAGAAAGCGGATCGGTCTGCTGAAGCCCCTGCTGAGTCTGTCTCTAGTCTTCGCTTCTTTTCTCATGATCCACAAGCTGAAGCTGGCAGAGAAGGACGGAGTGGGAGTTAAACACATAAGAGATGCCAACTGGTGCGGCCCCGAGTGTTTTTCTTTTAAAAAGGGAGTCGGGAAAACGAGTTTGGGGAGTTCAGACACTCCAGTGCTTAGCACGGATGCGCAGCGGGTCTCCAACGGGACTCCAGCTACCTGGGACGCGCAGGTTCTCAACTGCAGCGAGGACGCGTCAGTGAGGACGCAGGACTGGTTCCGGCGCTTGGACCCGAGATTTCACCAGTTTGTTCTGCACAGACACTGCAGGTACTTCCCCATGCTCATCAACCACCCGGAGAAGTGCGCGGATGGAGAGGTGCACCTCCTCATGGTGGTCAAGTCCGTGATCGAGCAGCACGACCGGCGCGAGGCGGTGCGTAAAACCTGGGGCAAGGAGCACACGGTGGATGGGAAGAAAATCAAAACTTTATTTCTTTTGGGGAGCCCCACGACTGGCAAAGACACAAAAAATCTCCAGAAACTGATCGAGTACGAGGACAGGATCTATGGGGACATCCTCCAGTGGGACTTCATGGACACCTTCTTTAACCTCACCCTAAAAGAGGTCAACTTCCTCAAATGGTTCGACATCTACTGCTCCGACGTCCAGTTCATATTCAAAGGAGATGATGATGTGTTTGTGAACACGCACAACCTGTTGCAGCTCATCGGCTTCAAAGTGGAGGAGCGCAAAGATGCCGAGCTGTTTGTGGGGGACACCATCTCCAAGGCGATCCCCATCCGGAACCGGCAGAGTAAATACTACATCCCCAAAGAGCTGTACGATAAGCCATATCCCCCGTATGTCGGAGGCGGGGGGTTTCTGATGTCCTCCCAGCTGGCCAGGAGGCTCTTCGTAGTCTCGGAGGATCTGGAGTTGTACCCGATCGACGATGTGTTTTTAGGGATGTGCCTGCAGAAGCTTCACTCGGCCCCGGAGATGCACCCGGGCTTCAGGACCTTCGGCATCACCAGGCGCAGGGTGAGCCCCATGAACAGCGAGCCGTGCTTTTACAAAAACCTCATCGTGGTGCACAAACTGAGCGCGCAGGAGCTGCTCAGGATGTGGAACGTGGTGCACAACGAGGATCTGATCTGCGCTCAGAAGGTCTCCATGTGATTGTATTGAAACTAAATTAATTCACCAAAGCTGAACTGAAAACACAGGAGACTTGTTTTAAATTAATCACGCATGCACTGTGAAATCTGACAAGTTTATCTTACTGAAAATAATCTTGGAAACCATTTACATTGAATAAGTAAAGTACAATTCATCTTAATTTATGTTTACTGTATAATTGTGAAATTTTACTCGAAATGTATTGGCATTTACTTAATTTTGTTAAGTTGTTGCAACTTAACAACGACAAGTGAAATCACTTTGTTCTTTCTAAGTGTTAACTTCAGTAAACTAAGTTAGTCTGACTTAACTCGATCATCACAGAGGATTTTGAGATCTGCGAGTTGTTTTGTTAACATGTTTAAGAAAACACAAATATAATTGACTAGTTTGCAATCAGCAGCATAACATGCTAAAACTTAGAAAGATTGATTTAATTAAACTTGTCATTTTAAGTTACAACAAATTCACAAATCAAGTAAATATAACTAAATTTTAAGTAAACTTAACAATTAAAGTAGACATAAATTAGGCATAATTGTTATAGCCTACTTACTTACATTTCCTAGAATAAAAAAGTTAGTCAACTTGTCAGATTTTACAGTGTGATGATCTTTACACATCTCTACTGAGTCATGTAGACCGAGGAAACTATGAAAAAAAATACACCTTTTATCCAAATCCACATCCAGATTTAGCATTTTAACATCTCCTATGTGTAAAATTCAAAAGGTTACAAACTCTCCTGAACAAGTTGGATTTCCTCCTCACTACTGCAACTTTGATTTTCCATTTTGTGAAACCACTACCACACATCTCCACAGTGTGCAGACATCCCAGGAAAGTTTCTCAGTCTTGGTGCCTTTTTCAGGTTGTACATTCATCGCTCTCGTCGTCTTAATCTGAGCTCTGTTGTTGATGTTGAGACACGGTTGTAATGGTTTTAGTGCGTGTTTGTGCAGGCATAAATAAGACTGGACTTGTTACATCCAGGTGTTCCTCTCAAACAGCTGATTTTATTGTCAATTCGAGTGTGACTGTCAAAGTGAACTAAATGGACTCAGCATGGAATGAACAGCTGCATTGAGTGATTACTTTGTAGGGTGCTGAAATTGTAAAAAATTAAATGATTGGTTGTAAGTTAATATATTGTTTCATTCCACCTTTTGTTTTTATGTTTTTAAGTGTCAGATCATGTGTATGATTTGCAGAGGAAGGCCAAAAAACCAAAGACACTAAAGGGATGTAATACTGTAGATTCATGTATGATAATGTCAATAAAACTGAGCTCTTTGACAGCTTTGTAAATACAGAAATAATGTTGCAGCATTTAATTCAAATTGATGTGTGAACAGCTGGAGAACAGCACATTACTGGGAATGATTTGGATATTATCCCCATGTCAAGTTCTGCTGTCAACTGTAACATTGTCTAGAAGAACTAAATGTGTTTGTGTAGTATATTAGTTTACAATTATTGCTAAATAGAAGGCTGTTTGAACTGGTAATGACCCCAAACATTGACTCTTAGGTTTAACTCTTTCAAACCTGAGCAAATCAGCTTGATTTCTTTAAAAAAAACAACATGGGAATAAGGCAACGAGCCGTGAAAGAACAAATGGCCCAATAAATAACAAGAAATTGGTAAAAATTACCTTAAAAGTTAAGTTAAAAAAAACAATAACCAAACACACACAAAAACCCCAAACAAAACAAACAACAATCAAGCAAAAAAAGAAAGTAAAAAAACACACAAGGCAAAGGACTTGGAAAAAGTGCTTAAAATTATAATAAGCCTGTGATACAACTTTAATATAAAATTATAAATTATAAAATTAGTTTTTGAAAAAAATCCCTAGCTTTTTCTCTAGCTTTATAAAAAATAATTTTCTAAATCTACCAATTTCTTGCAATTTGTGGAACATTTCTTACCAAGTTGCTTATTGCCATTTTCCATGTTTCTTGAAGAAATTGCACCAATTTGCTAAGGGCAAAAAGGTTTGAATACTTCTCAAAGGTGTCTGAAAGAAATTTGATATCTCTCTAAATTTCAAAGGGTTAAATAGTATCAGAAACCATATCTGCAATGTTCAGCTAAATGTTGTTTACTTTATTTAAACAAATACAGATACTTCTGCAGAAAAAAATAGCCATTTGAAGATTCTTATTCAGAAAATACTGACTACATAAAAAACACGAAAAATATAATTTGCTGCAATAGTCTCCAATACAGAAGCGTGTTAAAGCCAAAGTGATGGATTGTGAAGTTAAAACCAAATATACTCTCATATACATCCCCTATATTTAACTTGTTTCTCCACTGATGTAACAGCAAGTGTTATCACACACATTAATAAAGAATTTGCCCCACTAATATTACAATTTGCAAAAGAATATTCAAAAACATCTCAGAGTAGTCTTACAAATGTTTCTGTTTTAGCTCTTGTGAGTGTGAATGAATCACTAATATATAATACAATCAACATCGTCATAACACTGTGCAGGACAATAGAAGTAGTAAAATTGTAGAATTAGTGACAAATCTTGCAAACCATTGTTCTTAAACTCTGAGTTTTGTGTTTGAAAGTCAGTTTGATGTGCTTTGAACTGTCCGTCTCAGTCATATCCAGCAGAAGTTGGAGAAAAATAGGTGTTACAAAAATTCCACTGTATATAGTACATTCATGTCCACTGTGGATTTGTTTTTATTTCAGTTTCAATAAGTTAAGTTAGAAGGTTTATTTTGTCTCTCTCAATGGACTTGTAGAGCATATAAAACTGCTGTCTACTCAAGATTGTCAGTAGGTGTTAAGCAGGGAAATAAATTAAGTTCATACTAAACTGAAAATTCAACATCATCCCTTTGGCAAAGTGCGTCTTCATTCCTTCGTTATCCTTTGTTTACGGCAAGAAATGACCAGAGCATTGCAAACAGATGGCAAAGCACAAAGCTGATGGTAAAGCTACACTCAGATCGTCAGAGGCTTAAGGCTGCTGGCGCGTTGCCACGAAAAGAAAGTCCTCTGCTTGTAACTAAACCTCACTCCTCGTCTCCTCTAATTGCTGCCTCTATAAGAGCAGTGTTTCTGAGTGTCAGTTGCTGTCACCGTGCTCTGTTAAGAGATTGATTACACGCTGAATGGGATAACACTGGTTATAATGGGAAGTGGTCACTTGTATTAGTTTTATTTGGTTTAACTGAAGAGTTTATGGTCTAAATATAATTCTGAATATGCTGAAATCATTTTCTAAATGGAAACAAATTGCCCATTTTTATGTTTTTTAAAAATAAAATGTTCAAAATTATAGCAGCAACGGATCACTTTTGTAGGGCAGTTAGTTTACTTGCCTTGTCAAGTCTGATAAAATAACACTAATGATGTCATAGTGATGTCATCAGGGTTATATTAGCTTGGGTTCGGTAAAAACACATTTATAAGAGTAACCCTGCATTGCACGCAAAAGGTGTCCTATCTACCTGGCAGACAAGGTCTAAGAAGATGGCGTTAGGGGGTCTTTTTTTTTTTTTTTATCAGATCCCTTTTGAGTTACTTAAACTAAATGGATGTACAATACCGGATCAATGGACAAACCCTTTAAGCTGTAACAATCCCCACCATGGTGGCTCCAAAGGGCAGTGGGCGGTATGACAAATTAGAGCCTGAAAACCGAGACATCCTGTAAGGAGATAATCAGAAAAAAGCACACACGTGCTCATGTTTACTAACCCGACAGGTGTGTGACGCCAGAGGCCTGACATACAGACAACAGAGACGAGAGATCTAACACTGGTGAGTCCAGCCGTCTCTTCTCTGTGTAGATTTTCTGTCACTGACCAAAACGGGACTAGAAAGTTTACAAAGTAATCTGAATTAATATGCAAAGCTATCGCATTCAACACCATTTAATGTAAGTACATACACTGATAAGACATAGGTATCTCCTTTTAGGTAATCTTATAAAAGATGTGAAACCTATCAGATGTCTTTTAAGAAAGTGCAGATATACAGGAGCGTTAGACCTGGAAATATAGGAGTGGGGTGCTTCGAACCAGTTTCAGTGCTTCCCTGGTGGATGTCCTCTGGCCAGAGGTGCCAGGGCAGGGATCCGGCTTCCTCTGCCCATAGGCCTGGCTCTGGCCCCGACTGACCACGCCTGCTTCAGCCTGGCTCCACCAACAGTCCTGCCTAGACACACAAACAAACAAACACACGCACACACGCACGCATGCACGCACAAACAATGATGTCAATACAGCAAACCTCTGACAGAACTATAACATAAAAGACCTCCATCTGTTCTTGTGTGCAATTCTATTTATCACAAAACAAAACAGCCTGCATAACCTGTGATGTGACTATACACAGCAGGGCTTTATTACATCAGCAGTTTGTGGTGATTTGTGATATGTACAGTAAGCTACTAATCATGCACTGTCAGCTTACTTGTGGAATTAGACAAATGTCAGATCACTGATGAAAAAAAAAAGTTCACAGTACGTTGACTTGATAAAGCAATGCCACTAAAATACTTCATTACAAGAAAGAGTCCTGGATTCAAAATATAGTCAAGTATGTACAGAAGAATTAATAGATGTACACCACCTAGCCTCACCGCTTCTTCAACGTCATTCAAAATTAATACACTTTTATGGAATTAAACATGAATCATTAGGAAAAAAAGGGCAGAGGCGCTATTTCACTTAGTAAGTGTTACATATTTAACAAGTGTGGCTCCTGTTTGGGACATCATCCATTAATAAGATTAACGTTACCAAGATGTTTAAGGATCTGAGTGGCTTACAATGCCACCTTTATTAACTAGTTTTTGGGGGAAACCCTGAAAATGTAGAAATATTGACTGGTGAGCCGTTAACTCTTTAGAGTGTTAACTTTGATGCTGTAGCAAAGCACTCATTGGATGATGGGACTTCTGAAGGTTTTCAGAACCTGTATGGTAGAAAAAAAAATCCACCTGGGGTTTCTGGTGTTAATGGCTGTTGTGTTTTAATAATACGTCTTGAGGAGTTCAGTTCAAAACATACATATATTGGCCACCGGGGGCAGCAAACACACCTTGCTCTGCTACTTTATCAGGAATGCAACAGAGGAAGAGAGACTGGTTAATAACAGTGCTGCAGTCAAATAGTCTTTTTTTGCTTAGCAAGGTTACTAACTGGGTGAAAACAACCAAAAGTATCTAAGTGGCAGCCATAATAAGAGTTGCCAAATTCCCTAAATGCTAAGGAAAGGTACATTAGTGCTTCCTTTCTGAGCATAGGATACAGTGGACCATCTTTGGCAAAAACACAGGAGATAATGCCCTCCCACAATTCTTTAGAGCAACATTTACAGCAACTTACAATTCACATTACCCAAAAATAAATAAAATTCATATCATGCATAAATTTATTTATCAATTATTTTCATACAGTTGTACTAATTGTGATTCATATAGTAAATATGAGTAGACAGGAGTGTGAGCAACTATTCTCAATGTGACAACCATTTCATTTCACTGTTGACTGGTAACCTACATTTCTTTTAGTTAGTTATATTTTTCATCAGGTTGTCTACATGTATGCATGCATGGAACGACACGATTGCAAAATATCACCCAAAATGGATACATCAACACCCACTACACTGGGCTCCGATTTTAACCTGTCACTATTTTTATGTGTCTTATTCTGTGCTCTGAGGCAGGAAGCCATAGTGGAAAAGCTGCAACATGAAATTTTACCAACAAGCATGGGCACTTTGTATAGCTTTCACACTGAGCGTTGGGGAGGTGTGTGTAAGCAGAGAGGGTATGAATGCTTTACCTTGTGCTGGCTGAGTTCTCTGGGACACCGCAGTCCTGCGTGAGTTTTGTTTACAGCCCTCCCTGCCCATGAGGTGAGCCTTCCAGGCCTGGAACAGGGACAAAGTAGCTCAGTGAGTTCGTTCCTCTCCCAAGCACTCTCTCTATCAGGACAGCCGCGGGTGACTGTAGGCTCAGTCAAGGCCCGAATGGCTGCCCTCCCTCCCACAAACACTGCAGTCTTTCTTTGGTTCTGCGCTCACAGCTCTGGCAGGGAGAGTGTGACTTTCTCTGAGTGTTTTTTTTATTTTATTCATTTTTTAGGGTGTGAGAGTTGGGCATGTTGAGAATCAGATTTTGAATGAGACTACAAATGAGTTACAACTAAGGTTAAAAAGTGTCAGTGGTTTGAAGGGAATAAAATGGTTAAATGTTAAAGTACTGAATAATGCAACCATGTTGTATAATTTTCATGTTTAATCATCAATTATGCTTTTTTTGTTGCCAAAATTAGACAAAATGTTGCCTCAGAGACTCATATTTATTCTAAGCACATTAACAAGGATAATAGGTATTTTCAAAGCAAACATTGTCACAGCAGCAACAACACAGGTGTAATTAATACCATTAACTAAGACTGTATTCCAGCTACATGTGCCAGCCCCAGTATTATGCATGCTGTCTCACTGGCAACGCTCAGTGGGATACTTGAATTGAGTGTAATGTTATTTGTTGTGCTGTGCTGTGGCTGAAACAAGTCAAAATGCCTGCTGTCATTGATTTAATACTCAATTGAACAATGCGAGAAAATGCTGCTGCATTTAGACCTTTATGCATTATATACATCTGGCCGCACTCTAGTGAGTGAGATTACATCAGGTGTCTTCCATCAGCTGGCAACAGGAAAGCACCAGCTGTCAAATCACTGATTGGTTGTCAAAAGTTTGACTAAAAGTAGACTGCACTTCTTAAAGTTCTTCTGCCTTTATTCATGATTTATTATGCATTTATGTATTTAGTCATGCCTTTATTTTTTCTTCTGCATTTATTCCAAACCAACTGCTGCCACTGCTCAAAGTCACTGTATGCATTAGGGGTCGAACAATACTGGATTTTCAGGGCTGACACCGATACCGATTATTCGTAGTTAATGAGACCAATAACTGATATTTGGACATGATATGCATTTACATTCAAAATGAGAATATTTCTGTCAATATTTAGAATTTGGAATATAACAAACTCCAGCACAAAAATTTGTTTAAAAGCCTTTGGCAAATGTTTAATCAAAGCTGAAAAGTCCAACATCATATAAAGAAAGTTCAAAACAACTTTTTTTTAAAGTGAAAATTTAAATAAAAAATGAATAAATAAATGCCAAATGCCAAATATTGGCCCCAATAATCATCCAGGCAGACATCTGTCTACTCATGGTATGCATCATTCAAAGCATTAATGTAGCAGCAAACAGCTGTTTGCCATGTAAAAATAAAGTGGAGTAATGACATTCTGAGCAGAAGACGAGGCCACACTCCCTCTGTGTGTGCTGTAATCTATGCTTTGTAATAGATGGTCCATCTGCATGTGCATGTAAGTGCATGCGGGTCCCTCTCTATGTATCCCATTGGCTGGCTAATAGTTGACACTCTGCACCACAGTCATATGGTGTTTAACACTGATATCGGGGCGTTGTGGAAGCGTAGCACCCACCCTCCAGTTTCCTTTCACATTAACGATCAGTGCTGTTGTTTGTGCTGTTTATGGAGTTAGCACAAGTACCTGCTAGCCGCCGGATCAGTCACCTTCATGTTGAGAACCGTGTCAGGACAATCAAACCTCACACACTGAATCATAGACTCTTAATGTTGCATACATCTCCTTTAACTAACATTACTTACTATCATTTAAGTGTCTTAGGCCAAATCATTATTGCTTCTTGAGCAAAATAGGCCTTTGTTTTGTATGAAAAATAAAAAAATTCTTTACGTTCACTACTTTTTGTTTTTCAAGCAGTTTAAAGTTTCCTTCTGGATCGGCCAATCAGAACTCAGGAGCGACAGTATTAAATGCTGCCGGCACACTTACAAAAAATAAAAAAATATAAATGTTCAAGAAGTCAAAAATTATAAATGACCTCTCTTAACCTTACAAACAGCAATCCAAATGGGTCATGTGCCATTCCCATTACAAGGTCCCAAATGAGTCTTGTATTTTTGTAATTTTTCACCAATACCTCTCAGAGTTGGAGGAGCATAATTTGAGAATCTTCTGCCTTTCTTGGATGTGGTATCTGTTTGTGTGGCTGCATCACCAGAATCAAACCCTGATTTCCCTCGATTACCTGTGGTCATCACAGTAAGCCCAGAAGTACCATAATTTGAATGAGATGTCTATCTTCCATCAGTGATTAGCAGCCATTTTAATAACATTAATGAAAACAATCTTCTCCTACAAGCCCCACAACATGTTATGCCAAATTCTGAGGTTTTAAACACCATTTTGGATTCTTGTATTCAAATTTTGTTCAAAAGTATCATCTCCAAAATGCCTGTCCTAAAGTGGCCCTGCCTGTCCTATTCTGGGTCAGGGCAGGCACTGGTAAGACTGATTCTTGTAGCTCTTGTGGCTCCTTGAAAGACGAGTTGCATGATTTATTAGTCTCCACGATGACAGAAAGGTAACGAAAGACAAATGAAAGGCTATACTGTTGTTCCATTTTTTAGAGGGGCAGAGAATCTTGTACGCTGTATCTCGCTTTGAAACTTCTTTTGCACACAAAAAGTGGATGGACACAAAGGATTGGCAATGAATGAGGGCGCTGAAATACGAGCACTGTTTACTTATAAAGGATTATAATAAACTGTTTTCCTCGAGGTAATATTATGTAATATTCAACACCGGGGTTACACTCAGTGCACTATTGTTGAGTTATCCATTTTGATTACATTGTCCACACACAACACTCAGCCGCGAGCCACAGCTGGAAAGAAAGGAAACCTGAACTTGTACCAATTGTACAAAATACACAATCATTAACTTTTGTCCAGTGCTGATGATTAGTGTCACAAGCACTGCATTATCCTCAAGCGCTCTGACTACAAAAAAGATTTAGGGAAAGCTGTCAAACTATATATCAAAATATACTTTAAAGGATATTTTTGTCATTACTTCTTCTCAAACTAATAGGAATGTGAAGAATGTGATGGTATCTACTTTACCTTGAGACAAATGAAACAGCCCATTAAGAACAAAGGCTTCATGTCCTTTGAAGTCTTTGAAGGCCAACAATAGCCTTGTTTTACCTCAACACCTGTTTGTTCCTCAAGCCTAATATTAAATGCTGGTCGGGTTTCTGTGTCGATATAAAAGAGGGAGACGAGAAAAGCTCACTGAGTGAAATTCAGCCTAAGTTCTGTGAAAACTTAAATCGAAACTAGAGTTACCCTATAATTATCTAGGAGGCAGCTCTGTACAAGAGACTGTTGAATATTGCAAAGAAACAGTTAGTATACAGGCAGTAGCAATAGAGGAAAAATCAATACAGCATAGCATAGTATAAATAATTTATGCAGCAAATAAAAGTTAAGTTAATATTGTATTGTGACATAAGTATCATCATATCATCAGATCAGATTTGGTCAGTAGACTGAAGGGGCACACTTCTTCCACTTTACACTTATGCCACATTTCCGCCAAAAACTTTCCATATTGTACCCTTAGAACTGTACATAACCTGTACGGACATGTACATAAACCGTAGATCTGTTTTGGGTTTCCAGCGCAGTATTTGTATTATGTAAGCGAGGTTGCTACCAGATTGTAATAGCCGCATAAGCTCTCAGTGTGTTAACATGGACATATGTGCCCCGTTTATGATTGTGTTTTTGGATTATCTAATTTATGTGTTTGAGCATGTAAACACCATATTCTGTTTAATAGAAACCTGAATATATTAGCTGTAGCACTGAAAGAAACTGAAATGAATATGCGGAATATGAATAACCCGATTTCTCTGCACTCACGTAAACACCATATCCCCAAATTTGATCACAGTTGAGATAAGCCTCATACACCAGTTATTCATGTACATGAAAACACATTCAGTGTATTTCTGCACCACCCTGATCATCAATGGAACAAGGTTACGTTAAATTTTCAGCACAAAAATGAACATGCTGGAGTCTTTGGAGCACAACAGGAGCGTCGTGCTGCCATAACATGCACGAACGATGCTTCACCACTTTTTCTTTCAGGTGAAAAAATAGAATATTTGCAGTTTGCATAATCTGGTGGAAATTCATACATATTTTTAAGCACTTAAAGAGCCATTCATCAGTAAAGCTTAGTCATGCAGGAAAGCCAATGAAAAAATGAAATGGTCAGAATTATCACATAACAAGCACAACTAGTGCAGTTTGATGTCACTTGTGTAGTTTACATGTACATAAACTCACCTTCTCTCCAGGTGTGAAGTTGTTGTGACACAAAGGACAGTGGTTGGAGCCTTTACCCGAGATGGGGGCTGACAAAGAAACACAACACCTTTAAGCCACCTCTTACACAATTACAGAAAAGGTCCCCTGAACATGTCAGAGAAAATGATGAAATTACACGTCTGAGACAGAAATTTTTAAAAATACAATACACCTTTGAGGAATGGGATCAAAGGGGTGAACATAACCAACCAAAGTTCCAATTCAAATGTCAGTTAACCCTCTTATAACATACAGGAGTAGGGTAGACTTAAAGGTTATGGTAATTCAGTACAAAAGGCACACTGGTGTCAATTATCTATGGAGACATATGGCTGGTAACAGAGACGTACTGTACATCCTGATACAGTAAGCCTCCTTCTTCAGGTTAGTTGGTACAGTTTCAGTGAACTGTATGCAACTGGAATAAAACAACCAGGAGATTCTGATGATAAGCGGCCCTCAGCTTTCAGACAGTCAATACTGGTATCAGGGCTGGGTAGTTTACAGAAAATTTACTTAAACACTATGGAAATACTGACTCATATCTTGAAAGCTCTGTGTAGCAATGTCAACATGGAACACATTTTCCATGTTTTATAAAAGCTTTAATTTTGACCACAGATTTGTTGTGCCTATAACAAATGGAGTCATATATATTAAAAGAAAACGACACTGGGGTGCTAAAACAAGGCAAAATCCAGGCTGTGGAGAACCAAGATTAAAACCAGGAAGATAAATACAGTATCAGAAGTATGTTTATCTAACTGGGGTGGGTGGACTGATAGTGAAAAAGTGTCTTTTTGAAAAGAATGTAATGGTTTATCTGATTGAGGAAGAGTTTTGTGTGCTCTGTGAGAGGTGGAAGTAGAGCTTTGAGGCAGAGGTAATTAGAGAAATGGGCAGTTTGCTCTGACAAACATCATTGGGCGGATATGAAAAATTTTTCTGGAGACAAGTCTAAAGTCAACAAAGTAAGCATTTAGCAGCAAAAACAAAGACTTCAGTAGCCTCACAGGCATGTTACGAAGTTGCATTGTAATTGAATTGTGTCTAACATTGTAGTGTAGGAATGATGGCGTGTAATCCCCCAATGTAATGACGATATAGCAGGACAAGCATCTTTACACTTCACTGCCACCAAAGTAATCAAAGTGTTTGTATACCAAACAGTTAAAAACTTTTTGAATGGCCAAACAAATCACCTGACCTCATATTAACTGAGCATGTGTTTCTCTTAATGAACCCCCCAAAAAACAAGCAAGATATGCAGCTGGCTTCACTCAGGGCTTCACAGAGGATGACCAGCCATGATACAAAGTTTCTGCTCCACCCAGTCATTTACCAGAAGTATCTACAATCAAATTTAAATTTGATCCCTTTGTGTTAGATTATGTTGATTCATCTATTTACATTTAGTTGAGCTTCATACATTGAGTACATTTTAGTTAAAATTGGGGAACTATGTATAAGGATGACAAGGATGCAAACATGAAATTACAGCTGAGTCGGCACATGTGCCTCTTAGTCCATGTTCAAATTTGAATCTCAATGGACACAGTAACATTGCGCGTGCTGTATCTGTTAATGTCACAGCATTGCAATTAGACTTGAGCCCCAAACATTGGCTTGTGTAAATGTTACTAAAATCTGAGTTGTCAAATTCTGAAAAATAACTGGATCAGAAGTATATTTACAGATGAAGCGCACGTCTGAAAGGAACTTATCCCCTGATTATAATTTCAAATATTGCTGTTAATACAACAGTTATCAAAGTTGCAACTAATTTTGCCACAATGTTGCCATTTCCACCAGAAGGTGCAAAAGTAAAGCAATATTTGTGTAACAGAAATAAATTGGTTTTATTTAGTAGTTTTATTTAAGCCATTTGTCAATGACATATGAAGTAACAGTTTTTCCAGTAATTTTTTTGGTCACAACGAGAATTAGGCATCCTGGTGGACTTGCAGTGCTTTTTATCAGTCTAGACTGTTTGTATGCGAATTGCTGAGTGTTGGAGATATCGACGATAGAAATGTCTGCCTTCTCTTTAATAAACTGGAACTAGATGGCAGTCGGCTTATAGAGATCAAAGAATCCAAAAATACATTTGAAAAACTCAACAGCAATGTCTCTTCATTAGAGACAAAAAAATAATACAAGAAAAGTAAACCCTATTTAAACTAACTGCATGATTTCCATTATATAAGGTATTTTCAGAAAATTTCCATTGGCAAGGAGGAATAAAACTGAAAACGTACGGTTGCAGGCGGGTCCCTGGGCATGGCGAGTCAGATCTTCAGTAGCCACGGCCTCTGAGCAGCGTGGGCACTGGCTGAACCTGGAGCTGTTTTCACATTCCCCCAGCAGGTGCTCTGTGAGGCTGGCTATCTCGACTACCTGTGAACACAATGCAGAGTTGACGTCTTTGAGCTTAATTACTGAGGTGGTGATTAAATAGCTGGGACGATGTCCTTTCACAAGGACTTAAAAAACCTCTGAAAATGTCGACCTGTCTACATTCATCGCAGCGTCTCAGCATAGGACAGTGTTTCCAGTAGTGAAGGTCCAGTCCATCCTCAGTGAATGACTCATCCTTTTTGCCGCAAAATATACACAAGCTGAAACACGAGATCAGACTCCAGATCAGATTATATCCCTTCAAATTAGATACTAAATACTGATACACCGTTTGCTAATAAACACCTCAACGGGAAATATAATTGACCAAGTGAAAACTGCACAGAATACACTAAACCTATTAAATTGGGACTAGGCTAATATGTTATGTAAATCTTTTTTCTTTTTTTATCTTTTATTTATTCCAGCAATTATCTTAAAGATCTCCATTGTCACTTACTTGTCCAGATAGCTGATAGATTGTTGGACGTCAATATCATCTGTTACCTTGTTCTGCAGCACTTTTGTGACAGCTGAAAGCAAAAAGACAATATCTGTTACTTGTCATGACTGAACTACTTGGAGGCTACACTTTGTTTTGTTTTTTTTTGTGGGAAAACTTGCTAAAATAGGCTATAAACTGTTGTGCCATTGCCAGTAGACAAATATGCATTTCTTTTTCATTTCATCTTATCAATTTATTTTTTTTCCAGCTGTGCAACTTTTGACGTCACAAACACATGGCAAAACAAGTTAGAAAAGAATAGAAAGCAGCATGGAGACCAGGGAAAATGTTACAGTTGTTACTGCTTTGTTATATCTGATATTTTTTCAGTCTCCCTTTTAAACTTGGTGCCAAATAAAATAAAATAAAACTACAGTTGTAAGCAGCAAAATGATCTTATTTTTTGCTTACACTATTTCTATAGGTTCATGATACAAAAGACAGGCAGTGTCGGTGTCATGTCGTACATGTTATATTGCCTACAAATGGAGCTTTTGTCTCTGTTATTGACATGCTAAGATGAGCACTATACATAGAGTTCAAGTGGTTAAACTCTCGGGAGCACTGTTGCTGAGCAACTGACAACAAAAGTAGATCCTCTTTGAAAATGGTCAATGATTTGGCTGTGTTTGCATTTCAATGCCATGCTGAAGAAACAATAAAGAATGAGGACAAAAGTGTCTAACTACCAGGGGCTCTCCAATTTATGTTACAAGTTGTGACCCCCAAGGTACCCTCAAATTTTCCACTTGTATATTAACAGGTTCCATTTGTATGACTCAAAAGACTAATTAGCACCATACTGATGTTTTGTACCATAAAGTAATATATTGTGATGCTTTAAAGCAATCCAAATCCGATCTGTTTATGTTCAGTATATAAGGATGTTTAACTCTACCGAATAATGTCTTTAATGTGATTATGTTATAAGATGCTCTTATCTGCTTCTGTCTAGTAAAATGGGTGTACAAACTTGGTTTGCCAGCTTCTGGGGACTCATTTTTGGGAGCTTCTTTCTCAGGTGTTTGTTCTTTGGTGGTTTCAGCCCCTCTCTCCTTCAAAAGGCAGACAGAGAAATATGAATAGATGTCAGACAGCACAGTTCCAAAAAGAGTTGCTATTACACAGTCAAAGCTCTGCGCAACTTTAACAATGACTCGAGACTGAGACAGTCATTGATAAATGATGGGCCTCCTCTTCATGAGACTCTTAAGGAAACATAACATGTTACTATCTGTTCATGTGAATCCATGAGTTTCTCAAAACCTAAAGAGTAAAAATTCTATCAAATCTGCGTGGAGTCATAAAGACAAATTAGTAGCCATTACAAGAAGTGATGTAATTGCAGTCTGATGACAGCTCCACCTACTGTGATCTCTTTCAAGGCAGCCAGCTGCTCCTGAAGGGAGTGGATCTCCTCCTTTTCTTTTTGCCCATCCTGCTGACCACCTCCCTTCTTCAATGTCTGGATGAAAAACAACATGCCATACGCCCATAGTCAGAGTCAGTTTGTCAGTTTCATTTTCCTCTGTGTTTGCTTCCTTTATTCTCTCTCCTGTTAATATCATTTCATGATCACAGATTACACCAGCTTTCATCTCGTTATTTTTGTCTGTAAGAGTAGAAGAGCTTAAAGCTCTGCAGACTCTGAGGGCCATTACGTGATGGGAAGGCTAAGTTTCAAATAAAGCCAGAAGGAAATTAAACTTTGTCACTATATTAGTCACAAACTTGACAACATAGCATCATTACATCACGTCAGCTTTCTGGCTGCATTTGTAATTACAGCTAACAGCTGTCGTTTACCACATTATGTGTTTATAATATTAGAAAAGTCAGTCAGGCTTGTTATTGATGCAGCCTTACACACAGTTCAGTTGGTGACGACATGAAGCATTAAAAAAATAAAATAAAATAAGATGCATGGATCTGCCATGGACATTTTGTTTAACCAGATGAGTAAAAACCAGACTGCATCTTGGCTTTGGAAAAGAAAGCAGCAGAGGCAGTTGTCTGTGCAACATGAAACTCTGTTACTGTCAGAGAAAAAAAGACATGACGTCATATAGTCCCCTCTACGAAGCTCATCTCTTTTCAGCTTGAGAGAGTGCTCCCATCTGCCATGTCTGACAGTTTCACTGTCCATCTACCAGCTGCTCCTCGCTGACTACAGTCTGTTTATAAGGTGTGAACACATCCTAGGTCTGGCAGTTTGATGCAAATAATTTTTAACAGTGAAGATGTACTCCAATATAAGCATCAGAAATGACACATTTGTCATTATAGAAATATGTGATTTCAGTTATTTCATTCTTTTTTATATTCTATTTCTTCTTCAAGTAAAAAAGTGAGCATTAAGGAGAGATTTATTTGCAGTGAAGGAAAAAAAAACACTTGCCTGAGTGTCCACCAGCTTTCCATCAATCTTGGCAAAGCCGTCAAAGAGGGATTTGAAGAGGAAGTTCTTCCGTGCAGCAGCATTGTTTGGTGGAAGGTAGTTGAGAACAGCAGCTCTGTGCTGCTGGTACATGGATAAGATGACACGTACTGCCAGCTCTCGAACCTCTGATGTATTGTGCTCCAAAGCTGCTGTACAGAACTGACAGAGGAAAACAGGGCTTTCTATTAACATGTGAACATTGAGCAAAGATTTTGACTGACTGAATATTATTGTTCCAATATGTACGCTATTAGGCAGTTTGGCTTTGGTTAGACTTACTGAAGACTTTTTTTGTTGTTGTTGTTGACATTTAAGTTTTTGGGAGTTACAAGTAACATTTAAATTTTGAATGTTAAAGATAGAGAATGAAAGAAGTCACACACACACACACACACACACTACACACCTTGTAATTCACACTTTGGGCTAGGTTGTTTGGTGATCAGAAACCTGAGTGGACCACAAATCAGCACATGAACTTGAATAACCTGTCAGCTTTCTGTTGTGACCTCACTCATAAACATCATGTAAAGCAGAAACCACAAAAACCACACTGTAACCAGGTTTCTAATGCAGTTTTCCCCTGTGCACTCGTGAAGGACAAAGACATCCAGACTGTATCACTGCAAAGCAGCAGAGTGACAGGAGAGATCACTGCACATAGTGGAAAACTACACAAATATCCTCTTTAAGTCTAAATAAATTGGTTCCCATTACTGAATATTTGACTATTTGTAATCCTGTTTAACCTGATTTCTTTGAGTAATGTAACGTAATGTGGCATTATGTGCCCTCATCTAGTGTCTTCAAAAACTAAATTATGTACGCTATTGTGCCTTTGTTCATTTTTCTACCTCCTTTATTTCACTTCAAACAACTTAAATTACATTTTTGGACCTAGTTCAAATGCATTTCTTAGTCTTGTGTAAGCTGGTTACAATTGCACTGTGCTTGAAAGGTGCCATACAACTTAACTTGCCTTGTCTTTCCTCCAGTATGCTGGGGAAAATATTTAGAACAAAATAATTATGAAGAAATATTTGTAGTCTATTTCATGAGCATAGCAACAACATTGTTGAGGTCCTCTGAGGGACATGCACATCATGACGTAAAAAGAGCCCATATCCGACATAATCTGTGTGAAGAGAGTCGTAACACAATGGCAATCCCGCCAGTAGAGAACATTAACATTCAGAAGTAAACTGTGCACAAAGGCCACCCATCCCTTGCTCAACAGGCTCAGGGACAGCTTGCCATTATTCTCTGTTGTCTCTGCTGACCACTTCTCATTTTAATTACAGGAAATTCAATCACCCTCCTTATTCGCTTTGGCTCCCGCCTCGGCACAGATCGCCCAGGTAACAGCAGGGGAAAAAGGAAAAATTCTCAAAATATAGCTGGGCAAACACTGTAGAGCTGTCAAGAAGGATAGTCACAGGATCTAAAGCTGCAGATACCAGGTTTTAGCTGTACCGCCTTCAATGGCACATGTTTATGCAAGCACATGTAGTGTATAAATATCTATGCGCTATGTGAAAGGAATCTTTTTCTTTTTCCACTCAAACACATATACGATTGAAACGTTTTGTCTGATTGAGGTGCTTTGTGTGGTCTGAGGAGTAAGACTGCTTTTGTAATGTGTCAGCACAAAAAAAAGTTTACTGCAGAGACTTTCTGTACTTCTGTATTAAATGACATGTTGCTTGTCACGGCTAACCAGGTGTCACAACACATCATCAAGCCATTCATTTCTGCAACTGAGTTTCAGTCTAAACCTGGTGTCTCTTACATGTTTCTCATCAGGCAAGCTGAGAAATAAAGCACAGCCCTGCTGTCACATCTCAATCCAGACGGGAAAGGTTTCCCAGGCAAACATGGGAGGCAGCCAACACAAAGGGGACAGGCGCTGAGCAAGCATGCTCAAACATGCAAACGCAGGCCACCCAATGCCACCTGTGTGGCTTTGGTTTCAGAAGGCGGAGAAACTCAGAGGACAGACCTAACAATTTGCTCTTGCTGATAAAAGATATGCAGAGTCAAGAGGAGGGCTGGGTGAAGGGGGATGGGTGAAGGGCCGCTCGTAAACTGGAGAGGGGAGGACGGGAAGGCTTGGTCAACAGTTGGATAGTTTGCACGTAGATATTAGGTCAGTGCTGGGAACCAGAGGAGTGTAGGAGATGTTAAGTGGATGCCAATGGTGACAACATTGACTCAACTGACTGGAGCTTACTGACTGCCTGTTTGGGTGAATTGAAAGGCCACAGAAAACCAGGGAGGGATTGCTCCCCTTTCAGTTTGTCACACTGTAACTACTAAGTCAAATGTAACGGAAAACAAGTTTGATGGAAACCTACTTTTAATGTCGAATGATACAGGTATATACTGAATGTACCTCCATACAGGTCACATGCTTTTATGTTCAAGAGGATATGTCGTATTGTTATTTCCAAATTGGAAAGAGATTAATTTGACACAAAAAAACGCAATAGTAGTTGACAGAAACTCAAGTGTAGAATTTTGTCAATACATACAGGAGCATTTTTTGGCTGCCGCTGCTAATATTTACATTTACAATGTATTTGCAAGATTTTGCAGCTATAAAATCCCATAAAATGTTTTAGTGTCCCCAAAGTCTTTGAGTACGAAAGTTGGACGTTTGTTTCTCGTGATATAATGGAATAATTCTCTCATTATCCCAAAAAGAAAAGCAGTAACCAAAGCTTCTCTTGACTCCTATACTCTGAGGTGTTTGGGGTCAAAATGTCAAAATTTGGTTGTGAGGGAAACAAAATCTTGATTTCTTGAGATATCGAGATAGTTAACTTGTGATCTTGAGCTGCCCGGTTTGATAATTTCAACCATGGCTGCTCTCTGCTTCTGTATCAGAAACCTAAAATAATTCAAATTAAAAAAGAAGAAAGAATGGATGGATGCATTCAGTAGCGGTTTTTACACTGCCTGTTCAAGGCGGGAATATCATGTTATTGTGCTTCCTCGCCATTTTGCCGCCCTATCTGTTGGGAGAGAGTTGTCTTGCCTTCAAGCCAGCAGCAAAGGTAGTAACAAGCCGAAACAAGGTCTGTGTAAAAAGGACAACTGAAAGGCTGGAAACGTGTATGTGATCAATCGGTGATAGATTTAAAAAGCAGCTATTAGTAATTGGCAACAAAGTCAAAGAAAAGCAGAGGCCGTAAATGTCTACAAATTGGAAAAAAATGGGGTTTGGAGGCTCCTTATCATCTGAGCAGAGGACAAGATCAGCCCCTATATAACAGGGACTGTAAATGATTGTTATTGCCATGTCATGCCATTGTAATTGTTTACAAATTGCTGCCAATGCATGTGTTATATGTTACACTAGAGGCAGATGCTGTTGTGCTAATCATCATGCCCATCACAATTCTTTTGCTTCCACAATACCAGCATGCTTTCTAAATCAGACACCGGAGCGGAATAGTGCCGCTGTTGATTTGTTCTGTGAAAAAATGCAAAGACGGCATAAAGAAGGGACTTTTACCATCATGACGTTGTCCAGGGTGAAGCCAGAATTATCTGTGCCCAGTTCAGCAAGTAGCTTCTCGAGCAGCTCGGCCCGACTCTGAGCCAGACGAGAGGGGAAGTTGGATTTGAAGGGCTTCACCAGCTCTCCAGGGATTACCTGCAGGGTGCGTACATCCTTCAAAACAGCAATTTCCTAAATGGTGGACATGAGAAAGAGGCAAAGACTTTGAAATTTGTAAAGGTCATCTGATGTCACTATAAACGTACAGTATGCTCCTTTAGATTAAGTCATATGTGTGCTGTTATCTGTTAACAAAACATATGTGTGTCATGCGACACATGGTAATTTGTCATTCAACACAGGCATCTGTTGAAGAAACAAGTCATGACAGAGATCACAAGTGTACAATGAAAGTAGGACGGAAGATGGCTCTTGGAAAAACTTCTCTCAGTTGTTTGCCGTTTCAACCGCGTCAGGTGAGTGGAATGTATGTCGGAAACAAGGTGGACACACACACACACACACACACACACACACACAAATTGTATAAATTGTACTCATTGTAGAAATAATGATTCAGTCACTTCTCTAATAACAGAGTTCTGAACAGATCTAGAAGGGCTGGGCGATGATTTCAGAGGGCTGAGACTCATGGTAATGGCCTGCACAATTGTGTCCTGAGTTGAACTCATTGAAACAGAAGCTACTTTAGGTCATAAAGACCTCTTTCCCTTTCTTACTCACCACACACACACCCATGAATGAGCTACACTGCAACAGACACCAGTTAGCAAATGCACATTACGTGTTCACACCAACTTCCAGTACGGGCCACAAATGCCAAACACCACCTCTTCTGTATAGCACCCGAACTGCTGGCTCTGCTCCAGTTAAAGGCTACAAGGAACCAGTCTCAGCAGTCAGTGTGACTACAACATGGGGCTTGTTTTTAGGCTGGGGCAGAGCATGACAACACCTTAGACACCTCCTAACTCACCCTGTGTATCAAGCTGCAGTATAGCACACTGTTGCATGCAGGCATGAATCAGTCTCTGAGGTCAATGTTGTGTTAGGAAAGCTAACTTGAGACGTTACGAGATTCTTTTTAGAAACAAAACAAATAATATACACAACAGGATCTGCACACTCTATTTGATTAGTATTACTTAAATACAGTGCACAGATGCTAACGTGCAGAAGTTTGTTTCTGTATTTGTCCTTCCAGCAACTTAAAAAACCTCTCAGCTAGGTGAGTGGTGGATGCTTTAGCTCTTAAACAAAACATAATAAAGAAAACTCTACCAGTAAACAAAACTGGCTAAATCTGAGAGCTAAGGGTTACCAGCAAAACAGCAACACCTATGGTTAAGCTATTCGGTAAATCGGCAAGTTGCATAAAAACACACAACCTCATTCATAAGACACATTATCAGTTACATAGACTCTGGTGAAAAAGCAATACACGTATGAAAGGTGTTAAAATAAATGTATCCATTATTCTTCCTAACTGCAGTATACAGTGGTGGTATAACATTACAGGCTAAATACAGGAACTGATCTACAAAAACAAAGTCTTCATTTCATTCTGTTAAACAGTATAATCATATTAGAGAATTACATTAGGTCAGGCAATCATTTTAATTTATCTTCATAAATATCTTTCCTGTTTCTTCAGATGCTCACTCAAATAAGCTTAGTGTTAATAGAGAGGCACATAAGTCTCTTTCAGAATGTTTACAATTCACATGAACTCTGAACCTTTTTTGGATAGTGCGTCTTTCCTGGAAGAATCACGCACAGTTTTTGAGCGATAAAGTAAAATATTCCAATAAAACTACTGCGTCAATCCAAAAACACAGAGATAGACCGAGCACACATGGGGAATATTTTCAAAGTTAGCCTTTGGAGGAAATTTGAATTGGATTTTACACGTTGGAGCTCTGACCCTCTGTTTGCTCACTGTGTGGCGTGGAAATAAGGCACCTTTTTTCCATTTTGAATGCAGACTTGCACCGACTTACCGAAACCATTATCTGTGTTAACATGCACATAAAAACCCCAGTTAAGCACACAAATGAATAATATTAATGTGTGTCCTGCAGGTGCATATGAATCACTGCCAGTAAAGAGTGTATTTATCTACTGTGATTATTACTCATACCAATGACACTATTACTTTACTGACGTAAAGGTTATTTATGTACGTGCTTACAGAAGGAATTCAGCCTGAGAATTATACCATTAATCCATTAGCAGATTAACAACAAATTTGTTAATTGTTTAAGCCATTTATCATGCAAAAATGCCTAATACTTGCTGGTTGCAGCATGCCGTATGTCACAATTATAAATCAAACCCTACAATACAACTAAGCTTTTCTATGAATAATTTCTGCAGTATACCATTGTTTAATAATCACACACAAAAATAGTGTCTGCAGTATACTAATGTTAAATAATGGCACAGAATTTTGGTTCTGTACTTTAAGGCTATACTAACATGGTTACAACAAAAAAAATGCATGATCTTGCAATGTAATTGCAGTTTAGGCCTATTAAATTCATTTAGGGCTGTATTAAAATAATGTGGATAGTATCCTCCCTGGTTTTAAATAACAAGTTTCATAACAAGGATACTCCAGTTCAGTAACTTGAGGAGTAGCATATAACAAAAATAGTACCAAGCATACACGGTCATCTTTTTACAGTTTGCTTTTGGCTTTAAGTTGGAGTGTGAGATTCAGTTGTTAGCATAAATAAATGTCAAAATAATAAACTTCCCCTGCGTACAGTGGTTGCTGATGAGGTTAATGATTTTTATGTGTATATATCGATTGTCAATGTTAGTCATAGCAACTCTCAATATTACAGTGCTGCTTCACTGAGATTTGCGCAAACTTACATTAAGTTTATTTATATAATTACTTACATTGACAATTTTATACATTTATTTATTTTTTAAATGCAATCAATTGTTTTTCTTAACAATACCAAAACAAGAAAGCAGACAGAAAATATGTCTATGAAAATCATCAAGAGATGAATTTCATAATGTCTTTTTATCCCTCAGAAATCCAACCTCTTGAAAAAGACAGTTTAGTAAAGAAATTATCATCTGCTTATACCTAATCTAATAATTCAGAACTAAGAGGGTTGCGAGATTCACTCATTCATTCTTTCACAGTTCAGCTGTGATCTTATGACTTTCTCAAACAGCTGAAAATGTATAACCATAACAGATCCACCCTTATATGAATCATAACATTTTTTTCTCGTCTTAGTTCACAAAACATTTCCCTCCTCTTTGATGACTACAATATCTCCTTCAGCCGTCTGCCTGTATGTGGTAATAATGAGATCAAGGTCGACATGATGAACAAATGAGGATTTCTATATGAAAGGAGCAATGGCTCTTATATATGTACCATCAGCTCCTGAAAGGGGAGAACTGATTCAGCATCAAACTCTTTTGTATTTTGCTCTGTTTTTTAGCTGTCTTTGAGGCTTAAACAGAAAAAGATGGAACAAGAAGTAAGCCAGAAACATTTCTGGATATTACAGGATAACTGTTCATCTGTACATGATTACTCTATGTGCACACTGTTTTGTGTACTGCTGCAGTATCATTATTTTGAGGTAATTTTTCTTAGCACTCTCAGAGGACATGTACTATCATCTCACTCCTCTTACTTGCCCTTAATGTTGTCAACACTTAATTGTGTATATTCGTGTATGCATGGTTGTTATTTTATTGTATCAGTGCAATGTTGTATTGGTTTGATTTCTAATGTGTTTCGGGTTTCGCCTTCATGCTGGTAACAGTTCCAACCTTATGCGGGCCTGCCTCATGGGATCGGGAGTGTACTTAAGGCTTTTTGGGTTTGTTACTAGATGACAGGAGTTCCACCTAGTTCGTGTGTGTTAAAACTTAATTTCCAGAAATCAATTCAAATTTTGGCTGTAATAGCCATAAACAAATGAGTCTATCACCAAGGATATCAAAAGCCTCTTCAGTATGTTGCACATTGTTTTATGGAGGAAAAAAATAAAGACTGTGGTAAAAAACAAAAACAAAACCATTTTACAAAAATTTTACATAAGGAAAGATAGCGGAGGTAGACAAATTCATCATCTCTTCAGTCAAAGCAAAGCTGCTATGGAGGTAGAGGGTAGTCTGACAAGAAGTAAAAGGTTAAATGGAAATCGACTTGTGTACCATGTCAGTCCAGTGTGTTATTATACCTGTATGAAGGCAGTGGCCGCGCCCCGGAGGCGGCTGGCTGAGTCTCCAGTCTTTGACAGCAGGTTGGGCCAAGTCTGATCTATGCAGTAGGTCACCTCTGCCCGGCCCAGCCCCAGACTTGGGATCAGCTGGCTCAGCAGAAGCCGTAGCAACTTCAAGGAGGCGTGAAAAACCTATGGAGAGGGGCAGTGTTTGTTTAGCTCCAAATTTAGTCGACTTTCCAAGAAAAGTTAGCACCAGGCTGATGTCAATTAGCAGAGAGGTGAGACTTGTCAATGTTTAGTTTGAGTTGGTTAGAGTATGCAGATGGAGAGAGACAATGAGCTCAATTTAATTACTGGCGCATTTTTAATGTTTGGGCAGTTTTGTGTTTGCAATCAGTATCAGGAAGACATCTAACAAATACCTTAGGCTACATTCAGTCTCACAATGTAATGACATGACCTGCAGCTTTGACCACTGAACTGCCAAAGAAAGGTATATATAACATGAAGTGAAGTGAAGCACATTTATGGAGCAGCAAATTACTTCTTGACTTCTTAATAGAGCATTCTGTGTATCAATGCGGCTAGGAAAATGAATCACTAGAAGTATTGCAGCACTAATCTTTTCATTACCATACAAGCTGTAGATGACTTCCAGAGAGGGGTTACAAGGCCATCCTTGTCATAACTGTTTGTTTAAGGAAGCCAGCTTTGGGAGAGAGAACTAGGGTTGCATATGGGACAGGGGGGACATTGTTAAGAGTATGCATGTGTGAGTGTGTGCTTATGATTTAACTACATGAATGTTAGTAACTGGATCCAGAGAACATGATTTATAGACGACTTTGACAGTGACAAAGTAAACATATCCATAACGCCTCAATAGGGCGGCTTCACTGGCAGCAGTTCCTGTTCAATTAACGTGGACATTTACAGCAGTCAGAACAGGACAATTTTCTTTTGGGGACAAACTCACAGATGATACTTTATCCAGGAGGGCCTTCTTGACCAGGACGACTGCAGCTCGTATCATGTTTCTCAGCTCCTCCTTGGGGGTGGAGGGTGACAGCTCCAAAAGCTTTTTGTGCACAGCCAGGAGAGCATCCTCTCTGTGAGACCAGGTTTTGGAATACGCCCCAGCCACCTGGAAAAGAAGAGAGACAAAAGACTGGTCAAGGGGCAGGAAGATCTACCATTGGTTGCTTGAGTTCATCCTGCAACCCCCCCTGCTCCTTTCTTTGCCAGCTGCACACAAGGATGTTTAATTTACAAAAAACAACAGCACAAAACCGTTATCGGTCATTTTTTACGAACTAAACTATAAATGGCTGATTCACATGGCTAATACTGTAACTAAGACATCCCCTGAAAAGGCATATTTTTACGTTGATAGATGATCAGATATGATCTAATTATAATTAATCTCGCTTGAGCATTTACAGCAGTCAAAAATGTCCGCAAGCTGGGGAGACAATGAGGTCTGAGAACTTACTTACTCTCAGAGCAGAGGACGAGATCATCCGCCATCAATAATCCTACTGATAAATCAATAATCTATAATCATTATCACAGTGGTAATGATTGGTGTTGCCATGTAATGTCATTGTTATGGCTTTGTAAGCTGTCTGAATTGTATGTTATATGTCAAATTCGACGTCAAAGCTGTCTTCTGCGTTTGGAACAGTGGCATGACATCTGAAATATACTGGGGTGACATCATGCCGGTGTTGTTCGGATCTATGTAAATTGCAACGTAACGAGAGGGCTGTTGATAAAACTTAATCTGGACAGCAGAAATAGGGCTATAATATCAGAGTGCAAGTTAAGTTCCCAAAAATATTTGTCAGAGTAAATATTTAGAAAAAAAACATAGAAAGTAAAACCCTTTGTTTGCTTAGCAAACCAACATTTTCCGCCTTTGTTTTTCTTACCAGGCTTTCTCCATAGACCTCTATTGGAAGACCAGCCTCTCTCTGGGCCTTCTCTGTCAGGGGCTCTGGCTCTCCGCTTATCACAGGGCTGCGTGGAGTCCTTTGGGCATCAGGTTGGGGCGAGTGCTGCTCTGCAGGGCTCGGGATGGCCTCCACAGGCCAGTCTTTCCTCTGAAGGGCTGGTAGCGGCCTCTCATCATAAGGCACACTGGTTACCTGTAAGCAAAAACGTTGGTATTTAAAGTTTGGAATGTGATATTAACATATAATTTACAACTTCCACTTTTTTGTTTTATTAACATACAAGTACTGTATTCAAATTTCTCAGCACACAAAATAATACAAAGAAAACTGATCTACACTTTCAGTCTGTCCATCCTTTTAAAAAATTGATCATCTCTACCCATGTTCACTATCTCTCACTAGCATTTGATCACTGAATAGGTCGATCATTCAACATCATGATGACAATGAATGTTTAACCCCATCTTTACAAACCCAGTCTCCATCCAGTCCACACTGTCTTCCATGCCCCAGGGCCAACTGGCACCCTTCTGCCTTGTACAAGGCTCAAAGCCCTGCCCTCAGGCCAGGTTGGCAGCCGCTGGAGTCAGCCAACTGTTGCACGCTTTTAATTAAATAGTGAAACCCAACCTCCAGTAGGGCTGGTCTCAGGAGGTGGTGAGTAAAGCATAAAAGCCCCCACTGGTCATAATCTCCCCGTGTGCTCTGTGTTCCAACACTACAGAGGCTTAAGGCTGGAGACATGTTCCCAAGGTGCTAGGTTATTTTTACAACAATAAAGGGATTCATGCAAGCAGAACAAGCTCAAGGTGTCTACAGTTGTATCATTAATGAGAAAACACTGGGTTTGTCAATACTGACTATCCATACTGTCTTCAACAAATGAGTATTGGAGAAGTTGCTACAGTTTTTAAGTATGTGCAGGTGTTGGAGATGTTGTGATGTGCTGCATTATCTAGGCATTTTAAAAAGTATCACGTACATCAAGCTTGGGCACAACAGCAGGTGTGCATGGCGTGTCAGGTTGGCTGCTCAGTTTGGATGCAACAGTTCCTGCGTCTGACTGTTGGTTCTGATGAGCATTAGGTTTCTTCCCCTTCCTGAATGTGTCTGAGGACACAAGGGGCTCGGTAGGGACCGAATGGTGACTTGGAGAAGGCAGAAGGGAGGGAGGATCCCGGGTTGGGGATGAATCTGTGGCCTGTGTGATCTGAAGACATGGTGGGATGACAGAACAGAATTCAGTTTACAAAGAATAAGCCTTTTTTTCTAATATCCCATAATTTCTCATCTTGTTTACCACCAGAATCTTGGACAAAAACATATTGAGAAGAGATGCCACACTGTAAAATCTAACAACCTGATCTTACTGACTCTTTACTTTATATCTATTTGTAGCTTAAAAATGATAAGTGAAATAAGCGTATTCTTTTTTAGTAAGCAAATTTATCAAACCAGGTTAGTCTGACTTAACTGAACAGTTGTGTTTACTTGGTTGTATTGAGGGAACTGATTGAGTTTGACAAATAAAGTCAGAGTAACAAAGAAGGATTAGTTCATAGGATTATTTTAATTTGAACTAAATACTATTCTGAGAATCTTGAGACAAGACAACTGTTTGTATGAAACAAATGAAATCATACAATTAAAACGAACCCTCTTAAAAGGCTTACAAATAAATCTTAAATATATATACAAATATTCAGACAAAATCTTTCTCTTTGTTTACTTAAGATTTCAACAGGATTCCATGTCAGGCCGATTTATGACAAGTTAATTCACTCGTCATTTTTAAATTACAAGAACTTCACAGAAAAACTAGAATAAACTGCAAAATTAAGTATGTAAATATACATAAATCAAAATTAATGTTTATATTTGCTTGCTCATATTAAGGCAATTGGTTTCCTTGATTTATAAAAGTAAGATCAGCTTGTGAGTTCACAGTACATCAGTGGTTGGTGACTGACTCACCGTTGCCTTGTCCAGCAAGTTGTGGACCTCCAGCTGCTGGTAGACGCTCCTCCTGTACTCCTCCATCAGCTCCTTCTTCTTCTTGGCCAGATCATAATCTTCCTTTTCAATTGCACATCGCTTTTCAACATCATACCGAGCCAAGCGCTCCCCCACCTGAAGAGTCCCAGACAAAGAGAGGTAGAGACAGCTCTGCAGTAAAAATGGGAGCTGCTGAATGAGTCTGCTCATTGTCTTGTGTTGTCTTAGGATTTAAGCCAGTGTGTGTCTTTTGATTATTAGCTGCTATCTTTACCTTCTACAGCTGACACTTTACGAGTTTTCCATCATCTGTACTTATCTTACAGATGAAAGTAGAGCTACTGCTGAAATATCGACTGCATTTAGAAGCATCAATCATTATCATTTCATTAGGGAAAATAGAGTTTTTACACTGTTCATGAGCTTTTAAGTTTAATCTGCTCTGGTGTTGTTCTTACCATGTTGTTTTTTTTTAATGATTACTCCAGTTTATTACAACTTTGATCTTATTGAAATGCTTTTTTAATTGACTCCATTTCCACCTTCAAATTCTGTCTGGAAACACACCTTTTCAAGGTGGCATATTCAGCCTGATGTTAGGGTGACACACACGGAGATTTGCATCATAAAGATTTTATAATAATGATTTTATACCTGGTTTTTATAACTATGGTTTACTTGTTTACTACTTGTTTTTAACTGTGTGTTATAAGGTGTCCTTGCGTGCTATGAAAGGCTCCCATAAATAAAATGTATATATTTTATTTTATTTATATATTTATTATAATTATTAATCTTATTGGTGATAACAACATTGTTCTCATCAAGCGAATTGCTGAGACCTGGGAAAGTAGTGACATTACTAAAAACAGTTTCAACAGGCAAGAAACATTAGTCATGCGATCAGACAGGTTGTAAAGAAAACCCCAGATTAGTACCATTTATTTGGAGGAGAAAACAATGTTGAACGGTAGAGGTATGACCAAGTCGGAATAACTTCCTGGTTCAGCTTCGACAGACTGTACCTTCTGTGCACTGTTTTACCGTGCACTAAGGGATTATTACCAACATCTGAAGTGCACTCACTTTCAGTTTAACCTCTGAGGAAAAAGACATAGATAATCTGGCTAAATTGTCAGCTTGTTTACAACCTGTCTGATCGTAAAAATGCTTGTGTTTTTTTTTTACAGCCTTGGACCTCATTGTACTGGTGTTACTGTGTTCCCAGAGCAATTTCAGCAATTACTCTTGTGAGCACACTGTTATCAAAACCAACAGAAACAACAACCAAACTTAAACAAATCAGACCCAAAGTGTAATTACTCAGAATTATCCTATAAACCAAACTAGAGCATATTTGGGAATGGACATGGATTTGACACAGGCAGTTCTGCCCGGCCGAATACTACAGCCCTGGTTACGCATAGCAGTAAGTGTGCCACATGATGAAACAGGCTGGATATTTGACAGCAACTTCCAGTAAGTCAGGAAATTCCATAAAGCTGAATTAAGTTGCTAACAAGGTGCCAAGTGACACAGCCTGAGCATCAACACTCTGTTTTGGACAAAACCAAGTAGTGCAATTAACACTGAAACTCCAATTTATATTCAGGTTTTCTAGCATGTAGTTCTTTCTACGCCATGAGCACCACTGCTTCTTCCAATCAATGCCAAGTTGGCCAAATAGCTGAAGAAACATACCAGGCCAATTCTCTGCCTTTTGTCTTATCTTCTTCTGTCATGTCTTTTTAGATATCAAAAAATAATAACCATTCTCTGACATCCTAAGGGTGCAATGACAAGGGATTTTCAGCATGACTACATTGGTGACTGCTTTTTCCTCCATGTTAACAAGGTGCTAGTGAGTGGGTGTATGTGTGTGTGTTATCTGGTTACGGAAAGCCTTGTGGCTAGGAGTGGGACAGACACTACCCGAAGACCATCACTGCAGCTGTTGAGCCTATTAAGAATTCATGGTCAGCATGGTAACGTTGTATACAAGGAGGTCAGTGACAGGAATCTGAACAATGTTTAACAACTACTGTCACAAACGGTGGTGAATTTACACTTGGTGTCTGTCAGAGAAATACAAGCCTCACAAAGCTGAAATTTGCAAGAGCGAAATTATTATCAGTAGCAGTGCCAGTGGGTGGAATTTGGGACCTGAATTACTTACCAGTTGTTTGCAAAGTAAAAATAACTGTCGAAAGTCAATAGAGATAACATGGCCTAAAGGGGTCGAGAACAATGGTGGAAGAGTGTTAGTTATGTATCACATTTAATGAGATCATCTTATGTTTTCACACATGAAAGCTTTATCTACAGAGTAGCTAGTAGCTGTAACTGTCAGATAATTGTTTTTAAACTGAAATGTGGTAGGATAAAAATCAAGTAGAGTACATGTACTTGTTTACATTCCATTACAGGTCCAGACTGAATACTGGGAGAACAAATCCCAGTATTTTCCCTCTTGCCAAAAATCTTCTGCCTTTTGCTGGAAAAAAATACTTCCCTTAACAAGAGATGTTTAGCAAACGTCTGCTTGTGTGACTGTGAGCCTGTGCGTTCACATGCTACTTGTTTGTACTAAAACAAAGGCACATTTTCTAAACCCCAAACTGTCACAGCTAAATAGTGGAATCTAACCTTAAAATGCTGTTATGGTAAATAAAAGGGGTCAGCTGTTTTTCAGCAGCCTGTCCCTTCTTTAGAAAAATAAAATAATATTCATTAGAAAAGGTGTGAATGGAGCAGAATGCAAAATCTGTAATACAAGTGTCTTAAAGGAGTAGTTCAACATTTTGTGAAATATGCTTATTCACACTTTTTGCAGAGTTAAAGGATAAAATTAACACTGTTCTCATGTCTGTGTGTTCAGTGCGGAGCAAGAGCCAAACAGCGACTGGTTTACTTGAGCTTAATAATAATCTTAGAACCGTATTTAATTTTTTGTCGGCTTTAAATATAAACTAATTTATACGTTTTCAGACTGTGAGTAACTCCTGAAGAGAGAACACATCCTGCTATTTGAGGTGCATACTGTTCAAACATGTGAGCAAATATTTGGTGTCGATGTGTTGTAGTCACCCAGTCTGCCTCCCAGCGGCTACAGTACCTTTTGCAGGTCTGCGATGGCCTGCTTCAGATTCTTGGCCTGCTCAAATTTCTCCTGCCGTACCATGTCCTGCTTCTTTTGGTCCAGGAGTCGGATGATGTGGGCAACTTCGGGGTCCTGGTACATGTCAAAGGCCAGGTCGTCCAAGGGGGAGATGGACTCACATTTGCTGGGTGTAAGACAGGACACAAAAACAACAATTGAAATATTAAATGAACTGAAATCTTAAGACATTTCCAGCTATATGAAAGCACTCTTCTGACAGGTCTTAACTTGTTACACTTGTGAAACATGTTGAATATAGAAGTGTCTAAGTTCATTTGAGATAATACCAGTGTAGAATACATATCTTATGATCTGTTAAATATGCTCAGTATTGTGCAAATCCTGATCAAAGGGGAAAAACACTGACCGACCCCCAAAGGAGTGAGACCATGAGGTGAAACGTCCCTTGGGGATTGATTTATTAAAAAAAGAGATATTTCGAAATGTGTTTTCCTCTTTGCACGAACCACCACCTGCATTGTCTTCAAATGCGAGTGACCTTGAATGCCTTATTGGTTTTCTTCCAGACTAAATGGCTTTGTTGGACAATGTTATTGTCACAAACAAAGAAACCAGGGTTCAATGGCCTAGCCTCACCCCATGAAGGTCGTGTCCAAGGCGGCCTCCAGCTGGGTACTGTTGAGGTAGTGTTCGATCAGCTGCTCTCTGCTTGGCTGGGGGTAAACAGATGGACAAATTACACACACGTGCATATATACTCTTGTATTACTGTTGAAAGCAAGATCTGATAATTGTTTTCCAATCCCATTAGCTTTAAGGTGACCTTCACCTTAAACTAACCAGCCAAGCAGAAGAAGCAAAAGTGACAGTCAGCAAGACAGACTTAAACAAAAAAGTTCTTGGACCTTAAAATGAAAGTAATACAAGTACACAAACGCACAAGCACAAACACATGCGCACACACACACACACACACACACACACACACACACACACACACACACAAAAATCCCAACCCAATCATTCATTGGCACCTCCAAGCTACAGCCGTATATGGAAACTTGTAATCCTCTACATACACTGCTGTCACCTGAAATGTGAAGTGGCCAATCATTATCCGATTAGGAAACAGTTCCTACTGATGACATAATTTTTGCAGTGCTTCGCTGAACCAGCATTTAATATGATGAAGGCCAAACTTCCTGTTAACTATTAATTAGCTAGAACAACAACAGTACTGTCCACTTATCTAATCACACAGTACGTCATTATTCTGCCTGAAAGGCATGGAAACATAACTAAGAGGAAATAAAGAAAACTGTGATGGACATCTAGCTTTATCTACTTTATTAGTGACCTGAGTTTAAAATGTTACTAACCTATTTTGAAGTGTAAATGTCACATTATCTTCATTAATCATTTACACAGATTACGCATGATATTTTTGCGCTGGTCATAAGCACATTTTAATGTTGCTAAGGAACAGATGCTAAGGAACTACTTCTTAAAGGGTCAGTTCACCCCCTTCCCCACCAAAAAAAACCATTCTGCCTACACTCAAATAAAATTAAGGTTAATGAAATTTGGTAAAATTATTCATTGAAAATCATGTTTAAAACTCAACAGCAATATCTGTTTCCAGAAACAATGCACCTTTTTTATCTGGACAAATCCACAGACAATTTTCTGGAACTACTGTGTTCCAAAGAAACAGCCTCTATGAAAAGTGGTGATGGTGTGTTGTGTAAATTATCCAGACACACATCTCAGTGAAAGAGACCCCTATACCTTAAACCACCATACCAATATAATGCCTTCATCTGACCAATCCATCAAGAGAAAGACCAAAGAGGAAAAGACAAAAACTGTAAATAGAATAAATGAAAACATGTCAGAGGAGAGAGAGAGAGAGAGAGAGAGAGAGAGAGGGTCCTTGGATGGTCTTTTCATAAAACTGGGCTGTCTGTCAGTAGAAAGATGCAAATACTTTTGAAATTGGAACTAAATGACCAAAGAAAACTGAAAAAAGGACTGTGGCATTTGCTTTTGCTCAAAAGGCACAGCGGCCGCAGCTACATCTCCAACCTGTGGCCCTTTTCCTGCATGTCATCCCCTTTCTCTCGCCTTTCCATTTAATCTGTCTTGACAAATAAAGGCAAAAAGCCCTACAATTAACCTTGTTTTTTTTAAGAGGTAGAAAAACTACAATTACCAGAATGCATTGTGCCACAACAGACAAATAAACACTCCCACTAGTGGGTGACTTGATGCAAGTCTGTATTGGCTCATCCATAAACAATATGGCAGCTGGCTGGTTACAAATGATCTCTTAATAAAACACTAAAATGCACTAAAATATGTTTCTGAAAGCATTTGGAGTGAGAAACTGACAATGCAGTCACAGAATCTTGATTTATCAGCACTTCTTAATAGACTGCATGATCTCTGTTTTGTCTGAATTTGAAAGAGAGGAAAAAAAAGGGGGCAGCGGGCATACAAAAACCACAACATACATCACAAAAATAAATAAATCAAGTTGGAGCTCAAAATGTAAAAGTGACCTCAGGATGAAAATCTGATTTAATTTTACCTGCATCATTTAAAAACCTGGAGACTGGCAACTCTAGTTGGAGAACGACAGAATGGAAAGACTGACAAAGAACCTTTGACCTTCAAAGAGCCGATTTATAGTACGATGGAGAGCTAATGGAGGCCATGCAAGCAGCTTCAGCGTCTCTGTGACAGCAAAAAAAGCTTCTGTTTACCATCAGTCATCACAATTTTTTCACTGCTGTGAGCATCGTGAACAAAATTCCATTCACCTCGTTTCCACTGAAGTGAACGCAGAGATCTCAAAGACAGATCTGTGTGGGTACATACCCCCTAGAGGTAATGAGAAGATTTTTTTTTTCTTCATATTTTGGACAAACTGACACTTTTTAAGTGGCACATGCTCCTTGTATATACACACACACACACATACACACACACACTCAGTGTCCCTCCACAGGACCAACACAACTTCCACTCACAGAACAGATATAAGAGAACAAGATCTCGCCGACCCTCCAGGCAAGATCACTGCTGAGGTGGAGGTGCTCAGAGTCGGATTAGTGGAGCAACAATGCACGGCCTGTTCACTGGAATCTGTGCAAGTGTGTGTTCGTGTCTTTCCATGTCTCTGTGTCAGTGTGTGTGTGTGTGTGTGTGTGTGTGTGTGTTTTAAGGTGCTCCCTCTCCTCCAGAACCTGTCTGTCTGCAGGGCTATCTGATTACACTGGCTAACTAAAGGCCTCCTGTGTGATTATATACTGTCCTCCTTTTGTGTCTCATTACTACATTCCTGACACATACACACGCACATACACATGCGCACCATTCAGGTAAACACGTGTGTTTATGGACATGCTTTTATAGTGTCTTTGGATCAGTCAATATGAACAAATACTATATAAAACACCCATGCAATATAGTATCTATTATATCTCTACAATCCAGTCTAATACACCATTAAATATTGCCTTAAAACCCATAGGTAAGTTGAATCAACAACCCTTGGACATAATTTCAACAAATTTTAAGCTTCCCATCATTACGGGCAATTGTACTAGAAGTGCATCACATTTCATGGGCATTATTTGTCCATCATCATTCATATTTTTAAATAAAAAAAGAAAGAAAATACAACTTTTCACAGAGCAAAGAGCATCATAACAAAAAACAACATAAGTCTGTTTTTTTAATAGACCCAATTCCCAAATTTAACATGGCAAAAGTAGAGCCACAAATGTCAGAGGATGGATGAGGAAACATCAATCAACCCTGTCCTAAGTAACTGATGACAGAGAAATGTCCCACAGCACAACAGCCCCACCTAGTGCTGTGCAGATGTAAGTTCAGTGATAATTGATGAGTGACTGACAAGTTTGCCAACTTACAACTGTGTTAAAAGCGTTGCCATCCAGAGAATCTCCCAGAACGTTAATGGCAACCAAAGCAACCTGAAATCAGACACAGATGTTGGTGGTGACTGAACAGAACTGCCAAAGAAAATCAAATATCAATGCATGAAATAGGTAGGTGTGTTGGGAGGTTGTAGTGGAACAATTTTACTGCAGTTTAAGGTTAAACTGGTGATATTCTATAATTTATTATAACCAGCAAATCACATTTAAAAATACAAGAGGCATTAGACGAGTGAGGCTATGCTGAATATGTCAATTTACTGTGAGGAATATCTAATGTTTTAACTCTAGTTGATGCTGTATTTATGTAATTTTTCATTGAATTTATTTAATTGTACTGCAGTTTGATGTTTGTTTGTTTGTTTGTTTTTATTTTAAATTAATTATTCATTTATTAATGGCCTAATTGCATGTCAAATTTGTGATTAACTTCCTGTCCTCAGAAAGCTATTCATAATTTACTGACATTTTTATTTGATAACAGACTTTTCATTGAATAACTGATTGACTGAATATCAAAACTGGAAAACACTCTCTGTCAATCAAACAAATCATAATTCAGCTAATCATCTGCATGCATGTGCTATTGTAAATGCAAATGAAGCTTATGAAGTTGAGGGTATAACAGGAAAGAATATATCAGCAAATTATTCTCAAGATTGTCTAATACAGGATTCATTATGCACAAAATTTCAAAGTAATCCACCCAATTTGATATATGAAGATATTGTTAAACTACATATAGATTGCATACTGCAATCCCTCTTAAACAAAGCTATTTTTAACCCACTGTATCCATCAGTCACATTTACAATAGTCTGTTAAATGTCCTCATGTTGACATAATACATCATTATAATGAGACTCAAATGTTATCTGGTGTGTTGCCATAGGATACCAAGCTGATGGCAGGTGAAGTGCTGCTGCTGAGAGCCTCATGAGTCAGAAATGAAGACAAAATAATTATGTGCTTCAAACACAGGAGGGGATTCCAGAAAAAATAGCCAATCTAAAACACACGTATTTGAATAACACTGGTGACAGATATGACATGATAAAATAAGACTTTGTTGTTTATTTCTCATTAATGTTAGCCTACTTGGTCCTGGTAGGCAACATCAACCAAAATACTTTTTCACAACTCACAAACAAACAAGAACAACACACAAATCATGTTGTTCACACACACACACACACACACACACACACACATATATATACACTGTATATTTAGGTGTATTGTAACGGTTTAACAGACTACCTGATTGTGGTGATTGTAATGGTTGGCATGGTTCCTATGGAAGGTTATTCTCAGGTAGGTTCCGATGGCGTCTACATGGACTGACTTCAGTTCCCGGGCTTTGAAGCCTGTCTTCTCATTGTCTGACAAAGACACATACCTGTGGTGAGAGCACAGCGTTCAAATTATCTACTGAGATATACAAGACAAAAATGTATTGCTACATTTTAATTCTATGATGATATACTATATAGCCACTTTGATTATCCTTGTGGGGGAACAATTCCAATTGTGTGCCTTGCTACCATGTATATACTTTGGCTACAGGACACTCCCTTCAAGGACCTTGCTAGTTATAGTCTGAAGACCAGAAACTGTCCAATCAACATCCACTGTTTGATATTTACCAGTAAGATATTGTTAAACCCATTTGACGGCCATTTAAGTTCAACTAATGACTCCTAATTTCTACAGAAAATACCATAACCTACTTGCAGACTACCAAATGCATTTTGGAAATCCAACATGAGCTTTGTCGCCTTCCCTGTATGGTTAGTTAGATACAAAATCAAAACCAGATCAAAGAAAATAAGCAGAGTCTAAAGAGCATCATCACCAGGTGCCTGAACAAGACTGTCCCTATCAGAAAATTCAAGCAGACAGCACTGGTCATTCGATCACTAGAGAACTTGTTGAACCTGTTTGTGAAAATACCCAAAACGGTGAAGGTCAAGTCGAGCCTGCTCAAGACTGCAGTCTCACCCGAGTCTGCGAAGCTGCCCAGGGATCCCTGAGGTGTTGATTTCAGGGAGGGTGTCTCCAATGTGGAACTCCACCTTGGCTGGGATCAGGTACTGGTGGGCCAGCAGCTGCAGTTTTCTCACCCTGCTTCTTTCCACCAGCTGGAGGGTGATGTGCTGAGGGTAGGGGCACAACCTAAGAAAAATTTGATTCACACAATATTTAGTTTTTAATAACGATGGAACAAATTAACAAAAAACTATAATGGAATGTATTGCTTTTACAGCCTATGAAGGTATGAAGATGCAATCAATGAATGTGACATGTTTCTGAAACTAAAGTGCTGTGTTATTGTACCTGCTGGATCTCCAGCCATTGACTGTGGGTGCATGGACCATGAGCTCCTTGGCACTGAAATTGTCCTCATGACTTGAAGAGTTGACCACAATGAATCCTATCTTCCTGGGCATCCCTCTGATGAATTTTTATACCTGATATCTAATATCTGAAAGAGCAAAGAAATTCAATTGGTTGTAACCATTAATGCAAATATATATTGAGTGTGATTATTCTACAGGCCTGAAATGTGTGCGTATGAACATCTTCCATTACACTGACATAACACCTGGAGCTGCTCTCCTTACAATGAGTGACAACTTAATTGTGGGCTTCAAACGTTGCATATCTAGTTTAGACCAAGCAACTACATCCTTTTAATGTTTGGGTATCAAACCTCTTTAGTACCAACTAAAGTATGTCCATAGCACCAAGTACTATTAAAGACTGACAGTTGGCAGTTAATATCTGGTCAGATGTTCAGTCTTGTTTACTAATCCTTTGATATGATAGTCCCAGATTTAAATTTTAATCTGCATTTTATTCAAGTAGGGTTGTTGTAAAGGCGCTTGTGTTCAACATGTAAAAACTTTGGCTTCTTTTTATGATAAAAAATAACATGATTGTGTAGAAAAAATCTGAATATGCATGAATGTACGGTAATGGAAAAAAGCTTTAGTTTAGGTATCAGTAACCAGGCTGATGTAGTTTATCAGTTCTAGTGCTGACATATTGACCCGACCATGTTTAAAGGATATTCTTGAGGACTGTGGCAGCACTGTAATATGGTGAAAAATTACCAACGTGTCAGGAATTAAACAGCAAGACATATTTTCAGAAAGACTGCAATAGAACCAATACATGTATTTCAGTACATAACTTTAACAATAAAAAGACTGTGGCTGTGTTAAATTGTACTTTATTCATCATCTATGTGCACTGAATGTATCGTGTCAGTAACATTAGCTGTAACGTTAAGCGTGTCGAATACAAGAGGCTTAAAGACTTGTTGAAGGGTTAATTAGTGTCACAGGAAATACTACACAGCCAGTTTACTGAATGACGTTTGGCGTGTGGTTTTATTCTGGTAAAATAACTAACCTGGAGAGAGCAAACAGCCCCTTTAAGTAGGACAAAGAAGCCCCTCTTTCTGACTTGAACATATTGGGCGGAGGGCATTAACTACTCAGTGTGCCAACATACTAGCTAGTCTTACAGTAGTCGTATTATGAAGGTATTTTACCCGGCTAAAATTCAATAAATGTCCTGACAACCGTCAATAATTATTTCCTAGCTTTTGTTGTTGTACATTACAGAGTAAAAATACGTTTTCTTCCATGTATTTCAAAGATATCTTACCACAAACATCACCGTAATGTTGACAGCTCGCAGTCCCATTTCATCTCCATAACCACCGCCGACAACAACCATCGCGGCCCTGCGCAATGGTAGTATGTCGTCATTAGCAATGCATTGTTGTCAATGTAGTTTTATACGTATGCAAGGATTTTTTATTTTTATCTCCTTAAATTAACCGTTGTTTATTAGAGCCACCTCTGATTGTGGTATGTTTCTGAATATACTTTTAGACAATTGTTATATCGATAAGTATTCAAACTGCAGTTTCTTTTGGAGCGTTTTAATAACTTCTTCCTTAGTCCTCGGCGAGAAAATGCGGGTGGAGCGTGCTTGTTACTACAGGAAGTTGAACATTACGTCTTCAAAACAAAGGCATAGCATGTAGCTGGAACTTCGTAAACGTGTTAGTAGTTCGCAAAATGTAACACTTGTGATTTGAATATTCCGCAAAAAATAATAATAAAAATGAAAGTGTGCCATAAGTTAACAAGAAATGCACATGTCGTTTTATGAAAGCCCATGGGGTAAATAATGCAAGTTTTCAAAGTGGCCAACATTAGTAAAGTTACTTAATGTTCAAATCCGTTGAAGTGTCGATATTCACTCTTTGGTACAATTAAATCGACGGTGAATTTATTATCCACCAACGTATGTATAAAGAGTATAATGATTTATTTTGAAATATTTAAACGGATGTCATGTGTTTATTTGTCTCGAGTCTCTCTTGACAGTTGGTGTGTAGCAGTATGGGTGACATGGAGGAATGGCCAGAAATAGAGAAAGCAGCGACAGAGAAGAGACGTGAGTTGGTTTTCCAGGGTCCAGCTGTCGACAAGAGAATTTCCTCTAACGGGGGACTCGCCTCTGCTCTCTACTCCCTCACCCTGCTGAATTATCTGGAAGTTAGCCAGTGCCCGAGTTTGACAGAGATCCACGAGGACATCCAACATCTGACAAACCTCCAAAGCCTCATCCTGTGCAGGAACAAGCTCGCCTCCATCCCAGATGTCTTCGGTAGCCTGAAGTCCCTGAAGGTCCTGGACCTTTCAGTCAACAACCTCCGTGTGTTACCAGAAGGAATCACTCAGTTAAAGGAGCTAAACACTCTAAATGTGAGCTGTAACAGCCTGGAGGTCCTACCAGAGGGACTGAGCCAGTGCACCAAGCTCTCCACCATCAACATCTCCAAGAATCTCATCACCTGTTTCCCTGCCGATTTCTACTCCGAGAGGCTGGATCTCCTCAGCACACTGGTCGCCTCTGACAACTCTATTGAGCAGCTGAGTGGAGATGTGCACAAGCTAGCTGCCTTAAAGGTGTGCTTTTGTCAGCAGCTAACAAGCAGTTCTTATGTACACATGTCATCTTTAAGTGAAGATTTTCTTTAAGAAAGGATCTCCTGGGTGGACCAAATTTACGACGAATTTTACAGAAGGTGTCACCATGTATGGTGTTGATCTGAAATTATAGCTAACGAGATTTCACATTTGGGTATATGCTATGCAACGTTAAAAGTCAGATTTTTAAGCAGAGTTTGGGAGGTAACCGCCACAAGACAACCCACAAGTTTTTTATCTGTGCCAGCTATGTATAAATCAGGGTCCCAAAGTACATAGGAAATCTCGAAAAGTCATGGGATTTCCCAATCTTACTTTTCATACCTGGAAAAGTCATGGAATTAAGAAAAAATAATTATAAGTTAGAAAAAGGCATGGGATTTTGTTGTGTGCAATGAAACGGGTACACTATTTTAGAGGTGGAAATTACCAGAGACCATACGATATGATATCACCACAATAATTAGGTCACAATACAATAATATTGCAATTTTAAACTTGTTGCAAATGTTGGCTATTGCAATAACACATCTTTTGCAATATATATTGTGATTAGTTATCTTTTTTTCAACTGGAAATTGTGACATAAAGGAAAACTTTTTCAACATGTGTTTTGTCTGATGAGATTAAATTTTAAAGATAAAGTTTTTCACTTCAGTCATTTTTATAGCAGCTAAATGTATCTAGTGGACTGAAAAGCAACTGATTTTAGTATTCTAGAAGGCTGCCAAGAGTTTTAGTTATATTAATAATTTAAATTTATAAAATGGATTCTTGGTGCTTGTGTTTCAATATTGCCATGCAAATATATCGCAATACTATGCTGTATCTATGCTCTAATATAACCTATGTAACACAGTAACATAGTATACTCGTTTCTGCTGTTGGTTTTTCTTTACAGAACACTTGATGTCTTTCCCAGAGTGCTGAACTCAACTTGCGCATTTTGTTTTGTCTTCGTAGGTGCTCGATCTCTCTAACAACAAGCTGAGAGAGATCCCGTCTGATCTGAGCGACTGCCCCAAGCTAAAGGACATCAACTTCAAAGGTAACAAGTTAAGCGACAAACGTCTGGAGAAAATGGTCAACGGCTGCCAGACTAAGTCCATCCTCGACTACCTCAGAGGAAAAGGAAAAGCAAAAGGAGAGGACGGAGGTGATGCAGATGGGGGTCGCAAGGCAGACAAAGGGAAAAGACAGCAGAGGAAGAAGAAGGAGAAGGTAGCGGAGGATGAAGTGGAGGATCTGAACAAGATGGTGGTGAGGGTCCTCCACATTTCGGACACTTCTACAGCACCCAAAGTCACAGTGAGTGCAGAGGTGAAAGATGTTCGACCATACTTGGTGTGCTGCGTGGTCAGAGGCATGAACCTCAAGCCTGGGAATGCTCTCAAACGTTTCCTGATGGCTCAGGTGAGGTCAAACCCCTCATAAGGTGGTATATACTTGATTGTCTTAGTGGTGCATGACTAATAAAATAAGTGTGCTATGTGTCACCAAAAATGACTTTCCTGTTTTTCTAGACAAAGCTTCACGATGAATTGTGTGGTAAAAGGACCACAGCAACCATTGCAACCCATGATGTGCAGCTTCTCAAAGCTCCCCTAATTTATGATGTCAAACCCCCGACTCAGCTGAAGGTATGTTAACGCCCATTGGTCGGTGCGTTATTTTCAGATATCGATCCAATTATATGCCAGCCAGACAGGAAAAATGTGTAATTTGCATTAATCAAATCAAACAGATGAAATAATCAAAATCCAAAGTTGTAATCTAGAGTTCTTTAGCCATCTGGAAAATTCTTGTGTGAGATCTTGTCATTTTCAGTTGAGTTGCTGTGTGGTTAATTGTAAATGTCAGCGTAAAGTTTTCCAAAAAATGTCTGAGTTTTACAAAAGAACACAATGTTTGTTAGGTTGTGCCACTGGGTCGGAAGGAGATGACGGCTGTCGAGCTGATAAGACACCTTCAGCTGGAGGCTGACGAGCTGAGGAAGCAGAAGAAGAGGCAGAACGTCACTGGCCTCCACAAGTCAGTCAAACTTCTGACTTTTCTGTACAGCATGAGCCCTGTGAAAAGATCACATCATATCATAGTCCATATCAGAGAGAAAATCAGCTTCAACAACCCCTCTCCTACAAAACATTATGAAGTTAGTTTTATTTCTATTTAAAAAAAACAACAACAATCTTTTGTGGTATTTTAGTAACACAATTGTCTATCCTGTATGATATTTAAATGTGGGTGTGTCATCTAGATCCTTGCATAGTGGAAATATAAAAGTTCTTACCACAATAGCCCAATGTGAACTGTGTTTTATATGCATTGCATACAGTTTTATTATCGTTAAGTGCAATTTTGGAGAACGTTAAAGAACAGGTGCAGGTTGTTCCCTTACTCCTGCTGATCAGATAGGTAATTCAGGAACCATGAACAAGCTCTAGAATAAAAGAGAAAACAAAATTTGACAAAAATTTTAAAAATATATAAAAAATTAAAATAAAACATTACATTAAAGCGATGCGCAGTATATCTTTGTGACTTGCTTGCTGTTACATTTGAACACGAGGGCAGTGTAAGTGTGTTGGAATGCAGCTTTTTCAGTTTTCTTTAAACGTCAGTGGGAAAAAAGTTGTACGTGTTGTGAACACACTGCAAGGCATAAAAAGCTTATTAAGCTCACATTATGGCTGCAGGCAGTTGTAATCAATCTGTAATAAAAAGAAAAATGACTTTCTGTTAGTTTTGTAGATGGTTGGAAGACAGGAAACTACTTGATAAAATCAGTGTCACACTCTTAGAAAGAATACCACCTGCTATGTGTCTATTACATATACAAAGTCCCTTTATAATGTAATCCCTCAACTATTTTGTTTTTTTTACAGATACCTGCAGCTTCTACAGGGTAAAACAATGTATCCCTGCCTCGTGGATGCAGAGGGACATGTAATATCTTTCCCACCTATTACCAACAGTGAGAAAACCAAGGTGTGTGTGTGTCTGTTCCCTTCCTGGAGTTCATAATCATGTTGTCCTGTAAGAGAAGATTTCATATTTAATACTGTCATATGGTGTAAATGATGCTGACAGAGAAAACTGAACCCAAAAACACATCTGATAAGGCACATCATCCTGTTGTAGCCCACTGATTGTCTTTGTGTCTTCTTATGATGAAAAAAATGGCATGATTGTGCTTAACAGATCAAGAAGACAACCAAAGAATTGTTCTTGGAGGTGACGAGTGCAGTCAGCCTGCAGACCTGTAAAGACGTTATGGACGCTCTGATTGTGGTAAGCTTCACTTTTTCCTCACTTTTTGATCTGTCGTGAACAAATGAGTCAAGTTTATTACTGCGTGGGATTTGATTTAAAAGTTCCGATCAATATCATTTTATCCCAAAATGAGCCTGGGTTGAAGAATGGACCTTTGTCATAGATGTTCATGTCAAAAAACTAAAAGTCACCTCCGACCTGTGTTGGATGCTCTGTCACTTACAGATAATATGGCTTAATCAATAATTTCACGGTAACATTAGGTAGAGGGTTTGTGTGCAAGAGAAAGTAATTTCACAGTAATATGTCCTGTGGACAACTGGTAATTCTGGTTCGATGAAAGCTCTCGAAGAAACTTCACTTTTAGGTCTCTGAAACCATTTGGATTCATCCTAAAGTTGATCATGACGTTCCACAGGTGCATTCATGAAAATGTGTCATCTGGACAACAGTTTTGAGTCAGGATTCAAGATTAAAAAAACTTAATGTCCCAGAGAGACAATTTGCTTTACAGATAGTAATCCGATACAAAAACAAAGCAGTACACACAGCACAGCATTGATGACACAATGGCATGACATCCAGGGTTATAATGTGTTTAAAAATGTAATAAAAGATGGAAAAAAGGACAGTGTGTACCTATAGTGCTACATTCGATGAGATTCAACCTTTTTATTGATGGAAGCATCTGAAACTCAAGATATAAAGGATGTTGAGGGTCCAAAACAGTAGTCTTCTTTGCCTTTGAGGTGACCATGGAAGTTTATTTTGAAAAAGACACTATGTAACCAGCAAAAACTGACATATCCCTAACCGTCTAAAACTGACGCTTTAGGGGTACCTAAAAAGCATTGCAGGTTGACGTGTAGGGTCACTGACAAAGCATCTGTATTTGATTAGTTGGGAGTGAGAATGTGTTGCCTGTGTCTTAATGTCCACTGCCTTTTTCTCCCCTCACCCCTGTTTTTGTTTTTAATTTTTAGGCGAAACCTGAAAACCGTAGGACATTTATTTTGATTTTCTAATGAAATGCATCGAAGAAAACTGAAATAATTTAAGAAATTAAGCAGAAGATTTTTTTTTCCCCAGAGTCTTTGCCGCACAGCACCATTTGTTTAGAAACACTTTAAAAATGCAACGACAAAATCACACGCAAGCTTTTAAAGTGTATTTCTTGTTTCATCACAGAAAATGGCAGAGCTAAACAAGTTTACTGCGGAGCATAGGGAGGAGGCGGGGTCGGACGGGGAAGGGGACGGTCCACAAGAGCCTGCTGGTGAGATCTCCAGTGAACTCATTGTCCAGCAGGTCCGCACAGTGGACCAGGACGGTAACCTGAAGGTCGTCTACCCATCAAAGACCGACCTCTCCAATGACATCAGCAACTTGACCGTCATTTGGTAGCCGTGCTATAAATAACCCCTGATGTTTACACTCATTCACACGCTACATGAAGTAATTGTAACAGATTAACGTTGTGGGACATTAAGGCTAAGGTTTGACAATGGCAACAAAATTAAATCATTTTACTTCAGGGAGCACGGGAAATCTGATCCTTTAACATTTTTTTCATGATTGTGTTGCCTGTTGAAGAATGTTAACATTTCTGATTAATGCACAGGTTTTTGGACGGCATGTGGTAAAATGTTTAAAAAATAATAATTTTGCAGAAAAACCATTAGAATGACAAACCATATGTCCAAATATCCTTATTTTTCTATTATTTACAAATTAAAGAAAATTGTCCGTTGGTAAAAAATAATCTTGCTCAATTTATATTTTAACTTGGACTTGTCTGTAGAACTGAAACATTTCTGTGACTATTTATCAACTTAATGATCCCTTTAACCTGCATCAAATAACATCTGCCTTAGACTAAATAAAAGATACTCCTGTTTTCAGTCACTTTGTTCATATGCCACACACAGTGTTTTGCATTTCATTGAAGGGTCTGTAAATGTGCGTCTTCTTTGTTCAGCTGTTGTAGCTACAGCTGCTAATGCTAACTACCAAACTGTCACACACAGTCACTCAGAACAATCAGGTTGGTTTAGATTCAGATCTCTCCATTGAAGATTTAAACCTCTTAACAACCTGTATGGGCAAACTATTCCATACTGGTTTCTTTTATTTGGAGCAGGACTCTACAGTTAGTTTTTACATTTCTTGATTCAGTATATGACACTGTCAAGTATTTAATTTAATGCACTTTTATTGTGATATGACTGAAATTCAGTAGGTTAAGGAGTTGGTGCAGTGGTTCCCAACCTCCTCCTATCATTAAGGAAACTGAAGACCCCTGACTAAGTGACATATTTTATGGATAGCATAGAACAGCTAATCTTAAGATACAATTAATCTAAATGTAGTAAGCTAACTGCAGGGCATTTGTGTAAAACGAGGCACACAATAGAATAAAGGCCATTTGGGTATTAAAGAAAAAGAAAATAAACATTGTTTGGGTAAAAAAAAAAAAAAACTCACTGAAAGCCACTGAAAGAGCTCAGAGTAGCTCATGTTTACACATATTGATTGAAACTTCCTTGACCATGGAAATAACATGTTGGAATTCTTAATAGTTATGAATCCGGTACAGCATTCTGGTAGTTTTTATTTTATTTCTTAAGCCAACGAACAAAATGCATTTCATTCAAAGTATGTGTATTGGGATATGACTCAAATTTCAGTAGATTCATGCACTGGAGTCTGGCTTGTATTATCTACGGGATCTGCAAAGAAATAAAATATAAAATTCAGACAAAAATAATTCAAGCAACTGTCAAGTACTGCAGATAATTTTAAGATACTTACACTCGCATATGTAAGCTGCTTCCAGGTACTTGTAAGTGCCGCGGCAGGGGTCGCCAAATACTGAGTTGAGCACGTTGACAGTGCAGCTGTTTCTTCCATTACAGCTGTAGATGCAGAGAAACATGATGGAATACAGTACATATATATATATACACACAGTGTTTGCTGGTAGATATCATGATTTTTGCAGATTGCAATGGGTGCAGCATAACACACAAACACAACCAAATGTCCGTGTATTTTTTGTACATAATGTGTGCCTTGGCCCTGGATGTTCTTTGTGCATGTCTACCCTCTTTTATCCCCTTTCTTGTCAGTTTTGATGTTCTTTTAGCAGAGATTGTGCAGCTGTACCTTTCAGCAACTTTGTCAGTGGGTCTTGAGCAGGTGACGTTTTCAATCTGATTGGAAGGCCGTTGGTAAGAGCAGGTGGTTTGGTCACGGCGTCCATAGTCAGCACCATACACAAATATCACCTGTCCTACGTCTGTCCGAAAGAGCAGGGACAATCAAAGAATACAGAATTGTAGCTAAGAGTTAGTTAGATCAGATTATTTGAAAATGTAATTATGCTTATGCTTATCATATTAATTCACCGTAAATGCAAAAAACAGAGAAAAAAACATTACCACACTTGAGGTGTGCCACAGAGCCCTCACAGGCAGACAAGTGAACTGTCAAAGTGACATGAGTGAATAACATTAGACTTTACACAATAATGTATGCAGCTTTTTAGTTACATGCAGGCATGTGACTTACTTGCTGGGAAGCAGGTGTAGGTGGTTTCCAGGTATTTGTAAATGCCGCGGCAGGGATCTGATATGGCACGGACAGTGTTTATGTTTAGTTCACACTCCTTCTTGCCATCACACCTGTAGGAAACACAAAAGGAGCATTTTTTGGGCACAAAGCAAAACCGCACTAAAACGAGAGAGTCAGAGATGTTACTGTTTAATCCCCACACTTTAAATGCAATATGTAGTGTGAAATGTAGACTTGAATACAGGAAACCCATTGTGTGTTTTTGTATGAGGGGGGCTTTAATGATAGAACAGAAATAGCATGAAATGGGGAGAGAGAGAGAGAGGGGGTAACATGCAGCAAAGGGCCAAGGCCAGAATCAAATCCTCGGCCGCTGCAGCAAATACACAGCCTATGTACATGGGGCACCCGCTCTATCCCCTGAGCCACCAGGCGCCCCTCTTTATGTATTATAACAGTATAATGTCAAATTAATTTCTCTGCACTATGTTTGGTGAGAAAATATTTTGGACCAGGGATTGTATGGGGGATTGTATGTAGGGTCTGTCAATAGATTCAACCTAGTCATTTTAGTCTTTCAGTTTCACAAAAGAAATCTGCTGTAAAATGAATTAATCCCTATACAACGCAACTGGAAAATACAATGAGTCTGTGTCTCAAGGTGCATTATTAAGAGACTCATTGCCAGAAGTAACCACAGAATACATAATATATATATATATATATAATTAAAATTAAAATGTGTTACTGACACTTCAACACAATTAAGGATAGGAACTAATTTTATACAATTTCAATATTTGATTGATAACCAATGTAGGAAGAACAATTATGCAACTGCCAACTCACTGATAGTAACAAGTATTATAATAACCAACATAAACCACAATGTTATGAACAAGCACATTACTAACACTACCAAAAAGTGCCTTTTATGTTGTAGAACATGCATAAAACAGGGAACTTAACAGCAGCCTACAAATTTCTTAGTCCAGTGCTAGGCATCACGGGCGCTGTGGGCGTCCTATAATATATTTTTATCCTGTGATTGTTCATGTAATGTGTACCTTCTTTTGACCACGTCCACTGCGCCCTCTTGAGCGCAGTTTGTATTGGCAAGCTGTCTCGATGGTCTTCCCACACTGCAGGTCTCATTGTCTGCGCGTCCATACAGCACTTCCTGAACAAAGATCACTCCAAAGTCTGTTACACAACGAGGGACAGATCAGAGACCAGACAGAGAGTGCCACTCTAAAGAAATGACTTTAGGAATAATGTCTAATCTTTGAATGTTGACCGAGTCATACATTTCTAAAAGCTAATCTGGTGTGAACATTTTTCTCACTTTTCTCCTGTCTAACATGAACATCATAATGTTGCTTTAGATGAGACAGAAAATCAAAGCTCACCTATTTTTCTGGGGTTTAAGGGTATTTCAACTTGCGATGGCATAACTATAAAATTTCTGCCACAAAGGGTCTCTCAGCCAAAACCATAGGCTGTAAATAAAGATATACATCATATCTTTATAGCCTATACATATTTACACATATTTGTGTATAGACTATGGTCGTAACAGTGACAAAAGAATTTGATGTCACGAAGTAGCGTGGGATCATGGGACTTGTTGTCTTCACTGTTTGTTAACTGCCGTCACTGATGAAAATTTGTTCGACGTGACACACGGGAATCACATTCACTGAGAGGTAAATGTATTTTATTTAGATTTATTTATGTTGTGTTTAGTCACGTGACGATTTATTCTAATGAAACAGCCATAAGTGCAAGCATTAGTTCGGCTTATGCAGTTTTTTTTGCAATATTTTACCGAACGTATTAGCTTGTTGGCTAGCATAAGCTGCTAGAAACGCCCAGTATTGAGCTCTAAACCCCGGACACCTGTTAGCATGTCATTTGTTCCCTCGTCTCAAAGTAAGTTGTTTTTTTGAATGTGTTTTTGGCTCGAAGCATTAACAAGATCTGTGGTTAATGAAAGCTTAAAAAAGACTTAAGCGTTTACGGCATAAAATACGTTAATTAATACTCCACTTATCAATGTTTAAGCCTATATGTGTCTTAAAAAAGGGGGTTGCTAACAAGTGGCTAAGTGAGCCGACAAAACTTCACCAAGCAAAACTTTGATTAACATGACTTGACAGCCTTGTAGATGGCAACGTACCCGTAGTTTTTTTTTTTTTTTTTACCTCTGTTATTAGGTTAAAAATTCCTGAAAGTGTTGTTCATATGTGGGGATTATCTTTCTGAACAAAACGAATAAGTATCATAAACATTATTAATTTCTGTAATGATCCAAAATCCAATGGGAAAATCCCATAGGCTTTTGGAGGAGGGAACCAGGGTGATGTTACCTTTTGGGTTTGCCATCCGTGGAGCACTCTATTATGTTAAGCCAGATTGATATTTAAAGGTTAAATCATGTTACCTCAATAAATTAGGCCTCTGCTGTGTTGCAAAATGGCATGCAGTTAATGAAAAATTGTGGTGTGTGGCAGAGATATGCTGAATTCTTGTTACAAGAGAGGATAAAGTGTGTATGACGCCACTGACAGGCAACCAAATGAGTCCCACCATCACCTTCAATAAAATGACATATTTCTCTGTGTTTGAACATTGAAGTATTTGGTGTAATGGAAGTACACAAATCAATATAAGATATAACATAGGTCTTGTTGTAAATAATTTGTAAATGTCGCATATTATGTCTTTAAATGTACAACTCATTGTGGACACAAAGACTTTTAGAGTTCAGTCATACCGCAGCTCAGGCGCTGGACATTCCCACCATTGCCACAGGTGACAACTTTCTCCGTGGAAACAACTAAAATAACACATATGAGAGCACAAGTTGAGTTAATTGTGTTTTGAAGCCACATACGGTATGTAGAAAATAAATGCAAGCATCATAATTATCACATTCACCTGTTGTCATGACCAAACATGTTGTCGCCAGCACTGGAAGAGAAACATAAATGTCAAATTGTGTCAGAAAAACATTACCAAAAGTTACAAAGTCTTACAAAAAGAAATTGTTTATTATTTATTATTGTTATTCTGCTGTGTCAAAGTAGAAAATGGATTTTTCATAGCAGGCACTTTGACTTGTTCAAGCAGGAAAAGGACAGGTGGTGCTAATAACATTAAAAATGGCTCAGTTTTGTCCTAGTAGGCCATGGCAGTGCAACAAACATGCATCATAACTTGGCCTTACTCATGAAGGCCTAATAGAACACAGCTACACAGTAACCTGGATCGACATTGTCTTTCTTGTGCTGTGTTCAGACACCCTCACAAATGTTTAAACCTTTGAAATCTATGCCAAATGGTTTGCTTTCTTTTGAAACATGGGGGAAAAAAGCAGAGCAACATGGCAGGCACTGTTGCAAATTGCAAGAATTTACAGGATTTGGAAAATCATTTGTTTTAAAAAGCTAGGGATAAATATCCAAAAACTATAATTATCATTATCATTATTAAATATTTAAAGTTATTATCATTTATTAAGCACTTTTTTCAGGTGTTTCCTTGTGTTTTTTCTTCTTTTTTTCTTGAATTTTTTGCGTCACTTCTTTAGTTTCTCATTGCTGTCCATTTTCTATGTTTTAGTAAATGTGGAATATTATTATATTATTATGTTTTCTTACTACCCATAACTCAGACAATAATTTGATTGTACGTACAAAATGCACATTTATTTATACATTTCAAGAGCTGCGTCATGAGGACTGGTTGGTTGTGTTTTTCTGGCCTGGCTCTTGGTCCCTGTCTCCTTGTGATGTGCCATCCTCGAACCATCCACTAGATGCCCTCAGACTCACCTGATATTCCCTCCCATCCACAAACCTGTTCCCACTTTCCTCCTACGTCTATACCAGCACATTTCCACTTGTTCTCTAACAGATTGCCTTATGCACTCTTCACTGAGCAACCTTGCCTTGGAGTACTGCCCTAACTTTGAACGCCTGCCTTCTTTTGCCTGCTCACAGCCTGGTTACATTGGCCTTTCTCTGTTCAGTTGCATGATTTCAGTAAGGAAATTCTTCTTACCATTCGGTCTTAAGAGTCCTATTTTTGGGGCCGTGTCCACCAAATTGTAACACATAGTGCAGAACAATTTTCTTTCAGTGATTGTTACTTCCAGACATAAGTTTTGAACATGATCCATCAGATATTTGTCATCATTTGTCATCATCACGGCAACAGATGTTTAGTAATCAGAAATGCAAACACGACAATGTTTGAGGTGTAATGTGTCAAACTGAAAAAGCACTGCTTCACAAAAGTTATTGCTGGCAAATAGTGAAAAAAAACCCCAAAACAAAACGGTGTTGATCGGAAATAAACCCTTTGTTGGAAAAAACAGAAAACACAGCATCTAATGGGACAGGTTTAAAGTTATTAATATGGAAAATATGCTCATAAAGTAGAATATGTTATTTTCAGTGGCCCCTTGATGTGCCTAAGAAAGTTTTTTTTTACTTTCTCACTCAGTAGCAATATATATGTGTTGGGTTGACTTTAATCAGATATATTAACTTTGAAACCTGACCAAAATAGCTTGATTTCATCCAAAACTTGGAGGGAAGGTATTGAGCAATGAAAAAAGAAATGACCCAAAAAAATTAGCAAGAAATTTGTGAAAAGTACAATCAAATAACCTGAAAATTAGTTTTACAGAAATAAAAAATAAAACAAGGAAATGACCTGGAAAAATCATTAAAATGTATAATTCTGTAGCATAATATTAAGTAATTATGAGAATTAAAAATAGTTTTTTTCCCCTAGACATTTTTCACTTTTTTTATATCTTGTAATTTGTGGAACATTTCTCATTGAGTCGCCCATTGTCTTTTTCCCCTTTTTAAAAAAATTGTATTAAAGAAATCGCACCAATTTGCCCAGAGGTTTAAATGCTTGTTAAAGGCGTCTGAAAGCAGCACAAGAAAAACAATATCACTCCAGGTTTCAAAAAGTTAAAGCTTTTAGCTTCTTTAGCAAGACATCTCGAATCTTACCTAATTTCTAATTTTAAATGAACCCACACAATTACTGTTAATTGTCATTTGTGTACTCACACAGAGCGGTGGTGAAATGGAGCATGATGTTAGAGGACCGGCCTGAGGAACAGCGGGACTGATGGATGCTGGAGCAGATAAGCCTGTGTTTCTTCTGTCTGGTGAGGATCTGTCTTTGCCTTAAATACAAAACAATGGCTTGATCTTGCACAATTGGCTCCCATTCAGCTATGCAAAAATGTAAAGAGGAATGTAAACTAGAATGTCTTCTTTCTAAAGGTGTAACAGTGATGAAAGAGGACAGTGACCAGGATGATGAACCAGAGATTTCTCAACATGCTGACTCCAGTTACGGAAATGTCACAAGGTGAGTTGTGCAAAAAAAAGAACGAAAAAGTTAAAGTGAAATGTCAGAAGAAAATGGGTGTTCACAAAGTGCATTACTTGTTGCGTGGTGATGTTGGGATATGTCGTCAGCCTATTGAGAGATGGTTTTTCCAGCCTGACAACAAATTCAGTCGTTCATAACCTCACACTTTTTACATTTTCTTCGTTGAAGGACAGCTCCCGATCTTTTAGATGCATATAGACCTGGAGTAATTTTTAGGTTGTATTCTTGTGTGACTATTTGGTCTACCTACTGTATATGTCGCTTACCCTCCTCACAAAGGGTGTAGGTTTGTATTTAGGGTTTAGGTTCTCCCCATGTAATTTTAAACATCCATTACAATATTTATGTATCAATTTTTGCCTTGTCTGCATCAATTTATGGCCAAGATATCTTAAATTTTGTTGAAATAAAAGTCCTCTGCTACTTTTATGTTTTTATTGAAAACAAATGCATACTCTAAATATTAAGGCAGATGTGCCCCCTGTATCTACTCTCAGCAACTTGTGACAATCAGTTTTGCTTGGTTAGCAATGTCTTCATCCATTAGATTAACCGGTTTTCTAGCTAACAATAACATGTTCTCAGTTACTGCAAACTGACAAACAAAAGGAATTTTTGCATTGTTATTTTGTCTGTATACTTCCTGGAACACTATTGTTATTTTTTTGTCTCTGGACTTCCTGGAAGACCATGAAAACATCAGACACTGAGAGTCACTGCAGTAGAGCTTTGCTTGTGCCCGTTTCTTCAGATTTTCTTTTAATAATCATCAGCACTATAGCCATATATTAATCACAAACTGACAAGACACGCAGAACTGATTGAATGTATAATTTAATACATGTTTATTGTGTTATTTCAGTACATTTACAGAGACTCCTCTGGAATGTTAATGGGATCTGCAAAAAAAATAAAAAGGTCTGATGAAAAATTCACTTATGATAAATCCGAGTGACTGCACAACATGTGTTATTGCAGGATGGTTAAAAAATGCATTTTACTCTTAATAAGCACATATCATTGTGTCCAAATTGAGAGCCAATCAAACTGAACTAAAAATATAACACTTTTGGATTAAGGATGGATTAAGAATTTAAGAATTTTATTTATTTATTTTTTTTCATTTCAAATATACTTATTTGGGCATGTTATGTTATGTTCAATCAATCAAACAATCAAACTTTATTTATGTAGCGCTGATAATTCCCACCCAACTGGCCTTTAGGATACTTACATTCGCATATGTAAGCCACCTCCAGGTACTTGTAAGTGCCGCGGCAGGGGTCTGTAAACACTGAGTTGCTTGCTTTGATATCGCAGCTATTTTTCCCATCACATCTGTGGAGACAGAGTGGCATTGTGAATACAGGCTTGATTACACCATGATTCTGACTGAGCTGACAAAGAGTGGGCAACTGTACTTGTCAGAAACAACGCTGGTTGGGTTTGAGCATTCAGTATTTTGGATCTTAGTGGCTGGCTGTTTGTAAGTGCATGTGGTCTGGTCTCTGCGTCCATAATCAGCGCCATAGACAGTTATAACCTGTCCAACATCTGGCAAGAAGAGGCAGGAGAGTAGGGAAGATTATAGCATTTAGAGACATGTAACCAACGACCAAAGTAACATATTGACGATTAAAGTGGCATGAAAATACAGTAAATCATGCGTTTTCATTGTAATGCACCAAACACACAGAGGAGAATATGTGATCTTACCACAATGCAGGTGTGCAAAAGAGTGCTCACATGTCACCTGGTGAACTGTCAAAATAACATGATATACATTACTGCATTATTAAAACCCAGCTGATGCACTTTTTAAATGAAAAGTCACCCCTCCTCTTGTGATCTTCAAATCAGATCACACAAATAAAAACAGTGCAATTTAGGTTTATTCCATTGTTGAATTACACACTCCATGGGAACATAATACTTCCTGTTTGAATCACCCAAAGCTCTCAAAGCAGGGCCAAAAAGCTTAAAGGGATAGTTTTGATCTTTTGAAGTGGGGTGGTATGAGGCACTTATCTATCATATTACCTACTGTAGATGGAAGTCAGTATGCCCCTAGTTTAGAGAAGCAGGCTGAAGTACTGACACAAAAGCTAAGCAATGCACTGCTTTGAAGGGGGGCAGTTGCAAAGCAGCAAACATTTTTTAGCCACTTAAAAGCTCACACCCCCACAAATATATATATATGTAAGTATATAAGTGTACGTTAAATTGATTTAAAAAATGTGTGCTTTATTTTGACAAAGAGCCATTTCCAACAGCCTCAGTTCCCCATCAATGTTTTCACTAAAGCCACCAGACTCCATTGACAAAAACAGTAATTTTGGCACACTGAACACGTGAACTGCTGGTCTAAGACTTCCTCGAATAGTTGGTTTTCTGTATTATTGTGTGACTTTGGTGAATCAGAACTAACCCTTTAAACACCAAAGTCTTACAATAAGACAAACACACTAAATAATTGAGGCAGTGGTAGAGCAGCAACTCTTGTGTTCAGTGATGTGAAATGACTGTGTTTCTCCATGGAGTCTGGCTTTGAAGAGACTGTTTTAACAGTTTCAGTTTCCTGTTGGAAATCGCTGACAGCAAGGTAAGCATTTAAAATATTCCAAAGGTAGTTCACACTTAAACTGAAACTGCTTTTTTTTAAGGCGGCTAAAATAAATCACTGAAGTCCAGTTTTTTTACTATACATTTTTTGACAGTAGGCATAAAATGTCCAATGCAACAAGCCATGCATGAAAATCTTGACAAGTTGGCAAACAGAAACTATATCGCTATAAATAAAGTAGTGAAAAATATCAGGTTGGGCTTTGCAGCTTTAGTTTCATGCAGACATGTGACTGACTTGCTGGGAGGCAGGTGTATTTGGTCTGTAGATATTTAGAGGTGCCTTCACAGGGATCAGTTGTTCCAAAGATATCCTTGCTCACTTCACACACCCTTTTTCCATCACACCTGCAGGAAGAACATAAAACAAAATCACAACAAAACACTACAGTGTTGTGACTTTGTGCCATGCAAAAGTCCAATCTCTTCCTCGTTCTGCAATGAATCAGTCACCTTTTTTCAAAAGGAAGCTGAAGAATACACTTGATACTTAAGCAATATGCTTCTGAAGTAATGCACTCAGCAAGTGTGTTTTAAGATGTGTATCTATCAAGCATTGATGACAGCAGCTGCTTGTAATATTAACTGCAGTAGAAATGTTTGTACTATTTTTTGGTCTGGTTAAATGTTTTTTGTTTCTTAGTTGCTTCATTTAGAACACATATAATAAAGAACAGTATACTTTTATTCTATGATTGTACGGTACATGTAATGTGTACCTTTTCTTAAGGACATTCACTGTGCCTTCTTGAGCACAATTTGTATCCACAAGCTGTTCCTGAGGTATTCCCTCACTGCAGATCTCACTATCTGCACGTCCATACAGTGCTTCTAGCACACTGATCACTCCAATATCTGTTACACGGCAAAGAAGGAGAAATTAGGAAATGGGTCACTGTTGAACCGCATTCTGTGACCCATCACAATCCATGATCTAGCCCCTAAACCCTAACCACTGTCCAACTCACAGAACTCAGTGATTTTTAAGGATGTCTGGTACTAGGTCACAGAATCTGACAAGGTACAGGTTTTGGTGTTACGCTAATGATCACCTTATCTTGAAACTTACTGGCAAAAAAAAAAAAATCATGGCAGCAGATCAATATTTATATCATTTTTTCTCATACCTTAACAACAGTTAAAATAGAAACTAAACAATCAAACCAGCACTTTAGTGCTACTAAAATTCATATAAGCAGTGTTGTAGTCAAAACATTTCAGGACATAGAGGCATACCACAGCTTAGGCGCTGGACAGTGTCAACATTACAAGTGATAACCATCTCTTTGGCCACAGCTAAAAACAGATATGGAAGAATTAGTTTAACACAAATGGCATATATATATAAATGTATCCAAGCATCTTCATAACAAGCACAAAAATATTTACCTGGACTTACAAGCAGACAGGTCGCTGCCAGCACTACAAAAGAAACAGAACTCAAGAGAATCAAAGGGATCTCATTTCACAAAATCACTGTCCAAAATGTACTTAATGAATAGAAAGCATTATTTTTATAACCTTCTTTTTATTATTATGGTCGTCAGTATACTCACAGAATGTGATGCTGAAGCGAAGCATGTTTTTACAGGTCCAGTACTCGGTGAGCAATAAGACTGATTGTGGTAATTTCATAAGTGGTAAGTGATAATACACACTCACTATTTATTCATTTGGAAGTGGGGCAGTCTGTCATGCAAAGCAAACCTGAACTTTGCTCCTGTGGCTCCTATTCAACTGGCTGGAATTTCCCAAATTTGAAAGGAAACAGGCACACATACAGGGAAACGAAGGAAGATATGTGAGCGGAGCTGCAGTCTAATAAAATATTGGCTATTCCTACTTTTTCTTAGCTATGTCAAAATAAGAGATACATTTATTTAGAATAACATTTAATACTCAATTGTAATGATTGCCATATTCTACTATGTGTTACATGGAAGTGTGTACAGTGTGTGGTTACAGTTTTGGCTACAAAAACACTACAGGGAAAAGATTTGGGGTTAAATATAGGACCTATTTGTGATAACAGTCTGATCTACATACAATACAAACAGTTTATACCATAAAAGATTATATGTTTTAAACTCTCTGTATTTCTGCACGACAGGGTTGAGTCATTTTGTTGTTGTTTTATTTGAGTAGGGTTGAATTTTGGTTGAAATAAGGCGTTATACTGAGTGGTGTGCTTGCTGATTTGTTTATCTATCTGCAGTTCACACAAGAAAAGTACAGGTGTCACTACCAACATTTTATGAGCTAAATTCAGTTTGCGGCTTCATTTTCAGGGTCCTGGTATTGTCCTGGTTCACTCAAGATATCAATATCTGTGTTTTACTTTACTACTATGATAAGTCAGAATGATGTAAAATGGCCCATTTTAACTATATAATAATGAAAAATGTATTATATTGCACTGTTTAAAACCAGGTTTACATAGCACTGCAAAACAAACTTTGCAGTTCTGGATACTGCAAGATAAACAAGAAAACAGTGTATTACAATTTGTCAAGATGCCAAGAGACAAAACAGTGGATGATTTGTTTGAGCTGGTTGAAAGCAGGGCGTAGTTTGGCAATGTCATTGTATTAACTGAGAGAAACGACTGAATAACAAACCTGAGATGTCTCTCAAATTACACTGGGAATTAAAGTGCTAATGTAAAATTTCCAAAATCTAATTTAAGGCCAAGACAGGAATTTTGCTTTGAAAATCATAATACATTTGGGCAATAATATAATCTCCTTAAGAATATTATGTAAACATGCTAGGGTTGTCCCTTGTCTCTGCTTCTTTTCTCATTGGCATTTTATCCTCTTGCAGTCACTATAAGAGCACAGTTTATTATAGGGGGTGTTCTGGTTGCACAGAAAAAGGATGTCATTTTATGCAGATGATATTATGTTGTATTTGACAATGTGCTGTCATTGCTCCTTGCCCTTTGCACCCTGCAGATGAATATAGATTCATCTCTGGATACAAAATTAACACACACAGATGTGTGACAGGAAGTATTTTCTCCTCCTTCGCTGGGAAGGACTTTGTTTTAGAACTAGATCTGTGCCTCAGAGGTACTGTAATATTCAAAGCAGACTGGCAAGAATTATTTCAACCATTTGTGCGTTCTTAAAAATGTGAGAGTGCAATACACTTATGAGCTAAAAGGCTTACCTTCAAGACAGAATAAAATATAGCACATATAATATCTGAGTTGAGATCAACAAATTGCCTGTCCATAGTATAGAAGAAGCTGCAAGTGCAGATTAGGAGTCATGTGCAGGACTTGTTTTGGAAAATGTGATGCTAAATGAGAGTCGGAAAAACAACTTCAGGCGTACAGAAATCACAATGTTCTTGTCATGATGACAACTTGCAGCAGTATCAACCAAAGCGGGAATAAAATGTGCCCATCAACAATGTTCTGTTGGCGCCTACATGTCTGAGGGTGAGGCATGTAAGGGGTTGCAGTGGTTTGTCAAAAAAAAGGTTGTTGTTGTAACCTGACCGGGCCGTGGAAAATCCAGTTAGCGTTTAAACTGTATTGATTTTTCTAGTTCAGAAAAAAAAAGAACCTTTGCAGCTTGGGGCTCTGGGAGATTTTGGTGATGAAAAGGTAGAAAAGTTAGGAAAAAAATAGAGTTTTTTGTGGCCTTTGGAAATCAGAAGGATTTTTTCAGCAGTCAACTCTTATAACTGAAACACATCTTTAAAAAAAAAGTCACCAAAACGTTTCTCACCAATACATTATTCACTAAACTTGACAGTGACCCTGGATAACTCTCTTTTCCATGCAGCTTATCAGCGTTCACAAGTCAGTCACATGTAGTTCTCATCAACAGATACAGAGTGCAGTATTAAATATAAAATTTAGCTTCATCCATGTAAACATTTTACAACTTTCTTGTATTGTTTAGGGTCTGTAAATAAATCAGGAAAAAAATGAATTGTGTTATTTCATATTTATTATATAGTCTTGTAATTTTACACACCGTTTGTGCTTTGTACCTTAAAGGTCCAGTGTATAGTGTGTGTAGGATTTAGTGGCATCTAGCGGTGAGGTTGTAGACTGAAACTTCTCCTGTGTGCCAAGCATGTAGAAGAACTTTGGTGACTGAAGCGAAAAAGCCCGATCTAGATCCAATATTTGATTTGTCCATTCCAGGCTACTGTAGGGCGGCATGGCAGACTCCATGGAAGAGGACCCACTCTGTATGGACTGTAAATATAAACCGCTCATTCTAAATGAATGAAAACACAACCTCTCTTATTGTTTAGGTGATTATTAACTAATGAATATATGCATATTTTATACAGTTTCTACAATTAGATGCCCCTAAATCATACATACTGGACCTTTAACTGAATTATTACCCATCATGCCATGCAGACTGATCTATTATGAGAATATGGTCACATAGCTTTGATTAGTTCTAGCAAATAATTCAGGCCAATTAATTATTTAATTACAGCAAAGTATATCTATATGTATATGGGATAATTGAATTAATTGAAATAGGTTTTCTGGCAAAAAATGTTTACAAGCTTTAAGAGAGAAAACAAGTCTATGAATCTATGGCCATGCTATAGGTTCTGTGAGGCTGTTCAGGATATTAGAGATAAACATATGTGTGGAAAAGTGTGTATTTATCTGAGCAACTGGAATGCAAAAAAAAAAAATGTTTAACTTAAACTTAGTAAATGAGTTACTCGTGAGAATATGATCAGTAAAAAGGGCACCTTTTTGTTTTCTTTGATTTTTAATGTAATGCTTTGATCTAATTTATTCTTTATTATGTGCATTCCTCTTGGAAAATTGCTAACAAAGACAGAAATAAACCACCACAAACAAACAAAAATGAATCCATTTTTAGTTTTGCAGAGCCCCCTGGTGGCAGTGGAAGAAAAATAAAAAAACTCAACAGAAGTGAGTCAAAAACACTATCTATACTGGTGTTTGGAGATTTGAGTTTAGTCAAGATGACTCACTGAGTCACTGGAGAGCTCAGTGCATTAGAGTGACTGTAGCACTGTGTGTGTTGGAGCTGGACTAGGAAGCTGATGAGCCAAAGAATATAAAATGCTTTCTCTCTCAGCGGGGTGACAACACCATTGAAGTCTTATGCATATTTAATTATGCAGGAAAAATGGGAGGCACAATTAACTCTCATAGGTGACTCTAATCTTTTATATGGAGAGTCTTTCCTTTTCTCCACCCTCATTTTCACAAAATAACTCATGAAAAATCCATTTTGTTGAAAAAAATCAATATAAGAGGACTTGAAATAAGAGTCTTTTATGTCAACTTGCAGAATAAAAATTGAACATTACATTGATTGTCTGTTCTTGAAATTTGACAGCTGCTGTGATGACAAGACACAAAGTATACTTAAAAAATACCTTACCTAAACCTCATTTTCACAGTACATAAATATCTTTCCAAGATGATACCTTTACCCAAAAAGTTAATTTAGAAAAAATGTTAACACACAGTAAGACGTAATAGAAATGTACACTAAGACATGATTGTTAGTCTGTGAAAGAAAACCACAATTTAGCTATTTCATACACTTAGCAACTCTGCTGAGGCACAATCCCCACAAATTACAGCCATGTCGTACGGCAGTGAAACAAATTATCATTCCCTGAAAGTGAAACAAAAATTTTCACATTTGTACTCTGCAGATCGCTACGCTTGGGTTTGAAAGTGGAGAAGTTTGCGAAGGAAGTTAAAGGAGCCCGGCATTTGCTTGTAGAGCCCTTTTGCAGAGTTTTGGGAGACTTCATGGTTAACCTGGAAATAAGCACAATCAATTATCAGATGTGTCTATGGTTAAATTAAAAAGCTCTAAATGGTAAAGGGGATTCAATAGAACACCGGCTAGTTCTGCTGGTGTAATAAGAGAAGCTCACCATCATCAACATTGTTACCAAGTCATTGGTAGCAGCATTTTCCTCAAGGATACTGTCCAGTGTTTCGACGTACCAGGAGCCCGACTGGGTGTCTCGCCAAGAAACGTAACCTGTGTTTGTCACAATAGGATATAGAAAGACATGTATAGTCAAGTCTATGCGACTGTACTGTAAACACAGATGCATGTATACAACACACACACACACACACACACACACACACACACACACACACACACACACACACACACACACACACACACACACACACACACACACACACACACACACACACACACACACACACATATACCGGGGAAAGTAGAGTAGGACACCAGAATGTCACTCGGAGTGGGCAGTGAGGCTCTAGCATCCGGTTCATCTGACATGCTGAGAGAGTCGCTGCTAGATGACATTGGAATGGCGTCTGTCTGATCATCGGCTCCACCGATGGCTGGTTTAACCTCATCTGGGGACACCTCAAAACCTGTGTCTCTTTCACCTCAAGGACAAAAACAAATGCTTCCCTATGAGACCACTTTAAGTGATTTTACGCAGGCTATGTTACTTGTTCAACAGTAAATTCAATGTTTGTTACCTCCTCCGCAGGCCTGAATGAAGAAAAGTTTGGGTTTGCCCTGTAGAGATGGACAGTGCTGCCCGTTTAGGTAGTTTGTGATATGCTGAACAGGAACAAACTGTCCATCCACACCGTACACGGCACCAGGGAAGCGGTTGTGACTCACCTATGAGCATAAATATAAGCGTATAAGTCATTGTGATCTGAACTTTTAGCAGGTCAGAGAGGATGGTGTTTTCTGAGGAAAAAACATACAGGACTTTTCTTACCTCAGTCCCATGGGACAGCATGATAACCACACAGCAGTCATACTGTGAATGGTCTTTCTTCGATAAAGCTGACAGTTGATGTTTGATTTGCTGAAATGCAGTGATAAAAGTTAGCTTTAAAACTCTGAACTCCAAAGTTTTATTTGTGTTGTCAGGCACAGAGGCAAAAGAAAAGCCTCTTACTCTTTGTTTCAGGTTTGTCTTAACTTCCACAATGAAGTTAAGTGCCTTGAATCTTCTCTCCAGCTTGTCACAGTCTATGTTTGACCCTTTGCGATTGCTCAGCTCGCTCGCGGGTTCAAACTCTACGTTGTTTATGATGAGGCAATGTCCACATGGGCTGGCGTCCATTTTATAGCTCTGATACAAACACAGAAAAAGGGAGACAGAGAAAGAGACATGTAAATATATACTCTGAATTTAGCAACAACTTTTGTCTTTCTGTTGGTTGTAAAGTGTGTGATAAGTCAATGGTGCTTACCTGAATGCTATCCCGTCTAGGTCTTGGTGGTGGCCTCGGTCTTGCGTAATCCCTTTCAGGTGCTGTGACATAAATATCAATATGTGTTAAGCATCAAGAAACTTACCAGCCTGTCACTAGCATGTAAATTAATCACATATCTTACATGGACTGGGAGTAGGGTTGGGTCTCGGTAATGGATGGACAGGGACATCGTTTTGTCTTTGCTTATCAGCATCCACAGGAGAGGCTGTTTAAGAAACAAAGAGCACATACACATATAGGCCACGTGTATTTGTCAATATGATTAGACCAGAGAGTTACAAATCATTGTAATTATTAGCCCAAAAAGAAAAAATACTTAAATATATCATAGTATCACAAACTTACAAGTTGGGAGAGGCAGAACAACAGGACGGACAGACCGAGTTGGTTTTGCAGGTTGTAGTTGAAGTGCTGGAGCTCCACTCTGAAGACGCTCTGCCAAACTGTGCTGATCTGTCTCCTGAAGGCACTCTAGAAATAATGGAAAGGCCCGACTCCCACGAGTCTCCAAGTCCTGGACTAACTGTCTGGCCTGGTCACGTCTAGTCCCAGCATTCTGACAAGACAGAGACACAGTAATGAGTGCTGTTCTAAGTGTAGCCATCCCACAAAGACTTGGAAAAGTGGAATACCACATGAATTATTAATTGGAATATGTTATGTCCATGGCCTAGGAAAATGCAGTCAATATTTGTGAATATGAGCTACTCTGTCTCAAAGCCAGAAACCGGAGAACTGAGTACACTTGTGATTTTAACATGTATAAAATCTGAAACTGCTCCTTAGACAATGGATAGGAGTGGGTTCACAGAATGGTTGTTTTGCTTTTTTATAGACTGAATTAAAAGTTTGTTTACAATAACTTCCTGGTATAAAACCCCCGTGTCAAGCACATAAAATCACACAACGCTGAGCCAAAGCTGTGTCCATAAGTTTTTAGCAGCATAAAAAAGTAATTGTGCTACACTTAGAGTATTTTCACTGCTGTACCTTGACATCAGACAGCCCTTTCGGATGGAGAAATAAAGCTGTTATGTCAAAGCCACTTGACTCTATTGACAAAAACAGTAACATAACATCATAGAACAGGGGAGTTACTGGACTACCACTGCCTACATTAGTTAGTTTGTCAGGAAGAGCAAAGGAAATTTTCCAAATATAAATTTCACTTCAACTGATAGATTTAAACTGACTTTACACACCTCTATCTATAGCCAGGTGTCTACCCAAAACTGTTTTTTTTTATTATTTACACAACTACAGAGTTCATACTCAAAGTAGCTTTATTCTGCTGTAGTTTTCTCACTTCTGAAACAGAAAATGTTCCCATATACTCAGAGCATTCCCCTCGGTGAGCTCAGTGTCATCTAGAAAAGTAGTTCTTAACCTTTTTTGTGTTATGGACCCCTAAATTGATACACATTAGATCAAGGACCCACATTTGATTAGAATTTGCTTTAGCAATCTTCATCTGAAAAGATGCTGGTTGTTAGTTATGTGTATGCCCAGAGGTTTATAGTTGGACGCTACAAGTGAGAAGATAACCATGGAGGAAGTGAAACCTATGATCCCATTTTTCTTGGAACCCCCTGGAACTGCCTCTAGTACACCTGGGGGTCCCCGGACCCCTGGTTGAGTGCCACTAAACTGTAAAATCTTTCCCAAGTCATTGTCTATAGAGCAGCTCCACATTTCATACCTGATGGCATCACATATTTGAGTTTGAGCAGTCTAGATTTAGGATTTAGGACAGAGTTATCCACGTTTGCTTCTATTTTTGGAGTGCCTTAGACGATCGGAATAACATATAGACATTTTTTTAAATGGGCGTAGCTTCCCTTTAACCTGAAACTTGACGCCATGACCTAAACAGCTGTCTTACCTTTATCTCATCGATCATGTCCTGTGTGAAAACACCTTTTTCCAGAAGGCCGTCATAGAGGTCTGATGGGTTCAACTCTTTTACAAGAGTGCTCCTGTTGCTCCGAAGAGTCTTTCTATGACTTTCCTCCATTCTCCATTCAATAATAACGACTTCAGTGAGGGAGACAAAGACGTGTCACAAAAGCTCTAACCTACACCGTTTGTTAAAACTACAGAGATGGTCGGTATCCTAAAAATGAGAACAATTACCCCACTCGTTTATTAAATGGAAATGACACCGTGTTTCTATAAAAATATTAGAAGTTTCCTTTTCATTTCTCTGAACTGTGCTCGGTTGCATTAGCTATTTCCTTGTTTACATCACTGTTGTCTGTGATTGGTCCGCTGAGTGAGCACAGGGGGAAAAAAACAAGGTGCGTTTGATTTCAATTACCGCACGCTGCAGTGTCACAACCGGCGCGCTACGATAGAGTCACACTAAAAAGCGCGACGCGACGGGTAATAAACTGAACACACGCACACGAAGCATGAAGTGTCACCAAATACTCAATCTCCCGAAATGAATTTCGACACTTGGCGCCTCCCCCTCTACTCCTACTTCGCAGCAGCAGGTTGTGAGCTCGTCCTGGAGGAGCTGTGGGATGCTGCCGAACACACCCTGAACATTTAGCTGTCTGTTCACATCAGCGTTCACCGACAAGCTGGACAACATCAAAACCTTCACCAAATATGTGGCGTAGTACCGGCTGACTGCATCTGCTTCAGGTGACTGTAGAGCTGTTTCGTTGAGACAGCTAACCTCCGTAGCATCGCAACTAACCTTAATAAAAAATTAAAAATGCGTGAATGCTTTTATCCTCGAGGAATAACGTTAATGTCACAGCCCAGTGACATGTCAGTCGGATAATGATATTGAAATGTCTGTTGCTTTATTAGTTAGATGACATGAACCACCTAGCTTGCCTAGCTTCTGTGGTTAGCGTGCTATAATGCCATTTTCATTTAGCTATCCGGTTGTTATCATCATTTTTCATCATAACTATGATCACGTCAGTATGGAGGAAAGCCTGTTTGAGATTTGCATGTCAGCTAAAGGCTGTGTCATGATTTCCGCTGTTGGGTTGAATAGTGTTTGCCAGTTGATGTGTGTTTCCTTCTACCTAAACCTGACCCAAACCCTGTAAAGGACTGTACAGAGGGGGGTGGCTGGGATGTGACTTTTTAAATCTTGATCCTCTTCAAAGCTATAAATATTTTTTCCTAATCAATTACCCTCCCTCCACCATTTTTTTGTGTTCACACCAAAGGTTGGTAGTATTGGAACTTATGCAACTAGCAAACAGTGCAGACGTTTGTTATCACAGTAAAAAAAAACACAATTTCACAAGTAAAATGTAAATCCTCTTCGAAAATGATGTGTTGAAGACCTTGAGAAATTTTGTTTTTCCACTTTTTAAGTTCCTGGCTATGAGGAATGATATGATTTTGCAGATTTATAAAGAAAACATGCCTTTCACATCGGCTTGCAGGATTTGGGGTTCAGAGGTTACTTTTTTTTTATTTCTTTTTTTTTTTTAATTTAGTGAAGCAAGACAAAACGTGAGAACTGGCAAGACAAACAAAGCTTAATACATTTGGTGACATGACAGGTTTGTAACAAACAAGAGCAACATTGAAAGAAATTATGAAAAAGTAGAAAAGAGAGAATCATCATAAGGGACAGTCAGTTGCATAGGGTTGCTTTGTGTGTGTACTTAACAGATGTTACTTAAATATAATAATATAAATAGAAAATACCAACATTTAAAGTTTTATGTCCCTCACCTAAACCAAAATAAAAAAAAAACACGTCTATCCCAAGTGCATATTTTTTTGCACCACCCCTTCCCCTCATGAATAATGAATAGTCCCTCACCCTAAACACAAAGGGAGGCGCTTGCATTAACAGGTTGGAAACAGTATTTCATTGGGGAACACATTTTGACACAACACCAGTCTTAAAACCCTCAGAATGAATCCACTAACTTGATGGTGATGGTTCTGCTATGTTCAAGGTTTCTGTGATGGCAGGGTCAAAGATGTCTGTGCCTCTGGCTGTAGTGGTGATCCTCTCAGTGCTGCTGACAGGAGCAACACTTGCTGGGCCTGAGATGGACCCATACAAAATCTTGGGAGTAACCAGGAGTGCAAGCCAAGCTGAGATCAAGAAGGTCTATAAGCGTCTTGCAAAAGAATGGTAAAAATATTTTTAACGTTATACTGACCTGTTTTTATTGACCTCATTTAATTTTTTATCTAATGAGCATTTTCTTCTCAAGGCATCCTGACAAAAACAAAAATCCAGGTGCTGAGGACATGTTTATCAAGATTACCAAATCTTATGAGGTTAGTCATTTTTCAAAATGGAGTTTAATATATTGTGCAGCTTGTGTGTGTGTGTGTGTGTGTGTGTGTGTGTGTGTGTGTGTGTTTTTTTTTTAAAGGGATAGTTCAGATTTTTTTGAAGTGGGGTTGTATGGGGTATTTATCCATAGACACTAATTCTTACAGTACATGTCAGTGTGCGTGCCCCCAGTTTTGAGAGGTAGGCTGGAGTCTGACAGGGAAGCTAAGCAATGTGCTGCTGTGGACCGGGTCATTAACGAAATGCCTTAGCCACCTAAAAAAACAGTGTCAGTCTAAGTGTATGTTATATTGGGAGTATTTTCACTACTTTACCTTTCTTTCACCTTGTTTCGATGGGGAAGCTGTTAACAGCTTCAGTTCCTGTTGTTGCTGTTGTCAAAGCCAGCAGACACCATGGAGAAAAACAGTAATTTTACAAGGTTCATGGAAAACCTGAAAAAGTCACTGAAATTTTCTAATTGCACTTTTTCAGGCCCGGAAATGCCACGAAATTAGTCAAAATCATTGAAAGTTTTGGGAAAGTCATGGATTTTTTTGTGTGTACTGAGATTGTTACAGTAAACGTCTGTGAAAAACCTTTGACTAAATGTAATATAATCGTAAATTGTTTTATGTAGCTGTTGATTTAACGTAGCTTTAATATACATTAGTGTCTGAGGATTTGTTTGCCATCATGTACATTGCATCATTTTCTCCTTGGGTTTGTCTCTCCCTTCTTTTATGCCAGCTAGCTGAAATTATGTTTGAATAGAGTTGAATCTGAAATGTTTGAAAAAATGCTGGGCAAGTGGGGTAAGACAAAAGACATCATTGTCATGACTTTGATGAATCTGAACTAACCCTTTTAAACACCAGAGAAACACAGTAACCTACTTTTTCTCAGTAGAGCCTGGCTTTGAAGAAAGCAATAAAACAGATGAATTTTCACGTAAGAAACCCCTGTCTGACATTAAAGTAGTGGAAATACTCTCAATAGAGCATATCCTAAGGTCTGATGAACTGATATTGATTTTTTTGTTTAGGTGGAATTTTTTTGAGGTTGCTAAAATACATTTTGGTGCTTGCTTAACTTGTTGGAGTCCAAAATGCTCCTCCAAAATGGGGGCATGCCGACTGACATTTACTGTTTGTCATACAGTGGATGGATAATTACCCCGTACAACCCCATTTCAAAAAAATCTGAACTGTCCCTTTAACTGGTATGTGTATTTGAGCTGTGATGAGAAAAGCCAGTAACATACTAATGAGAGCAAGATGTCTGTCATATTAACATTTGTTCAATCCCGAATCTAGATCCTGTCCAGTGAAGACAAACGTGCCAATTATGACCGTTATGGGCAGACAGATGACACCCAACCACACGGCAGCGCCCGCTATGGTCATCGCCAAGACAGCTTTTACTTTGACGAGTCCTTCTTCAACTTCCCTTTCAACAGCAAAAACCATAGGGACTTTGCTGACAGCAAGTACACGTTGCACTTTAACCAGTATGTCAATGACGTGGTGCCTGACAGCTACAAGAGACCGTACCTGATAAAGATCACCTCTGACTGGTGCTTCAGCTGCATCCACATCGAGCCTGTGTGGAAAGAGGTGGTGCAGGAGATGGAGACTCTAGGTTTGAAATGAACCGATAAATCATCCAGAATTTTCTAGCTTTCCTGCTGTTGAAGAAATTGCATACATAGAGCTGAAAACGTGTATGTTTGTGGATATCTTGTCTTTGCAGGTGTGGGGATAGGCGTTGTGGATGTTGGCTATGAGAGACGGTTAGCCAATCACCTCGGTGCTCACCGCACCCCATCAATACTGGGAGTCATAAATGGCAAAGTGACATTTTTCCATTATGCTGTAGCAAAGGAGCACCTTAGGCAGTTTGTGGAAGATCTTCTTCCTCAGAGACTAGTGGAGTGGGTAAGTATCTGCCCATCTTGAGATAAACGTTCTATTAGGGGTCGACCGATATTGGTTTTTCAGGGCCGATACCGATATGGATTATTAGTAGTTAATGAGACTGATAACCGATATTTGGAACCGATATGCATTTACAATAAAAATGAAAATCTTTCTGTCAGAAATTGTTCAAATGCCTTTGGCAAATGTTTAGTCAAAACTGAAACTCTCAACGTTCTATGCAGCAAGTTCCGAGCAACTTTTTTTTTATTGAGTCAAGTGAAAATTTTGATAAAAAATTAATTAAAAAAGAGCCCCCTGAAGTTAAAGTTCCTCCCATGCTGAAGCTTTCTTTGAACTTTTTAATTTATCTGCGCCCATTCAAATAAAACGCAGGTACAAATAATCAGTAAAATATCAAATTTCGGGCCCAATTATCCACCAGGCTGATAATCTGTCGACCCCTAATATGTATGATCACAGGGAGGATGACCAAAGTATTGCTTTATTATGTAAAGTGTATGTGAACAGATTAATGGCTGTACGTGAACAATTCAAAATGATTTAAATATTGTGAGTTTTCCATACTTCAAGGTCACCGACAAGAACGACCTGCAGTTCTTGAGCAGCTGGCATGAACTCAACAAGCCACACGTGCTTCTGTTCGACCAAGTGCCTGTAGTTCCTCTGCTTTACAAAGTAGGCTTCTGCTTTGCTGTTTTTTTTATGCGAAATATAGTTCAGGTGCTACTGATAGTGACTACATCACAAACATGCCAGTAACTAATCTCTGCATCTCCACAGCTGACAGCTTTTGCTTATAAAGACTACTTGCAGTTTGGCTATGTGGACCAGGGCCTTTCAGAGACTGCTAATCTGCAGAAACAGTTCAATATCAACACTTATGCTCCGACCATGTTAGTCTTCAAAGAGAACATAGACAAGCCGGCTGACATAATACAGGTAAATCACAGCAGCAGGGAGACATTATTTATTGCTTTAAATATGCTTAACTTTTTGCGCCTTTGTTGGCTGAAATGTTACTTCACTGATATTCCATATGGTTATGTTTGTCCTCTGCAGGCTAAAGGAATGAAAAAGCAAATTATCGATGAGTTCATGTCAAACAACAAATTCCTCCTTGTGCCACGGCTGGTCAATCAGAAGCTCTTTGATGAACTCTGTCCTGTCAAACAGTTCCATAGACGCAGAAAGTAAAAGAACCTGACATTTATATTCGTTTTCTATTTTAATTTCCATATTTAATTTGAGGTGTTTTAAGATATGTAGATTACATTTACTAAGTTACTTACCCATCTTTCCTCCCCTCAGATACTGTGTCCTGCTGATCACAGGTGATGAAGAGACCTTTTCATTTGGAAATCAGGCGTTTCTATCATTTGCCTCTACCAACACCAAGGAAGTTGTGAGATTTGCATATGTGTATCAGCGGCTACAGCAACCTCTTTGTGACATCCTCATGCAGAACAAGGACAGCACACAGTCACCAGCACAGGTACACGCCTACATGTCCAACACTACACCTGCCAGTTCCTCTGTGAATCTATATATGGGGATTTGGTAAATGGTATCACTATGGGAGATGAAATGTTCGAAACCACCTCAGCTTATTTGTTTTAATTATCAGTGGGATATTGTTTAAGTTCAAGAATTTGAGACAAAATAATAATTTCAAGGGTTATTCCTCACTGCCAAAACAAAAAGCGTGAAAAATATGTTGTTAAAAGTAGTTGTGTGTCATAGTGTGTTAATTCCTTCCTATACACAATTTAACTGTATTTTCCAAACAAATCTTTGGACTTGGGTTACTTCTGTATTGTTCAACCTGGATTCTATTTAGTGACTAATGGAGACAATAATTGACGACACTGGTCCAGTATTGAGTGAGAAGACTGCGTTTAACAGATGTTAAACAGGCTGCAATGTAACATGGATGAGCAATTGTGCACTATTAATTTTCGTGCAGTAAAAGTCCTTGTTTTTGCCTCAGACAGTCTCAGATTTTTATTCTAAGTCTGACAATATTATGGAAAGGATCCTAACAGAGATATACTTTTTTTTGTTAAAAAAATAAGAATCCTTTTTGTTTAACCAGAAACAGTCTGGAATAGCTGTTGTCAAACCCACTGGTCTCCATCTAAATAATGAGTGGTTTTATCATCAAAAAAACAAATTTCATTCAAAGTCAACAGAAAAAAAATAAAATTCACAAAAATCATCTTTGTTCATCTTTCCACTGCCCCAAAAATCCAACTCTGTTAGAAAGAAACTCCATAATCTTAATTCACCCAGTTAGATCTGAAAATATCCTGACTCTTCACACGCAAAAATGGCTGTTTATTTAAATGGAGTCTGGTGGGTTTGCAGTTACTCATTTTGGGTTGTTGCTGGTTAAACAAAAATGATCTTACTTTTAAACAAAATGGTCAGTCTCAGCAGAGAACCTTTTCTAAACTGCTGTCAAACACTAAGAATAACAATCTGAGCCTGTCAGTAGCAAAATAAGCACCTGTAATGGATGTAAATTGACAGGGGTTACATTACAGCCTGTTTCTCTGCTGCTGGCTGCAGCTCTCTTGCTCAACACAGGACCAGTTTCATTTGTTGTCTCCTTTGGTCATTTAAACACAAAAGCAGGGGAAATAGGGTTAAAAATGACCAAAGTTAAATTCACGGTCCCATAAAAAGTGTATTATTTAAGATACAAATAAAAGGAAAGTGCTTTTTTTCTCAGGTGGTGATCCTTGAAAGGCGTAATGCTGCAGGGAAAGCCTTGTTCAAGCCAGTGACTGCCTGGAACGGCAGCGAGGAGGATAAACAGTGTCTTCTGGAGGAGCTGCAGCGACTACAAAAGGACCCCTCCATCCTCGTCCATGATGCCATGCTGCCTGAGCTCAACAACGAGTTTGCCTCTGTATGTTCTCTTTGAGTGAAAGTAGTCTAAACAATAATTGTCCGTGTGAAATATCAACCGCCAGTCCTTTACTAAATGTAATAATCTCACTCTATAGATGTTTGTAATCCGATGGATCTATGCATCTTACGATTACCTCTCTGAAGTCATCGATGATATTCTGCACAACAACTGGTAAGTAAAAATCTATCATTTCATTTCATAAAACAACCAGCTTTTGAACTGTAAGTACAGTGTTTTTTGTTGCACTAACACATCTGTGATGATTTGCAGGCGTGAGATGATGCCTCTTCTGTCCCTCATCTTCTCTGCCTTGTTTATCTTGTTTGGAACTGTGGTCATCCAGGCCTTCAGGTCGGTAGCTTAACTCAAACATTTAGACTGCCAAAACTGTAACTATAGCAACATCACCCGTTCCCAGGATTGGTTTAAGACACAGTATTAAGAAATCTTAAGACAAGCCAAAGAAAACAAAGTAATAATAATTTATTTTTACTCTCCCAAGTATGCACATCTCCTTTCGGATTTTTTTTTTGTGTGTGTGTTTTTAGTGACTCAAGTGAAGATAAACAGACTAAACCAAAGGCAAAGGATGGAACAAAAGCAGAAAATGGGTCTCCAGGGACCAGCAGTACTTCAAGGCAAAAACACATTTATAATTTCCATATTAGCGCTTTATCAAGTGCAGGATTCATCACCATGATTTAAGCTTTCTATTTTTGCTTTGTATTCTAGTCGGCCTCCGAAGAAGAATTTTGTGGAGGTGACAGAGCTGACGGATATCACTTACATGAGCAACTTGGTAAAGCTGAGGCCAGGACACATGAACATAGTGCTGGTGCTCACTGATGCCTCCAAAAACATCCTGCTTAGCAAGTTTGCCAAAGAGGTGTACTCCTTTACCGGGTAAATGTTCACTTTTTCTCGTGCTGAACGAAAAGGTTGTTTTTATGTCTCTGCGCCGGTGATGCCTATGGCTGGAGTCTGTCTGTCCGTCTGTCCCATTTTAGTGGATGTGATATTTCGACATGATATAGGACGCCTTGACCTCACAAAGCATGGTTATGAATTCTTTTACTTAAGAATTCATACACTAACTATGAAAACATTTCACACAAATGTCCAACAGGATTGAATAAGGGGAAATTTTGGAGGATGGTCAGATACTGAATTGATGACACTAATCTTGGGTGTCCACCTTGAAACTATGCTGAGTGTTTGGATCTTCTGTGCTGCAGGAGGGAAAATGTTTGTGAAGCATCCATGTTTTCACAGACATAATTGTAAATTGTGACTGCGACTTCACTAGTGTTCAGATGCATACAACCGCAAGGCGATCATTCTAATTTTAACATTTTTGTTAAAATTATTTAATCCTGTGTATCTATACGTCATCACATTCATTCTTTCAACCCTCTCCTAGGAGCCTGACGCTGCATTTTTCCTTTCTGAATATCGACAAGCACGGCGAGTGGATGAACACACTGCTGGAATACGCCCAGGACGCCATGCAAATCGATGCTGATGAGGATGACGCGGGAAACCACAAGATGGACTACACTGGCTATGTGCTGGCACTGAACGGCCACAAAAAGTACCTCTGCCTGTTTAAGCCCGTCTACACTGGGGAAGACCTCGACAGTAAGTCATCTGAAGATGAAGGTGGCACATCAGGGGGGAGGTCGAGGTCCAGTTCCCGTGACGACCACCCCCCGCGCAGATCCAACCGATCCCGCAGCTTGTCCACCCTGCAGATCCACCACAAACTGGACCGCCTGGGGTTGTGGATGGAAAGACTCATGGAAGGCACTTTGCCTCGCTACTACATCCCCTCGTGGCCAGGACTGGACAAGATCACCCCCAGTAAATAGATGGTGGTGAGTTAGAACTGCCCCCCCCCCCCGGGTTCTGCTGAAGTTAGGCTAGAGCTGCCTTTTTTTTCCTTGCACTTGAGATATTTAATAATCTTTAACGTTGGGTCAATATATAACAAACTTGCATTTAGTTCAACTACTGTGAGACAGGTCCTTTAGTGCACCTCTCTTATGCTCATCGCATGCTGTTTTCAACTGTTGGTAGGTTTATTTTATTCAGGCAAATGCTGCTGCTACAGAAAACAGAAAATAAAATCACTGTGGCCACCTGTACTCCTGCCTTCATGACCATCAGTCATACTCACACACTCTAAAGGAGGCAGGAGAACTACCTTTAGTCTTCATTGATGAATACTGTGAATAGAGATGCATGTCTCTAACACTAAATGTCTTGCCTTTTCATGCATCTCAGCCCAAGTTTTGTTCAGATATAGATTATCTCCTGAATGCTGACTCGCTTGTGCAATATAGCGCACTGCTGTAACGACGACGCCTTTTACCCTCAAGGGATTCTCCATGTTCTTCCTGTTCATTTTGTCACATAAAAAGAAAATATTAGTTTTGTTTACATGGAAATTGTCTGTGTTTTAAAATGTCCTTCATAGCAAGCAAGAATTATTTAGCAGCCTTGGTTTATTTAACAACCTCAGTTAGCCAGTAGCTTTATGTAGCAACCATTATCATCAGGCTGTCCTTTTCGTTTTATGAATGTTTCCCAAATGCTATGGATTGACTGATAATCATTATTTCATCTTAAATTATTATGAAGTCAAACTTACTGTGCGCTTGCTTGGTTTAATAACTTGTTTTGTCAGCACTGAGTGTAAAAATGTCATTGATATAATTTTGTTGGTACGATGTGATGTAAATTTTGTACATAATCATGTTATCTATAGGACTCGTATTTTAAAGAGTATGTAACTTGAAAGATAAGGTAAGTGTTTTACATGGATTTATCAAAATGCTGTAGTTATGTTTTGTTTTTTTTTTTCATTAAGACTTAAAAAAAGATATCTGCCACTGTCAGATGTTTCATTTGGTCTTCAGTAGTGTATTTATCCTCTTGTTGATTGTAATAAAATGCTTTATGTTTGTTAATTATGTTTGCAGAATTGGCCTTACTTATCAGCTGATTCAGCAGGACAGCCTCATCATTCAGCATTCAGCTTTTTGTGAGAAATGTCAAGTACCTGACACAGGTCATTTTCTTTCTTTCTTTTTTTTTTTTTTTTAACCTTTTTTCCCCCCATATTTTAGGTAATTTTCTTGTACTTTTTACTCTTTTTTTGTGTTACTTTTTGGGTCATTCCTTCTTCATTTTCTCATTGCTGTCTGTTTTCCTGTGTTTTTGAAAGAAAGCCTGCCAATTTTCTCAGTTTCCAAAGGCTGAATGTTTACTGGTGCGAGGCTGAGCTATCGTCACCCACTCAGCTTTTACCTGGTTGTTTCAGGAGGTCTGAGTAGACCCACACTCTCTAATATCGCTAGTGATTTATCATTTATGGAAAAATGCACCACCTTAACACCCTTATATTCTGCTTAGATATATGCAGTATAGGACACAGTGCTCCCTGCATTTGTACTGCACATTGACCCTATATGTAAATCATGTGCTCTGGTTTAAACTAATATGGATAATTCTCACGTTACTGGGCTGGTGAGACGGACAAGGATGAATTCTGTTACAGAGTAGATGGGAGAATAAACTGCCTGACATCCTTTGAACACACCCATCTTTAATGTTTAATTTGGCCTGCTCATTTTAATTGAAAGTTGACCTAATAAATGTTCATATACTATTTTGAAAATTCAGTAATGTCCTGCCCATGACCTTCGTAGACTACTGTGGTTGAACAGATTAGATCTCACAGGTGAGAGATAATGTGAAGTGACACCTAAAGACTGCTGAATCTACAAAAGTAAAATGAATTTTCTGCTGTGTGATCCTCTTAATGTGCCGTGTTGTGGTGTGTCTCATTCATGCTGGAGGCATTTGCAAAGCTTCCCAAGAAGTTTCCCAAGGTGTGTGAGCTTTCTGCTTGTTGTTTAAACAGCTGTCTACTGTGAGAAAATATATCCAAACCTGATGATTAGAGAAGATATAGTCTTCACATCGATGTTCCTTCCACATGTAACGACCGAGAAAGGTAAATCTATCATTTTCACTAGGTCTCCATAATAATTTGCAACTGGTACTTTTGTCTTACACTTCTTTGTCTTCATTTTTCTGAGACAACAGGCAGCAGATGTCCTTGGCACTGCACTAGTGCCATCCTGTGGAGGTATTTAACTTCTACAGCATCCTGCTTTGCAGATGTTTCCAGTCGGTCTTGAGGCGGACCAAACATCGTTTTCCTTGCCCACCTCCACCATACACTCTTAGCCCTCAAACCAAACTCTAATTTTGGTGTTCTCTCTCTTTCTCAACAGGCTGGGGGCACCTTTTTGGATGGGGGAATATCTCCATGAACTCTCAAATTCATCCAGTATTTGAATAGGAGCTGTTTCCTATGTGGCATCTCACCTGTTTCAACTTGCAGGACACTACATCATACAGATTTCTCCTTCTTCATTGATTTCCATGTCGTCAGTGCTCCCAGCTTTGCAATTCAGGCAGAGTAATGGCTGGTCCATAGAATCCACTGAGACAAAATGATAGATGTAAGGACAATCCTCTGCAAAAACCCACCTGCAAAACTGTGAAATAGGACTGCAAAGCTTAGAGAAAAAACATTGCATGTTAACACCCACATCACACCCACATATCTTTTTTTTAAGCTTTTAAGTCAGGTCACCTGCACTGCACAGTAGGCTATTACCTTTTTTTAAAGACAATATTTAGTCAGATAGAGGACCACTAGCCTTAGTTTTACTATTGTGTCATATCAGCAAATCAATTTGATCATCATTGTATTTTAATTCAATCTCTTATTTTGTGTTTTTGTTAAATTCTTTTCCAGTCTAGTCCATGTGCACACTTCCAGCAAATACCACCAGTACTGGGATGCAACCAGTAACCTAATATGTTTTTTTTCTTTTTAAATTCTTTATTGAACAAACATAGGAATATCAACATTAGCCTGTATTCACACACTGAACTGTCCTGTCAGCGCTATATTTTTACAAAGAAAAGACAGTATTGAAGTAGAGAGAAAAATAATGAAATGAATGGCAAAGAAAAAGCACAAAGAGAAAATAAAGAATAAAAAAAATACATAGAATGAATATAATAATACTAATACCAATAATAATAATCTGAAATGCATCGTTGGTTCATATAGAATGTATTAAAAACCCAGTTATTGGTTTATTGCCTTTTTATCTTTAAGGTCTCTTATTCTAGTGTCATATTGTTGTAGTTCTTGATAGGAAAGATCAAAGTCAGTAGTCTCATGTTAAGTATTGGTAACGTGAGCAGGCCCATAGAGGACCAGGTGGGAGAAGTTGACCTAATGTAGTGAAATAAAGAAATAAAAAAGAACTAGTTTTTAAATGTAGGCCTATGTACAGTCAGGGTTAACAAACGGCGCCACTGCAGGCGGAGCATCTCCTGTTCCTGTGATAATATTGGCGCAGGTGCTCCTAATTAAAAAATGTAAATGAGCTAGGTGAGGGCCTGTGGAGAGCTGAGGCGGATGGATGCAGCATTGTTAGAAGAGAAAATGTTATGATGTAGTCTCTATTACAGCACATTCCGTCTGTTATTGGCCCCTTTACTGCCTAATCGGACTGTTTGAAAGCGCCATTAGCGGCAGAGGAAGCGACAACTGCGACAAACAATGAGGATAAAACCGTTCAAAAAGAAAGAGCCAGGAGGATTTTAGGAAAATTTCTACTGGAAAATCCCGCCATAGGCTGAAACTACAAACTACAAACTACAATGCAAGGTAAGAAATGAAGAAATTCAAATGATGTGTTTATTGCTGTGTAATTTGACGTGTGTGTGTGTGTGTGTGTGTGTGTGTGTGTGCGCGCGTGCGCGCGGTGACTTCATGTCTGCTAGTTTGTGTTCTGCTAATTTGCGTCACTTTGAATAAATTGTGTTTTGTCATTAATGCAGTGACAGGCACCATTATATCACTACACGACCTCTCAGTAAACTTGTCGTGTTCTGGGTGTTAACTGATAGTTTGGTCTCACTGTTTTAAAGTTAAAGTCTTCTGGCTCATTTTTTCCTTTAACTCCTACAACGTTTTGTCGTGATTCTGCCACAGGAGGGCGCTGTACCATCAGGAGTGGACTTGGTCTTTTTATGCACATTGAAGTTTCCTTTTATCTGCAAATTGCACATGGAAGGGTTGTTCACGGGCATTTAATGCTGGACTAACTCAGAGGTATGTAGTCCTAGAGGTCCAATTTGCCTTGGTATCACGTGGGGCTCAGAAAAGTTGGAAGTTATGCAAGTTTAGGGAGAAGTGAGGTAATAGATGTGTAATTTGTGTCTCTCTTGCAAGCAGTCCCAGTCAAGTTGAAATTTTGTCCAGACTGTTCTGTTTTCTTGAGCAGGCTATGTGTGGGCTAAACAGTTTTTGTAGTCAACCTGTCCATTTTTTGCTCAGACAATGTATAACTTTACTGTATAATAAGCATGGTGTTGCTCGCTATATTGGTGGTTATAGTTCTGTTGCGCAATGCTGTTTATATGCAGCACACCTTATACTTTTATTAACAGTAGGGCTAGCACACCTCTAGAAATACTTGATTTACTAGTAGAACGTTCATCATCGTACACACTGTGTGCATATATGTGTAGTAAATATGCTGTATACGACCTGACTGATTTGTAGCGCTTTAATATGTCCATTAAGTCAAGCAACACCTTGAAAAAATACATTGGAACAAACTTTCTGTCCTGTCTGAACATCCATCAGAATATCAGATACACTGCTAATATAAAGGAAAGTCCTATTCACAACGGTTCTGTGTATCTGAATTTGATACCACAAATTTTTACAACAAAATGGACATGATCCTTGCCTGCTTTATGGTTTGTCCTTGTATGACCAAGGTCAGTACAGTCAGTAAGTCTAATAACTTGTCTGTGAGAGTCACTTTATGATAAATCAGCCACCCAGTTTAGTTGGTAGAGAACTGGACTTACAGACTGGAGGTTTGGGGTTTAAGTCCCCCCTTTAGGATTCACTCAAATTAAAATCCAGAAAAAGACATAAGTTCCTAATGTCCACTCAGTATTGCTATGAGAATAATAGGAGCCCAGTGTATCATGACAAACAGTTGGTGGCACAACTTCTCCAATTAGATGCAGAAGAAAAGGGTGCTATAACATGAAGTAGCTAAAAGTGAGCCAGTCAAACCTCAAACTGTGGAAAACACAGTCGAAAAATTGATGTAATAACACCATTTATTTTTGTTTCATGTATTATTCAACAGTCTAGTTGTCCTACACATATCTGATGTTTTTGTCTGTTGCTATTTTCTAGTCCCTTTAGTGGAGTGCATGTCCAAGCCATCTATTTCATATAGTTTATTTGCTAAGTATGCTTCTTTTAGTTGCATTTTGCTTTTGTCGATACATTATCTTTTCCATGTCAGGTGGAAGGAAATATTCTTACCCTTAACTGCATGTCTTGACAGATGTAGCAACAGTAACGAACTGCGTTGGGCTATGGTCACGCTTTGCACTGGTTTCACACTGTCTACCTCTCTTGCTTTCTTGCACTCACTGACCCCTCTACATTGAAACTATGCTGTCAATACAGCCTTTTAATGGCCCCCATGTGTATTTACTTATCTGATAGTTAATCTATAAGAGCAATAAGAAGCAGGGACATGCGAACAGAGCAAGGAAAGGTCAGATAGTAGTGGAGGTAAGTGTCTTCTTGCTGTTAAGGAGTTCATATTGGATGTGTTTTCCTTTCCTCGTTGCAGATATTCATGGTTACTTTTTACTGTCTTTTATTATGGGCTTTGCTGTGTATGTTTTTATTTAAGATAATAATGACTTGACAATGTTTGTTCAGTGTTTTGTTAAAGGAAAGTCACTCCCTTACTTCCTTCCAAATTTCTTGGCAAACATCTAGCTGTATGTGTGAGAGAGATGGTGAGTGTGTATCCATGTGTGCAACTAGTCACAAGTGAAGAGTTTAAGTTCCTCTCCTTGTGTTCAATTTTAATTACTGGAGCCTCACTGACTGTTTCCTGTGTTTGAATGTGTTTATATGTGTGCTTTTTGGTGTGTTCTTGGCTATATGGTGTAAATTGATAGGACTAAACCGTAAGTCACACACACATTCGAGTTGTTTTTATTTCTTTTAACTTTACATAATACAGTACCTGGAGCATGACAGTAGATCCCACAACTTCCCTGTTGGACAGTGATGGCAATAAATACCTCCGTCTTGTTGTTATTCCCTTTGAGATTGGCTAATATACTTGTGCAAAAAGTATGATTTTATAGGGTTTTTTGTTAAATAAAGCTTTTTTTCTTTAATCAGGGTCTTTTACTGGACTGAATATGCAAGGCTGAAATGTAAATGCTTACTTTTAGATAGATAGATGGACAGACACTAAAGAATACAGCTGGGTCTTGAATGGCTGCTTTGTGCTTTAATGTTAGACCTTCAAGCTTCCTCGAACACTGACCTATTTTAGCTAGGTTGAGACCGTGCACATACACACACACACACACACACACACACACACACACACACACACACACACACACACACACACACACACAGATCTACATCTTAAACTTCAGTGCCTCCTGAGTCTGACTCTGCAGTTAGCTAAATCCATTTGTTATTTCACCAAGGGACTGAACTCTTAAAGCGGGTTAGAATTTGAGGCAAAAGTCTAGAAAGGATAAAGCAAGTGAAAGTTTGAACAAAGTTAGAAGTGTGTTTGCGTGATGTTCTTAAGTATCTAAACCTCCTGTAATCCCACATCCTGAGTTGGCTGAATTAACAATAATCAAACAGCCCTGGAGTTAAATCTATACTTTAGTTTGACTCCTGCAGTGGGATTTGAGCTCAGCCAGATTGCTTATTGAAGAAAACGTCATAGTATAGCATGTCTAAACACACCGTAGTATAGCATGTCCAAAAAAGTTGACCTTTTCAACGTTGAAAGACATCACTGGGATGCATGTTGAAACACGTCGTGGTATAGCATGTCGTAAAATGTTCTGAAAAACTCAACTTTTTTAATATCCAAAAATGGCATAGTATGGCATGCCGAAGCACGCCATACTATAGCATATTAAAAAATGGTCAAAAAAAGTCTACGTTTTCCAGGTTGAGCCAACATTGTTTTAACTCTTTGCAGCATTTTTTTGTCCATTTTTAACTGATTTTTAAATTCTGGAATCTTTTTAACCTCCTAATTCATTGCTTGAATCTTAACTATTTTAATATTGTTTGGTTTTTTAAAAATATTTTGTAGGCTGTTTAAATAAAGGTTTTATAAACCTTTTTATGCTGGTTTTAGAAGTTATTTACAACCAAGCACGTTAAATAAAACGATCAAATATGTGAACTGGAAGCCAAGTCTCTGTCTTTCTTACAGATGGATCTGTATTTTATAAAATTCTCAGGTAGTCCAGGTAGAGTATGAATCCCACCTACCTTCCCTCTGGTTACAATAGCATGAAGAAAAAATGGCCAAAAACTGCATAATATAGCATGTTGAAAAACATGGTTGAAAATGACATAGTATAGCATGTCGAACAATCTCAAATTTTAAAATGTCCAAAAGATAGCTGAAAAGAAAAACAAAATCGCAAATTATAGCTTGTAGAGACACGTCAGCATGTTCGGAAAAAAAGGCCAAAAACATCATTATTTGGCAGGTAAAAACAATGACCAAAAAAAAAAAAAAGACCAAAAACGCCATATGCAAAAAATGTCAAATTTCACCATGTTATAAAAATGGCTGAAAATGACATATTGTAGCTTGTAAAGATGTGTCATTGTATACGAAGTAGAAACAAAGGCCAAAAAAGGCCAAAAACATCATGATTCAGCATGTCAAAAAATGACGAAAACGCCATAGTATAGTAGGTCAAAAATGTCAAATTTTGACATGTCATAAAAATGGCTGAAAATGAATTATTATACCTTGTAGAGACGTGTCTTAGTAAACAAAGTGGAAACAAAGGCCAAGCTGGTGCTGATTGACAAGCTGCTGCCCAAACTGAAGGCGGACAGGCACAGAGTCCTGGTGTTCAGTCGGATGGTCTGCTGTCTGGACATCCTGGGGAACTACCTCATCCAGAAATAATGAACGCCATAGTATAGTATGCGAAAAAAATGCCAAATTTTGACATGTCATGAAAATGGCTGAAAATGAATTATTATACCTTGTAGAGATGTGTCATAGTACACAAAGTGGAAACAAAAGCCAAAAACGGCCAAAAACATGATTATTTAGCACATCAAAAAAAATGACAAAAAACGCCATAGTATAGTATGCGAAAAAAGTCAAATTTTGACATGTCTTAAAAATGGCTGAAAATGAATTATTATACCTTGCAGAGACGTGTCATAGTAGTCAAAGTGGAAACAAAGGCCAAAAAAGGCCAAAAACATCATAATTTAGCACGTCAAAAAAATGACGAAAAACGCCATAGTATAGTATGCGAAAAAAGTCAAATTTTGACATGTCTTAAAAATGGCTGAAAATGAATTATTATACTTTGCAGAGACGTGTCATAGTAGTCAAAGTGGAAACAAAGGCCAAAAAAGGCCAAAAACATCATAATTTAGCACGTCGAAAAAATGACCAAAAACGCCATAGTATAGTATGCGAAAAATGTCAAATTTTGACATGTCTTAAAAATGGCTGAAAATGAATTATTATACTTTGCAGAGACGTGTCATAGTAGTCAAAGTGGAAACAAAGGCCAAAAAAGGCCAAAAACATCATAATTTAGCACGTCAAAAAAATGACCAAAAACGCCATAGTATAGTATGCGAAAAAAGTCAAATTTTGACATGTCTTAAAAATGGCTGAAAATGAATTATTATACCTTGCAGAGACGTGTCATAGTAGTCAAAGTGGAAACAAAGGCCAAAAAAGGCCAAAAATATCATAATTTAGCACGTCAAAAAAATGACGAAAAACGCCATAGTATAGTATGCGAAAAATGTCAAATTTTGACATGTCTTAAAAATGGCTGAAAATGAATTATTATACCTTGCAGAGACGTGTTATAGTAGTCAAAGTGGAAACAAAGGCCAAAAAAGGCCAAAAACATCATAATTTAGCACGTCAAAAAAATGACCAAAAACGCCATAGTATAGTATGCGAAAAATGTCAAATTTTGAAATCTCTTAAAAATAGCCGAAAATGAATTATTATACCTTGCAGAGACGTGTCATAGTAGTCAAAGTGGAAACAAAGGCCAAAAAAGGCCACAAACATCATAATTTAGCACGTCAAAAAAATGACCAACGCCATAGTATAGTATGCGAAAAAAGTCAAATTTTGACATGTCTTAAAAATGGCTGAAAATGAATTATTATACCTTGCAGAGACGCGTCATAGTAGTCAAAGTGGAAACAATGGCCAAAAAAGGCCAAAAATATCATAATTTAGCACGTCAAAAAATTGACCAAAGGCGCCATAGTATAGTATGCGAAAAATGTAAAATTTTGAAATCTCTTAAAATTAGCCGAAAATGAATTATTATACCTTGCAGAGACATGTCATAGTAGTCAAAGTGGAAACAAAGGCCAAAAAAGGCCAAAAACATCATAATTTAGGACGTCAAAAAAATGACGAAAAACGCCATAGTATAGTATGCGAAAAATGTCAAATTTTGACATGTCTTAAAAATGGCTGAAAATGAATTATTATACCTTGCAGAGACGTGTCATAGTAGTCAAAGTGGAAACAAAGGCCAAAAAGGCCAAAAACATCATAATTTAGTACATCAAAAATGACGAAAAACGCCATAGTATAGTATGCGAAAAAAGTCAAATTTTGACATGTTTTAAAAATGGCTGAAAATGAATTATTATACTTTGCAGAGACGTGTCATAGTAGTCAAAGTGGAAACAAAGGCCAAAAAAGGCCAAAAACATCATAATTTAGTACATCAAAAAATGACCAAAAACGCCATAGTATAGTATGCGAAAAATGTCAAATTTTGACATGTCTTAAAAATGGCTGAAAATGAATTATTATACCTTGCAGAGACGTGTCATAGTAGTCAAAGTGGAAACAAAGGCCAAAAAAGGCCAAAAATATCATAATTTAGTACATCAAAAAATGACAAAAACGCCATAGTATAGTATGCGAAAAATGTCAAATTTTGACATGTCTTAAAAATGGCTGAAAATGAATTATTATACCTTGCAGAGACGTGTTATAGTAGTCAAAGTGGAAACAAAGGCCAAAAAAGGCCAAAAACATCATAATTTAGCACGTCAAAAAAATGACCAACGCCATAGTATAGTATGCGAAAAAAGTCAAATTTTGACATGTCTTAAAAATGGCTGAAAATGAATTATTATACCTTGCAGAGACGCGTCATAGTAGTCAAAGTGGAAACAATGGCCAAAAAAGGCCAAAAATATCATAATTTAGCACGTCAAAAAATTGACCAAAGGCGCCATAGTATAGTATGCGAAAAATGTCAAATTTTGAAATCTCTTAAAATTAGCCGAAAATGAATTATTATACCTTGCAGAGACATGTCATAGTAGTCAAAGTGGAAACAAAGGCCAAAAAAGGCCAAAAACATCATAATTTAGCACGTCAAAAAAATGACGAAAAACGCCATAGTATAGTATGCGAAAAATGTCAAATTTTGACATGTCTTAAAAATGGCTGAAAATGAATTATTATACCTTGCAGAGACGTGTCATAGTAGTCAAAGTGGAAACAAAGGCCAAAAAAGGCCAAAAATATCATAATTTAGCACGTCAAAAAATTGACCAAAGGCGCCATAGTATAGTATGCGAAAAATTTCAAATTTTGACATGTTTTAAAAATGGCTGAAAATGAATTATTATACCTTGCAGAGACGTGTTATAGTAGTCAGAGTGGAAACAAAGGCCAAAAAAGGCCAAAAACATGATTATTTAGTACATCAAAAAAATGACCAAAAACGCCATAGTATAGTATGCGAAAAATGTGAAATTTTGACATGTCATAAAAATTGCTGAAAATGTATTATCATAGCTTGTAGAGACGTGTCATAGTAGTCAAAGTGGAAACAAAGGCTAAAAAAGGCCAAAAACATCATAAATTAGGACGTCAAAAAAATGACCAAAAACGCCATAGTATAGTATGCGAAAAATGTCAAATTTTGACATGTCTCAAAAATGGCTGAAAATGAATTATTATACCTTGCAGAGCCGTGTTATAGTAGTCAAAGTGGAAACAAAGGCCAAAAAAGGCCAAAACCATCATAATTTAGCATGTCAAAAAAATGACCAAAAACGCCATAGTATAGTATGCGAAAAAAGTCAAATTTTGAAATCTCTTAAAAATAGCCGAAAATGAATTATTATACCTTGCAGAGACGTGTCATAGTAGTCAAAGTGGAAACAAAGGCCAAAAAGGGCCAAAAACATGATTATTTAGTACATCAAAAAAATGACAAAAAACGCTATAGTATAGTATGCGAAAAATGTCAAATTTTGACATGTCTTAAAAATGGCTGAAAATGAATTATTATACCTTGCAGAGACGTGTCATAGTAGTCAAAGTGGAAACAAAGGCCAAAAGGCCAAAAACATCATAATTTAGCACATCAAAAAATGACAAAAAACGCCATAGTATAGTATGCGAAAATGTCAAATTTTGCCATGTCTTAAAAATGGCTGAAAATGAATTATTATACCTTGCAGAGACGTGTCATAGTAGTCAAAGTGGAAACAAAGGCCAAAAAATGCCAAAAACATCATAATTTAGCATGTCAAAAAAATGAGGAAAAACGCCATAGTATAGTATGTGAAAAATGTCAAATTTTGACATGTCTTAAAAATGGCTGAAAATGAATTATTATACCTTGCAGAGACGTGTCATAGTAGTCAAAGTGGAAACAAAGGCCAAAAATGCCAAACACATCATAATTTAGTACATCAAAAAATGACAAAAACGCCATAGTATAGTATGCGAAAATGTCAAATTTTGACATGTCTTAAAAATGGCTGAAAATGAATTATTATACCTTGCAGAGACGTGTTATAGTAGTCAAAGTGGAAACAAAGGCCAAAAACGGCCAAAAACATCATAATTTAGCATGTCAAAAAAATGACAAAAAACGCCATAGTATAGTATGCGAAAAAAGTCAAATTTTGACATGTCTTAAAAATGGCTGAAAATGAATTATTATACCTTGCAGAGACGTGTCATAGTAGTCAAAGTGGAAACAAAGGCCAAAAAATGCCAAAAACATCATAATTTAGCACATCAAAAAAATGAGGAAAAACGCCATAGTATAGTATGTGAAAATGTCAAATTTTGACATGTCTTAAAAATGGCTGAAAATGAATTATTATACCTTGCAGAGACGTGTCATAGTAGTCAAAGTGGAAACAAAGGCCAAAAAATGCCAAACACATCATAATTTAGTACATCAAAAAATGACAAAAACGCCATAGTATAGTATGCGAAAAAAGTCAAATTTTGACATGTCTTAAAAATGGCTGAAAATGAATTATTATACCTTGCAGAGACGTGTTATAGTAGTCAAAGTGGAAACAAAGGCCAAAAACGGCCAAAAACATCATAATTTAGCACGTCAAAAAAATGAGGAAAAACGCCATAGTATAGTATGCGAAAAAAGTCAAATTTTGACATGTCTTAAAAATGGCTGAAAATGAATTATTATACCTTGTAGAGATGTGTCATAGTACACAAAGTGGAAACAAAGGCCAAAAAGGCCAAAAACATCATAATTTAGCACATCAAAAAATGACAAAAACGCCATAGTATAGTATGCGAAAAATGTCAAATTTTGACATGTCTTAAAAATGGCTGAAAATGAATTATTATACCTTGCAGAGACGTGTCATAGTAGTCAAAGTGGAAACAAAGGCCAAAAATGCCAAAACATCATAATTTAGCACGTCAAAAAATGAGGAAAAACTCCATAGTATAGTATGCGAAAAATGTCAAATTTTGACATGTCTTAAAAATATCCGAAAATGAATTATTATACCTTGCAGAGACGTGTCATAGTAGTCAAAGTGGAAACAAAGGCCAAAAAAGGCCAAAAACATCATAATTTAGCACGTCAAACAAAATGAGGAAAAACGCCATAGTATAGTATGCGAAAAATGTCAAATTTTGACATGTCTTAAAAATGGCTGAAAATGAATTATTATACCTTGCAGAGACGTGTCATAGTAGTCAAAGTGGAAACAAAGGCCAAAAAAGGCCAAAAACACGATTATTTAGTACATCAAAAAAATGACAAAAAACGCCATAGTATAGTATGCGAAAAAAGTCAAATTTTGACATGTCTTAAAAATGGCTGAAAATGAATTATTATACCTTGCAGAGACGTTTTACAGTGGTCAAAGTGGAAACAAAGGCCAAAAAAGGCCAAAAACATCATAATTTAGCACGTCAAAAAAATGACCAAAAACGCCATAGTATAGTATGCGAAAAATGTCAAATTTTGACATGTCTTAAAAATGGCTGAAAATGAATTATTATACCTTGCAGAGCCGTGTTATAGTAGTCAAAGTGGTAACAAAGGCCAAAAAGGCCAAAAACATCATAATTTAGTACATCAAAAAAATGACAAAAAACGCTATAGTATAGTATGCGAAAAATGTCAAATTTTGACATGTCTTAAAAATGGCTGAAAATGAATTATTATACCTTGCAGAGACGTGTCATAGTAGTCAAAGTGGAAACAAAGGCCAAAAAAGGCCAAAAACACGATTATTTAGTACATCAAAAAAATGACAAAAAACGCCATAGTATAGTATGCGAAAAAAGTCAAATTTTGACATGTCTTAAAAATGGCTGAAAATGAATTATTATACCTTGCAGAGACGTTTTACAGTGGTCAAAGTGGAAACAAAGGCCAAAAAGGCCAAAAACATCATAATTTAGTACATCAAAAAATGACAAAAACGCCATAGTATAGTATGCGAAAAATGTCAAATTTTGACATGTCTTAAAAGTGGCTGAAAATGAATTATTATACCTTGCAGAGACGTGTTATAGTAGTCAAAGTGGAAACAAAGGCCAAAAACGGCCAAAAACATCATAATTTAGCACGTCAAAAAATGATGAAAACGCCATAGTATAGTATGCGAAAAATGTCAAATTTTGACATGTCTTAAAAATGGCTGAAAATGAATTATTATACCTTGCAGAGACGTGTCATAGTAGTCAAAGTGGAAACAAAGGCCAAAAAGGCCAAAAACATCATAATTTAGTACATCAAAAATGACAAAAAACGCCATAGTATAGTATGTGAAAAATGTCAAATTTTGACATGTCTTAAAAATGGCTGAAAATGAATTATTATACCTTGCAGAGACGTGTTATAGTAGTCAAAGTGGAAACAAAGGCCAAAAACGGCCAAAAACATCATAATTTAGCATGTCAAAAAAATGACAAAAAACGCCATAGTATAGTATGCGAAAAAAGTCAAATTTTGACATGTCTTAAAAATGGCTGAAAATGAATTATTATACCTTGCAGAGACGTGTCATAGTAGTCAAAGTGGAAACAAAGGCCAAAAATGCCAAAAACATCATAATTTAGTACATCAAAAAATGACAAAAACGCCATAGTATAGTATGTGAAAAATGTCAAATTTTGACATGTCTTAAAAATGGCTGAAAATGAATTATTATACCTTGCAGAGACGTGTCATAGTAGTCAAAGTGGAAACAAAGGCCAAAAAATGCCAAACACATCATAATTTAGCACGTCAAAAAAATGACCAAAAACGCCATAGTATAGTATGCGAAAAATGTCAAATTTTGACATGTCTTAAAAATGGCTGAAAATGAATTATTATACCTTGCAGAGACGTGTTATAGTAGTCAAAGTGGAAACAAAGGCCAAAAAGGGCCAAAAACATCATAATTTAGCACGTCAAAAAAATGACCAAAAACGCCATAGTATAGTATGCGAAAAATGTCAAATTTTGACATGTCTTAAAAATGGCTGAAAATGAATTATTATACCTTGCAGAGACGTGTCATAGTAGTCAAAGTGGAAACAAAGGCCAAAAAAGGCCAAAAACATCATAATTTAGCACGTCAAAAAAATGACAAAAAACGCCATAGTATAGTATGTGAAAAATGTCAAATTTTGACATGTCTTAAAAATGGCTGAAAATGAATTATTATACCTTGCAGAGACGTGTCATAGTAGTCAAAGTGGAAACAAAGGCCAAAAATGCCAAAAACATCATAATTTAGCACATCAAAAAATGACAAAAACGCCATAGTATAGTATGCGAAAAATGTCAAATTTTGACATGTCTTAAAAATGGCTGAAAATGAATTATTATACCTTGCAGAGACGTGTTATAGTAGTCAAAGTGGAAACAAAGGCCAAAAACGGCCAAAAACATCATAATTTAGCATGTCAAAAAAATGACAAAAAACGCCATAGTATAGTATGCGAAAAAAGTCAAATTTTGACATGTCTTAAAAATGGCTGAAAATGAATTATTATACCTTGCAGAGACGTTTTACAGTGGTCAAAGTGGAAACAAAGGCCAAAAAAGGCCAAAAACATCATAATTTAGCACGTCAAAAAAATGACCAAAAACGCCATAGTATAGTATGCGAAAAATGTCAAATTTTGACATGTCTTAAAAATGGCTGAAAATGAATTATTATACCTTGCAGAGACGTGTCATAGTAGTCAAAGTGGAAACAAAGGCCAAAAACGGCCAAAAACATCATAATTTAGCATGTCAAAAAAATGACAAAAAACGCCATAGTATAGTATGCGAAAAATGTCAAATTTTGACATGTCTTAAAAATGGCTGAAAATGAATTATTATACCTTGCAGAGACGTGTCATAGTAGTCAAAGTGGAAACAAAGGCCAAAAAATGCCAAAAACATCATAATTTAGCATGTCAAAAAAATGAGGAAAAACGCCATAGTATAGTATGTGAAAAATGTCAAATTTTGACATGTCTTAAAAATGGCTGAAAATGAATTATTATACCTTGCAGAGACGTGTTATAGTAGTCAAAGTGGAAACAAAGGCCAAAAACGGCCAAAAACATCATAATTTAGCATGTCAAAAAAATGACAAAAAACGCCATAGTATAGTATGCGAAAAAAGTCAAATTTTGACATGTCTTAAAAATGGCTGAAAATGAATTATTATACCTTGCAGAGACGTGTCATAGTAGTCAAAGTGGAAACAAAGGCCAAAAAATGCCAAAAACATCATAATTTAGCATGTCAAAAAAATGAGGAAAAACGCCATAGTATAGTATGTGAAAAATGTCAAATTTTGACATGTCTTAAAAATGGCTGAAAATGAATTATTATACCTTGCAGAGACGTGTCATAGTAGTCAAAGTGGAAACAAAGGCCAAAAAGGCCAAACACATCATAATTTAGTACATCAAAAAATGACAAAAACGCCATAGTATAGTATGCGAAAAATGTCAAATTTTGACATGTCTTAAAAATGGCTGAAAATGAATTATTATACCTTGCAGAGACGTGTCATAGTAGTCAAAGTGGAAACAAAGGCCAAAAAAGGCCAAAAACATCATAATTTAGCACGTCAAAAAAATGACCAAAAACGCCATAGTATAGTATGCGAAAAAAGTCAAATTTTGACATGTCTTAAAAATGGCTGAAAATGAATTATTATACCTTGCAGAGACGTGTCATAGTAGTCAAAGTGGAAACAAAGGCCAAAAAAGGCCAAAAACATCATAATTTAGTACATCAAAAAATGACAAAAACGACATAGTATAGTATGTGAAAAATGTCAAATTTTGACATGTCTTAAAAATGGCTGAAAATGAATTATTATACCTTGCAGAGACGTGTCATAGTAGTCAAAGTGGAAACAAAGGCCAAAAAGGCCAAAAACATCATAATTTAGCACATCAAAAAATGACAAAACGCCATAGTATAGTATGTGAAAAAGTCAAATTTTGACATGTCTTAAAAATGGCTGAAAATGAATTATTATACCTTGCAGAGACGTGTTATAGTAGTCAAAGTGGAAACAAAGGCCAAAAACGGCCAAAAACATCATAATTTAGCATGTCAAAAAAATGACAAAAAACGCCATAGTATAGTATGCGAAAAAAGTCAAATTTTGACATGTCTTAAAAATGGCTGAAAATGAATTATTATACCTTGCAGAGACGTGTCATAGTAGTCAAAGTGGAAACAAAGGCCAAAAAAGGCCAAAAACATGATTATTTAGTACATCAAAAAAATGACAAAAAAGGCCATAGTATAGTATGCGAAAAAGTCAAATTTTGACATGTCTTAAAAATGGCTGAAAATGAATTATTATACCTTGCAGAGACGTGTCATAGTAGTCAAAGTGGAAACAAAGGCCAAAAATGCCAAAAACATCATAAATTAGGACGTCAAAAAAATGAGGAAAAACGCCATAGTATAGTATGTGAAAAATGTCAAATTTTGACATGTCTTAAAAATGGCTGAAAATGAATTATTATACCTTGCAGAGACGTGTCATAGTAGTCAAAGTGGAAACAAAGGCCAAAAACGGCCAAAAACATCATAATTTAGCACATCAAAAAATGACAAAAAACGCCATAGTATAGTATGCGAAAAATGTCAAATTTTGACATGTCTTAAAAATGGCTGAAAATGAATTATTATACCTTGCAGAGACGTGTCATAGTAGTCAAAGTGGAAACAAAGGCCAAAAAGGCCAAAAACATCATAATTTAGTACATCAAAAAATGACCAAAAACGCCATAGTATAGTATGCGAAAAAAGTCAAATTTTGACATGTCTTAAAAATGGCTGAAAATGAATTATTATACCTTGCAGAGACGTGTCATAGTAGTCAAAGTGGAAACAAAGGCCAAAAAAGGCCAAAAACACCATAATTTAGCATGTCAAAAAATGACCAAAAAACGCCATAGTATAGTATGCGAAAAAGTCAAATTTTGACATGTCTTAAAAATGGCTGAAAATGAATTCTGATACCTTGCAGAGACGTGTCATAGTAGTCAAAGTGGAAACAAAGGCCAAAAAATGCCAAAAACATCATAATTTAGCACGTCAAAAAAATGAGGAAAAACGCCATAGTATAGTATGTGAAAAATGTCAAATTTTGACATGTCTTAAAAATGGCTGAAAATGAATTATTATACCTTGCAGAGACGTGTCATAGTAGTCAAAGTGGAAACAAAGGCCAAAAATGCCAAAACATCATAATTTAGCACGTCAAAAAATGACCAAAAACGCCATAGTATAGTATGCGAAAAATGTCAAATTTTGACATGTCTTAAAATGGCTGAAAATGAATTATTATACCTTGCAGAGACGTGTCATAGTAGTCAAAGTGGAAACAAAGGCCAAAAAGGCCAAAAACATCATAATTTAGTACATCAAAAATGACAAAAACGCTATAGTATAGTATGCGAAAAATGTCAAATTTTGACATGTCTTAAAAATGGCTGAAAATGAATTATTATACCTTGCAGAGACGTGTCATAGTAGTCAAAGTGGAAACAAAGGCCAAAAAGGCCAAAAACATCATAATTTAGTACATCAAAAAATGACAAAACGCCATAGTATAGTATGTGAAAAAAGTCAAATTTTGACATGTCTTAAAAATGGCTGAAAATGAATTATTATACCTTGCAGAGACGTGTCATAGTAGTCAAAGTGGAAACAAAGGTCAAAAAAGGCCAAAAACATCATAATTTAGTACATCAAAAAAATGACAAAAAACGCCATAGTATAGTATGTGAAAAATGTCAAATTTTGACATGTCTTAAAAATGGCTGAAAATGAATTATTATACCTTGCAGAGACGTGTCATAGTAGTCAAAGTGGAAACAAAGGCCAAAAAGGGCCAAAAACATCATAATTTAGCACGTCAAAAAATGACCAAAAAACGCCATAGTATAGTATGTGAAAAAGTCAAATTTTGACATGTCTTAAAAATGGCTGAAAATGAATTATTATACCTTGCAGAGACGTGTCATAGTAGTCAAAGTGGAAACAAAGGCCAAAAAAGGCCAAAAACATCATAATTTAGCACGTCAAAAAATGACCAAAACGCCATAGTATAGTATGCGAAAAAAGTCAAATTTTGACATGTCTTAAAAATGGCTGAAAATGAATTATTATACCTTGCAGAGACGTGTCATAGTAGTCAAAGTGGAAACAAAGGCCAAAAAGGCCAAAAACATCATAATTTAGCACGTCAAAAAATGAAGAAAAACGCCATAGGATAGTAATGGGAAAATGTCAAAATTTTACATGTCCTAAAAATGGCTGAAAATGAATTATTATACCTTGCAGAGACGTGTCATAGTAGTCAAAGTGGAAACAAAGGCCAAAAAAGGCCAAAAACATCATAATTTAGCACGTCAAAAAAATGACCAAAAACGCCATAGTATAGTATGCGAAAAATGTCAAATTTTGACATGTCTTAAAAATGGCTGAAAATGAATTATTATACCTTGCAGAGACGTGTCATAGTAGTCAAAGTGGAAACAAAGGCCAAAAAGGCCAAAAACATCATAATTTAGTACATCAAAAAATGACAAAAACGCCATAGTATAGTATGCGAAAAAGTCAAATTTTGACATGTCTTAAAAATGGCTGAAAATGAATTATTATACCTTGCAGAGACGTGTCATAGTAGTCAAAGTGGAAACAAAGGCCAAAAAAGGCCAAAAACATCATAATTTAGCACGTCAAAAAAATGACCAAAAACGCCATAGTATAGTATGCGAAAAATGTCAAATTTTGACATGTCTTAAAAATGGCTGAAAATGAATTATTATACCTTGCAGAGACGTGTCATAGTAGTCAAAGTGGAAACAAAGGCCAAAAAAGGCCAAAAACATCATAATTTAGCACGTCAAAAAAATGACCAAAAACGCCATAGTATAGTATGCGAAAAATGTCAAATTTTGACGTCTCAAAAATGGCTGAAAATGAATTATTATACCTTGCAGAGACGTGTCATAGTAGTCAAAGTGGAAACAAAGGCCAAAAAAGGCCAAAAACATCATAATTTAGCACGTCAAAAAAATGACCAAAAACGCCATAGTATAGTATGCGAAAAATGTCAAATTTTGACATGTCTTAAAAATGGCTGAAAATGAATTATTATACCTTGCAGAGACGTGTCATAGTAGTCAAAGTGGAAACAAAGGCCAAAAAGGCCAAAAACATCATAATTTAGCACGTCAAAAAATGACCAAAACGCCATAGTATAGTATGTGAAAAATGTCAAATTTTGACATGTCTTAAAAATGGCTGAAAATGAATTATTATACCTTGCAGAGACGTGTCATAGTAGTCAAAGTGGAAACAAAGGCCAAAAAAGGCCAAAAACATCATAATTTAGTACGTCAAAAAAATGACAAAAAACGCCATAGTATAGTATGCGAAAAAAGTCAAATTTTGACATGTCTTAAAAATGGCTGAAAATGAATTATTATACCTTGCAGAGACGTGTCATAGTAGTCAAAGTGGAAACAAAGGCCAAAAAAGGCCAAAAACATCATAATTTAGTACATCAAAAAAATGACCAAAAACGCCATAGTATAGTATGCGAAAAAAGTCAAATTTTGACATGTCTTAAAAATGGCTGAAAATGAATTATTATACCTTGCAGAGACGTGTCATAGTAGTCAAAGTGGAAACAAAGGCCAAAAATGCCAAAAACATCATAATTTAGTACGTCAAAAAATGACCAAAAACGCCATAGTATAGTATGCGAAAAAGTCAAATTTTGACATGTCTTAAAAATGGCTGAAAATGAATTATTATACCTTGCAGAGACGTGTCATAGTAGTCAAAGTGGAAACAAAGGCCAAAAAATGCCAAAAACATCATAATTTAGCACGTCAAAAAAATGACGAAAAACGCCATAGTATAGTATGCGAAAAAAGTCAAATTTTGACATGTCTTAAAAATGGCTGAAAATGAATTATTATACCTTGCAGAGACGTGTCATAGTAGTCAAAGTGGAAACAAAGGCCAAAAAATGCCAAAAACATCATAATTTAGCACGTCAAAAAAATGACCAAAAACGCCATAGTATAGTATGCGAAAAAAGTCAAATTTTGACATGTCTTAAAAATGGCTGAAAATGAATTATTATACCTTGCAGAGACGTGTCATAGTAGTCAAAGTGGAAACAAAGGCCAAAAAAGGCCAAAAACATCATAATTTAGCACGTCAAAAAAATGACCAAAAACGCCATAGTATAGTATGCGAAAAAAGTCAAATTTTGACATGTCTTAAAAATGGCTGAAAATGAATTATTATACCTTGCAGAGACATGTCATAGTAGTCAAAGTGGAAACAAAGGCCAAAAAGGCCAAAAACATGATTATTTAGTACATCAAAAAATGACAAAAACGCCATAGTATAGTATGCGAAAAAAGTCAAATTTTGACATGTCTTAAAAATGGCTGAAAATGAATTATTATACCTTGCAGAGACGTGTCATAGTAGTCAAAGTGGAAACAAAGGCCAAAAAAGGCCAAAAACATGATTATTTAGTACATCAAAAAAATGACAAAAAACGCCATAGTATAGTATGCGAAAAAAGTCAAATTTTGACATGTCTTAAAAATGGCTGAAAATGAATTATTATACCTTGCAGAGACGTGTCATAGTAGTCAAAGTGGAAACAAAGGTCAAAAATGCCAAAAACATCATAATTTAGCACGTCAAAAAAATGACCAAAAACGCCATAGTATAGTATGCGAAAAAAGTCAAATTTTGACATGTCTTAAAAATGGCTGAAAATGAATTATTATACCTTGCAGAGACGTGTCATAGTAGTCAAAGTGGAAACAAAGGCCAAAAAAGGCCAAAAACATCATAATTTAGTACATCAAAAAAATGACCAAAAACGCCATAGTATAGTATGCGAAAAAAGTCAAATTTTGACATGTCTTAAAAATGGCTGAAAATGAATTATTATACCTTGCAGAGACGTGTCATAGTAGTCAAAGTGGAAACAAAGGCCAAAAAGGCCAAAACATCATAATTTAGTACATCAAAAAAAATGACAAAAAACGCCATAGTATAGTATGCGAAAAATGTCAAATTTTGACATGTCTTAAAAATGGCTGAAAATGAATTATTATACCTTGCAGAGACGTGTCATAGTAGTCAAAGTGGAAACAAAGGCCAAAAAAGGCCAAAAACATCATAATTTAGCACGTCAAAAAAATGACCAAAAACGCCATAGTATAGTATGCGAAAAATGTCAAATTTTGACATGTCTTAAAAATGGCTGAAAATGAATTATTATACCTTGCAGAGACGTGTCATAGTAGTCAAAGTGGAAACAAAGGCCAAAAAGGCCAAAACATCATAATTTAGTACATCAAAAAATGACAAAAACGCCACAGAATAGTATTCTAAAAATCTCAAATTTTGACATGTCTTAAAAATGGCTGAAAATGAATTATTATACCTTGCAGAGACGTGTCATAGTAGTCAAAGTGGAAACAAAGGCCAAAAATGCCAAAAACATCATAATTTAGTACATCAAAAAATGACAAAAAACGCCATAGTATAGTATGCGAAAAAGTCAAATTTTGACATGTCTTAAGAATGGCTGAAAATGAATTATTATACCTTGCAGAGACGTGTCATAGTAGTCAAAGTGGAAACAAAGGCCAAAAAAGGCCAAAAACATGATTATTTAGTACATCAAAAAAATGACAAAAAACGTCATAGTATAGTATGCGAAAAATGTCAAATTTTGACATGTCTTAAAAATAGCCGAAAATGAATTATTATACCTTGCAGAGACGTGTCATAGTAGTCAAAGTGGAAACAAAGGCCAAAAAAGGCCAAAAACATGATTATTTAGCACGTCAAAAAATGACCAAAAACGCCATAGTATAGTATGCGAAAAAGTCAAATTTTGACATGTCTTAAAAATGGCTGAAAATGAATTATTATACCTTGCAGAGACGTGTCATAGTAGTCAAAGTGGAAACAAAGGCCAAAAAAGGCCAAAAACATGATTATTTAGTACATCAAAAAAATGACAAAAAACGCCATAGTATAGTATGCGAAAAAAGTCAAATTTTGACATGTCTTAAAAATGGCTAAAAATGAATTATTATACCTTGCAGAGACGTGTCATAGTAGTCAAAGTGGAAACAAAGGCCAAAAAGGGCCAAAAACATGATTATTTAGTACATCAAAAAAATGACCAAAAACGCCATAGTATAGTATGCGAAAAATGTCAAATTTTGACATGTCTTAAAAATGGCTGAAAATGAATTATTATACCTTGCAGAGACGTGTCATAGTAGTCAAAGTGGAAACAAAGGCCAAAAAAGGCCAAAAACATCATAATTTAGCACGTCAAAAAAATGACGAAAAACGCCATAGTATAGTATGCGAAAAAAGTCAAATTTTGACATGTCTTAAAAATGGCTGAAAATGAATTATTATACCTTGCAGAGACGTGTCATAGTAGTCAAAGTGGAAACAAAGGTCAAAAAAGGCCAAAAACATGATTATTTAGTACATCAAAAAAATGACAAAAAACGCCATAGTATAGTATGCGAAAAAAGTCAAATTTTGACATGTCTTAAAAATGGCTGAAAATGAATTATTATACCTTGCAGAGACGTGTCATAGTAGTCAAAGTGGAAACAAAGGCCAAAAAATGCCAAAAACATCATAATTTAGTACATCAAAAAAATGACAAAAAACGCCATAGTATAGTATGCGAAAAAAGTCAAATTTTGACATGTCTTAAAAATGGCTGAAAATGAATTATTATACCTTGCAGAGACGTGTCATAGTAGTCAAAGTGGAAACAAAGGCCAAAAAATGCCAAAAACATCATAATTTAGCACGTCAAAAAAATGACCAAAAACGCCATAGTATAGTATGCGAAAAAAGTCAAATTTTGACATGTCTTAAAAATGGCTGAAAATGAATTATTATACCTTGCAGAGACGTGTCATAGTAGTCAAAGTGGAAACAAAGGCCAAAAAATGCCAAAACATCATAATTTAGCACGTCAAAAAAATGACCAAAAACGCCATAGTATAGTATGCGAAAAATGTCAAATTTTGACATGTCTTAAAAATGGCTGAAAATGAATTATTATACCTTGCAGAGCCGTGTTATAGTAGTCAAAGTGGAAACAAAGGCCAAAAAAGGCCAAAACCATCATAATTTAGCATGTCAAAAAAATGACCAAAAACGCCATAGTATAGTATGCGAAAAAAGTCAAATTTTGAAATCTCTTAAAAATAGCCGAAAATGAATTATTATACCTTGCAGAGACGTGTCATAGTAGTCAAAGTGGAAACAAAGGCCAAAAAAGGCCAAAAACATGATTATTTAGTACATCAAAAAAATGACAAAAAACGCCATAGTATAGTATGCGAAAAATGTCAAATTTTGACATGTCTTAAAAATAGCCGAAAATGAATTATTATACCTTGCAGAGACGTGTCATAGTAGTCAAAGTGGAAACAAAGGCCAAAAAAGGCCAAAAACATGATTATTTAGTACATCAAAAAAATGACAAAAAACGCCATAGTATAGTATGCGAAAAATGTCAAATTTTGACATGTCTTAAAAATGGCTGAAAATGAATTATTATACCTTGCAGAGACGTGTCATAGTAGTCAAAGTGGAAACAAAGGCCAAAAAGGGCCAAAAACATCATAATTTAGTACGTCAAAAAAATGACAAAAAACGCCATAGTATAGTATGCGAAAAAAGTCAAATTTTGACATGTCTTAAAAATGGCTGAAAATGAATTATTATACCTTGCAGAGACGTGTCATAGTAGTCAAAGTGGAAACAAAGGCCAAAAAATGCCAAAAACATCATAATTTAGCACGTCAAAAAAATGACAAAAAACGCCATAGTATAGTATGCGAAAAAAGTCAAATTTTGACATGTCTTAAAAATGGCTGAAAATGAATTATTATACCTTGCAGAGACGTGTCATAGTAGTCAAAGTGGAAACAAAGGCCAAAAATGCCAAAAACATCATAATTTAGCACATCAAAGAAATGACCAAAACGCTATAGTATAGTATGCGAAAAATGTCAAATTTTGACATGTCTTAAAAATGGCTGAAAATGAATTATTATACCTTGCAGAGACGTGTCATAGTAGTCAAAGTGGAAACAAAGGCCAAAAAAGGCCAAAAACATCATAATTTAGCACGTCAAAAAAATGACCAAAAACGCCATAGTATAGTATGCGAAAAATGTCAAATTTTGACATGTCTTAAAAATGGCTGAAAATGAATTATTATACCTTGCAGAGACGTGTCATAGTAGTCAAAGTGGAAACAAAGGCCAAAAAATGCCAAAAACATCATAATTTAGCACGTCAAAGAAATGACCAAAAACGCCATAGTATAGTATGCGAAAAATGTCAAATTTTGACATATCTCAAAAATGGCTGAAAATGAATTATTATACCTTGCAGAGCCGTGTTATAGTAGTCAAAGTGGAAACAAAGGCCAAAAAAGGCCAAAACCATCATAATTTAGCATGTCAAAAAAATGACGAAAAACGCCATAGTATAGTATGCGAAAAAAGTCAAATTTTGAAATCTCTTAAAAATAGCCGAAAATGAATTATTATACCTTGCAGAGACGTGTCATAGTAGTCAAAGTGGAAACAAAGGCCAAAAAGGGCCAAAAACATGATTATTTAGTACATCAAAAAATGACAAAAACGCCATAGTATAGTATCTGAAAAAAGTCAAATTTTGACATGTCTTAAAAATGGCTGAAAATGAATTATTATACCTTGCAGAGACGTGTCATAGTAGTCAAAGTGGAAACAAAGGCCAAAAAAGGCCAAAAACATGATTATTTAGTACATCAAAAAAATGACAAAAAACGCCATAGTATAGTATGCGAAAAATGTCAAATTTTGACATGTCTTAAAAATGGCTGAAAATGAATTATTATACCTTGCAGAGACGTGTCATAGTAGTCAAAGTGGAAACAAAGGCCAAAAAATGCCAAAAACATCATAATTTACTACGTCAAAAAAATGACCAAAAACGCCATAGTATAGTATGCGAAAAAAGTCAAATTTTGACATGTCTTAAAAATGGCTGAAAATGAATTATTATACCTTGCAGAGACGTGTCATAGTAGTCAAAGTGGAAACAAAGGCCAAAAAATGCCAAAAACATCATAATTTAGCACGTCAAAAAAATGACGAAAAACGCCATAGTATAGTATGCGAAAAAAGTCAAATTTTGACATGTCTTAAAAATGGCTGAAAATGAATTATTATACCTTGCAGAGACGTGTCATAGTAGTCAAAGTGGAAACAAAGGCCAAAAAAGGCCAAAAACATCATAATTTAGCACGTCAAAAAATGACCAAAACGCCATAGTATAGTATGCGAAAAAAGTCAAATTTTGACATGTCTTAAAAATGGCTGAAAATGAATTATTATACCTTGCAGAGACGTGTCATAGTAGTCAAAGTGGAAACAAAGGCCAAAAAAGGCCAAAAACATGATTATTTAGTACATCAAAAAAAATGACAAAAAACGCCATAGTATAGTATGCGAAAAAAGTCAAATTTTGACATGTCTTAAAAATGGCTGAAAATGAATTATTATACCTTGCAGAGACGTGTCATAGTAGTCAAAGTGGAAACAAAGGCCAAAAAATGCCAAAAACATCATAATTTAGCACGTCAAAAAAATGACGAAAAACGCCATAGTATAGTATGCGAAAAAAGTCAAATTTTGAAATCTCTTAAAAATAGCCGAAAATGAATTATTATACCTTGCAGAGACGTGTCATAGTAGTCAAAGTGGAAACAAAGGCCAAAAAAGGCCAAAAACATGATTATTTAGTACATCAAAAAAATGACAAAAAACGCTATAGTATAGTATGCGAAAAATGTCAAATTTTGACATGTCTTAAAAATATCCGAAAATGAATTATTATACCTTGCAGAGACGTGTCATAGTAGTCAAAGTGGAAACAAAGGCCAAAAAGGGCCAAAAACATCATAATTTAGCACGTCAAAAAAATGACAAAAAACGCCATAGTATAGTATGCGAAAAAAGTCAAATTTTGACATGTCTTAAAAATGGCTGAAAATGAATTATTATACCTTGCAGAGACGTGTCATAGTAGTCAAAGTGGAAACAAAGGCCAAAAAATGCCAAAAACATCATAATTTAGCACGTCAAAAAAATGACCAAAAACGCCATAGTATAGTATGCGAAAAATGTCAAATTTTGACATGTCTTAAAAATGGCTGAAAATGAATTATTATACCTTGCAGAGACGTGTCATAGTAGTCAAAGTGGAAACAAAGGCCAAAAAATGCCAAAAACATCATAATTTAGCACGTCAAAAAAATGATGAAAAACGCCATAGTATAGTATGCGAAAAATGTCAAATTTTGACATGTCTTAAAAATGGCTGAAAATGAATTATTATACCTTGCAGAGACGTGTCATAGTAGTCAAAGTGGAAACAAAGGCCAAAAAATGCCAAAAACATCATAATTTAGCACGTCAAAAAAATGACCAAAAACGCCATAGTATAGTATGCGAAAAATGTCAAATTTTGACATGTCTTAAAAATGGCTGAAAATGAATTATTATACCTTGCAGAGACGTGTCATAGTAGTCAAAGTGGAAACAAAGGCCAAAAAAGGCCAAAAACATCATAATTTAGCATGTCAAAAAAATGAGGAAAAACGCCATAGTATAGTATGTGAAAAATGTCAAATTTTGACATGTCTTAAAAATGGCTGAAAATGAATTATTATACCTTGCAGAGACGTGTCATAGTAGTCAAAGTGGAAACAAAGGCCAAAAAAGGCCAAAAACATGATTATTTAGTACATCAAAAAAATGACAAAAAACGCCATAGTATAGTATGCGAAAAAAGTCAAATTTTGACATGTCTTAAAAATGGCTGAAAATGAATTATTATACCTTGCAGAGACGTTTTATAGTAGTCAAAGTGGAAACAAAGGCCAAAAAAGGCCAAAAACATCATAATTTAGCACGTCAAAAAAATGACCAAAAACGCCATAGTATAGTATGCGAAAAATGTCAAATTTTGACATGTCTTAAAAATGGCTGAAAATGAATTATTATACCTTGCAGAGACGTGTCATAGTAGTCAAAGTGGAAACAAAGGCCAAAAAAGGCCAAAAACATCATAATTTAGCACGTCAAAAAAATGACGAAAAACGCCATAGTATAGTATGCGAAAAATGTCAAATTTTGACATGTCTTAAAAATGGCTGAAAATGAATTATTATACCTTGCAGAGACGTGTCATAGTAGTCAAAGTGGAAACAAAGGCCAAAAAAGGCCAAAAACATGATTATTTAGTACATCAAAAAAAATGACAAAAAACGCCATAGTATAGTATGCGAAAAAAGTCAAATTTTGACATGTCTTAAAAATGGCTGAAAATGAATTATTATACCTTGCAGAGACGTGTCATAGTAGTCAAAGTGGAAACAAAGGCCAAAAAGGGCCAAAAACATCATAATTTAGCACATCAAAAAAATGAGGAAAAACGCCATAGTATAGTATGCGAAAAATGTCAAATTTTGTCATGTCTTAAAAATGGCTGAAAATGAATTATTATACCTTGCAGAGACGTGTCATAGTAGTCAAAGTGGAAACAAAGGCCAAAAAAGGCCAAAAACATGATTATTTAGTACATCAAAAAAATGACGAAAAACGCCATAGTATAGTATGCGAAAAATGTCAAATTTTGAAATCTCTTAAAAATAGCCGAAAATGAATTATTATACCTTGCAGAGACGTGTCATAGTAGTCAAAGTGGAAACAAAGGCCAAAAAAGGCCAAAAACACCATAATTTAGCATGTCAAAAAAATGACCAAAAACGCCATAGTATAGTATGCGAAAAATGTCAAATTTTGACATGTCTCAAAAATGGCTGAAAATGAATTATTATACCTTGCAGAGCCGTGTTATAGTAGTCAAAGTGGAAACAAAGGCCAAAAAGGGCCAAAAACATCATAATTTAGCACGTCAAAAAATTGACCAATGGCGCCATAGTATAGTATGCGAAAAAAGTCAAATTTTGACATGTCTTAAAAATGGCTGAAAATGAATTATTATACCTTGCAGAGACGTGTCATAGTAGTCAAAGTGGAAACAAAGGCCAAAAAGGGCCAAAAACATCATAATTTAGCACGTCAAAAAAATGAGGAAAAACGCCATAGTATAGTATGCGAAAAAAGTCAAATTTTGACATGTCTTAAAAATGGCTGAAAATGAATTATTATACCTTGCAGAGACGTGTCATAGTAGTCAAAGTGGAAACAAAGGCCAAAAAAGGCCAAAAACATGATTATTTAGTACATCAAAAAAATGACGAAAAACGCCATAGTATAGTATGCGAAAAAAGTCAAATTTTGACATGTCATAAAAATTGCTGAAAATGTATTATTATACCTTGCAGAGACGTGTCATAGTAGTCAAAGTGGAAACAAAGGCCAAAAAAGGCCAAAAATATCATAATTTAGCACGTCAAAAAAATGACCAAAAGCGCCATAGTATAGTATGTGAAAAAAGTCAAATTTTGACATGTCTTAAAAATGGCTGAAAATGAATTATTATACCTTGCAGAGACGTGTCATAGTAGTCAAAGTGGAAACAAAGGCCAAAAAAGGCCAAAAACATCATAATTTAGTACATCAAAAAAATGACAAAAAACGCCATAGTATAGTATGCGAAAAACGTCAAATTTTGACATGTCTTAAAAATAGCCGAAAATGAATTATTATACCTTGCAGAGACGTGTCATAGTAATCAAAGTGGAAACAAAGGCCAAAAAAGGCCAAAAACATCATAATTTAGCACGTCAAAAAAATGAGGAAAAACGCCATAGTATAGTATGCGAAAAATGTCAAATTTTGACATGTCTTAAAAATGGCTGAAAATGAATTATTATACCTTGCAGAGACCAGAGACGTGTTATAGTAGTCAAAGTGGAAACAAAGGCCAAAAAAGGCCAAAACATGATAATTTAGCACGTCAAAAAAATGACCAAAAACGCCATAGTATAGTATGCGAAAAATTTTAAATTTTGACATGTCATAAAAATTGCTGAAAATGTATTATTATACCTTGCAGAGACGTGTCATAGTAGTCAAAAGTGGAAACAAAGGCCAAAAAAGGCCAAAAACATGATTATTTAGTACATCAAAAAAATGACGAAAAACGCCATAGTATAGTATGCGAAAAATGTCAAATTTTGACATGTCTTAAAAATATCCGAAAATGAATTATTATACCTTGCAGAGACGTGTCATAGTAGTCAAAGTGGAAACAAAGGCCAAAAAAGGCCAAAAACACCATAATTTAGCATGTCAAAAAAATGACCAAAAACGCCATAGTATAGTATGCGAAAAATGTCAAATTTTGACATGTCTCAAAAATGGCTGAAAATGAATTATTATACCTTGCAGAGCCGTGTTATAGTAGTCAAAGTGGAAACAAAGGCCAAAAAAGGCCAAAACCATCATAATTTAGCACATCAAAAAAATGACCAAAAACGCCATAGTATAGTATGCGAAAAAAGTCAAATTTTGACATGTCTTAAAAATGGCTGAAAATGAATTATTATACCTTGCAGAGACGTGTCATCGTAGTCAAAGTGGAAACAAAGGCCAAAAAGGGCCAAAAACATCATAATTTAGCACGTCAAAAAATTGACCAATGGCGCCATAGTATAGTATGCGAAAAAAGTCAAATTTTGCCATGTCTTAAAAATGGCTGAAAATGAATTATTATACCTTGCAGAGACGTGTCATAGTAGTCAAAGTGGAAACAAAGGCCAAAAAAGGCCAAAAACATGATTATTTAGTACATCAAAAATGACAAAAACGCCATAGTATAGTATGCGAAAAAAGTCAAATTTTGACATGTCTTAAAAATAGCGAAAATGAATTATTATACCTTGCAGAGACGTGTCATAGTAGTCAAAGTGGAAACAAAGGCCAAAAAAGGCCAAAAACATCATAATTTAGCACGTCAAAAAAATGAGGAAAAACGCCATAGTATAGTATGCGAAAAATGTCAAATTTTGACATGTCTTAAAAATGGCTGAAAATGAATTATTATACCTTGCAGAGACCAGAGACGTGTTATAGTAGTCAGAGTGGAAACAAAGGCCAAAAAAGGCCAAAAACATCATAATTTAGCACATCAAAAAAATGACCAAAAACGCCATAGTATAGTATGTGAAAAATTTTAAATTTTGACATGTCATAAAAATTGCTGAAAATGTATTATTATACCTTGCAGAGACGTGTCATAGTAGTCAAAAGTGGAAACAAAGGCCAAAAAAGGCCAAAAACATGATTATTTAGTACATCAAAAAAATGACGAAAAACGCCATAGTATAGTATGCGAAAAATGTCAAATTTTGAAATCTCTTAAAAATAGCCGAAAATGAATTATTATACCTTGCAGAGACGTGTCATAGTAGTCAAAGTGGAAACAAAGGCCAAAAAAGGCCAAAAACACCATAATTTAGCATGTCAAAAAAATGACCAAAAACGCCATAGTATAGTATGCGAAAAATGTCAAATTTTGACATGTCTCAAAAATGGCTGAAAATGAATTATTATACCTTGCAGAGACGTGTCATCGTAGTCAAAGTGGAAACAAAGGCCAAAAAGGGCCAAAAACATCATAATTTAGCACGTCAAAAAATTGACCAATGGCGCCATAGTATAGTATGCGAAAAAAGTCAAATTTTGCCATGTCTTAAAAATGGCTGAAAATGAATTATTATACCTTGCAGAGACGTGTCATAGTAGTCAAAGTGGAAACAAAGGCCAAAAAGGGCCAAAAACATCATAATTTAGCACGTCAAAAAAATGAGGAAAAACGCCATAGTATAGTATGCGAAAAAAGTCAAATTTTGACATGTCTTAAAAATGGCTGAAAATGAATTATTATACCTTGCAGAGACGTGTCATAGTAGTCAAAGTGGAAACAAAGGCCAAAAAAGGCCAAAAACATGATTATTTAGTCCATCAAAAAAATGACGAAAAACGCCATAGTATAGTATGCGAAAAATGTCAAATTTTGACATGTCTCAAAAATGGCTGAAAATGAATTATTATACCTTGCAGAGACGTGTCATAGTAGTCAAAAGTGGAAACAAAGGCCAAAAAAGGCCAAAAACATCATAATTTAGCACGTCAAAAAAATGAGGAAAAACGCCATAGTATAGTATGCGAAAAATGTCAAATTTTGACATGTCTTAAAAATGGCTGAAAATGAATTATTATACCTTGCAGAGACCAGAGACGTGTTATAGTAGTCAGAGTGGAAACAAAGGCCAAAAAAGGCCAAAAACATCATAATTTAGCACATCAAAAAAATGACCAAAAACGCCATAGTATAGTATGCGAAAAATTTTAAATTTTGACATGTCATAAAAATTGCTGAAAATGTATTATTATACCTTGCAGAGACGTGTCATAGTAGTCAAAAGTGGAAACAAAGGCCAAAAAAGGCCAAAAACATGATTATTTAGCACGTCAAAAAAATGAGGAAAAACGCCATAGTATAGTATGCGAAAAAAGTCAAATTTTGACATGTCTTAAAAATGGCTGAAAATGAATTATTATACCTTGCAGAGACGTGTCATAGTAGTCAAAGTGGAAACAAAGGCCAAAAAAGGCCAAAAACATGATTATTTAGTCCATCAAAAAAATGACGAAAAACGCCATAGTATAGTATGCGAAAAATGTCAAATTTTGACATGTCTCAAAAATGGCTGAAAATGAATTATTATACCTTGCAGAGCCGTGTTATAGTAGTCAAAAGTGGAAACAAAGGCCAAAAAAGGCCAAAAACATGATTATTTAGTACATCAAAAAAATGAGGAAAAACGCCATAGTATAGTATGCGAAAAATGTCAAATTTTGACATGTCTTAAAAATGGCTGAAAATGAATTATTATACCTTGCAGAGACCAGAGACGTGTTATAGTAGTCAGAGTGGAAACAAAGGCCAAAAAAGGCCAAAAACATGATTATTTAGCACGTCAAAAAAATGAGGAAAAACGCCATAGTATAGTATGCGAAAAATTTTAAATTTTGACATGTCATAAAAATTGCTGAAAATGTATTATTATACCTTGCAGAGACGTGTCATAGTAGTCAAAAGTGGAAACAAAGGCCAAAAAAGGCCAAAAACATGATTATTTAGTACATCAAAAAAATGACGAAAAACGCCATAGTATAGTATGCGAAAAATGTCAAATTTTGAAATCTCTTAAAAATAGCCGAAAATGAATTATTATACCTTGCAGAGACGTGTCATAGTAGTCAAAGTGGAAACAAAGGCCAAAAAAGGCCAAAAACACCATAATTTAGCATGTCAAAAAAATGACCAAAAACGCCATAGTATAGTATGCGAAAAATGTCAAATTTTGACATGTCTCAAAAATGGCTGAAAATGAATTATTATACCTTGCAGAGCCGTGTCATAGTAGTCAAAGTGGAAACAAAGGCCAAAAAAGGCCAAAACCATCATAATTTAGCACATCAAAAAAATGACCAAAAACGCCATAGTATAGTATGCGAAAAAAGTCAAATTTTGACATGTCTTAAAAATGGCTGAAAATGAATTATTATACCTTGCAGAGACGTGTCATAGTAGTCAAAGTGGAAACAAAGGCCAAAAAAGGCCAAAAATATCATAATTTAGCACGTCAAAAAAATGACCAAAAACGCCATAGTATAGTATGCGAAAAAAGTCAAATTTTGACATGTCTTAAAAATGGCTGAAAATGAATTATTATACCTTGCAGAGACGTGTCATAGTAGTCAAAGTGGAAACAAAGGCCAAAAAAGGCCAAAAACATGATTATTTAGTACATCAAAAAAATGACAAAAAACGCCATAGTATAGTATGCGAAAAAAGTCAAATTTTGACATGTCTTAAAAATAGCCGAAAATGAATTATTATACCTTGCAGAGACGTGTCATAGTAATCAAAGTGGAAACAAAGGCCAAAAAAGGCCAAAAACATCATAATTTAGCACGTCAAAAAAATGACCAAAAACGCCATAGTATAGTATGCGAAAAATGTCAAATTTTGACGTCTTAAAAATGGCTGAAAATGAATTATTATACCTCGCAGAGACGTGTCATAGTAGTCAAAGTGGAAACAAAGGCCAAAAAAGGCCCAAAACATGATTATTTAGTACATCAAAAAAATGACAAAAAACGCCATAGTATAGTATGCGAAAAACGTCAAATTTTGACATGCCTTAAAAATAGCCGAAAATGAATTATTATACCTTGCAGAGACGCGTCATAGTAATCAAAGTGGAAACAAAGGCCAAAAAAGGCCAAAAACATCATAATTTAGCACGTCAAAAAAATGAGGAAAAACGCCATAGTATAGTATGCGAAAAATGTCAAATTTTGACATGTCTTAAAAATGGCTGAAAATGAATTATTATACCTTGCAGAGACCAGAGACGTGTTATAGTAGTCAGAGTGGAAACAAAGGCCAAAAAAGGCCAAAAACATCATAATTTAGCACATCAAAAAAATGACCAAAAACGCCATAGTATAGTATGCGAAAAATTTTAAATTTTGACATGTCATAAAAATTGCTGAAAATGTATTATTATACCTTGCAGAGACGTGTCATAGTAGTCAAAAGTGGAAACAAAGGCCAAAAAAGGCCAAAAACATGATTATTTAGTACATCAAAAAAATGACGAAAAACGCCATAGTATAGTATGCGAAAAATGTCAAATTTTGAAATCTCTTAAAAATAGCCGAAAATGAATTATACCTTGCAGAGACGTGTCATAGTAGTCAAAGTGGAAACAAAGGCCAAAAAAGGCCAAAAACACCATAATTTAGCATGTCAAAAAAATGACCAAAAACGCCATAGTATAGTATGCGAAAAATGTCAAATTTTGACATGTCTTAAAAATGGCTGAAAATGAATTATTATACCTTGCAGAGACGTGTCATAGTAGTCAAAGTGGAAACAAAGGCCAAAAAAGGCCAAAAACATGATTATTTAGTACATCAAAAAAATGACCAAAAACGCCATAGTATAGTATGCGAAAAATGTCAAATTTTGACATGTCTCAAAAATGGCTGAAAATTAATTATTATACCTTGCAGAGCCGTGTTATAGTAGTCAAAGTGGAAACAAAGGCCAAAAAAGGCCAAAAACATGATTATTTAGTACATCAAAAAAATGAGGAAAAACGCCATAGTATAGTATGCGAAAAATGTCAAATTTTGAAATCTCTTAAAAATAACCGAAAATGAATTATTATACCTTGCAGAGACGTGTCATAGTAGTCAAAGTGGAAACAAAGGCCAAAAAAGGCCAAAAACATGATTATTTAGCACGTCAAAAAAATGACCAAAAATGCCATAGTATAGTATGCGAAAAAAGTCAAATTTTGACATGTCTTAAAAATGGCTGAAAATGAATTATCATACCTTGCAGAGACGTGTCATTGTCGTCAAAGTGGAAACAAAGGCCTATAAAGGCCACAAACATCATAATTTAGCACGTCAAAAAAATGACCAACCATAGTATAGTATGCGAAAAATGTCAAATTTTGACATGTCATAAAAATTGATGAAAATGAATTATCATAGCTTGTAGAGACGTGTCACAGTAGTCAAAGTGGAAACAAAGGTCAAAAATGGCCAAAAACATCATAAATTAGCACGTCAAAAAAATGACCAACAACGCCATAGTATAGCATGCGAAAAATGTGAAATTTTGACATGTCATGAAAATGGCTGAAAATGACATATTATAGCTTGTAGATGCGTGTCATAGTACACAAAGTGAAAACAAAGGCCAAAAAAGTCCAAATACTGATGCTCTGTAGATGGGAACCAGTGATCTTCTGGGCATAAACCATGCCAGGTGATGTTTCCAGTCGGTTTGCTTTCTATTGCTGCTCTGTAGAAGTTAACCAGGATCTAGCTCTGGAATTTAGTTTCCGTAGAAAGCAGAGCTTTTTCAGTCTGGGTGGTGATGTGCGATGACCAAGATAGGTTTTCAGTGATCGTAATTCCAAGGAACCTATAGCTGTTCATGTGCTCCACATAAGCTCCACTGACGTAGACAGGGGTGTGCGTCCACTTCTCCAGTCGGCTTCATGGGAGAGATCGTGTTGAATGCTGAGCTGAAGTCAACAAACAGCATCCTGATGTAGCTGTTCTTGTTCTCCAGTTGATCAGTTCATCCTTGAGTCTCAGTGGATGTTTGTGCCAAATCTGCGGAAACTGTCGCAACGCCATCTTCAGATATTGTGTTCACAAAAACAAGATGGATGCAAGGTCACAGTAACCTTGACTTTTGACCACCAAATTCTAATCAGCTCATCGTTGAGTCCAAGTGAATGTTTGAGTCAAATCTGAACAAATGTCCTCGAGGCGTTCTCAAGATATCGCGTTCACAAGAATGGACTGGACAGATGTACAGACGTACAACCTAAAAACATAATGCCTCTGGCCTGAGCTATTGCTTCAAGGAGACCCAATGAACTGTTATTTTTCTCTCCACATTGCCCTCACTTTAGTCACATTTAGCCTTTCATAACTTTTTTGTTGAGCTGCACAAAAAGTGCTCGGCTATCACAAAGACAGAAGAAGGTAGGAAAACAAGGAAGAAGAACAATGGCTATCATACCTTAGTATGCAGAAAATGACAAGAAAACAAACCATGCTAAATTCCAACATTTATTTGTGATTTCTATGACAAACAGGAGGCAGTTATAATATCTCGTTTTACAAGCTACATTGGTCAAAAAAAAAATAAATAAAAAAAATCCCCCACCTTTTTAAAAATCCACTTGGATCAAATTTTCTCATTTTACCTATTTCACATTTGCTGCCACTTTTTGTTTTTAATCAGCCTCTAAATTGACCTATGTACAGAAGAAATGCTCAGGTGTGGTCTAAAAAGGGAGAGAGCTACATATTGCCACAGCGAACTTGTTCAGATCAGCTGTTGACATTCAGCTTTTCTCAAAGAAACAAATAGGACAGAGAGTACAAAGCCTTCTTTTTAATTTGCAACAGAAGTGGACACGTTTCCTGACTGTGTACTCATTTTATTTGTCTGTCATTGCATTCTCCTTTCATTCAAGAAACAAGCGTTATTAAAAAAAGACGCGAATAGGTTATATAAAGCGAATATACAGGCAGTCTCTAGGTAATAGTTTAGCTTAAATTATGAACAGCTAAGAATTTATTTACATACTCCCAGGATGTAATAATCATATGGATGGTATGGAAACACATCTAAAAAGCTGTAAAGATTCATGTTGCTTTTCTAACAGGTTTACGGACACACAAAGGGAATTATGAGACTCATAGTTTGTGCCATGCCCACCAGTAAGAACTCATCAGTCATTGGCTGGTGATGCTGTGTGACCTGTAAAACTGTCTGTCATTGGCTGCAACGTCTAGTACTTATAACCTGAGGGGGAGGAGCAAATGTAACACCTGACAGAAAGTTGAAAAGGCTGGAGAGGCAGAGACAAAACCGACCAATGACATGAAAGTCGGAAAGAGATTTGAGCCTTACGTTGACTGCGCCATTTTAGGTCTTTATAGCACATGCAAGAAAATACATCCACGTTGCAATAATTACTAGGAGCTGCGAGGTGTTTTTCCAGCTTTGATATGTCACGTCTGATGTTGTTATAGGAAAACTCATTGGAAATGATTATCATTAAGTTTTTCAGTAATATAAAGTCATTTTTGTATATGTAGTCAAATCAGGTTAAAAAAACATGAGAGCTTCCCTATTTTTTCGCACCCTCTAATGCAACATGAACTTAGCATTAAACTACAGTGGCAATTTATCCACAGCCTCAACACGTGCTGGCATCATCTAGTACATCACAAAATACAGGCCTATGCTCAACTCTGCAAAATCAGCAGAGAACCTAAGACTCGAGGTTGGCTAAAACATTTAACCAAAATGTAACCTTGGTCCGAATTTTCAACCGTTTGGAGGTCTGGTCACGTAAAAGTGAAACAACTCATTTCTAAGGCATACTGAACTCCTGACACCCCAATCCCTCAGTGGCCTGCAACACGTATTGTCTGACATAATTTATGTAGCAGCACAACCATCGGAGATTAATGTAAGCACAAATGAGTCTACATCTTCAAGACAACAAATTAAGACATGTAATCTTAACTTCAGATGTAATTAAAAATCATGCAGTTTGTACTCAGTTGGAGCCAAATATTTGCAGAAAAATAAACCAAGACATCTTTGTAGAGGAAAGGCACAAAGCGACCTTCTCATTGATAGTGAGACTAAATGACAATAGGGCAGCACCTGGTACACAGGCATCTGTTCAGAAGATCAGTATGTTATGTGTTATTTAATGACGCGCCTCAGAGTATAGTAATGGTGTAAAAAGTGTAAGAGGTAGAGCAGAATCTGGGAAACCTTCTCACAGTTGAACATTGAGCTGGGTACCATTGGGGACTTTTAAAAAGATCTGCATTAAAATCAATGCTTGAATATTTGTACTGAAATCATGAATGACAAAATGACAGAACTGATTTAGTAAAACATGCCAAGGAATCTTTTTTTGTGTTTGTGAGAAGTAGATCGTGTCAGATTTGTGCTTCTATTTACACGTTCAGACCTGTTATTGGCATTTGTTTGAATGTCAGACAATTTCAAACGCGGTGGATTAATGGCTTACTATGACATATTCTGTAGTTTTGTAGTGTATCCAAAAAGCAGAAATGGTGCCAGACCTAATATTAGGGTATGTTATAGGTTTCTTTGTGGTTTTAGGTTACTCATCTGGATGTGTGGTAGAAGAGACTGTGGGACGACTGAGTCATTATTGGACCGCGGCCACACTCTGTTCTGTGTATCAACTTCTCAAGCTCTTTTTTAAGGTACACAGAGATTGTTGGCAATGATTCTGCAGCCATAATGACGACCCCCAGGTTACTGTCCACATTGAAGGGAAAAATGTATTCAGTTGTCATTGATTTCTCTCTTACACCACTAATGTGTCTTAAGTATTTTGAGTGGACATAACATGTTCGTTGCAGTATATACTGTAATTTATGCAAGATGCTAGATTAGTGGCTTGATTTTGTCAAAAGTGGGAAATGTATCATTACCAGTAAATTCCTGTAAGCTCTTGGTTGGAAGACACATGGACGTCTGCAATTAAGTGTTTGTCTGGCTAACCGTACAGATTTTTGTTGGTATGCTGAAATTTATCGTGCTTTTCTGAAGTGTGGACTCTGGATGTGGAGCAGCCGTGACTAGGAATAGGTTTCTTCACTTAAAACCTTTGTTTTAAAATGGCAGCTACACATGCAAACAGCTAAGCTAACAAAGCTAGCACAAACAGAAGCAGTTTATTTAGCCAAATGTTTATCAAATATGAAATTGATGGAAACACAACCAAAACATGAAGGGCTAAGCAAACAATGTATTATGCTGCACAAATTCTAAACTGAAATTTGGTTTTTTTTTTTAATTGCCATGAATCTGAAATAACTGCAAAGGAAGGGGCTACAAAGTTTTCAGAGCCGGAGTATTTCCAAAAAGTGATTTATTTTTCCAAGTAAGGAAAAGCTAGTTCTTACAGACTGTAGCAGTTTTGCTCAGTGAACCAGTCAGCTTGTTAGTGAGCTATGTCTTACTGTGTTTCTGCCATGTCTGCCCTTTCTGTTGTCATTCATGTTGTCAACACATGATGTCTTATCATCAAAGTCATTCTCTTCAACAGCTACACCAGATGTGTGTTTAATTTTCTGAATTAACTACAAAGCTTTCTAAGGTAAAATGAAGGAATGTAGAGAGGAATGAATGTTTACCCAACGTTATTAGCTCTGCTTTTCAGGACACTTGGAAGGATTTTCATGAAGTTCTATGATTTCGTCAGACTGCTTAGCTAAAACTACCTGTTGTATAATTGTGGTTAAAAAATCAGTCTTTTCCTGTGGCAAGTCGCTTTTGAAGCGGTGACTGGTTTCAGACGGTTGGTTTTCTACCAGCAGTGAGGGCTGGAGCGGAGACAAACAAGCAGCATTTAGACTGTGGGTTTTCTTCACTGTGTCATTTAAATACGTACACTGTTACTGTAATGCCCTGTTTTAAACTGCTGACTCATGAAGCGGTGCGCAGAGATGGAGAAACACTCTGCAGCTCATACACAAACAGAGACATATCGAAATGGATGGTCAGCTCACAGCAGACTTTACACTAAGTAGCACCATGATAACTAAATAGAAAGAATAGAAACAGGCTAATATATCAGCAAAAAACATCCATATAAAATAAATGAAACAAAAATAATTTACTTTCCAGAGATAAAATAACCCTTGGTATAAAAAAAGTTAATATATCCTCCTATACCTGTAAACCATCCTGTCGTCCCTCCACTGTGGTACAGTACTTTATTGTAGCTTTAATACAGCCTGATCACAATTATGTGCGTAAAAACAATTTTTACCCATTTTTTTTTTTTAAAAAAAGGCCTGCTGGGCTTGTTGGTGTGTTTTATATATGGAGTCCAGTTTTGGTGTGAGCTGACTAATAGGTAAACTGACAGGCACTTTGAATATCTGTTGATTGATTAAAAAGAGAAGAGCATGGCAAACAAAGGGACAGGAGAACGAAATAGAGTGAAATCCCTTTCATCTATGATTGTTTTTAGTTTACATTATTTTATATTTTCAGTTCACCCATAAGACCATTTGGGTGAGTTCCCATCTATCATTTTTTTTTTAAAACCATTTACTTCTTTCTCAAATATGTCTCTCAAGCGTGCAGACATTCTACTTAAAGACAGTTTATATTGTTGGATCTGAGGGCCATGTAGGTAGAAAGGAATATACATCTTTCATCTGAAAATATTACATTAAATAAGTTAAAAAAAAGAATGTATTTCTTAAAAAGTAAAAGCTGTCAGTGCGTAACTACTCTGACTGCAGATGGACCTGTCACAGCTCTTAGCTTGCTGTTTGCCAAGATTACCTTATAATGCTACATTTTCAAAATGCTGATAGATTTTGTACAGTAGCTATGCCATCCGTGTGGTACTATGACATGAGGACAGTTGCGCGCGTGAGAGGAGCGTAGAGGTTGTATTTTTAACTATCCTCTGCCTTAAACCTACACTGGTACACCAGAACGCTGAGAATGAAATGGTTAAACACACATTACAAACACAACACATTTTGGAAAGACTCCCTAATAAAAGGAATGCATTGACTGAATTCTCCTTGGACATGGTTTCGAAATACTGAGCGTTTCTGGACGATGGTAGATTTTGAGTTAGGACACACATCATATCTAATCCCATGATGCATAGAGAGTAGGGATGCACTGATAAAGCTGATGGATATCAGGTAAATTTCATTACTGTTAGGAAAACATTTAATCATGAAAATCAGATTTACAAAGTCACGTGACACAAAATTCAGTGTAAACCAACTTAATTATCATACTTTTTCTCTATGTCTTGGTTTGGGCTTCTGTAGCATGACCCCAAACTAGTTGTTGAGGCACTCTGAGCAACTGGTAAAATAAGCACTTAAAAAAAGTGATATCAGTGCATCTCTGTTCAATGCCAACTGAAATTTGCAGATGGGGTTTTAGGTTAACCGATCGGAAATCAATCCGCGTAACCAACTTCATCAAAGGATTAGAAATGAAGCTTGACATCTGTGAAGGAATATCTAAAAAATATGAAAGGAACAGGCACTTTCTGCCTGTTTTGACAGGTTGAAACCAAAACAGTATTTTTTTTTTTTTTTTCAATCAGACTTCGGAGGGCAACATGTTTGTAGTAGTTTTTTGAGTCACGGCTACAATGCCACAAAATGTCCCCGTATTTGTGGCTTAAGTCCTGGGAACACAGTGGACAGGGGCTTTTTTTTGTTGTTTAGGTTTGCTACTAAGCAACGATGATAGGAGGTCCACTCGAATCAGTTGAATGGTCTCATTTATGGAGTTGTAACCTCCAAACATCCATTAGTGGAGTCTAAATCTGGTCAAAGTGGGATTTGTAGTCCAATGGTCCTTGAGTTTTTCCTTTTGAGATCGACTGTATAAGGAGAAACATTGAATGCTAGTCTGCAGCTGACGCAGGTGTGTCATCAAAAAAAGTGGACAATTTCAGATCCATGTTGGTGACTCTCGCTGGAATGTTTTTGTGCTAATCAATCAAAAAGGCGTAATTGCATTTCCCAGCACAACATGTTTATGATGAGGTTCAGGAATAAATCATCTGAGCTTTCCGCCAGATTACTCTTCTGAGACTGATGGTTTCAGAGTTTCTATCACAATTTGGAAGATCCTTCCAGCTGTGACGGATGTCTCCTCTCCAGGTTTATACTGTAGCTCACAAAGTAACACATGCACTTTTATATGTGAATTCAAACTGGGAGGACGTCCTTTCTTTCTCCTTGTTCATCTGCAAATCCAACATGGCTGCTGGTCCAACAGCATGGTGGCAAGGTAACATCATCAAGGTGGATTCTCAGTCCAAAAGTGGACATTTGTAGTACCTGTTATTCTGTAAATTGAGGGGGAGGAGAGGTTTAGTAGATCCAGTCCTGACATCATGGTTTGACTTGTTAGACTTTTCAGTTCAATGAGTTGTTGTTGTTTAGTGTGTCAGATTGCGTTTTCTGTACTGCTGGTAGTTTTTGTGATGGTTGGATCTGTTGCTGAGTTTCAGTCCTACCTGTCCTTGGCATCAGAATGGTACAGTCCAAAATAAGCTGAATATTGCCCAGGTGTGTGTGTGTGTGTGTGTGTGTGTGTGTGTGTGTTTATGAATGTGTTTGTGTGTGTGGCAGTGGGTTTGTGGGGCAGTCTGTGCAGTGTGCTAATGGTGTGTGTTATATTTGGCAGTGCACCTGTGTGGCAGGTTGTAGGTGTGTTTGTACATTTGCTCATGGGAGAAGTGTGAGAAAGTGTGTTTTCATGGCAGTGGTGTTCAGTGTTTGTGAAGAATCAGTATTGCTTGTGTGTGTCGCGTGTCTCTGAATGTGGCAGTAAATGTGTCGTCACTCATTGCAGGTGTCCCCCTTCTCCTCGGTTGCCACCGGGGGCTCTTGTGGGCGGTGCTTGCACTGGCCGGGCGAATGGCGGGTTGCTGCTCTTGATGGTCGGGTGAGGCAGGAGGACTGGGCAGCACAGTCACAGGGTGCATCCTGGGAAATGGAAAGATGTCTTTACCATACAAGCAGTTATGATTTTTTTCATATTTTTGATAGAGTTTAAAAAAAGACCATACTAGTGCAAGATTTAGCTTCTCAAAACAATTTTTTTTGTGGATCATTTTAAAAAACATATGGAATTGAGTGGAAATCAATGGCTGCCTGGGATGGTAGGAAAACTATGCATAAGGCGAAAAACTTTTAGCAGATGTTTGAAACTTGCTTAAGCTGAGGATGCACATTGTGATATTTGACTGTATTATGAAAAAGATTTATGCTTACGCTGAACCCCAACTAGCTGAAAGCAGCAAGCAAACAGCAAAATAATGAAATATGCTGTATATTGCAGTATATTATACGTATAATTAGTAGTCAACTATGTATTGGTACAGGAAAACAGTTTCCTGTGATGGTGACTGTAATCATAGTCTACCTGCCTCCTGTGTGTTGTCTGTGTATTTATTCAGTGAGTCACTGACGACAGTATGTGTTCTTTACCAGAGGTGTGGACTCCAGTCGCTTGACTTGAGCTAAATACACAAATTTGATGTCTTTGGACTCGACTTGACACAACAACAAAACACTGGCTACTCAAACCCAAAGAATTAAAGGTATGTTATTTTAAAGGTGTGCCATCAATGAATTATTAACCTTTCATTTCCTGAACCAGCTAACTTGAATGCTATGCAATCACAACAAGTCAACACTTTATTCTGCAGATCAACTTCGTTTGAATAAAATCTGAGAACATCCAATCCAGTTGAAGGAGAGAGACATGAAAAACCAATGGTGTGTTACTGATTACTAAACAATGAGTGCCAATGCTTAGCTAACATTACTACTCTGTTGTTAAAATTGTAATACATTTGAAGAGCGCATTATGACTTATTTGGGACTAAAAACTCAATGTTTAAACTTGAGTTTAGACTTGCATGTGACTTGCAAAACAACGACTTTGTCCCACCTCTGCTGCTTACTGACTACCAAAACTAAAACTATCTATGTGGTTTGTCAGGTCTTTGCTCATTCTGTGTAATCCTCTGCAGTGAACACCAGTTCTGCAGAAATCTTTGTTGATGTCAAATTACTGTTACAGGTAAGGCAGTGCACACTTTTAAAATTGATCCAAATTTAAACTGGACTGATAATGCAATGGACAGTCTATTCCATTTCATGGAAACTAACAGCATCTGAATCGAATCAGAACAGTTGGAAAGACATTAAAAATCTAAACTGTATAACTCACTTTTGAAAGCATTACAAAGAACACACTGAAATAGTTACAATCCCAGATTAAAGTCTGTGACCTCAGTACATGTTATTTAATGTAAATGGGCTAAAACAAGCAAAACCACTGGTATGGTATTTTTTTTTAAGTTTAAAGTAAAAGCACACCTCTGTTCCAGATCCTGCAGCTCCTGGGTTGGTCGTTGTTTCTTTCCCTCCTCCCATGATACTGACCATCTCCTCCCCAGCTGTCTGTCTCATAAATCTCTTATTGACGATCCTGGTCACATTGTCATTGCTTCCAGCCAGAGCTCCCAGGCCTCCAACCGCAGCTGATACGCACTCTGGCTTCGGCTCATCCACACCGCCAAAACTGCCCAAGACACCCAGACCCCCGAGGCTGCCATGGGAGTCTCTTTGCGCTCTCTCCCCAGGCAGGGTGACTCCTCCCTGTGCACGGCTGCTGCAGACATTCCTGATGAACTCCTGGACCAGGCCCCCGTACCGCTGAGAGCCGGGGTCAGAGCCACACGCTGCAGCACCAGAGGGTTTCCCTGCAGCAGGAGGCTGACGTGCAGGACTGGCACCCTGGCTGGCCCCTAATTGCAAACAGGAACCCAAGACAGGTATTAGAATTATTTCCATAAGTTGTAGTTTACAGGACTAATTAAATTCTGGAGGCATGTTTACACTGTGAGGTCAATGGCTTTCAACAGGATTGAAATATGTGGGTGTCAAAGCAAGATCGGAAATTTTTACTTAGGTCCCATCCTCTCTCACATGTTGTTTGTTGTTTGTTGTGTGAATCGTCACAATTAAATTACTGTCATTTCCATCTCTACTCTGATACGTTTTCCTTGGTTGTCATGTTATCGTCCCTTTTCCTAAAAGGGGACGTAACAGTAGAGATGTTAGTATAATCAGTACATTTTGATGCATGTGAGATCTTCTCTTTAAGACTTAAATTTTGATAATAAACACTTGAAGAGGAGTGATTTGATTTTATAGTTTACAGCAGATCATTGATTGTTTTTTTCCAAGTACGAATTGGCAATAAATTTGGCTATTAAATGATCAAATTTGAAGAGTAAACATTAACTGCCAGCAAACATCACTGGCAATAGATTGGCCTTTCTTATGGCAGGCATTTCGTATTTTGCAGGAAAACGACAGGTGTATATAACAGTCTCCATTTTATTCAAGTGTCCCGTTGAGCCAGTGTGAATAATATCACAAACCTGAAACTAAAGAATTCAGGCCTCATTTTATTCTGTGATATGTCAAAGTGTTTTCCATGACAGCGTTTTATTTTCCATACAGTCTCTGACCTCCATCACCCCTCCAGAGCGACTCCGTGCTTCCAGAGTGTTCCACCACGCTGAAGAGGCTGGAGAGGCCGTCGGTGAGGCCGCTCAGGACAGGGCTGTCCCTGGTGGTGGTGGAGCGGGCCCAAGCTGAGCCTCCTCCTCCACTGATGGATCTTTGCTGGAGGCTCCACAGGCTCCGGTCCCTGGAGGAGGAACTACCGTCCAGTCTGGAGGTGGAGCCTAAAAGCACAACAGTTAGATATCTCGTTCTCCCAAACAAAACTGTTCATATCATGAAGCACATCAATGGAGCTGTGTTAACAATTACAGATAGCCATCATGAATTGGCTTAAAAATATTCTCCAGACTAAAGGCACCATGACACGTGATGTTTTGAAAAAAAAAAAAAAAAAAAGGCTCAGAGAACAAAGAAATTACCAGAAGACACTCGACGTTGTAGTTTCGGGGATCCATACTTGGGTGAACAGCACGGCCTCTCGATGCGGCTGTGAACTTTATCCAGGGATGTTGATATCTGCCGGGTTCTGGCTGATGCCAGAGAAGACGTGGTTGCTGACGAGGGGCGAGGGGACCAAGCTTTGGAGTGTAACCCCGTCCCCCTGCTGCTGGGAAGGTGGTCGGTTTGCAGCCCGATGCTGACATACTGCAGAGCAGTCTGTGTGGACCTGGTGGACATGCCCACCGTCTGGGTAAAGACGAAAGAAGTGATGGAGAATGTTTAGAGTGTTGGAGAAAACACGATGAAGAGTATTTGGAACAACTACTGAAGAGAGTATATTAATATACTGTAAAAATATTTATCTTAACATGTTATATTTGTCTCTTTGTGAGTCCTGAACGTTTAATTTCGTAACATCTGCAAATCAAGTCACATCATTTCAACCCATTTACAGTGCAAATCAGCTTGTTTTATGAAATTTTCACACAAGAAAAATGTTGCTTTGTATTAGGTCCAAATTAACTAACAACAATAAACACGTCTTGTATGATAAACAAAAGACCACAATTACTTGATATGATAGAGAATCATAATAAAAAAGTAATTATTATTATATCTTACCATGTATATTGGATATTCATGACATCATTTTACTGTGGTATAATCAAAATACATCTTCAAATTTTGATTTGTCCTTATGAGCAGAAAATACAGCATAATCTTTTGGCCATAGGCCTTCATCGCACGCCTGTTAAAGTTATATGAAGTCCCATGGACAAAATATATTTGAAGCTTTATGTTCAACAGAACAAGTGCCTCTTTTGTGCATGAAAATCAACATAAAGGCCAATAGTTGGGCTATGAGACATTCATTTAAAAAAAACAAAAAAAACAATCAAAAAACAAGAACTACCTGATTCCCAGGTTCCTTGGTGGATTTTCTCTCTAAAGAGGAAGAGCGTATGGCCTGGCGGACACAGTTGGTCATTTCCTTCATGTCATCACTTAAGTTGGCTGAAATCTCCCCGATCTCGAGGCCGTGGAAAGCTGACGAGGACGACATCCCATCAACCGAACTACCAACACCGTTGTTAGTGACACTGGGGATGGAACCAGTGATACAGCCGCTTCTGCTCTCCAGCAGCTCCCTGTGCTGCGTGGACAGCGAGCTCAGCCACTGCTCGTACGAGGAAGAAAAGGAGGATGCAGGTTGTTGCTGCTGAACCTCAACGGTTTCCAGTGCAGCCACGCCCACGTCTGAGCCACTCAGTCCCAGGGACGAGCTCCCATTCTGGGCCTGCTGTTGCTGTTTGGCCTCCTGGCTTCTTCTTTGTTGCTCCATGCGTCGTGCAGCAGGAGGGCTGTAGTAGATCCGGATGCCGGTGCGGTCTGGAGCTGTGTAGCTCCTCTGGACTGAATCCAAATCCAGCTCTGAAGCCACTGAGCTGCTGCAGGAGCCACTGGGGCCGTCCCAGGTTTTACAGGTGTCCCCAACCTGTGGAATCTGAGATAAGATTATTATGAGTCTACATTTTTACTATGCTGTCCTCAGTCTGTGGAGAGGTAAGGAGAGCAGCAACATGCCCTAGCAACCGGATGGTATCTACACAATAGCTGCTGATTTTAATTAACTCATCTGTCAACTCCAAAGATGTAGCAGGATCAAGGACAAACTGTAATTTCATTTTTTAAACTCTGTTTGAAAGAGTTCATTTTTTAAACTCTCATTTCATTTTTTAAAAATCTTTAAAATTTCATTTTTTAAACTCTGTTTGAAAAATGACTAATAAATCTACCTTGTAACAGAATTTTTTGATGATTGTTATACAAATCAATCAGCTAATATTATAAAATCAAATAAAAGTATAAATATATATGAAAAAAATGCTGAATGATGAATAAATGCTATTTAATAATAATTAAAAAATGATAAATGCTTAATGTATAAAATCAGAACTTATTCACCTCATTAGTTAGGTTGGTCCAATTCTTCCTGGTGAGGTGACCCAGCCCTGGGACTGCACACTGGATCCTTTCCTCCTGATTGGCTGCTCCGTTGACTGCTGGGCTGTCCAGCTCGGATGTGGATTTGGTTCTATCATTGAAAGAGGAAGAGGGCGTTGATGAGGAAAGAGAAGCTAAATTATGCTCTGCTGCTGCAACATCTTGCAAATAAAAAGCATCAAAAAACATTCCTAGACTGAAAGTTTATTTAAGAAATGTTCTGATTTCTCCCACATCATGCTAAGGATGGATTTTAGGCTGTAAGATAATGTTTTTTATTGTTACCTTGGAGATCCTGTTCCATTAGTGACGACTGTGTCTGCAGAGGACTCACCGACGAATGACTTTGACTGTGAGGACCAAAGAAATCATTAGTCAAAAGGAAACCACAGAACTATCTTTTTCACAGCTGAGTTGCATTTTAAAGACCTGCATCATCTGCGCAATTTTTTTCCTGCAGCATTTTGCATTTCTACATTTTTTTCACACCCTTGAAGACATCCACTGTAGACACATTCCTTTCATTGCCATCCACTTCCTCTAGAGCTGTTTTGGCAGGAGGAAGTGGAGACTGACTAGTATAATCTATCTGTAGCAGACAGCATGCAAGCAAACACACACACACACACACACACGCGCGCGCGCACGTGCGCGGATGGTGATGCTGAGTCAGTGCGTTTCACACTTGAGAGGTGATCTCGCTCTCTGAAGCCATTTCCCCTCAGAGGAAAGAGACAGAGAGAGAGAGAGGAAAAGGACATCTACAGATAATGTGCTTAGTTGTGCAGATACACTGATGGACTTTCACCAGCAATGCACTGAACTGCAGTCCAGGCTGCCGGCATGTGTATCATATACTGACAGAGAGCTAAATACATACTACATCAGTGACTCCTAAACAGGGGTACCCGAGCCAGTACTTCTGCAGTTGCCAGGGGGAAGTAAAATGTTTGTAGAGCAGCTCAACTAATTTTAAAAAGTGGAAATTATGATTTAATAATAATTTTAAAAAATCCACATATTAAGCAAGATCTAACACCATGTAATAAGAGTGTGTAAAGCAATGAGCAGTCAGATTGAAAAAGTTTAAAGTAATGGGTTGGTCAGCTAAAAGAAATGGATACGAGTTAAAACAGATTTGGAGTAATGGCTAAACAACCAAAACAGGTTAATTAGTATGCTAAAGATCATGAGAAAAAATGGTTGAAATGAGCCAGTTTCTGCCACATCAGATATAAATGCAAATATAAAGGGCAGGCCCATCTGTATAGTTTCCCATGTTTTTTTGTTTTGCTTTTTCAAATGGAAACTCCCACTAGGTCATTGGCATAAAGTAGTGATTTAGTTAATAGATCCACAGTTAGTTATTACCAACAGTAGATGGCTGTCGACATGTCTACTAAGTAGACAGGAGTATTAGGGCAAAGAAGCGAAACAACATATTACAGCAGTAAATGCAACGTTAGTTTAGTCCTGAAAGTCATACAATAACACAAACAAACTTTTGATCAGAGGCAGCGGCAGACCAGCAACTTCCTGTGTTCTGTGAGACAAAATACTGTTTCTGTCAAAGGTGTGGATGGGAGCGGCAGCAAAGCATATTTTAGCTCTCTAAAAAACGCAACACCTAAAACATTTTTTTGAAGTGTTTGCCATTATTTTGCTGCTTTACCTTGCCATCTCACTGCTCATTTCTACCGGAAACTGAAGCTGTTTTATCATACTCTTCAAAGCTGCCAGACTCCTTTGACACAAACAGTAATTTTACTTCACAGCGCGCAGGAGTTGCTGGCCTACTGCTGTCTTGATTGTTTAGTTTGTTTGCTATTTTGTGATCTTTTCATGTGGTAAACTGCAGAAACATATGTCAGGTCACGTAGGAAAACATTATTAAAGGGGCTTAGGAAAATAGCAGTTTCATGCTAAAACATACATACTCTGACCAAAAATTTGAATTTAAATATAAGGAATATTTCTGAAAAGCTACAGAGTGATATAAAAAGCTAAAAATCCTTTAAACACAAGTAACTAAAATCAGTTCAAATGAACACATTAGAACATAAGGTACCACCGCCCTACTTAGTACATGCCACTGCATATTGGTTCCACTTTACTGTGTGTTATTTTTTGACTAGTTTTACCACAAAATCTTCCTGAATCCACCTGAACATCCCATCATAACAGGAAATACATCTACCTGAAACATAATTCATGATTCATAATTCAAACTTTGGTCCAACAGACAGAAAAATCCATCTTCTTTTACACTCACTGGCCTGATGGGGGCACTACAGTCAAATGTCAGAAGTCTGAAAGACCCCATAGTATATAACACAAGAAGAGCAGATAGGAGATAAGATTTGTGGGTGACAGAGCGTGACCCAGACACACTCGGAGACACTGAGACAGAGTGAATTAAAGTATGACAAGCTTTGGTCTCCTGCCAAGTTTCCAATGCAGGACACGGTCACTTAATGGAAGGTGTGAGACGGGATCCCACTCCACAGACAGGAGGACGAAAGGGAGGGACAGAGGAGGACAGAGAGGAATGATTAGAAAGCAGAGAGGTGGAGAAAGGGAGGACAAAGACGCCCTCAGACTGAAAACCTCAGAGAGAGGCAGACCGAGAAGTGCTGACCTACAAACTGTGTATCTGGAGCTTAACTTGTGTATTTGTGGAAAAACTAATGACAACTTTGAAACACTGATGCAATCCCTCCCAGACATGTTGCAGCAGCTTGGCAGTGACTGCCCTGGTGTGTAATCAGCAGATCGGGCTGACCATGTTTTCCTGGTGACCTCAACTTCACATTAAACTGCAGTAACACCAGAGACTCCTTACTCACATTATGGCATTAACAGCTGTGTGGTTTCTGTCAACATCAGCAGAGTCTCCTGAGAGGAAAATACCACTCTAAAGACAGCAGTAATGTGTATTGTTGGTCTGCTTTTTCCATTTCTAGTGTTGATACAGTAAAGTTTTGACAACACAGAAACTTTCAGCGGGATAAAACATGTCGGATTTGGTGTCACTCCCTCAGAATCAAAGAGTGAGAGCTTCTTTTTCAAGAGCGATTTTTAAATTTTTTTTTTATATATCTTCCAGTATATAAAGGGGTTTTGAAATAGGGATGTGATGCTTTTTTTTTTCAACTGGAAAAAGTCACTGTCTTGCTTTTCGTCTGTGTTAAGACCAAAAATAGCATTGCATTAAAAACACAAGCAGCTGCCAGTGTGTTGAAACAGTGAGAGGATGAAATATGTCCAGTTTGAGTTAAGATCAACAGTTTTGAAGCCAAAACACAGCACACTCGTTTATGATACTTGGAGAAAGGATTTTACGTCTCTGGAAAGTTCTCTTAATGATTCTATTGTCTGTTTCAATGTTTGCAATTCATCTGTGTATGTAACAAAAATTACTGTATTTAATATAGGATTTATACCGAAAGTAAACGAGGCCTACAGTGGAAGTTGTAAAAAAAATCATCTTAATTTCTTCAGTTCTGTTTCCTTCTTCCATTTACACTCTTTATATTATATGTAAAACATCATCCGCTCAAAAAATAACATAGGGCCTTATTTTAACTATCTCTTGCGTATGGTCAAAAGCGCATTTAGGGCAATTCCAGTCTAGCTCCACTTTGTTAAAATGTGCATAATCTGGACTAAAAATAAGGTGCAAGGGGCAAAAGGTTTGTATTCAGTCCCTTAGTTAATCATCAGGTGTGTTTTGGGCTGAACATAAATTCAACCAATCAGAGTGTCATCCAGTCTAGCAGGAAAATACTCTGCCACTCTAACTTTAGATTGTTTTTTTATTTGTTAGTTAATGGTGCAATCCCTTGACTCAAAATAGCAGTGATTTACAATGACGGAAAAAAAAAAAATATATATATATATATATATATATATATATATATATATATATATATATATATATATATATATATATATACAGATATTTGGGCCATATTGCGTATACTGTTAGAAGAATAAACAGTTGTGCATGCAACGGGAGGAGGTCCAGATGAAAAGTGTCCATGAAAAACGCGCTTTTTGATTTGACTCAGTTATGACATTTGTGGCTAATGTTCCTCAGGTGAGAAGAAGGAAAAGTAAATATTACTTCAATAATTCAGACGCTGTTTGCTCCTACATATATTTAAAAGTTCTCAGCTGCATTTGTTGCTGGAAAATAAGTTGGGGTTTTTTTTCACTGTATCAGTGGGTTTTTGGTGTAATGTTAATTTCAGTCAGAACACAGCCTAAATCCGATAGTTATGGCTCTCCAACCATGAGTTTATGTTAAATTTTAATTAAATTTCAGAGAAACCTGGGATATCAGGGGATGGGATTAAATGCACTGGGACAAGTGCACCAGGTAACACAACTGATCCAAAGACCCGATATCAGATGTCCTCCTTATCTCAGACTGCTCAGATTCCATCATTCCAAGACACACCAGCTTCTTATCTCTTCTTCATCTCTGACATTCATCTCTTTCTCACACACACACAAACACACGCGGCTCACAAGCAGCCCGTCATACCTTCCCCTGTTGTGCAGTGGCCTCTCCCAGTCTCTGCTCCCACTGAGCTCTCTCCTGGCTGAACCTCTCCAGCAGCTCCAGCTTCTCTCTGCCCCAGTTCCTCTCTCCGATCTGCAGCTGATTGGTCCGCAGGTGGGTCATAGCAGAGAGACAAGAAGAAGAAGAAAAAAACATTAGAGGAGGAAGAAACAAAATCGATGTGGAACAGCTTCTCAAGTCTGAACAGGTTTCTGAACACAGCTAAGTGATTTATCTCTGAAAATGTCTAAATGTTTAACCCACTTTGAGCACTTCTGCTTTTACAGTTTACAAATAACACAGTTTGTTCTGTTCATGTTAATCAAGTCACAAATTTTGCCAATTACCTTCCAAGCCACCTTGGTTGACTCACACACACGTAGTCTACCTGTTTTGTTAGATCCATCACAGCCGCGTAGGATTCAGCCAGCAGGTGTTGATGTTCTTCACGCTCCCTCTTCAGCGCCACCTTAAGGTCCGGAGGATCGGGTGCATCAGTGGCGGACAGAGCTGCTGCTTTTCCTGCTTTCATCTCAAGCTAGAAAGAGAAAGGAATAGAAATTATTGTAGATATCAAAATCGCAATTAAAAAAAAACTTAAGTACAGGGGGATCTGTAAGTAGAGAGCTTTCTTTTGTTGGAATCACTTAAGTTTGATAAATCCCTACTGTTAGACAAGTTGAGTTTTCTTAAAAGTAGTGCTGAAATGTAACCAAGTACATTTCTTCAAGTACTCCATTCACTCTATTACAATTATTAAAAAACATTATTTTAGTTTACAAATTAAGATTTTAAATTTCTCAAACACCATATTAAAATATACAAATAAAGCTGAAACAATTAGTCGATTAGAAAATTAATTGGCAACTATTTTGACAGTAAGTAAAAACATATCATGGTCCCAGCCTCTAAAATATGAAGACTTGCTACTTTTTTTTTTAAGTAGCTGAAATGTTTTCATCCATCAAATCAATAAATATTTCTGCAGTATGTACTTTTAATACTTAAATAGTACTTACAGATAGTACTTTCAATGCAGGACCTTTACTAGTAAAAGAGTATTTAAACAGTATTGTATTAGTAATTTTACCTAAGTAAAGTATCTAAATACTTCCTTCACCAGATTGAAAGCCATATTGCAATGTAAAAATAGTGTAAAATAAAACAGGATAAGAATAAAAGCTATGCATTTATTTTTTAGGAGCAAAATAAAAAATAAAATCAATTTAAAATAATATATATATATATATATATATATATATATATATATATATATATATATATATATATATATATATATATATATATATACATACACACACACATATATAACCAGAAGTTTCCTCTTTTGGACAATAAGGTTATATTTGAAAATGCACAAAAGCGTCAAAATAAAAGTAATCCTGATGAAACAGGCCCTTTTATAGAGGGTTAAAGTAATGATTGTACTGTAGTGAATGTATAAGTGGCATCATCATATGATGATTTTATAAGATGCAAAATTCTTACCTGCAAATAAACTAGTAAAAATGCTTTAACAAATTGCTTAATAAAATGATACAGCAAAAAGTAAAAACAACCCTCTTGGAAAAAAAGTTCAATATCGTACAACATGAAAATACTAAAAAGTAAAAAGTCCCTCAAACATTTTGCTTCGCGACTGCCCTTGATTAAATGTTACTTTCCACATCAAAGTGTATGCAAGTTTGACTTGAAAGGCTTTTTACACACATAAAAGCACACAACACACAAATAATTGTGTTGCCATCAATGCAACCATGACTCATTTGGCCACACAGAGATTTGTAACGGGAAATCCCAGCTTGTCCACGTGGTTCATCCTCACAGGTTTTTTAAATTACCTCATCAATTTCCGAGGCAACATCCCGACAGGAGGCAAAGTCTCCAGGCAGATGAGATCCTTATGAGGGCTCACTGCTGCTCATGAATGATGTTCATGTTATGGTAAAGGTTGGGATAAATTATGGACAGAGCATGGAAAGAAACCAAAATCTTAAGAATTGTCTCTTTTTTTTCCCTCTCCTCCGCTGCTATTTTTCCCTCTCCCTCTGTGTACTTCTAACCCATCCTTCTCACCCCTTTGCCCTCTCTCTTCTTTCTCACCCTCTATTTTCAAGCTTTCTCCCTCCTTTTTTCCACTCTCCATAAATCTGGCCTGTAGGTGGGATTGCTTGAAATTTTTATGAGCAGCTCTGCTTTCCCTTTTCCTCTGTCTGAGCCTCATAGTTCACACAGACGACACAACCGGGCCCATCAATTTCTCACACACACGCGCGCGCACGCGCACACGCACGCACGCACGCACACACACACACACACACACACACACACACACACACACACACACACACACACACACACACACACACACACACACACACACAAACTTACACACACCAGACCCATCAATCCTCTCTCAGTCTGGCTCTGTCGCACTGGCATCCGTATATGGTGCTAATGGAAGTGCCTGGCAGCCAATCACAGCGTAACACACTTACACATAGCCCAGCTCTCCGTCTCCTATGGCAACAGAGCGTTGCTCGTTAATGATAAACGTGGCCTAACGAGCCCCATGTTTTAACGAGGTTTATTGCTGAGGCGTTAAGAGAGAGGCGATTTTATTGGATGACTGGCATTTATTGGTGTATGAGAGACGTCTGGTTCACGACTCGCTACTCATCATTTAGCAAGTTCAATTACTTCTGCTTATTCAACTAAAACCCTAAATTTAGGAGCATATATTTATTAATTAAGTTTTACTAGAATAATCACTGAAAGAGACATTAGGGACTGAAAGTCAGGCACTGATGAAATGTTTGCCAGTGCATTTTTCACATGTATTTATAATGAAGCCATTTTTCACAGACATGGAAAGAGGCATAAAAAGTATTTGTAGGAGCACAGAGCTGAGAGCTGCTAACAGCACTGTGACAACAAACACCCATTAAACCCAACAAGCTCTTTAGGTGCTGAGTGGGAGGTCAAGAGGAACGAGTTAATTTCACTAACATTAGACCCACTGTTATTATTATTGTAACAATTAGAGAGCATATGAAAATTATGAATCCACCTACATGTTGTTGCCATCATGATCATTATGTAGTGCTTTAAAAAAACAAAAAATCAATATTAAATAAGGAACAATGCCTGAAGAGCAGAGGTATGGACTTGAGTCAGGTGACTTCAGTCAGACTCAAGTCACAAATTTGATGACTTCAGACTTAATTTGACAAAATCAAAAAAGACTGGACTCGTTACTTGTGACTTGGACTTGAGCTATTTGATCCAAAAATATTTGATATTTATCCCCACGCTTAAAGAATTATGTTATTCAGACAGTATGCCACAAATCAAATAATTTTGCTTAATTTCCTGAATCAAATAAAGTTTAAAGCTGACACTTAATTCCCTAGGTGAATTTGAACATATCTGACAGCATCTGATCAAGTTGCAGGAGAGAACCACAAAAAACTAACATTGTCACTGAGCAGCAGCCGGAAAAAACGATACCCAAGATAATTTTGTTTATGTACAACAAAAAAGTCCAACAAACCTGCTTAAACACGTTTAAAAAGCACTCAATATTATAACATACATTTAAAATATTACTGAATTGTATTTAAGACCTAATGATGACTTATTTTGAACTCAAAACTCAAAGTTTAGGACTTGGGACTTGGCTTAGGACTTGTCAGTCTCCACTTTGCACTTTGCTCATCATGTAAGTGCAAAGACTTACTTGTGACATGCAAGACAATGACTTGGTCCTACCGTCGCTGAAGTACTATGTGCTATGCAGTGCCTTTAAAAATGATTTGCTTGTTTTATTACATTTGATTTGTTATTAACTTTGATATTAAAGGGGTTTTTTGTTTGTTTTTTAAATGATTGACTACAATCACTTTGATTCAGTGATTTAAAAAAACAAAATATTAAAAGGGCAGAAAGGGTTTTGAACACTTTATATAGATACCGTTCAGCAGTTTACTGTTGAAGCAAATGATCTGGTAACAAACAGTAATTGTTTATGCAAACATTAACACTGGTCAGTGTAACAGTGAGCCTGAAGGCATTGTGAGCTATTTTGGGCAGCATAACATTTGTCTGCAGCAGATTTTTAGAGTTGATTTTATCTGTTGCTGTTGTCATAACTTCATACCACCATCAGCTGTTAATTCTAAGGCAACTTCAACACTCCCGAGTGATAAAAAATGTGTGCCAGGTTTATAAATAAAAACATAGCCTAGATATTACATAATAAATGCAGATGTTAAATATAGAAATGTAAGTAGTTGACTGTGTATTTAAAACTAAAGCTCTGAAGTCTCCACCTCAATTTTGGCTATTTCTGTCACTGGCTGTTAATAAATATTTTCTAATATGTAAACAAACATTAAAAAAATATTCAGAAAAGCATTTTGCCCACAGATATTATTTTGTAGAGATTCAAATCCTCAATTTACCTCTGACTTTCTTGGGTAAGGATCTCACATGGGGACTCAAACGCTGATTCATTTTGACAGCATGTTTACACCAGTCAGAAACAGAAATGCATGTGAAAAAGGAGGATGATGAACCAGATTTCTAACTGAAGGTGGAAAAATGTCTGTTGGTTAAAAAAACAAACAAAGTTGTTTTAAACGCCATGTAAAGAGTTCCTCCTGATACAGCGGCACTACATCATGTTGTTGTTTTCAAGTTAAGGCTGCAATGTTGGGTTCTTTTAGCTACAATTAAGGTTTTTTCTCTAACCTTAAAGCTACAGTTTGACATTTTGGGAAACATGCTACTGTATGCTAAATATAAGGCTGGCGCCAGAAGAAAGCTTCGCTCAGCACACATACTGGAAACATGCAGTAAGATACAACATGTTAATTAGTGAGCTTTAGAGTTTCTGACAGACAGACAGAGCCAGGCTAGCTGTTTCTCCCGGCATTTAGCAGACGGGGAGAGGTATCTGCTTGACAAAGTAGGTTAAAGGAGCTGCATGCAACATTCAGAGTATAAACTAAGATTACCCAGGGTTTCCTTGATATCCTTTCATTTGTGGCAGCCCGCCACGATTAAAACATCTGCCACCACATATAGATTTTATATTTTTGGAGCTGGCCTGTCCATTAGAAGCAGCGTTTGAATGTATATACAGTTTGGTCACTCATTGCACCTCTTGTAGTGCAGAAAACTCTGGGCAGAGATGGCAGATCAGAAAACACTATGAGTCACTTCTGGATAGTCATGTGTTTCATTTAGAAAGAAACAAACAAGTTTGTCCTTTACATATGAGGACTTGCTGAATATTGAGTTGCTAATGCACTTGTGCTACACGTTGATGTTTCTGTTGTCTGACAGCACAAATAATCTTTTATTTCCCTGCCCGCCTCTTTATCTTCATCCTCCCTTTATGAGTGATGTGGACTCAACAGATGTGATGAGCAACAACAGGTGTTTGTAACATGTCCTACAATCAGGGTGGATGACTGATTAAGAGAAAAAAAAGAGGGAGTGTTGTACTGCATGCATTCAGAGCTCTGGATATCATTTGTACTTCACTGATGGTGTTTGTTTATCAGGCTGAATGGCGGATAGAATTTCCCATCAAGCCGTTTGACAGGTAGGACAGTGTTTGAAATTGACTTGACTTGTTCGACAATGCAACAGCTGGAGGAGCTGCTGCATGCTGCCAGGAAGCGTTGGCACTGATTTGGTTCAGTGGGCCAGATATTGTCCACACACACACACACACACGCACACACACACACACACATGCCCACGCACATGCACAAACACATTACCAGGGCAGATTGATGGCATGCTTTACAATGTGCATTGTTGGCAGAGGAGAGATTGGTTCCAGCTGTGGCATCCAGGGTAACACACACACACACACACACACACACACACACACACACACACACACACACACACACACACACACACACACACACACACACACACACACACACACACACACACACACACACACACACACACACACACACACAGTGACAGGCCAGAAATGAGAGTAATGGCATAAAAGTGTTGCACAGATGTTTGTGTTTCTCTTTAAATTTGAGAAAAATTTGTTATAAAGAGCTACATAATGAAGAATGAAACTCAGATTTGTGTGTGCGTCGACATCCAGCACGCTCGCTCAGCTCAACATAAATTGATGATAAATTGGCTTCACGCAAAATGAACTGCAGTCGGGTGATTTGATTGTTGGATTAAGCCACAAAGTTTTGTCCGCAAATTTAATCTTGTAAAATCCTGCCGCTACATAATATTTAGGGAAAAGGAGAGCTTCTTATCTCTTTGCAACGCTGCTCGCATTTTCTATTGGCTGCCAAGGGACGTTGCCAAACCAAACAGAAGACAAATGATCTCGCACCACAGCACAAGGGCAGAATCTCTCTGATCATGACCATGAGTAATGAGTTTGTGTCAGTGTATGAGTGTCTCTGTGTGTCTTTGTATTTTGGTACTGGTGTGGACCAAAACACATTCCTCATAGTGAGGACATTTACTACCTCACAAAGGGGCATTCCAGTTTTACATTTGGATATAAAGAGATACTTCGCCAATTTGCAACCAGCTATGTATCTATCAGTGTTGGTCACATGTGTAAATGAACTGTGGTAAACTCCTGCATTTTGTCAGTGCCCAGATCTCGCCGCTCATCTCCCATGAACTAATCAAATCTGCAGTCGATGACATGTTTTTGCAGGCTTTTGAGTTGTTGCTCAAACTAACTCATTGTATTTCCTCATTTTTGTATGCTTGCCAAAACAGACACAAAGAGTATAGACGTGGATCAAGAGGAAGAGCTGCCCCTCAATCTCTAAAACTCAAACCAAACACCTATCAAAAGGTATGACTAGGCAGTGCTAATCAAATATGAACCAAGATTCTGTTACTGCATTGCCTGTTTCTTTCCTAAAATGTCTTCAAGTATTAATGTACTGTTTAACTGTAGTCAAGATTGTCACCATATATAGGCAACTCATATTACATCACCCAACAGTGAGAGAGTTTAATGGACCAGAGCAGCAAGGTGCATTCTGGTAGTTGGAGGATGTGTGGCTGTCTACCTCTTAATCAAAACAAAGAAAAAAGAAGAAGAAAAAAAAACCCACTGATTTTATTCTCTGGCACACCTGTCTTACAGGTATGCAAGGAGATTTATGCTCAAGTGTAATTTACTTTCCTTATACTTCATTCAGTGTATTCCTACATCTCCCAGACTGCCTTTCAACAACCCCCATGAAACAGGAATACACTTGTTATATTCTGTAAATGACAGAAAACAAGAAGAAAGGAAAACTTTTCTTAATGCTACATTAAATTTTGGTCTATATCCTGTATTTCCTTTTAGATTGCTTTAAAAGTTTTCAACTTTTATACACATTTTTGGCAGCTGGAAATGCCCTAACATGACGCTATACTGTATTTCTTACCTTACCTTCAGAATTTGAAAAATAAATAAATGAATAAATTATAAAAAAAAAAAACACAAGATTGTAAAATGTAGTTTATTTTTTTAGGTGGCTTCTTGCTTTAGAGAGTATGAAAAGGTTTAAGGATAAGGCTGCTGTGAATGGCGTCATGCACTTACCTGGTTTGACAGGTTTTTTTAAGAAACAGATGTTGTAAGAACTTAATGTTGAAATAGAAAGCGTGCTTTTACAAACTGACACGCTCCAGCCTGTGTTAATGCTGCTTGTGCTGGTTCTGTTAAGGACTAAGGATTTTGTGGAGCATTGATTTAAAATGTATAAAAACTGCATATTTGACAGGCTTCTAACGATGGGTAGTAGAATAATATACTTTTAGAGAACAAAAGTAAGAACACATAAAAATGCTTTTTTTTAAAAAATAAAATTGCTAAACTTTAACGGGCCTCTCTGTTTCTTCTCTCTTTCCTTTATCTCCCTCTCTTCTCTCTCTCTGTCTCAATTACCAGGCGGTAGCACACAGGCTGCGTTCTATCTCAGAGGCTGTTAATTAACACTGACACAATTACCGCCTTTGCTGCTGTTATGAAACAGACAGAGAGACGATGAGAGGGGAGAGGAGGATAAAACATGAAACCATAAATCACAGACTGTAGACGCGACAGACAGACAGACAGACAGACACACACACAGACAGACGGAGAAAGGATGAAAAGCTCAGATAGACAAATAAGCCACTTGATAGTTGGAGAAGTAGAAATTGACCATCTAGAATGTCACTGATTTTGAGAACCACTTGTCAAAATGAATACTGGCCACTTCAGCACAGGTGCACCACAGATGATTCTCTTTTTGTTTGTCTGTTACCCATCACCTCCACTTCAACTGTCCTGACACATGAAAAGTCTACTGGATTCACAATGGCCTATTTATTTTGTCAGACTTCGTTGGTGTTAACTTTAGCAAACTTTTCTGTAATCCACGAACAAAGTGCTCCACTGCTGATTTATTGAGGATCTTCCCTCTGCATTGATTTTTCTCCTTGTCCTGAATTTGTTAAGCTTTGCTCGACTTTCCCGGCATCCGAGTTTCAAATGGCTTTTAAATGTCAAGACTCAAGATACTGCAGAGCAACCAACGGAAACTAGATCATTTTGTTTTCTTAATGGACAACACAGTGGTTGTAGAACATAAAAATCAAAGGAGTATGATGCATTTTGTGCACTGTTGCATCAGAACCCATCTCATTATACCAGTTCAAATCTCCTAATGGACTGCAGTACTGCTCACTTTGATTGGAGCAAAGGGCTTTGGGCTATGCCTTGCTTTTTGTATGACATTAAAAAGCATGTGTACTGGTTTCAAGAAATATATAAAGTATAGCTTTTTTTTAAAGGTCTGTTTCAAGTAAGTGGGAAGTAATCCACTGCAAGATTAAATATGCATGAGTAATTAAACAATCAAATTTTAAGTCTAGATGAAGAACAAAAGTTTAGTTCTTGCTCATTAAAAGTTAATTTGGAGCTCAACTAAGCTGCTTAAACACAGCTTTGTGGATGTAGTTTGATCAGAGTTGACTGACAGCAGCCTGGAAACATGAATCCTTAGTCCTTATTGGTGCACAGAAATATGTGAAATTATCTTTATTCCAGACTACTGTCAACTTCAAACCAATGCGAGGAGCAACAACAGCACAAAAAATAACTTTCACATATGACTCTTGAAACAGAAAAAGTATTCTCATAGGAGCCCACTATTCATACTTGAGTGATTTTTTCCTGTCTTTCTGTCTGAGTTTATAAGACTATGTCTTACCTGAGTGATGAGGCTCTTTAATTCAGTTCTCTCCACCTCCCATGACGCCTTGGCCTTTGCGAACTGCTGGGTAAGTTCTTGGGAGCCTTGTCTCTCCTGTCGTAACTCTGCACTCAGATCCTGCAGCGCCACCTTCAGGTCTGCCAAGGTGCTGCTCACGGCGCTGGACTAAAAGGAAAGATTCGCACATAAGAGTGTGTCTAGGTGTGTGTGTGTACGGTTATGTGATTTATCTTACCTTGATAGTCGGGCTGAGGGGTTGTTCGTCTGCAGCAGCTCTCTTGTCAGTCTGGTGGGCGGGGCTTGTCAAGTTCTCCTCCTCCAGCAGCAGGTAGAGGTCCTTCAGACTGTTCATCTAAAAATGCAATCACAGAGCAGGATCACCTGTCAATCAGTTATCTCTGCCTTTTATATTATATAACACCAAAACGTGTCCTCTGGCAATTTTATGATTCCTTTTTTAACTTCTGCATGGACAACAGTTTTTTCATCTAGCTATAACATTCAAAATTTGGTACAATACAAAACACATTTTTATTTCACATTTTATGTTTAAAAAAGTGACTTTGTATTGGGGTCTTTGGGTTTTTTTTCTGCACCACATTGAACTTCAAAAGATTTCAGCTTTTGCTGGTTGAAAAGCTGGGATGACATCATTCCACCATTTCTGGGGACAAATGAAGATATCCTCTGAGGCTTTAAGGACAATGGAGTATTGATTTCAGATACAGAGCCTAGCTGCAAAATAAATGACTAAATATCTTCTTCAAAAAAGGAAATACTGTATGTCAGCAGATTGGATGGTCAGCTATAATGGCTATAATCAGTCAATAACCTATTGACTCTGCCAGACGTTTTTCCTGTCCGTTCTCTCATACCTCCAAGATGTCTTTCCACTCTGTGTCCTTTCTGCAGCCCAGCCTCCACTGTTTGAGGAAGCAGCGCAATTTGAGGCTGAGCAGTAACAGGGCTTGTTTGAGGTGCTGAGACTCCTGGACCAGCAGAGTCCTCTCCTGGCCCCATAACTTCTGCTGAAGGCGAGCTTGGAGGCCTAAACTCTGCAGCTGGAATTCCCGACGGAGCAGAGCCTTTTGGTGCTCCTCCTGAAGCTGAGACAGACATGAGAGACAGAACAATAGGGGAGGAGTTTTTTAGCGTTTCAAGACTTGAGACACCAACATACAACAGCACCAACTCCACAAAAAACATTGGGTTATTTTAAATTGACTGCCAAAAAAGTGGTGCTTCTGTTCATGTCTGTATAGAGTGGTGTTTCCATATGTCGGTGTGAGTTTCAGAGTGTTCTGTTTAGAAGGTAAGTTTATAAGTTTGTGTGCTCTGACAGTTTTCAATGCTGCAAACGAACCTGTGTGAGTTTGAGAGTGATTTCTCTCTGAGTGTGTCTCTCCTTCTCCAGCTCCCCCTGAGTTCCGAGAGCCGAGTCCTCCGCTCCGGACAGCCGAACCTGAAGGTCACTGAGCTGGACAGGCTGGAAGAAAAAAAAAAGGAAGTGAGGAAAGAAGGAGTGAGGGAAAACATTAAGGAAGATGGGATGTGGAGTAAAAGACAAAGTAAGAATAGAGAGCTAAAGAAAGAAGGAAAGGAGAAGCAGATAGGGAAACATCAGTGAGAGGAAACATGGAGAGAAGCAGGCAGAAATTTAAGCAAAAGAATCAGATGTAATATGAGGAGACGTGGTGAGGGAGGAGAGAGTTAGAAGAAATGAAAAAGAAAGGAACAGCCAAGTGTGAGAAGCAAATAACATGGCAGTTTTGTGCTAGAACACCCTTTAAATCACACCTCAGCTGCGGCACGCTACTGTATGTACACACACACACACACACACACACACACACACACACACACACACACACACACACACACACACACACACAAAACACACATCTCATCTCACGCACTCTCCCATGCCTCATTTGGCTGCTGAGTGAGTGCGATCCATCGACCCACCACTGTACCATTAATGTCCTCTTTCACCCTCCACTGGGCTCAGCCTCTGCCCTCCATCACCCTCCACCCTGAACACCACCCGGGCCGCTCACAGCCTCGCTGTCAGCCAGAAAAAAACACTCTGACCTCTGTTTCAATATGACTCATTGTTGTGAAAAAGAGGCAGCTGCTCGTGTAAAATGTGCAACATCATTTTAATCTGTAGCAACACAAAAGCAAATGTGTGAAGAACAAGAGTATTTAATAATAATCTTTAACAATACAGTAAAAGAATAACAGACTCATCTATCTTTTATCCTCTTAAAGATATTTAACAAGGAAATGAGGGTTTGTAAGGTTAAAGGTCATCGCTGGCTATTACGCTATTTCATTAAATTTCAGCATTCCCATGCCCAAAAAAAGTTACAAATATTTTTTTTACTGTGTAATTAAGGCAGTGTTACCCACCAAAGAGGATGAGTTGCTGCTTTTTGCAGAGACTCAATTCCACTCTCCTGTCTGTGCATTAAGTATGGAGCTAGAGTTGAATAACTTTTTCCATGGAACAAAAGAAAATGGAAAATTCAACAATATATCATATTTTGCCGTATTTATTAGCAAGCTGGCTAAAATTACCAGCAAACTAGTTTTCTTCTACGCTCACAACTTGCACTGCCCAAGTTATTGCTGTGGCAGGCAACTGTCGCTTGCCTGCATTGGCTGTGTGACCGTATGCTGTGCAAAATAATCAGTGTGTCTAAACACTGGGTGTGTGTGCTATAAACACAACTGTTTCATTATAAATTCTGACTCTTGTCATCTTTGTCTTTCATTCTATTTCAGACTCTCTTTCCCATTCATCCTCTAAGGCTTGGATAAAAATGCAGGAACACGCACACACAGCCGTGGTTACCATGGAGACACGCCAGCAAAAGGTCAACCAAACAAAGGTCTTTTCTTCCCATCAATCCCACAGCTGACGGTGAAGTCACTGTTTATGTTTGTTTACAACACTATGTTGCTAGCTGAGTTCACCACCACTGTACTTCATCAGCAACTTAAAATTACAGTGTGTGTGTGTGTGCGCGCGCGCGCGTGCGCAGATGTGCATGTAAATGAGCCTTTAATTAACCTCTGCACATCATCGTGTGTTTTCTTAGAAGGAAGTGATGTGAGTATACACAGAACGTATGGACATTAGAGGTTCGTTTCCAGAGGCGTAAATATGTTTTTTGTTTCAGATTCAATAACTCAAATATCAACTGTAAACCTTAAATGTTACTAATGGAGGGTAAAAGTTCATTTTTGACCCCAGAAACAGGAATCTGAGCCACTAATTTGTAATACAAGGTCTATTTAACAAGCTTTTTCCAGAGCTTTTAACCACAACTCAGATTTATTCATCGCTGGAGCTTCAGTTTTAAGATCATCTTGAAAGCAGAAGACAGGACTGACAATCAAGTGAGCAATTGGGTCAGATTTGAGGAAACCCTCATAGACCATGAGGGTGACCATGACCTTGAGATTTTGCATTTACAAGGATGAGACAGATGCAAGGTCACAGTCACCTTGACTATTAACAACTGAATTCAAATCAGTTAATCCCTAAATCCAAGTGGACTTTTGTGCCAAATTTGGAATTTAGTTATTTTTTGTTCTTTTTATTTATTTTATTTTTTAATAGCATTATTATATTCAATATTTTGCATATGCAATATTACATACATACATATACAATATATATACTCAGCCCCTCTTCATTCTCAGCTGCAGACATGAATGCACCCAAACACATGTACACGAGTGACCGACAACCACCCATAGCATAGTAAAAATACTGATTCGAATATCAACAAAAGGAGGAATACTGTCATGTCTTTTTTGTTTGTTTGTTTGTTTTTCTTACTTTTGTCTTGTACTGTTTCGTCAAGTCTTGTCTATATTCCCATCTATCCCCATGTACGTATTGCATTTCCTGTCGATACCCTTTTGTAATGCCCCTTACAATCACTAATATTTGCACTCACTAATTTTGTTACATTTTTTGTACTGCTCTTCGCACTCATTAATAAAAAAAAGGAAAAAAAGTTACCTCAGCGTGTTAAGATTTCATGTTCACAAGAATGAGATAGACAAGGTCACGGTGACATTGAACTCTAATCAGTTCATTGTTGAATCCAAATGGAAGTTTGTGCCCAACATGAAAAGAATTCTCTCAAGCGTTTCTGAGATATTGCGTTGAAAAGATTAAGGACAAACAATCTGAAAAATAATTAATTTTACTGTCAGCTTCCTTAGTTGCTTTATCATGTTGGACAGGCTGTTAAAAGAGCAGACTAAACGTTTTGTTTGTTGCCCTGAAGACATTCTTAGACTGTGACCAGCCAAAAGCTTTAGTGTGTGTCTGTCTGTGTCTGAGAGAATGAGAAAACTTTAGCTTCAGGCTCTGGTGTTTATGCTCGTGTCTGTCATGATGTGAATGCTTGTGATCGCGAGCGACTCACCAGTGCATCATCTGCCTCCTTCTCTCCCTGTTCCAGCTGGCTGTCTTCCTGCTTTAGCGTCACTTCGCTGTCTGATTGGCTGTTCTCCTCAGTTTGACCTTTAACCTCCGACTCGAATTGGTCCCTATAATCAGGCTGCTGCATGCATGCATGGGCAGGTTAATGAATAAAAAACAAACAAACAAACAAAAAATTCAAGAGGAGAGAGGGAGGAACAGGGGAGGAGGAGACGTGGAACAGAAACAAAAAGGAGGGGCGTGATAGAAATGAAAGAAAAACAAGACAAACAAACACAACAATAAGAATAAAAAACAATTCAACCAAAATGGCGTCCATCCGTATGACAACATTGAGAGGAAAATGAAAAACATAAAACAGAAACAGTTGAGTATGGATCTCACAAGACGAAGAAAAGGATGTAGAGGAAGAAGAGCTTGGTCAGAGAGGAGAAGGAGAGTGTGGAGAAAAGAAAGAAAAGGAGGATGGAGGGTAGAATGAACGGCTGAGGGGGAGGAGAGGAAAAGGAAACGGGAGAGGACAGAGAGGAGTGGGTAGGAGGAGGAGACAGGGGAGAAACAGAAGCGGAGGATAGAGGAGGAAAGGAAGAGGGAAAGAGGGGAGAAATAAGACGAGAAGGAGTAAGGCGGTTAGGATGAAAAGTCGGAGCGAAGGGGCGACGGAGCAACAAGGTGAAAGAGAAGAAGGTAAACGAGTGTGGGTGAGGAAGCGAAGCAAGGAGAAAGGAGAAGAGAAGCGTGGAAACGAAGGACAGACAGCGATGTGAGGTATGCAAAAAGGAGTCAGGGAGGCAGTTAAGGAGATGACAAAGAGGATAAAGTGTAAGGAGTTGGAGAACGGAGGTTTAAAGGAGGGAAGGAGGAGATGAAAGTCATGTGCAGAAAGCGGCGGTTCATGGTGCCCGTGCAGAAAGAAGGAGGGGAGGAGGGAGGGGAGAGGGAGAAAAGAAAAGGGAGGAGAGATCGGAGGGGAATTGGGACTCAGAATTGGCCTCTAATGGAGTCTAAACATCGTCACGTGCGCTCTTAAAACTATAATTTCATCACAGCCTCCTCTTGACAGGTTAACTACATTAGATTAGAATAAAAAACAGATTTTTTTAAGGAACAAGTTCGTCATGCTGTGGAGGCAGCACACCAAACTGCAAAAACATCCATCTCAGGTACATTTTATCCACTACTAAGTCTTAAAAATTAATAAAATTGAAAGTGTGGTGACAAAATCTTTGAATAAACAATAAAAATGATGGATTGTCATCAGATTTTACTTTTTTTTTTTTATACGTGTCCCTGACATATATGAGTATGAATTCAGAGCCTCTGCTGATTCCAGTGTGCATTTATAACTGTGGATCTTATACTACTATCATTATATAGTCGAAAATACTGTGGATGCTCTGAATAAATCGTAAATCACTGACAATCAATTGTAACCAAAGAATTTCTCAGTGGACTGAAATGTGATTTAAGAAGTATGAAAGGAAATCCATTTTAGACCAAGCTCACGGTCTCATCTGTTGCTTTAAGGAAACTGTGTGGTGAACACTTCAATATACCAGGTATATTTCTGCACCATTTCCTTTTTTGCATAAAATTAAGGATTTTAGTAACTGCATTTACTTGATTTTTGTTCCCAGACTCCAGAATTTGTCAAGTTTTCAGTGGTTTAAAAGTCTGTTTCTACCAGTGAGGGCTATACTGAATTGACCGAAGCCTTGCAAACTATATTCAAAAAGTTGATTCAGAAATTATTAATCAACATTTTAAATGTTCTGATTTATTTTATTGCAATTTTTGTCGCAGCATATAGTTGGAATAAGCCTGAGGGTACGATTATTATTTCATCAATAGTTTATGCCTTCGTGTTTTTGTAATGATGAAACTGATCAGTTATATGCATCATTTAATTTGATGAATAACTTTATTCAAATTGAGGATATTTTGGGGTGTTGATGTCATAAAATATAACAATAAGACATTTTAAGTTTCATTCAAAAACCTCAATAAAAGCTTTGAATGTGAAAAATAACTGACAATCAGAACAGCCTTAATACCGATATAACTCCACTTATTATTAAAAAAAAATGCAGTTAGTCATTTTAAAATACATTACTCGGGATCTGGTACCATGAACCAATTAATAGCAGCTAAAAAGGCGGACAGCAGCTTTGTACCTTTTATGTTTCATAACAAAATATTCAAACCAATATTGTGTCACATAATGCTTTTATATGTACTTTGGTAGTTTAAGATCTGCTAGCCAACTACATTGCATGACACTACAGATTATACATCATTAAATCTTACTAGGGGCCACACGATCCAATCTAGCCTCAGTTATGACGCCACAATAGTTTACACTATGGATGTGAGGAAACCTCTGGATATAAATGTAACGTTAAATGAAAACTGATATGAGCAATATTTTTTAACCACACCTAAACCCAGACCGTATGTTAAATTGATTTTATGATATGCTGATGAAAATATATATAAATAAATGGTGCTTTATGTGCTTTTCATAATCCCACTATGTCCATGCATACAAACAGGCTCCATTTGAGGCCTAAAGCGGCATCTAAATACCAGGTTAGGAGGTAATTTAACAGCATGCAGAGGACACGGGTGGAATTGTAAGGAGAGGTTTACACTGACAGCTCAAATCTGAATTAATCTAATACATTCGTACAGTAAAGACAGGGTTTTTTCCAGAATTTTTCATTTACTTCCGTCACTCAAAAGCACTTTGTCCATTCACAACCATGCTGGAAGCATTTCAGTGAGCACTTAGCCACTAAGTTGCATCAGTACATCAGATTTGAGCGTGTTTTGTAAATCCACTCTCCACTGTGTGAAGAAACTAAAGCAGCGTGTTAAGATGGGATTGGAAGTGTTATTCAGCCAAACTAATGGTTAGGCACTGGACAAAACAAAAAACTGAGGAATAGAAAAACAAACTTGTGACAACAAAAAAATAAAAACCCAACAAAAGTAAAAGCTTAAAAAAGACATTGATATTAAATTAAAGACACAGAGTGACAAGGAGTGAAAAGTAGGAGTGTGTCTCTTGTCTTTTACCTTCTCCTCGGCAATGTTCGGTCCATTCTGCCCGTCTCCAGAGCAGGGGAGGGAGGTGCAAGGTGAGGCCAGAGGAGATGCTCCTTCCACCTGAGGGTCCCTCCCACCTGCTGGGGGTTTACCCAGGCCGTCTACCCGCTCCACAAAGGCCTGTAGCTGTGTGTGTAGGGCCTGGAGCCTGCTGGTCAGAGCTCCAACCAGGGGCCGATCAGCCAAGTCGGACAGCTCCGAAATCTGCAGCACAAAGAAAAAACTGTTTATTACACAGTCATTCGTTAAAGGCAGTGTGAGGAAGCAGCATGGGCCAATGAAGGATAAGGTTGTGGGGATGAAAGTGCAGGTGGCTGAAACAATTAGTGCAAGTGCCAAATTTGAGGAGAGTCCCTCCAGGCGATCATCAGATATTGCAGTCACAAAAATGATACAGATGCAAGGTCACCATGACCTTGAACTTTGACTACCAGAATCTAATCAGTTCCTCCTTGATTCCACTTGAACATTTGTAACAAGTTTTGAAAACAGATTCCCTCAAGGTGTTCTTGAGATATCGCTTTCACAAAAATGAGACGAATACGAGGTCAATATGACCTTTGACTATCAAAAGCTAATCACTTCATCCTTGAGTCTACTTGAACGTTTGTGCCAAATATGAAGAAATCACACCTCCTCGAGGTGTTTTTAAGATAACACGTTTACAGGAATTAGACAGATGATGTCACAGTGACCTTGACTTTGGCCTTTGACCATCAAAATTTAATCAGTTCATCCCTGAGTCCAAGTAAATGTTTGTGCTAAATTTGAAGAAATTCCCTCTTGAGATATCGCATTCACAAGAATTGCTGGATGGACAGACAGCCTGGAAACATAATGAATGTGGGCTCGGCTATCGCTGGCTTGGAGGCATAAAAAGGCCCAAAGGTCAGTATTCAGGTTTTATAAACTTCCTAAAAAGCTGAAAAGGTTTCATCTGAGAGTATCGTGGAAGAACAGCACAGCAGCCAGAGGACACGTACCTGGCTGTGAGGCTGAGGTTTCTCCAGGTCACACGGCTCCGCTGCCTCGTTGCTGCAGACCTTGTGATAGATGGATGGGGAGGAGAGGCAGTTTGACTCAGGGGAGGTCAGGAGCTGTATCGCTGTGGAAACCAAGCGGGCCTGGTCCCTCATGGCTAGCAAGGCATCATGGTCCTTCTGCCCCAGGTACCCAGGGAGTGTGGTTGTTGCGTCAGCGTTGTCCTCGATCTTCTTTTTCCGTTCTTTGATCTCCAGGGCGTCCGTCTCACCCCCTACTGGCTCTTTGCGGTGGGGCGGGCTGAGGGAAAAAAGAGAGAGCACATTTATAACTGCTAATGCATGTTTACTTAAAATTTGAGAATGAAAGTTCATTGTTGACCTAAAAGTGTTTGGAAAAATGAAAATTTTGATATTCTTATTTGTATATTGACTGGGCAAACTCCATCTGCTCTAGATGATAAAAAACAAACAAACGATAAGTTACCAAATAGACTTTGTTGTGAGATTGTTTGCAAGGTCAAGAATTGACTTTTCTTTTTTTAACCATAAATATGGCTTCTTTTAATCTTAACCAAGTTTACGGATGTCTGAAAAAAAAATCTGTCTTTAAAGATTCAATGCAATTTTGTTTTTTGTGACCAAGTGGCCATTTATGACAAATTTGAGGAAATCTTTTCAAGGCGTTTATGAGACATCCTGCTCATGAGAATAGGACAGACGACCTGAAGGAGGCATAAGAAGCTAAGAGAGCATGTGGAATGTAGCAAAAAATAAAAAATTTAATTAAATGAAAAATAGATACACCCAAAGCATACTTCACAGCATATGATCGTAACAATCTGGTCTGACTGGTATTCATTCATTATCAAGAAAGTTATTTTGCTACCAGAAAAAGGAAACTTTAACTGAAGCATTTCCACTATAAAACCACAATTTTAACCACTAATGTTATAAGGGAAAACTTACCTTGGGAGGCACTCAGCTGAGTCTCCAGCCTCGGCGTCAGTCTCCAGAGCCAGTCGTAGTGAGGAGGAAGAGGAGGAGGCAGAAGGAGAATTGTAGGAGGCCAGATCGCAGCGCTGCAGGTTGGACAAAAGCACCCGGTTCTCGTACTGCAGCTTCTTCACTTTCCCGTTGAGTTCTCCAATCTGAAGCCTTGCCAGTCTGAGCTCCTCCTCCTGGGCTGGGGCGTCTGTGCTGATAAGCACCGCCCCTTCCTGTATGGAGTGCACAGGGCTGTCGTTAAGCAGCCCGTCTGTCAGCGACGCCAGTGAATTGGACGACAGCGTGGTCGCTGGTGGCGGTAGGTCAGATTTGTAGCGGTTAATCTCATTCATCAGGAGCTTGTTTTGTTCCTCCATCTCGATGAGAGACCTCCTCAGTAGCTCCGCCTCCTCCTCTACAAACTGAAGGTGTCTCTGGAGCTCCATGACGTTTTCAGATGAGGCTCCTCCCCCAAGTACCATGGCTCCTCCTCCAAGACCACCGCCGACACCAGTAAGCTCCTGAGGACCATCTGAAGAAACAATGAGAGGTCAAGCAGATAAAAAAGCAAAGGGAAAAAAACTAACGTGTATCAAATAATAATCATAAAAATATAAATATCCAATATCTTAAATATGTCTGAAAAGAGCAGGAGCAATCTGAGGAAGGAATAGTTCAACATTTTGGGAAATATTTTCTGTTTTCATACAAAGAGTTAGATGAGAAGATAACAGAAGCATATTGATGCCAAGCCAGAAAAAAACATATATCAGTATCAGGTAATAACATGAAAAGTTTCTTGTTATAACATGATGTTTTTCACATTTTTACAAGATATCTTCATATTTTAACAAGAAACTGTAATATCGCGTGAAAACAAGTTATTGCAGCATATTGTTATAATGTCAATTCTCAGTTAAGGAAACAGTGTTGGAGAACAGCTAAATTGAGGAAATTGACCCATCTACATGATTAAGTCTTTACTTAATGCCTTCATGACTGATGAGATGAGTTTAAAAACCACCTTGTGGTCCCTTCATGTCGTCCATCTCAGCTCGGAGCCCCCTGTTCTCCACCTCGAGCTCCACGATGCGTCGACTCAGCAGATTGGCTTCCTCCTCCACCAGCTTCAGGTGAACTCTGATCTCTGCCTCACGCGTGTGGGGGGAGTCTGCAACCTGAGGGGGAGTCAAAGAAAAAAGACATAAGGAGCAGAGAACCATTTTCTTACTCACTTCCCACCTGTTCATTCACACACTTTTAAGCCACGATTGACCTTTAAGACCACTATCTTGAATATTTAAGAGCTTATCAGTGCTTTTACCCTTTTTATCCATATTTTTACCTCCATGGTTGGAAAAGACAAACTGTCATATTGATAACATTATAAATAGTCATAACATTTACCAACAGTGGATATTTAAATCCTCATCACACAACAGACTGACACCTGATAATACAGAAGGAAAACTATTGGCGGCAATCTGTTTGTTGTTTTCGGCATTAGTCACTGAAATGGCTCCGAAGTGAGCTGGATTTAATGAGCTCGCTGGAATGTTTTTGGCTGTTTCTTAAACAATACAAATACACCTCTGTAGAGTTTTCCCAGGCGTTTTTTGGCAGTTTGGTTTTATATGAGTACAAAGGGTGGGGATACTTCACAAACCATAACCACTACAATAGCCAAGTGGCACCGTTTTGCAGCTCGAAGGCAAACATTAAAAGACAGAGCTAAACTGAAGGAAAAGATGGAAACATTTTCTTCCCACCTCCTCCATTGTTTTGGTTTTGCTTCATGGCCGATGACAAAGTAAAATCTGACAGACTTGTTGCTCCTGTATAAAACTGCTCAAAAGTGAATATCTAGGTCCTCCCCTCACCTCCTCCACGGTGAGCGAGGCGTTGACGTCCCCGTACATAGACCTGTATTTGGCCAGCTCCTCCTTCATGGCCTCGCTGTCTTTCACCAGCTTAGTCAGCTTCTTGCACATCAGGGCTGATTCCTCTTTGGCAAAGTGGAGCTGACACTTCAGGTCTGAACTGTCCTCCTGTCGTGACGGGACAGAAAAAGAGGAGAGCACCGAGGTGACATTGATACGAAAACTGCTGTGTCACAGAGAGGCTGACATGAAGCACACAGATCTGTTATCATGCAATGTACAGTTGCCATTTTAGGACTTTAACTCGCCATTAAATCATCAATAAGATGATAAACCCTTTATTAGTTGTTTGATCTTTTTTAGTCATTTAAAAAAGCCAAACATCTGGTAGATCTGTAGGTTCTGTCAATTTCACTGTTTGTTTAATGAATCCTCTTGTTGTTTTTTAACTTATTTTGGTCAGACAGATTGTGATAGACAATTAACTAATTAACTGAAACATAATCAATAGATTAATCAATAAGGGCAACAATCATTTGGTGCTGCCCTCATATGAAGTGTTTGAGTTAGGAGAAAATGTTAAGAGGCAGCTTGAGGTTAAGAGGCAAGAATGCTGCTGATGATTTTCATGTTTCTCTACTAAACTCTCACTATGGAATTCACTGATTTATTCATGGGATAAATCGATTCAGTTATGTCAAATATAGCAGGTTAAAAGTGGCCAAATGGAAATTTTGAATGAGCTTCGTCACAAGGAACATCACAGATTGTCATCTTGACAATCAATAAAATGAAAGCCAAATGGACCAAACAAAAGAAATACTCAATTTTTGTAATTTGCCATAATTCAGAAATAAAAAAAAACAGGAAATGCTTTAATATTGATTGGAAAGGACAGAGAACAGACAAGATATGAGACAGACGAAGGAGGGCACTGCAACCCGTCTACCCAGGGAAAGACGTTTCATAGAGATGGACAGAGAACCTGACAGGCAAGGAAACACACACAGAAAGTAAAAGCTGCTGAGATTTTTATAAATGCATGGGAACAGTAAAGTTATATACTCAAACACACACACAGTACACAACAAGCTGACTTAAATCCATCCAGCGAGAGAAGTGGATATCTGACATTTAGAGTGAAGTATGTGATGATTTCTTTCATTGAATTATCTTCTGATTTCTTGGGTATTTTTAAACCCATAGTGACGTTTGGGCATCATCTCTTACTTTCATACAATGCACTAAACTGTTTGCTTGTCTTTCATTTGAACTGGAGCCACAGTTCGTCACGGCCCTGCAACTCAACTGGGATGAACTGGTTTTTCATTCTATTTAAAATCGCCTTGAACTTGGAAAATAATGACAAAGAGCTATTTGACTAACTTGCGGCTTTCAGCTACCAAATGGTGAGGTCAGAGTCGTGCTGTGTTTGTTCCTCGTGAGGTTTTCAGAAAAAAGAAAAGAGAAACTCCAGAAAACACACTCATTAGTGGTTCACCTCAGACGTCAGACAGCATATGAAATGAATGTTTACTAACTAACCAGGATACAAAATACAGAACTCTGAGACTTACAGCAGCTCACAAATTACACTATGCACAGTAGGTGGAGCAGTATCATATTTACTGCAGTACTTAAAAACTACACCGATTAGTATTTGGAGTTATAGGACGACTGTGTCATTTTGCATAGTAGCCATTGTGGCCTAGACTAACAGTTACTGGATAACGGTCAAAGGTAAAACATGGTGTCAGAGTGGCACAAGAGGAGAACCATAAAGTCACTAAAGTGACTCAGTAACACAACAATATTTAAAGTTTGCTAATGTTAGAAGTGTGAGCTCCAGGTCCCACCAGACCAAGCAAAGCTGAGGCAGGAAAAAAACTGAGTGTATTGAATTGAGCGTGTGTGTGTTATTGCTTATGAATTAAACCTCTGTTTGTAATATGAAGAATGAATTATGTCTTTTTTCAAAACTAACATCGTCATACTGCAAACGCTGAATCAAATGACTCAGTTGTCAATGGGCCCACTCATACTGCGGAAATCATAGAATTATCACCAACTCTGTGACTCTGTGCTGCATTTTAGCGTCTTAACAAATAGCTTTTGTTTTACAGCAGATTTAGTGTATGGCTCAGTCTCACTGCTCTCTTAAACCTAAAAAAAAAAAAAGCATACAGACAATAGTTAACGACTAGCTGGATCAGGATGGTGGACCATTTAGCGTCTAAAACGATTCCCCTCAGGAGTTGGTAACGACCAAAACAGAACTAAAAAGGCTTTGATACCAAACCTGTTTGGTTCAGTCAAAATTCCCAGTTAGTGCAATTTATCTGAACTGGTGTGAAAGCTGTCCATAGAACCCTGTTGCGGACCAAACAACCAAACCAAGACAGCCTCAAAAAGGATCATCTCAATCCGCTGTTAATAGGACTCTGGTGTGGTTTGTTTGTGGTGTGAAAGCAGACAAACCAACCACAGGAGTTTTTAATAGCAGATTTGATTTTAAGACGACATCAAAAGCTAAAATAATAATAGATCCATTTGCTGATCATGAAATCTGTCCACAACCTTATAATTGATCTTTGTGTAAAACATATTGATGCTAATAATTTGATGACAATGGTAACACGTATGCACATCGACTTTAATCTAGCATGCCTCCTCCCTGGAATATAAAATAAGTCTCAAAAATGGGCAGGACTGGGAGGGGCTAAGACACGCCCAGTCTTCCTGCCCCTTGATCCACAGCACCTCCCTGCGGTTGGTGAAAAGGTGGCAACAGAGGGCTTGGTTGGTGATGAAAGCAGGTTCCTGCTACCAATAGCAAAATTCAATTGCAATAATCAGGTTTCAAGCTTTTGAGGGCAGTCACTATTTACATTTACACAATTTATGTTCCATTTTTTGCATATTTGTTCACAATATGTAGAATTTAAATGCTTTGCACTCAAATGTCAAGAGTTGTACCTGAGTCAATCAACATCACTACAAAATGCCCATATATATTGCTTTCCAACTGAGTGAAGTGGTTTGAGGGTTTGGTTACTCTTTTAGTCTATTAAATTTTTTGTGACAGTAATCACACAATAATAATCCCCGAATCATTACTGTACAACAAGCCTCCTCTTCCTCCTGTCCCCACATGTTAGTCATTATTCATAACATGCGGTCAATTTGCAGTCTAACAATAAGAGTAATGCTCATAATCAATGATGCTCATAATTAATTCTTCGGGAGCGCTTTGACACCAAAGAACGTAAATATACACATAAGAAGCATTAAAGTGCTGCAAAAGTCACGAGAATTTGATCACCTCAAGCGTGTCCTGACGATGCAGGATGACAATGAAATAACTGTGCAATCAAAAAGTTTGACTGTCATTCATAAATTCATATTTATTCCTCTTCGTCAGTTTGTAAACGTTGGTGTGGACATGAATCAGACCAGAACTAAAGATGACACAAGATATCATTTATTTCTTTGGTCTGACAAAATGAACTACAGGTGTGAAAGCACCCATAAATTAACCAGGTGGCCACAAACATGACTCCATATATATGTTAAGGGCTCTGTGTCTGTTGGATGTGTACAGAAAAATCTGTTTTGTAACACAATAACCAAACCAACTTTAGCAGGGATGTGTTTCTGTTTGACTTGTTGTTGTGTTTTTTGCCCCCTAGTAGCCAGAAAATCAGTTGCTGCAGCTTTAAACTTGCCCCCTTTTTATAGGAGTAGTAAAAGACTCAACATAAACATACATCCCTGTATGTATCTCTTTCTCACACTCAGTTGTAACTACTGCTGACCTGAGGTGACCCCATGCACCTCATTCCTCAGAAGCAGCTCTGCGGCTGTATTTGTTTTACGGCCTGTGGAGCATTCCCAACCACATTAAGCGAGGCGAGGGCCGGCGAATTTACAGCCATTTATGGTATGTGGCTTAGAGAGGAAGCCTGGGCTCGCATCGGCAGACGGAGAGCGATGGTGGGGAGAGTATTAACTTTACCGCAAACACCTTCTGTGGCGTTATGTTACTCCTGTGGGTTCTTTAATCTGTATCTCTATGTGCTCTGTCGTTCTCTAAAACCTGATCCTCTAACTGCTGTGGTGCCTTGTTCACGTATGGGGAAAAAAGTTCTTTCAGCTGTTTGAACTACTTTAGTCATTTGGAAAAATAAAAGAAGGCGAGGAAACTTTGAAAAAAATGAATTTAAGAGAGAGACAGAGAGGGGAATGAAGAGGTGATGGAGAGTAATACAGGAAATGCTGATTTATCTCCTCCAAACTGCACACGACTTGTTTGGACAGATACAGTGTGATCCCAGAGGAAATAGGTCACAGATGACAGAGAGACACATAGACAGCACTGTCATGAGCTGAGAGGCGAGAGCACACTTAAAGGATCCAACATGATAGATTCCCAATGTGACAGTTGTGGTCGGTGGCCCCATACAACCTTAACGTTTCTATTCTCAACTCAACTGGTGTTTAGACAGGGAATAACAAAATTAAACAGCTGTTTCAGGGAGGATTAACTATTAAAATGAAAATTAACTTTGTATTAATTAGAGTGCAGCTCTCCAGAAGCATAATAATAGGGACATAAAAATACTTTCTGCTTATGCTGCAGGAAATTCCTCATGGTATTAGATGGAGGTCCTCAAAATGATCACATTTCGCTTTATCACCACTGTGATGATTATTTACGTGCTGGTATGGGTGGCAACATGATGAAGAGAATAAACTGTCTTTGCAGGAATTAATTGGTGGAGTCCAAAAGCATGTTTCTAAATGACTCTGATTCTTATATATTTAAAAAAAAAAAGCCAGTGCTGCTATATTCGACTGACTCAGCGTTGGGAGGAAATAACCGTCACAGTTCCTGTGGGCTCATGTCACCTACAGAACATGCAATTACATTTTATGCAGAGACGACAGCTGCCCCAGGTCATGCTGACACCATAAAAAAGCTATTACGAAAATAGGATGAAAATGATTGTCTATACTTGATTTTTTTTAGCTGTTACCTTGAACTGCACCCCTGAATATGATGAGGAAATGGACAAACATCCCAGACAGGACTGCTGTTGTAATAAAGTAATGTAATGCAATGTAATACTGAATCATGTAACTGTGTACAGTGTGCACAGAAGTGAAATCTTATTTATTTCACAACTGTTGTTATTGTTTGAAAGAATATAGCTTTATTTGACATAATATTAATGGATAGTGGTGAGAACCAGGGGGCTAAAGTAAAAATGAGTCATTGTTTGGGGCTGAAAGGGTGTGCGCACTCATTCGCTGAATTTTTTTAATTTCTTTTTTTTTTTTTTAAAGGCCAAAAAACGTTCATAAAATACATATTCTCGTCCACATATTTTGAAGTTTTGCAATTAAACAAACAATAAACAAAGTATGGTATTTTTTTGGCTGTCCAGTAAAGCTGGTCAAATATCACTTATATCCAACTGGTTCTCACACCCGGATAATGAATAAACTATTATATAATGCAAAACTGCACCATAATCTTTGATAACGAGGAAAAACTTTAATGACATCTGTGGAGAAACTGGTTCATTGCCTTTTGAAGGAAATAAATACTAAGAATGTAAATAAGCTTTGGGCAGCAGGAACGACAGAATAAAAACAGAGTGGGTTTTTTTTGGACGTCTATCACACTTGTTATTGGCTGTAACATTTGTGTCTTTCCCCTCTTTCTCCTCTTCCCTCTAACATGTTCTGCAGCTGTTTTAACTCAACATACTCAGCGATTTGTTAGTCATGATTGTGTTACATCTGCCTTTGCCTGTGCATGTGTGTGTGTGTGCATGTGTGTGTGTGTGTGTGTGTGTGTGTGAGTGTGAGTGTGTGTGTGTTACATAACTCTCTCTTCAGGTTCCACCGTCTTAAAGGTTTAGCTGCTGATGCTGCACTCTGTGTATCTTATTGATTTGTGGGCCATTTGGGAGAAAACATGGCTCTGTGTGTGTGTGTGTGTGTGTGCGCGCGCGCGCGCGCGCGTGTGTGTGTGTGTGTGTGTGTGTGAGTGTGTGTGAGTTACCTGTGGACAGAGCTTCTTGTCAGGTTTGTTGTTGGGTCGTGCTCCTCTTTTCTTCTGGGAGTTCTGCAATAGAGACACACACACAGTGTCATTAGTGAGACGTGACACCACATCGACTGTGAGCTGTTTCAATAAAATGAAGGATGTGTTCAGTCTGAAACAACACACAGGGAGAGAGAGATGACCTGCATTGGGATGGAAAGGTGGGATTTAAACTTACGAGTGGACATTTGCCAAACGTCCCAAATGTCTTGATTTTTACTCACATTTTAAAAATAACACAACTTATACAACAGGTTTGTTTCAATCTCACTCCCTCTTGACTTTAGCCATTTGATTGTTTCACTCCCTTCTGTTTCTCTTCTTGTGCGCTGAGTTAAACCTCTAGTCAGTCATCAACAGGCTCTGCGGTCTGAGATGCCGATTCAACATGCCGAATCATCTGAAACAAAGTGGACAAAGGCCGACTAGTTCCAGCAGTGTGGGACACACTGCAAAAACTAGGGCGACAGGCACTTACCAACAACCCAACATTAACCAATGGCCGACCATCGTCCTTGTGTTTCAGGACCCTTGGATGAGAAGGTCAACACCACACTTATGTCTATCTGATAAGCAAGTAGCTACAGCCAGGAGGCAGTTAGCTTAGCTGAGCTTAGCATAAAGACTGAAAACCAGGGGGAAACAGCTTCCCTGACTCAGTTCAGTCTTTAAAAAAAATGTTGCCCCACAACATCCCAAAAATTCACTTATCGACATGTTAGGTCTTGTCTCTGTAATCTGTGCAAACACTGAGGTGTAAAAATCACATGACACATTCCCTCTCCCTCTCAAGCTGAGCCCAAGATGTCATCGCTACGATGATGCTGATCATCCCCACAATGATTTTGATCACCACGGCGACACTGATAAGGGGGTGGAATTATAGCTTGAGAGGAGAAAGCAGAAGAAAGAACAAAAGCTTAGATGTAAGATGTAATGACTGGGCTGCACTCCTAATAACTACTGCACTCACGCACCATCCTCTGTTCATCTGAGTGTCTGCCCAGTGCATTAGACTCTCATAAATCATCATGCTTCCTTCTCTTTAGAGCCAAGACCAATAACACACACACACACACACACACACACACACACACACACACACACACAGAGTAAGGACAGACGCTGCAGTGCAAGTAGCTAAGCTCATCTGGCTCAGCCCGTTTCCATGGAAACAAGCTACTCTCTCTGCAACGAGCCACCGACAACAAAAGAAAGAAATGGAGGGAAGAAAAAGGTGAGAAAGGTGGACAGGGAAATAAGAATAATTCTGTTGTCGCTTTCAATTTAGATCTTCCCAAAATGTAAATGTAGTGTTTTTAAAAAGTGAACTGTTAAAACACTGTGAGGAATTTCTCAATATTTCCCCTCATGTCCAGGTGGAGTTGCAGTGCAGCATCAGCATGAAGGGGACTTGCTTATTTTTCTGATTTTTATTTCCACTCCTCTTTCCCTCTCCCCCCTCTGTCCCTCACCCCTCCTCTTTCTCTCCCTTCATCACTGTTTGGGCTATTTCTCAACCTTTTAATTTTTCATCTCCTGCTATCCTTCCTTCCCTCTCATCCCTCTCCTCTCCCCTCGCTCCCTTCCTAAATCACTCGTCCCCCTCTCCCTGTCTCCTAACCCATTTTAACATCACTTTATCAGGGTGTAAAAAGTCCATGAACAGCTCTAAACTCCCTGATCAATAGGCCCGCCTGATAATGGAACCATTGATTCTGGCTGGAGTTGAACAGATGTCGGGACTATTGGATGGGGCTTTTAGCTGAGCGGCGCTCGGTTGCGGTGGTGGTGCAGGGGGGGGCTTTGATGGAAAAAGATAGAAATGAATTTGTGCTAGACTCTTGAGAGGGAGCTCATGATACCAGATATCACACCTTGTTTCATTTGCATGAGCGATTCCTGAGCTGTCAGCAAGAGGAAGAGATGCCTAATTTGCAAGACAATTAAAAAAGACTTGTGAGACTCACTTTTTCAGCCTGTGGAGAAAGTGATATTGGCAAGATGAGTGATGTATGAATACCTCCAAAAACATACTGTTACATCACTAATTAAGGTGGAGCCAGCAGAGGGACATTTTCAAATGCTACAGTGGAGTGTGATGGAGATTTTACATCTGTGTTTTCACCTGTATAATATTGTTTTGGAAATATTGAGATAATGACAGGGATCTTACGGATATGTTTTAAGTTATAGTTAGAATCATAGCCATGTTTTATGCCTCTGCGCACCAGTCAAGTTGAACTTACAGTTGACATCCATGTCTGGGAAATCATGTATGCTTCACAAACTTCATCCCGGCAGCACTTTTTCAACGTAGGCACCCAAGATTAGCATCACCGATTCAGTATCTGACCAAAAATCTCCCCTTCTGTTTCTTAGGTATGACACTGAGTTACAGGCCAGAAAGGTGTTTTTGCAGAACATTATAATGTCACAGTGAAGTTCACCTTTGACCTTTTCAATATAAAATGTCTTCACTTCATCATCATATCCTTTTTTGTGAAATTTTGTCATGATTGGCATATACGTATCAGTTATGGAGAAAAACACGTTTTCACACAGTGACCAGAGCCTGGTTCTCATGTTTCTGAGCCCGCAGGTCCAGTGACCTTGGACCACCAACATCTAATCAGTTCATTCTTAAGTCCAAGTGGACATTTGCGCCAAATTTGAGGAGACTCTTAAGGCCTTTTTAAGATATCCTGTTCTCAAAAATGAGACAGATGAAGTCACAGTGACCTTGACCTTTGACCTATGACCACCAAAATCTACAAAAGTCATCCTTGAATCCAAGTGGACACCAAATTTGAAGAGATTCCCGTGAGGTGTTCTTGAGGCGTTCTTGAGATATCGTGTTCACAATAATGGATAGACAGACTGCTAGGCAGCCAACCCGAAAACATAACGTCTCTGTCCGCAGCTATCTCTGGGGCGAAGGTATAAAAAGTATACTAATACAAATCTAGATGCTAGTAACTCTTCAAAACTTCCTCACAATCAGACATGGTCATAGCTGTCATCCCATTCTATTTTAATAAGCCTTTTCCCACAGCAGACATTTCGACTTGTCACTGCAGAAAAAGCACAGGTGTTAATGACATTACCGATGGTTCTGTTCTGCTCAGGTGTCCCGGTAAGTCATGACAGTGTGACAGTGAGCCAGCATGCACAGTACCAGGACTGCCAAAAGAGCTGCCTTGACTGTCAATCAGCTGTCTGAACCTGTCCTGACTCGCTCTGACTGTGACATTACAGAATTTACTGTAAAATACCAAATACCAGCATAAAGTGGCAATTAGATACACTTACAGCCTGAACCACAAAGTGCTGAGTCTGTCTAAACTTGTCTAAACTAATAACTATCGGTCTGAAATGTGTGTGAGTTGCCTTCAGAGACATATTGCATCAGCAGGCAAATCGCTGAATGAGATGTCAGTTTAACAGCTGAAACCATTGCCTGAAACAAGGATCATTTTTTGCTACATATCATGTGTTGCACTGTCTATTTCCCTCTCTATGGTCTCACAATATCAGGGCCAAACAAAAATGTTAAAGGGATAGTTCAACCCATAATCAAAAGAACAAATTTTAACTTCTTACCTGTAGTGTTATTTATAAATCTGGATATTTCTGACATCAGAATATTGGAAATATCGGCCTTTAGATGTCTTACTTGGACCTTGTTGTGAGCAGTTTCATGTAGGAACTATTTTCTTTCTACCTAATTACACCCGCCCACTGTAACTACACAGAAGTAAGCGTGCATTATGGACGAGAGCCTCGTGCTTGTGACAGTACATGATGTAAACATTATAATCGTCCTTCCTTGGCTGAGCTGTAAGGTTAGCTACCTCAGTACTGCAAGTAAAAACACGCTTCCTTCTGCGTTGTGATTCAGTTGGCATGGGGTAGTTTGATAAAAAGAAAATAGTTCCTACATGAAACTGGTAAGTGGGTCATGATATCTGGACAGAGAAATTGCTGTTGAGTTTTTCAAAAAAAATTTTTTTGGACGCTTTGAGCGCCACAAGCCGATTGCCATCTTGCTCTAGTTTATTGGAGAGAAGGCAGACATCTCTACAGGCGATATCTCCAACACTCTGCATCTCACCAAAACAAACTAGACTGATAAATAGCTCTACAGGTAAGAGGGAAATCATGTATCTTTGACTTGGGGCTGAACTAAGCCTTTAAAAATTTACTGAAACTAGTCATCCCTGTATGTCTGCTCCTCACGTGTCTGCTCTGTTTCTGGGAAGCTACTTTATTGTCTATAACCTTGCACATCAAATTATCTCTTTTACAGAAATGTGCTTGGTAATGTTTATTATTCATTATGTAAAAGTGCTCCCTCTCTCTCTGTCTCTCTCTCTCTCACACACACACACACACACACACACACACACACACACACACACACACACACACACGCACACACACACAGCGACCAGCCTGGTTCTCATGTTTCTGAGCCCGCAGGTCTATAGTTACACCGCAGATAAGATAACAGGTTGACTTCCATGTTATCTGATAACATATTTAACAGCCTCTGCCTGCGTCTCCTGCTCTTCCAACAGCAAAGGGTTTTGTCAGGTAACATTTCACTGAAATTGCTGATTCTAAGAAGGGGAAAAGCTGACTGGAGTGGGAGCTGGATATCGAGAAAATAGTGGAAATACTGTAGGATGAAAAAACCCCAGAAAGAGGTAGTTTAATTTTCAGAGAAATAACTGCATGCCATGCCCTCCTTTGCCTTGTTGATGAAGGTAAACTGATTGGGACAGAGAGGGAACGTGGAAGAGATGGTCGATGACAGAGAGATAAGATAGAGAGACGGATAACGATAGCAATGGTAGAGCGAGATAAATAAAGGGAGAGTGAAAGAGAGAGATGTTGTCATTTCTCCGTCATGGATGAGGAGGCACAGCAGTGTGAACTCTCCGCCTTCAAATCCAATCTGATCTGCAGCTCAACCAGCCATGACACTCGGGGACACAGAGCACGGCGGGATCAAACACACCGAGAGAACCGATGAAAGGAAAGGCAGGAAGAGGTGGGTGAAAAATGTTGATGCTATGGGCAGAGACGGACAGGAGACTGCTGAAACGTGATGAAACAAAACTATTGCTGAAACTCTGGATATGGAAATGATTGACCTCTGTGACGTCATGAGACTGCAGGCAGGGAGCAAATGAGGAAAAACACATTCAGAATACTGTTGAAAGTTAGTGAAAAGAAACGATAAAATGCAAAAATATTCAGCCTTCACAGCTGTAAATAGACACAAAGGTATGAAAACCGTGTCCTACCACCTCAACATGCACTAATCAACTGCCTAAAATACTCAAAAAAAGCTGGATAGAGATGTAACTGTCGTGGCGACAGACCAGAGTACAGTGCCTTCAGTTTTTACAGGGTGCTGATATGGTTTCTGAATGGAAATGGTTTTAACAGCCTAGACGGGTTATGGCCCGTCACACAGGTTAACTGACAATAGATGAGATTGTGCTCTGGGAGAGAGGAAGAAATCAGATTTGCTCTCAGTGTACAGACTCACCTGAAGCAAGCAGGCATGAAATCCTGAGAGCTGCACAGCTGAGAGGACAACAATTTAAGTGCATGTGTCCAACTGGTATTTTACTCTTTTTTATTTTCTCCACTCTTCACCTTTTCCAGTCAGACGTGTTTTATTTCCTTGTGAAGCACTCTGTGATGCTCAGTGATATAAATAAACTGTACTATTCTTAAAAATTCCTATTCATGGCCACTGCAGGGCTCAAACTTGTGACCCATGTTTCAAAATTAGAAAGTCAGAGGAGAGGATCAATACTGCTGTGTAGGTGATTAACTTAACTTAGCATAAAGACAGGAAGCAGGGGAAAAGAGCTTGCCTGTCTCCCTCCAAAGTTCGTAAATATGCCTAACAACACCACCAACTAATAAACACTTTGTATCTTATGCTTTTAATCTGTAAAAAAGGCTCATCACAAGTACTACTGGACCAATCAGACTAATATTTTGTGAGCACATTTATGACTATATGCTCAAGGACCTCTTGTGGTTGTGTTGATAATGTTAAAAAAACTCTATCTATCTATCTGCTGAATATTTCCATACCCTATATGTTTTGATCCACTAAAGTTAGGCATGTTACGAGATAAATTAGAACTAACCCGTTCTACTGTATGGGAGCTGGGAGGGACCATTCCATCGGGCATAGCTGCACAGTGTAAAGGCTGCAAACCAGTTTTGTTTTGTCCTCTGCACGGCATCACACCACAACTGGAGTATTTTGTGAGTGGAGCGTGCCTGATTTTTGACTTACAGATTTTGCTGATTTTATCATGTTTTTCTTGATATTTGCACATCTATCATAAGTAAGTGGGTTACAAGGTTAAATATTCTTTTTTTTGTCCATTTTAATTGTGTTTATTGTTGATGTCTAGTTATGTAGCGGCTCAATTAAGAAGTCAAGGCACATATTCTTCTGAACCTCTGTAAGCTTCTGAAATGCATCTGCAGGAACCACAAAAAATGTCTAGAGTGGCTGCTGTTAGTCTGGGTGGAGATCTGCCCACTACTGAATGAAATTTTCTAGTTGTCAGAGTAACATACCACATTTCCTGGTTACTTTAAAGATGATAATATCTCCTGTTTCATTTCACAGACAGCAGTGGAAACATACCAGTGTAACAACCATAGCAATTTTATGGTTGCACGACTTCGGTTCACTGCTACAGTAATTTCGGCCACAGCTTTGACAATACCGTGCATTTTCTGTGGATGTTTATGACAAAGTGATGTCTTTGATATGGAAACATGACATTTTTGGGGTACAAAATTACACCAATGTGAGAAACCTTAATTTTTCTTAAGAAAATAGCATTCAAGGTTACTGCTTCTATCATATTTCCAAAGTTGTGTTTGTGACACAAAGGAACCCAACAGACTGCTTTTTAAGTCACAAGGTTATTATCTGACTTTTTAAAAAAAATGTGGCGCTGAAATTCTACGGCTGATATTCTCCTCTGAGGGCAGAAATTAGATAAGATTGCCAGAATACTTGGTGAAAATGTGTGTTTAAGTGTGTGAACATAAAGACAGCGTGGGTTTCTGGAAAGGAAAGTGATTTATTTGAGGTGCAAAACAGAGGGAACCACTCTTGCAGGCGAGGGACCAGTCTCAGCCTGAAAGGACACTCTCGTCTTCAGATCATCACCATCACACACACTTGAACAAAGGGTCGACACAACACAGCACACAATGGGTTGCATAACCATGGTGTGTGTGTGTGGGGGGGTGCGGATGGATGTGAGATGAGAAAAGGAGAAAAGTGACAAGGTGACAATTTTCTGCTAAAATCCTGCTATTTACCAAGTAAAATCAATCCAATGATTTTCATATAACAATAATAACCAATGCTAGTAATGTTGCGAGCAAATTCTAACATCATATTTATTCTTAGTCACACTTGATAACAGCTTTTAGTGAATTCCAAGGATGCAAATGCAGCGTTAAGCAGCTCTCTCCACTTGTCTGCTGCGGAGGAAAGCAGCTCAGAGCACAACGGAGCAGAGCAGATAAGACGAAAGCAACACCAGTGTTTCCCAAATCCCCAGTCTGTTCAGCTCATTACTACGCGCTCACGCTGTTTTCACACTCTGCAGTGTGTCGCACACTTTAACACACATTTTGTGAAAACATTATAACACCCTGCTAGCGCTGAATTAGGAAATAAACAGCCCATTTACTGTCTGCGCTTTGAGCATAAAGCCTCTTTGTCTGCTGCGATGTTGCTGATAAGCCTGAGCTGAGAATCAGAAATGAAATAAATCTGACTCTTTGCCCTCCAGTTGTTCATTACGTACAACACCAGCATTGTGTGCGTTAGTCCATTTGCTAAGAATCAAGCTTCACATCACCTTAACCTTTCTGCAAATAATGCTGCTATGTTTGAGGTATTAAGGGGCGTGTGATCTTTACTGTTTTCATTCACTTTAAATGCATGATTTGAAAGTCTATTTGCATGCTTTTTTGAGTTGTGTAATCCATTACAGAGCAGAATACTGTATGTCAGCAGTATTTTATGTTACAATATTATTATGAGCTGTGCAACTTAAGTTACGCAACACTGATTAAAAAAAAAAAAGATGAATGTTCATGAATTAGACAAGTCAAGCAAATTACCAGAGTCTGCAGCTTATTGATTTTCATACTACAAATACAGACGTGAATGAAAAGCAATGGCTGCCTGAAGCAGAAGAAAAATACAACATGACTTCACAGGCCGGATAACAGGTAAACAGTAGACAGCGGCATCCCTTTGCTTTAAAAGCCAGATGTTAACAGGTGTTAACAGGTTTTTTGTGCAGTGGGAATTAGGCTTTAGTCTGTAGCTGCAAACTACCCCAAGTGTACTGAACTGCGCAAATGTCCTTTGTACTGCTTATGAATTTAACTTTCTATATGCAAGAGGAAGATTGTATATTTTCAAACATGGTACATGATGTCACTTAAATAAATTTTAATGACAACAATTATGGTACTCAGATAGGAAACTGTTTATGTGTGAAATTAGCTTTGGATGCGCAACGCAGGACCAGACGTAACTGTGCAAAAATGTATTTTGACTCCTTGTGTCTCTCCCTGTGAGGTGATTTTCACACTCTCACAGAAAACAAAAACTGTTGAGATGAAACCAAGGGAGGAAAATATGTGTCAATAGTGTGGACAAGCTTTCCAAAAGCATCATAACTGTCTCTGGCTCATTAACGCCAGAAGGAACTATAAGAGCTCAAATGAAGGCCAACAAGCTGTCCATTAAAGGTGAAAATATGATCTAAACTGCCATGTTTCTGCATGATCGCACTATTCAGAAAATGGCTTACGGAAAAATCACGAAAGAAACATCTGGAACACTGAAGCATTTTTTATCTGGATTTTTGGCATTTAGCTGACATCAGCTTGGACTTATAGTCAAATGCAAGACAAAGCCTTCTTTCTCTCCTGCACTCACAGTTACTGTGAGTATCTCTCTGTGTCCACATCACTGCAGGGAAGCTTGTGAGGGAAAGAGATGTACATGGAGAATGTTTTATTAAAACAGCTCGAGGAATTCACTTTGAAGCTGCTGAATGGGAATCTGAACAGCGTTGCGGTGAGGAAGATTAAACGAGTGACTTCATCAGGAGACGAGTAGGAGGAGGAGCAGATAGCTGACCTGAGAAATATTAATCTGTCCGTTCCTCTCCGGTGACTCAGGTTGTTGAGGAGATAAGGTCGCAACCCCGGCAGACTGAGACAGACAGAATGATACAAATGGCGTTATTTTTCTCCCAGCCAGGCAGCGTAGCAATGAAAACTACATCGTACGGAGATGCTCAGAATGACTCACAAGGAAAACCCCATCGTGTCAGTATTGATTAGGACCAGATTAGATCAATACAGTCTTGTACCCAGTTACAGTATTTCCAGTGTAATTTTATATTAGTGCTTGGAAGCTTTTATTGAGCTTCATATATTTTTCCTGTGTTGATACTCTACAAGAAAACATTAATCATTAACCCTTTGAAACCAGCAGAGAAATCACTTTTCTGATTTCTTTAAAAAAAAAAAAAACACGGGGAAAAAGGCAATGAGCAGCTTGATAAGAAATGTTCAAAATGCAAGCGATTCATAGATTTAGAAAATTCATTTTTTTAAAGCTAGGGAAAAAATATCTAGAATTATCATAAATGCATATTTAAAATTATGTTACAGAATTATTCTAGTTTTTGATCACTTTTTCTAAGTCTTGTTTAACTTGTTTTTTGTTTGTTTGTTTTTAATTAATTTTTATGTAATTTGCACTTATTTCTTGCTAGTTTTGAGTCATTTCTTCTTTTGTTGCTTCTTCCAATGTTTAAAAAAAAGCCACATTGCTCAGGTCTTAGGGGTTAATTGATTTCTCTGAATATCACTAAAACAACAAATACTTTGTAAACATATGTAAGACATGCCATGTTTAACATCATAGTCAATATATTTTTTGATACTGTCAGGCAAGATGCAACCAAATACTTTGAGTCTCTCTTTATTTAATAAATTAATCATATAATCCTTGTGAAATAAATTTAATAAGTGAAAAATAAATAAGTGAATAAATAAGCGAAATAAATTTCAAGTTAATTTTCTTAATGCACAAAAACAAGAGGGACAAACTGCTGCATAGAAGACAGGAAATCAATCTAAAGCTTATGACACAAATAAAGCAGTTACTTGGCTTCAATATCACCACCAGTATTTTCTATAGTTTCCTCAGGAAGAATAAGGGGAAAAAAACCTCAACGTCAATACATCTACCAAAAATTTACAAAAACTTGACCTTTTTTCAGCTTGTTGCAGTATCTTTAACTGAACTGAGTGCAAACTTTCGTCACCTGTCCTGAGATGGCTCTCCTGACAAAAACGGGTGTTAATCAATCTGCTGCAGGCTTAATGTAAAATTCGACACTTGCTGATATAAATGAGCGGACCCAACTGTGAATCGGCCGCAGTTTTCCGGTAAATCACCTGAAGCTAAACGGATATGCTGGAAGCAGACGCTCATTACACTTCTACAGCTACTATCCAGGGGCCTCATTACAGAGAAATACCCTAACAGCCTGTCCTATATGAACTTAAAGGGACAGTTCACCCCAAAGTCAAGAATACATATGTTTCCTCTTACCTTTAGTGCTGTTTATCAATCTATACTGCTGTGGTGTGAGTTGTGGAGTGTTTGAGATATATGCTGTAGAGATGTCTGCCTTCTCTACAATATTATATATTATTATTATTATGGAACTTGATGGCATTTGGCTTGAGGGGCACAAAGTGCGAAAAAATACATTTGGAAAACTCAGTAGCAACGTCTCTGTCCAGAGACCATGACCAAGTTACTCAAGATAATCCACAGACCTTGTTGGGTGCAGTTTTTTGGCAGGAACAATTTTATCTGTACCGAACTACACCCACCAACCGCATCACAGCGCAAAAGCATCCATGCAATTTAAAGTTTTGAACTGCCTTTCCGGCATTATATTTTATTGTTGACATTGTTCTCCATCTTTACTGTCACTGCCATACAGACCAAACAACAGTAATAATGACAATTTTAGGAGTTTTTATGCCTCGGCGCTGGCGATAGCTGTGACTAGAGGCATTGTGTTTTCAGGTTGTCCATCAGTCCATCCCATTCTCATGAACGCAATATCTCAGGAACGTCTCCAGGCAATTTCCTCAAATTTGGCACAAACCTCTACTTGGACTCAACAATAAACTAATGGTATTTTGGTAGCCATAGGTTATAGTCACTGTGACATTGTCTGTCTCATTCTCTCATTCTTGTGACCCGATATGTCAAGAACACCTTAAGGGGAAAAGTTTGGCACAAACATCCTCTTGGACTCAACAATGAACTGATTATAAAAGGTCAAGGTCACTGCGTCCTTGCACCCATCATATTCACATAAATGCAATATCTCACGAAGGCCTTTTAAGGGATTATCTCAAATTTGGCACAGACATCCACTTGGACTCAACAATGACTAGATAAGATAAAATGATGAAGTGATGACCTTTTATTTCCTAAAGGTCAACTTTACTGTGGCATTAAAATGTTCTGCAGGAACACTTTTTTTGTCCATTACTCAGCGGCATATCTCAGAAACAGAATCCAAGATATTTGGTCAGATATTGAATTTGTTTCACTAATCCTGGGTGCCCACCTTGTAACTTTGCTGATTGTATAGATCTTCTGTGTTGCCAAGGGGAAGTTGTTGGTGAAGCATCAATGTTTTCACAGACATGGAAGTAAACTATAAGTCCAAACCTGAGAAATCCCTCAGATAGGATTCCTATACTAATCCCCCCCCCCCCCTTTTTTTTTTCCAAAAATGTACTTAGTAAACATGTTTCTATCATAAAAAAAATTCTAAAAGCCATCCTAAACTGAGATAAAATGCCTGTAATGAGTCCCAAGCTATGCAAGTTTATTTCTGTTTTCTTATTCACTTTTATGTTATTTAAACACAATTATATAAAAGCTCGGCCCTGCACAATATGTGAAGCATCTCAAACATCTGAGGCTGGTATGTCTTTAAATCTGCCCGCTGTGTCTGTGGTTGTATTTTTAGTTGTGCAAATGAACGGTGACATGATGCAACACAACAGTGATTCAGCTCACATCCGTTTGTGTGTGTATCAGCGTAGCCAAGAGAGTGAATGGTCAATTAGCATTGCATTAGCATAGCATTAGCACAGCAACAAAGCACCGCAAGACTGATATGAGATGGAAATGACACTAAATCTGGAGAGGAGCTATACACTCTCTTTCTCTCTCTCTCACACACACACACACACACACACACACACACACACCAGCCAGTTTCTCTTTCTCTGCCACCTTGCCTTCACTTTGTGTTTCCCTACGTCCACTTTCTCATTTACCCCTTTCTTTATTTTTCCTGTCCAATAAGTTATCATGGCAACAACAGGCTGTATTTGAACCAGTCTCCTCCTCTTCTTATGTTTATTTTGGCTCTTCCCACACAAACACACTCGGAAATATGCAAACAAAGGATGAAGGAAGAGAAGAAAAAAGATGGAAGGAGGAGGAGAGGAGAGGAGGACGGAAGGAGGGGCAGCTCTTTGTTACCAGTAGCGCTGCTCACTTCCAGCCACTTCCATTAGAGAAAAGCGTGTGTGTTTGTCTGCCAATGTGTGTGTGTGTGTGTGTGTGTGTGTGTCTCCAGACACTCTGCTTATTAAGGCAGTGTGTCAGTGGGTGACCTTGCGCAAATGAACACCCCCTTCAAGTTCAACCTGAATGCTTTATATTGATCTGAATTATTCATGTGTGTATCGTGTGTGTGTTGTGTTCAAATGTGTGTTTAGATGTGTGTATTTTGTTGTCTGTAAAAGCAATACATGGGTCTGTGTGTGGCAGATGTATAAGTGTGTGTGGAGGGATTTGTGTTTTTTATGTGTGTGTGCCCAGCGGTGTTGGGAGAACTGTGCGTGCAAGAGGAGACTGAGAGGAGTGTGTGTGTGTGTGTGTGTGTGTGTGTGTGTGTGTGTGTGTGTGTGTGTGTGTGTGTGTGTGTGTGTGTGCGCGCGTGTGTGTGTGCGCGCGTGTGTCTCAGGCGCCAAACCTCAGCACCAAATGCCACTCTCACCCTCCCATCCCTCCTCAGGGTCCTATTGCCCCTAAACCCTCATTAAAGGGCTAATTGTCTCATTTTATGTAAAAACCAGTTAATTTCTGTTTGGTTTGCAAATTTCTGCAATTAATGTTTATTTTATTTATTAACTGATGCATTAGTTATTTAGCTCCGTTAACTGATTCATCATTGTATGCCCACCTCAGGCCTCCAGAGCCAAAGATGTCTTCTTTTAATAATTAATTCTGTCTGAACAACAATGTAGGAGAAAGATTGTAATACCTGAAAAGGGAACCAACAAATCTATTGTGTTTTGAAGGATTAATCAATTATCTAAATTGTTATGGATACATTTTGCATTGACTTGTTGTTTAATTAAAACTGCTGCAGATTAATTGTTTCGGCTTTACAGTACAGCACAGCTCAGGTTTACACTGTACGGAGAAACAAACAGGGCTCGGGGCAAGAATGTTTGATAAATAGAACAGTGTTTTCCATTTCACCCTGTCAAAGATTTTATGGTGAAGTTCTGTTTTGTTGGTGCAGCTTCTCTTTATTACTTGGACATTTTCCAGTTCCTAAGCTTTTGATCAGAAAAGGCATTAACTAAAGTAACTGCCATGTTTACAAGATTACAGGGACAGGATACATGTTTTAAAAACAAGTTAGTGCTTAGGGATGGGCAAGTGTTTCAATTTTTGAATCATCCTTTCTCGGGCTGGATCGATAGACGATCTGATTGTCAGGGAGTGACAAGAGTATGAAGACACTGTGGAAGTCACATCACAGTAAGCCAGCGAAAATGTCAGCATGGAGGATGTAGTGTCAAAGAAAATCGTAACCAGGGATCGACAGATTATTTGCCTGGCCCATTATTGGGGCCGATATTTGGCATTTTGCCGATTATCTGTACCTGCATTTTATTTTAATGATCGCCAACAAAAGTAATAATTAAAAAGTGCAAAGCATGCGATGAACTTTTACTTTGTAAAACCTCAGGGCGCTATTTTTATTTATTAATTTTATATTAAAATTTTCACGTACCTTTATACAAGAAAAAGTTGCTGGAAACTTGCTGTGTAGGATATTGATTGAGATTGTAGAGATAAATTTCTATCTATTTCTGATAGACAGTTTAGCTAAAATTGCCTCAATATCTACATAGGAAAAAACAATAATTTATCACCCAATCGATCGTCGATGTATGATCCAATCTCCAATCACCACAGGCATGATAGTGGTAGAAAACCATATCTAAAAATAAGTGACAGAAACATGTTCTTCTGTTCCTGTCACTTTCTGCTTTTGTTATAAATTATCCACAGGGAAGATAGACACGCCACATTCTGGGATGTAAAATTAAACTCCATCTACAGCATGCAGCACTAAAGCTACAAACTTATACCACCTGGGCAAAGCGGGAAATCCATGATTTCATGTGATTGAGGGGGAGTGAGTCTATTCAAGGGAGCAACAAAAAACATGACCCTGAATAAACCTGATCATGGTTCTCACCCTGGTAAAATCAAAACCAGGTCTGTAGAACTGATGAAGAAGACAGAGTTTGGGGTTATTTAAGAAAGACAGACATCATGTGTAGTGAAGCAAATTCAAGACAGTGTGTTAAACATGAGGGGAGGACACAGGGGGTGGGAAAAGGGAAAATAGGTAAATGGGCCGAGAGACAAAGAAGAAGCTCAGTGTCTGGAGAATTTAATATCTGATTGTCTGACTTCCTCTGAGGAGCAGCCCCAGCAAGCAAAGCACGCTGCATCCATTTACATCCCCCCGCCTGCCTCCCAACAAAACGCCTCAACAACCATAGACCATGATATGTTGCCGTGGCGACGGCTTTTGCAGCCCGTCGCCAAGGCACCCTGTTGGCAACACATTAATGAAAAGACAGAGAGAGGAAGAAGAGGAAGGAAAGGAGGAGACGGTGATGGATGGAAGGAAGGATGAATGATAAGAGGGTCAGAAGTGGAGAGGAGGAGAAAGAAGGGGAGAAAAAAGATGGAAGTACAATAGAGAGGAGGAGGAGGAGGAGGAGGAGGAGAGGAAGGAAGGTGGATAGATGCAGTGAGAAACAAATCAGAGACAAAGAAAGTACAGGAAGCACAGACCCTTAAAACACTCTTGACACGAGGCAGCTTCACCGCCTCAAAACAAAGCACAAATCATGACTAATGATTACAGCTCTCTCCTCGAGTCCTCCTCTTTATTTATTCTCATTTAGGAAGCTCTCTGTTAATGAGACCAAATAATGAAATCATTCTCAAGCTGCCTGTATGCAGAATCAGCTAAACCCAATTTACATAAATCCCATCAACAGCAACACCTCAGCGTGTATTTGAACATCATGTCTGTGTATAAAGACTGAGACATAATGAAGCCGGACTGTAAACAGCCGCTCTGAGATAACAGGGAAATGATGAAATTGTTGCAGCAAAATACTTCTGTGCATTCTCATACAATTTATTGGCTTAATAACAACATAATGTTTGACATTCTCTCAAAACCGTAACTCTGCAGCAGTGGTAATGGCATGAGGGAAATAACACAAAGCGATGGGAAACTTATTGCAGGCTGTAAAATGGCTTCCTGTTTCTTTTACTCTCATTCTTTTTCCTTTCTTGCTTCCCTCCGTGCAGAAAATATCTCAATACACTGTGCATATATTTGAAAATATGTTGTAATTTTAATTCACAAAGCAATGTGAGTCTTATAAACATGATGTATTGTTTAATATCTGCATATTTTGTAAACATGGAAAAAGCTTTTCTCCTCACTGGTGTTCTGTATTATTGTATTTGTAAATATGAGCACAGAAAGAAGACCGCAGATGATTCATGGCTTTGTGAGTCTCATATTTTACTTTTTCTGGTAAAAAACATCTTGATGATAAATACATGCTGTTCTAATGTGTTATGTGTGAGCTGATCGGATTTATCGATGAAAAGAGCAGCTGCTGAAGATGCAAGTGAAAGCAAACTTGTAGACAGAGCTGAATATACGGTTAGGTTTTACTTTTACTGCGTCTGTCATTGTGCTGCCCAGTCTGTTCCCAGAGTACTCAGAGAGTGTGGTGCAATGACTGACAAAATGGTTTATATATATTTTAACAGAGCTCCTAATGAACAGCCCAGCTCTAGAAATGTATAAAATCAATACATGGCAGCAGAGATTTTAACCATGGCAAGCCAACACAAATAAATCAATGTAAAACACTGCACTACCTAAATGAGCAGGGACAACTAAACAAAGCAATTTACAATTTTAGTAAGTAAGTAAAGTTTATTTGAAATAGCACCTTTCTCAGAGCAAGGACACAATGTGTTTCACAGAAATAAAACACTTTAAAAATAAGTCTATAAACCATTAGTGTTGTCGCAACACTGTAATTTCTGACTTTGATACAATACCTTGATATTCAGAAACATTTTCAACACCACCGGGGAGAAAATGACATTAAGTGCCTACAATTTCAAGTTTTTAATGAAAGATAAATACAGGATAACAAGATTAAATCATGACGACTTTCTTTGGTTAGTTACAGACAACAAAAGAATGACTGTTTTATACATTTACAAAAATAGAGAGTGAAAAGGCGTAGCTGGTGCTGCTGTATTAAGCAGAAAATAAGTACTGAAACTGAAATATTCAGAATAGATATGAATTGATATACTGATATTTTTGACAATACTAGAAACAGTTATTTGTTTATTCACCACTTTTCTATGCTAACGATGTGGCTCAAATAAAAGTAAGAAAGTCTGACGTGATGCACGTTGTTCTTGTATTGTTTTTCATGATAAACAGTCTCTATTAGTGTATGATTGAACTTTTTGTTGAGTGTTAAACAATAAAAAATGGCAATAAATCTTAATATTGAACCACAATACTTGTAGAATCCAAATACTTGAAAAACATATCCCAAAATTCATCTCATCCCTCAACCTTCACACCATCCACTAAACCCACTGACAGAATAGATTCTCACCGAGCCATGATTACGACCGCCCTGACGCTGAATCTAAACTTCACCTTATAGTTTGTCCACAACATCACACCCAGTGATTTCCCACGTCACCATCGATCTCAACAAAAGGCCAGCGGCACAGACGACCTCTGTGGCCTCCAACAGCCGAGATCCGTTACCTGTTATCTGCTGCTCACAGAGGATTAAAGCTGCACTCAGTGAGTTTAGCTGATGTCTGCCTTACATCCATTTTGTCTCCTCCTTTGTGCTTTAATGAAACACACACTGTAGGAAAACAGTCACTTTCTTTTGAAATCTATATTGCATGTTAAGACCTGGACGCTCTGTTGAGACCTTTTAATATTGCTTTATTTTGGTGCACTTAGTTTTAGATTAGAGAATTTCTGAATATGTTTTTCCTGTTTTTCTGGACAGATAATTGAACTAATAAAATTAGCTAATTTGGAGGAGTAAAGGACAAAATGTTCCAGCTCCAGAACTTTTACATCATCATTACAACATTTAAACCAAAACTAGCTATTGTTCAAGGACAGTTTTTCTTGAAATGCTGCTATCTTTCGGTGTTACATGTCAATTTTTTTTTTTTATCTTGCTACTAGTCATGCTAGAATACAGATAAGGTGATACACAACTTAGTACATAATACTTTAATTTGAGTGCACCTACATTAGTATCACTCCTATGTAGCGACATGGTCTGAGCTCCTGTAATGGCTGTGATTGTGATCAGCAGTAATTAAATGAAGACGTAATTAAAGATAACCTTCTTTGCCTGTCCTCGAGGCAAACAGATTCGGATCATTGTTGTGTGTCGTAAATTACTATAAACAGTTTTTCGTTTTCGCTCCTCACCATAACGTGTTTACTTGACATTCTGCCCAGTCAAACAAGGGTTAAACCTCCCCTTCCCGTCCCTCCCTTCCTTTCTCACTTGCAAGCACCTGAGCTGCCAGCAACTGTTACCACAGTGTCACAGAGAGAAACCATATGTGAACGAGAACACAGAGACACCAACGACACAAGCTTCTCCACCAACACAGAGAGCCTCCATCTGGTGTGAGTGTGACAGAGGGCGTCCCAGCAAACCACAACACAGCACCCTGTTAAATCCTATAAATAGAGAGCAGCATCATGCAGCAACACCTCTCTGCCCTCTCTCACTGCACAGTTCAGATTTTAGAGTGTGGCATCTAACAAGTGAAGCCTGATGTGAACCTTTAGTTCATATTTGCCAGATTAGAAAGGGTCAGCGAGTAAGAGCTGTTGTGACAAAGAAGAAAGTCAAGTTGAAACTTGGTTGTTTTGATTTGTTTTTAAGGGTAAAGGTCACAAAATTCAAATAGCAGAAAATAAATAAAAAAACCTCCCACTGCTCTTAAAGGCATAGTTTGGATCTAGTGGGGTTGTATGATTTACTTATTCATAGTTAGTGTATTAGTATGATAGTTGATGGCAGACGGCACACACCCAGTTTGGAGAAATTTACTGACACAGGAGCTACGCAACCTACTGTTGTGGATAGGGCAGCAGCAAAATATATTTTAGCCACCTAAAGAATTCAATGTCAGTTTAATAAGTGTACGCTATATTGGAATATTTTCACCACTTTACCTCGCTGTCAGACAGCAATTTCCAACAGAGAACTGAAGCCGTTTTATCGTTCTCTTCAAAGCCAGATTTCATTGGGAAAAACATTAATTTAATGACATTAAACACAGTAGATGCTGGTTCACTGTCGCCTCAATCATGTAGTTAGATTGCATCAATGTGTGACTTTGGTGTTTAAAGGGTTAGTTCAGATACACCAAAGTCACACATTAACACAAACTAACTAACTGATCAAAGCAGCTGTAAACCAGCAGCTCCTGTGTTCAGTGAGCTAAAAGTAAGTTAGTTTTTGTCAATGGAGTCTGGTGGCTTTGACAAGAGCATAGATGAGGAACATAATATAAAGCGCTACATATCAATATAGCGTCGCTTAAACGTATATTCATTTTTAAGCGGCTAACATGTTTTCCTGCTGCCCCCGTTCACAGCAGTACATTGCTCAGCTTCCATGTCTGTTCTCCTGCCTGCTTCTCCAAACTTGGGACGTGCTAACTGACAATCTGACTCTTTTTTTTTTTTTTATACTTTATTTTTATTATTCATATGAACATACAAACATGTAAGGTCTGGGTATTACAGTACAACAGGCAGAGAAGACAGAAGACAGGTAATAAAAGGATCTCCTACATTGGCTGATTGTAGCGATCCCATTTTTCCCAGTATTTATCTCCCTTCTCCTTTTGTAGTCTAAGGGAAAAAGTCATTTTCTCCATTAAGCGGATGGAGTTAACTATGTTGATGAAAAGGGAAATAGAGGGTGTGTTCCTCTGTAGCCAGCTTTTGGTAATTGTTTTTTTGCTTGCAGCCATAAAAATCTTCAGAAGGTAAGTGTCCCTCTTACTGAGCCCTTTTGGAATAATTCCAAGGTATAAAAAGGTGAAAGAAAAATCAGTTTTCAGATTTATAATCTTTAAGATTAAACTGTCCTGATCACACCAACAAACAAGGGGTCTCAACTGGGCGACAATCTGACTCTTGATAAGTTCCTCATAAAACCCCACGTCAAAGGATCTAAACTTTCCTCCTAAACTCTAACTGTTCTTCTGTAGCATCAAGAGGAGTTTTATGTCAGAGTACACTTTGTTTTTGTGCTACAGGATAGATGACTCCTAAAGCAAAGTTTGTCTGCCAAAGTCTGCACTGAAAAAAAGTATTTATGCAAAGCTATTGACCTCTTTGCTCAGCCGCTCATACATATGCATGTACACACGCACGCATGCGCACGCACACACACACACACACACACACACACACACACGCTGACACGTCCATATGACCCCCATATGGCCTGTGGCCTCTTGATAAACATGGTTTACATCTTTAATTAGTTCAGATGTCATATGCAGTTTCACACCTGACACAGATGCGCACACACACACACACACACACACACACACACACACACAAGTCAGCAACATATCAAAGTGGGAAAGAGAGTGAAGTGGAGCGTGTATGACAGGTTGACTGGGTTGTCCAGTGATTTGCAACGTGAACTGCATCGATTAAGTAGGTGTTCGTATGTGTTCGGTTTTTGTCACAGTGGTGAGCTGCATACATAATAACAACAATAATTATTTCTCATAATAATTCAGTGATGATGAAAAGGTGTCATGTCAAATATTAAATACTGAAATGATGTGTAACATGTGTGAGACCAAAGCATTAATGTAAAAATATATTTTTAAAAATATAACATTAATTCTATGAGGGCTACTTAACCGCGAGTCTTACTTCCAGTGCCACAGTCGAAGCCGGTTGAAGGAAACCATTGTGTGTTTCATCAAAGCACAAGTGCTATTAAGCTCTTTGTGCTTTGAATAATAACGGCCTGTTTGAGCTCCCTGACAGCAGAACAAAGCAGGGATCTGACGGACATGTCGGGGCTCTGGTGACCTTTAGGTGTGCCTGACAGTTCAAACACCACACGAAGATCAAACACAGGCACCGCACAAAGTTGATATGAATAACTGCTAAACATAAGTCAATCATGTCCGCAGACTATGCTCTAGAGAGTCATTGGACTTATCTCACTCTTGGAAAGGAAAACAAGAGCAAATTTTTCTTTAGTAATCAAAGTTTTTTGTAAATATGAAATTAAAATACATTTGGGGGGGTATGGTCAATACACCATAGCATTGCAATATTTCTGCATGGCAAACTTGTTTGATACAGAGATGCAAAGTTCCAGTTTTTTACTATAGAAGTTATTAATATTGCAAATACAAATTTTAACTTTTTGTAGCCAACTAGAACAGTAAAATCAATTGCTTTTTCAGGCCACAAGCTACATGTTGCTGCAATAAAAATGATTTAAGTTTGTTGAACACACTGAAGATTTTATTTTATTTGATTAAAAAATTATGTTGACAAAGTTATCTTTGAGAGACATAATTTGCATTCAAAAAAAGGTAATAAATTTCAATATATCGCAATATATGTCATTTAGTCAAAACCACAATAACATTGCATTGTGACCTAAGTATCCTGATAATATTGTGTTGTGGGGTTTCTGGTAATTCCCATCCCATATATGAAAATAATGATCTCTCTGCACTTTCCATTTTGACTCACTGAGTCGAATTTGGAGGTAAATGTGATGCGTTGCTTTACAGCACAGAATGGGAATAAAGCACTCTTCCTATAGACAATTCAATGAAAGACACGTTTACAGTCAATGACAAACAAAAAAGTTTTGTTCTTGCCTACTGTGTTTAGAAAAGTCCTTCAGTGCAGACTTAACTCTAATCATGTTTTGCTGTAGTTTATGTTAAATTCAACATAATATTTCTGTCCTGAGTCCTATTTTTCTAATGGGAATAATGCAAAGCCCAAGTTGTTGTTGCTATTTAAGTTAATTAACATCATTTAAACTTGGGAAAAAATCGCTATTGTTAAGGTTTTTCTGGTTTAATGCCTTCTCCGGGGCATCAAAGTTGATTTACAAAGTATTTCATTTTTATGCTGTAAAGCGTCAGTATCTCTGCCTTAAATCTTTTTAAGGACGGTAGAGGCACTGAAAGGCTAATGGAGAAAAACAACATGTTTTCCCTCCTTAGTAAAGACAAAGAGGGGAAGAACAGGCGACAACCTCGTTACTGTGGCATTAATGGGAAATTATGGTCTTCATTTTGAGCAACATTGGTACAAACAACAACAACAGTGATAGACAGAGGCGACTCGTCACCTGCTGTTACATTAATTACAGCGGTAAAAAGTTCGTGGGTGAATGACTGATGTTGAAAACTGCGGTTAAGTATCGAGGTTTAAACATTTAAGACCTTTATTTACAATGTTTTATCTGTGACAAGTGATATGTACCTGATGTTTGGCAACATATACTACTGTCACTCTTAAACTTTTGTTTTGCATCAGTGTGAAAAGTATTTACCAATCACGTGTTTACCCACTCTCAGGCGCTGTCATCTGAGACATATCCTCCCCAAAGTGTCAGATATTCTCCATGTTTGTTGACAGACATTAAACATACCGGCCCTCTCTCAGCCTGTCTGTTTATTCCCTCTTTTTCTAATCCTTCGTTCCTTCCTTCCATCAGAGTCCAGTAATCCTGGCAATCAGCCCCTCTGACAGGAAATCAAACAGGATATGACACGCTGATTAGAACCTTAACCTCGCTGTCTGAGGAGAAAGAGATGTGACCTCATCTTGTCCCAATAACAAGTCAGCTTGTGGAAAAAACTGCTCAGCCACGCTATATGCTCTGCACACGTACAGGGCTTCGTAAAGTGATACCCTAATAATACAGTGCAAGTTTTGCATCGAGCTCATTCGTTTTAAAGTCAATTCTGTTTTCTTCTTTTTCCTTTAATCTGGCCAGTGTTATGCATTAAATAGTGAGATATTGTTTCTACCTAAAATTGCACACATTCACATTTGTTAATAACAGTGAATTGCTTTTTATAGTTGCTAAACTCTTAAAAATACATTTAATACTATATTGCAGTATTTCTTTTTGGTTTTTTTTCCCTTTTATAAGTTTTTTGTTATTGTGCTTTTCTTTCTTTTTTGTTCATTTACTGTTCTTTCTTTCCTCTTTAACTTGTCTTTCTTTTACTTCTATTTTTCTTCTTTTATCTTTCTTTTTCCTTGAAATTTCTTTCTAAAATTTCACTTTTTTTCTTTTACTTTTCTTTCTTGCTTTCTTCCTTTACTTATCTTACACAACTCTTTTTTCTTCTTTTACTTTTCTTTCTGCCTTTCTTACTTGGTTTCTTCTTTCACCTTTCTTTCTTTCATGTTTTTGCCTCTCTTTTACCGTTCTCTCTTTTTTACCCAGCTTTCTTTCTTCCATACCGATATCATTTTTTCTTTCTTTCTTTCTTTCATACTGTCTTTCTCTTTCTGTTTTTCTTTCTCCCATGCTCCAGACAGAGTAACTCAGTAGTAACACACAGGATCACAGACAGAATTGTGTGAATTAGTGATGATGTTTGACGTGGCGTTGATAATTACATCACGAACAGGGGTGGAAACTGCGGGAAAACAAATGTTCTCCACATGGCACAGACTGAACTGATCTGACCCAGTTACAGGCTGCTGTGGCCTGATTATTGAGGTAAACGTGGCTCGCACAGCTGCTGATGCAGGCACAGAAACACACAAATGAACACAGACATGAATGTGTTCATATATTAGCCTTGAGTTAGGGGATGAGCTTAATGTGCTTTTAACAGGCCAGCTTATCGACCTGCTGCCTGGCTGAAGTTATTACGAGGGAGTGGGAAACGCCGAGAACAGACAACATCCCCGATCACAGATAAACAACTAATGAACAAGAAGATCATCATGAGATGCTGCTGTGTTTTTATTGTGTGGCTGCTTCTGTCTGCATAGCACATTTTTCCCATGGGACAATAAAGTTTAGAGCTGCATAAATTACAAGCAGAGGAAGAGAGGAGACATGAAAGAGGAAAAAAGGAAAGATGAAAAGGAAGGAGAGACCCAGCAGAGTAAACAGAGAGGAGTAAAAGATCAATTAATAATGAATAAATATCTAAATAATTCCCCAAATGAAAACCATATTATGTCTCTACTATCATAATCTTGTGTTAAATATTTTCAAATCAAATATGAGCCAATGAAGTCAGCACTAAAAAGTATGCAACACTCTGAGGAAAGCCTGTGGCAAAAGAAAAAGAGAAGTCAGTTTTCTTCTGCTGTGCATCATTAAGAGTATTACATACTTATTTGTGCGTGCTGACAACTTCATTGGCTAATTTTGTAATTTATGTTGATAGCACCCATTATACTCTGAAGACTTTTGAGTCAAGCATGGCAGTTTTTCTTTGTTTGAGTTGTATATTAATCACTGAAAAAATACAGTTATGATTAAAATAAAATAAATACTTAAAGCTGCATTAATTGGGTTTTTTTGCCACTCAAAGGCAGCAAAACAATCTCTAAACACATTATTGATGTATTATTTTAAAATAATCTGATGTATGGTACATAAGGACTATGTGTAGTCCATTCTGATCGACATTTATACCTGACAGAATGACCTACTCCACATTTAACCATAATTATACAGGTAACAGTTCATTTTGTTACGAAAAAAAAAGGATCAAGGCATCACTACTTTGTAGTTGTAGTTTGTAGTTAGGATTGTAAAGTTCGATGTGTAAAGCGACCTGGATACAGTGTTGGGGGTGGGACTCAGTTCCTCCCTTTGGAAGTTGCTCAGTGGCGCATAAAGCCAAAACGGTCCAACTGCCGCATATAAAAGTACATGGATGATCGCGCTGCCTTCGCATCATTGGGTACATAGAGTAGGTGCACTAGAGACTTCCCATGGCATTCCTGGAAAAAACTAATTTGCTACCTATAGAGCCAAACAGAAAACATAAAAATGACCTCAAAAAGGGATTGACACAGCTATTAATGTTGTTGTAGGCTGATTTACAGAAATAAATCATCACATTTCTTAAACTGACATGACAAATGCTAAATGTTCCTTGTGACTACTACAGCTTCTATGCTGACTGAAAAAGATGATGAAGTGGCTGAGTCACTTGCAACTGAATTGTATGGGCAAAAACAGTATGCAAGACTGAGTAATGTGAAATAACTTGTGAAAATAACCAGCACTGTTTTAACAGTGAATTGACTTGATTTAACAAGAATTGTTTTTTCATTTTTTCATTCAGAAAGGAGCTGATAAACAAAACAGGTTTTCATTCACTTTATATAAAAAACAAAAAATAAATAAATAAATAAAAAACCCAATTCAATTTTACACCAGTGATAGTCTCAACACCAGAACCCTCCACTCACTTGTTATATTTATAGGGCAGTTTGTCGCTCTCTGTCTCTGTTGCAATAAATTACTCTGGTGAAGCCTTTAGCAGAGATTCAGGCCCTGGAAGGGAACACACACACACACACACACACACACACACACACACACACACACACACACACACACACACACACACACACACACACACACACACACACACACACACACACACACACACAGTAGACCACTTCTTTCTGCTACACTGCTCCTATCAGATCAGTGCTGGGACCAACTAGAGGTAGCCATTAATTTTTGACCTTAGTTTGACAGAATAACACAAACCCGCTTTACTGAACCCTCTGAGAACGGAGGAGGGAATCACCAGATTGCTCCGAGTACCCAAAGATAACTAAAGGAGGGAAATTACCACCGAAAGCTTGTGAATCTTTACTCCATCTGGATAGTCCACACTTAACAGCCAATTTAACAGGCAGCCAACTATCATTCTTAAATCCAATTCTGCTCAATAAACCTCAAATGGCTTGTAAAAATATTAAAGTATTTGAAAGGTGAATTCTGGGATTCACCAGCAACTGTCAATTACATCACAATAATGTTTTACTGAAGAGGAGAAAAAGCTCTCCAAGCAAAGTTGCTTGCTTACCCTGAGCCACCAGGCTCATTAATTGGTTCTCTAAAAGTACAAGTTCACACAATATACAGTGTTTCTCACAATCAAGAATTAAGAAAAGGCTAAGTTTCACTTTTACTTAACGCTCTGCTACTCCATCTTCTTAGACTGCCAAGACACCCATCCATCCATCCATCCATCCATCCATCCATCCATCCATCGGGCAGCAAGCAAGGGCATCCCTCTCTCCAAAAATGTTCCAGCTCCTTTTGGGGGATCCCAAGGCATTCCCAGGCAAAATGACATATGTAATCCCTCCAACAGGAGGTGCCCAAGAGGGATCCTAATCAGATGCCCAAACTACCACAACTGGCCCCTTTTGACGTGAGTATTGCTCTACTTCAGACTCCCTGCAGACGTCTGTGCTCCTCACCCTGTCTCTAAGGCTGAGCTCAGCCACCCTCTGGAGGAAACTCATTTAGGATTCGTATCCACAATCTCATTCTTTCAGTCACTGCCTAAAGCTCATGACCATAGGTGAGGGTTTGAACGTCGATGAACTGTTGAAACAAGAGCTTTGCCTGCCGGCTCAGCTCCGTCTGCACCACAGTAGTCAATGCATCAGTGCTGACACCAACCGCCAGTCCATCTCATGCCCTATTTTACCCTCACTTGTGAACAAGTAAGATATTTGAACTCCTTCACTTGGGGCAGCAACTCACTCCCGACCCGGAGGGGGCAATCCAATCCAACGCTTGAGGTCACGATCTGACACAGCCGATAGAACCCCATTGTCTGCAGACAGCAGAGATGCGACTCTGCATACTATGACAGCTTCCTCCTTTTGCAACTCTCTGCTAACTAAAAATCAACATGCAAATTCATTCCTGTCAGCAAATCAACTGGTTTCTTCGTGAAATGTAATGCTGGTGTGATCAGACCTTTGTTTTTTTTTTTTTTATTTTTCAGGAGTTTGCCATAGTCTTACTTAATCACTCCAATTACTGTGTTTGCATTTAATTAGACCTCAACTAAAACCTTAAATATATTGATAATACAACAACATTGCTTTTAATGCAAAAATGTGAATCAGCCTTGGTTGAAGATTTTTTTTAGCACATAGCTTCCCCTTTTTGTCTTCAATTTCTGTAATTACCAAGAAAACCATGTTCAGTTTTTTATCAGCATTCTCATGCATGTTTACATTTTGACATACATATGCCTCTGCTGTCGTGCAGCTTAAAATTCCCATCAAAACAGTAGTTAACTCTGTTAGGAACCTAAGACAGCGGCTGTTTAATGATGAAGTTTTTCTTTTCTAATTATGATCACATATGGTTTAAGTCCAGGCTTGCACTGCTGCCGTGGGCGATGTTTGTGCTAATTATGAGAAATTCTATTCAAGGGAACATCCACAGTTGTTGTAGAATGGCAGGACACTTATAATCAGTCTGAGATAAATAATAAGAGGGTGATTCATCAATTTTCCAACAGGTTTTAATCTGTTTCTGCATTTTAATAGCAGCATATTCATATAGCTGCTACCTCACTTACACTAGCAGCCTCTGAGACAGTGAAAGTGCTTCAGTGCAGCAGACTCAGAACATGTACAGGTTAATGATCTGTAACGGTGGTGATATTGACCATTTAACCAGTGATGGTCTGGCCTTGTGCACTGCTGTGATGTTGTAATTCCCGCCATTATCTCTCCTTGCAGGTAACCCTGACGACAGTGCAGCGAGGGTACAGAACATTCAGTAAAAGCAGCTGAATGCGTGCGTCCATGAGGGGAGGATGAACCGTAATAAAAGAGGACAAACCTTTAGCAAACTGACCTTGACAACAGGACACATTCAAAGGATTCTTTTAACACTTAAAGCAGCAGAGGGCCATTTCACATCCTGGCAGGCAACGCTGCTTTGAGAGGGAACTGTTTGAAACATTTTTTGCTTGCTAAAGTGCAGCTGATAAGCTCCTGTTTTCTATCTAAAAGCCACTATTCGATGCTTTATACTTAGGAAAGGAAAAATGTGATATCAGTTCATGTTTCTTGCTTATGTTTCAAAGAAAGTCTGCCCTCGAAACAAATAGTTTTGCATGTTTTAGACCATTACCTACAGTCCATTTTTGTTAAGTTTACCATTTTGTAGGTTTGTTTACAGCCAACATGTGCGTACTTATGCACATGTACTTTATCCTTGTACAAGAAACCAAACCACCACATGTAATTAATTACACTGAAACATGTCTTAAAATTCTAATATATCCCAGACATTTACATGTTAACAGATTCCTCTATCAGCTAAAATCTACAGTGCGTTCTTCTGATGAAGTGGTGCTCTCTATATTTGGTCCACTGGTGTCCTCTACCATCACACAAAAGGACACAGATAAATCTCTCTCACTGTAGGATTATAGAGTCATCCACTCCACTGAGCATGTCCAAACCCCACACCTCATACACCTCACACACCTCTCTCCTCTTTCTTATATTCCATTTTGTGTATTTCCACAACCACATTTTGGCTTTTCATTGTCTTCTCCACCCTCCAAGTTCACCAGTTTGTCTTTTCATAATTTCATCTCACTTCTCTCTGTAGCAGTGTTCTTTAGGCTTGCTCTCTCTGTCACGTTTTTCACTCATCCTTCACTCTCGCTCCTGAAATCCTCGGCTCTACCCCGTATCATTTTATTTTACTCAAATTCAAATTTTGGCATGAGGAGTGACAAATCAATGTTGTCAAAGTATTTGCATTCTTAAACTGATTGATTATAGATATAAATAGTAAGGCATTAAAGGTGTCGCTTTTAGCCTTGTTGCTGTAGCCTGATTATTTTTTAACTAAAAAAGGACAATGAGACATGTCTCAGTATAAAATGTGGTAATTATCTGTTTAATCAAACCAAACCAAATGACTTCAGTGTGTTTCAAAACCTGTTCAGAACCACCATCATGTCATTTTTTCTGGATCAATATGTGTAACAAAGCAAACTGTAAAGTGTTTTGGGAGGCCACAGTGACTTTTGACTACCAAATTCTCATCAAATTATTATTGAATCCACATGGACGTTTGTGCCAAATTTCAAGAAATACTCTAGGTGTAAGTGAAAAATCCCGTTCATGAGAATAGAATGGAGGGTACGTCTGGAGGGTTAAACAACACAAAACAGAATACCTCCTGCCACAGCTATGAGGTGAAAACACAACCTGACAAAGCCTGAGAGAATTAAGAGCTGTTAAAACCAGAACAACAAGTTGTGCTGGGATTTAGGTCATTTTCAAATTTCAGTGCACAACATCTACATTCAAATATACAATTTGGACAACTACAATGTGAGTAGAAAAGGTTTCATTCAGAAATTGTGGATTGTTTTTTTCAAAATGACTCATGTTCATTTGAATGCAAGTCAAGACAATACCACAGTTAAACCCTGTGCCTTCTGTGTGCTATGGATGGGGATTATGAAATTCAGCTTGAAGCACATGATATCACTGATATTCATATCTTAGTCCATCTAAGCCCTTTCTGAAAAGTCAGGTCATGCAGTAAAACACAATTTCTCTCTCTCTCTTAACATCTTATTCCTCCTCCTCTGCTCTCCTCCACAATTGTTAACACAGGGACCCTTAAAAGCACTTTTCTCTTCAGGCAGTTGCACAATCAGTCCCTGCCACCACCAGCCATCACATAATAATCCCTCTATTTCTATCTATTCCAACCAGTCAGTCAGTGTGTGATTACATTAGAGCTTCTCTTCTCCGCTCACTGGAGCTCCAGATACCCATAGCTCCATTCTGCCCCATTAACCAGTCAGTGATTGTTTCTGCACTGGGTGGCTGGTCAAGGCTCATTGCTGTGTTATAAGTAAATTATCATAATTTCAGACAGCGATAGAGAGAGAGCTATTATGAAACAATAATATTAGCTTTCTGATGTTAGGTAAACTCATTAAATAATCAAAACAGTTAGAATACTTTGATTGTTAAAATGCAAATTATCAAACTGATAATACACATAAGTTGCAGTTTTTTTCCTAAAGCACCAATTGTTTAATATATAAGATTAATGTTAAATCTAAACTGGATTGGGCAATCAGTGATCACACTTGTGCACTGTGTTTTTTTGGCTAATTCAGCATTTAAATTGATGTTAGGCGTGAGATTAAAACAAACTTGTTAGATTAAGTAAGGTTTTTTTTTTTTTTAGCTATTAAGCTCTTACGCAGAAATGGTTCAGAATTGTTTGTGTTGTTGTTCCTTGGTGCATAGTAAACAAGGTTGGAAATGAACTTTTTTGTCCACCAGCCACTGTGGCTGACAGATACCAAAATCTTCCAGCCACTCCATAGCTGACCATAGTTTGTTTTTTTTTTGGCTGGTGAGTCAAGCAAATCTAGCAGCTACTTGCATATTTTTCCAGCATTTGGCTGGTGGCTGGTGCTAATTTCAAACAAATGATCTTTGTTCTTTCTGCACTGAGTTGTGTTTTTTATGTGCTGACTGGATTACTATAGCATTACAAATCTGTCCTGTTGGTCTTTCGATTATCCCTTTTGGAATGACGAATACAGACTACCGCCACCTGTTGATATGGAAAGTTATTTTTCCCTCAAGCAGGTGCAGAATGTACATGCTAGTTGGCCATTGGCTGTAGTCATTGTGGCGTGTTCACTTTTTGGCAGAGAAACAAGAGACCTGAGGCAATGCAAAAGTTGGCCATCATTGCCACTAGCGCTTTGATGTATGTTTGGTGTGCCTGGGACTCTAGTCACTATTCAGTTCATGCTGTGTATTGTTGCACATTTACCCGCTACTTTATCATTTAATGTCAAACCTTCCTCGGGGGTGAAAGGCACACTAAACACAAAGTGCAAGATTGTGATAAAAATGTTTGCATCTGAAGATTTCATTCTTTGATAGTTGACAGGAAGCTGGATGTAATGGAATACAGCGCTAACATAAAAACTCATGATAAAACTGAAAAAATCCATTTGAGGCCTGAAATCTGCCTTGATAGATTACCTGGAGTGCTTTCCTGGTCTTTGGAGACTATTTACAATAACTAAATTGATATTATTGTTTAATATGTTTGAAAAAAAATGTCAATGTCATTGAAACTGACAAAGTAAAAAGTTTTATGACCTGTGTGCTACTGCACTTTTCAGCAGTGGTATTTTATTCAAAACCTAATTAGATTAAAATAAAATTAACATAACTGAATGCTTATTTGCTTTGGTACGATACCAATAGAATATCGCCTTTTTGGGACATGCATTAGATTAAAGCAGTAGGATTAATATTTGTGCCCCATCAGTCGGACAGTAAGATGTCTTTGCATATATTAGAGCAAAATCTTGAAAGTTTCAGTTTTAAATCCAGCAAAAGTGAGATAAGATGTTGCAGAATTTCTTCAGCTCTTAAATCCTTCATTATTTTTCAAAAGAGGTTCAGAACTTTAATATCAGATCATCTTTCAGTCCAAGCTATTGCCGCCACAGTCAATCTAAAACCAAAAAAAAGAGGTTTTATATGGTGATAAATGCCTCTTGATTTATTCAGTATTGATCCATGTCTTGCTAAGATGTAAACTCACTTTTCATACCAAACCTGGTGCACTGAGCCTCACACAGGCAGACAGAACAACAGACAAAAATGTTCGTGTCAGCTCTTCTTCCTGATCCGAACAGAAAAGACTGTCGCAGCCATTCAGCATCTTTTATATAACCTGGTCATCAGTGGAATCAAAGGAGCAGAGAGAGAGAGGGACGAGGGCAGAGAGATAATGTGCTTTTGTTCCTGTCCATCCATCCCAGTTACATAATCCATCGGTTAGAAAAGGAGACACGGATTAGATATACACATAGGAAGGATAGATATAAAGCGGACATACAGTGGATACAGAAAATATTAAAACTCTGTAAGGAAAATAGCTGCTTCGTACTTATCTCAGACAACCATGAGAAAGTAATTCGTGCATAAGCCATTTATTTTGGAAAGCTGCAATCACGTGACCAATATGGTCCTGAGCAGACCAATTAGGAGACAGGTGGATGGGTTAAGAAACACAGGACTTACCCCTGGGACTTTATTTCAAGAGACCAGTGTTCGGTCAGTCATTTTAAGGTGCAGCATCATCATCTTTCCTATCATAAACCTTACCACACTAACTTAAATGGCCTACACCTTACCTAAGCTTTATTAATTAACATTATTAGGTTTAACATTAATTGCATAACTATAAGTTAAGTACCTCGTGTCATTCATGGGCACTAATTTGCAAGATACTCTACAATCAGTTGTGTGTGCATTTTGAAGCACATGACAGGAACCATTGTATGAGGACACATTGCTATATTTAATGGAGCAAGAGTAGACTACTTTTAAAACCTAACAAAGATATTATTATTTTAATAGTAAATGGCCAAATAGAAAAAAAAGCAAATAAGTAAGTACAAAATGTTCATATAACCCATCATTGTACAGTAAATCTGTTTAAATACATCTTTGGATATAAGTACAGAGCATCATATTAAAGTTAAAGCTAACAAAATCAATACAGGCAGCAACTCTGGAACATTACTTACAGGATGTAATTAAGTTTTCTGAGAATCATTATCCAATTGTGGCAAAATGTGCCGCAGTTAAAAACATCATTGCCATGTTTTGTTTTTGTTTTTTGATTTATTACTGATATCAATGTATCTAAAAGCAAATGTGCCTCTGGATACACAGCAAAAATGTCAAAGCGGTATAAATGTTTCCACAACACGATAACCCGTTCAAATATATACTTTCTAAATGCATTTATATTTTTATAAATCAGACTGAAAGGTCAATTGTCTTAAATGGTTTTGACAACTCGTTTGCATGTGTATTGAAATTTCCATGCATTACAAAAGTGGTAGTAAAGGAAAGAATCAATGACCAAGAGAGAACAAGATAAAATGTTCCTGCTTCTCTTGTGTATTTTCACAGATTTTTATATTTTTGAACAACTCAGATGAAAGCCTCTGGACAACACAGACAGAGACAAACACTAGTCCTAATACCTGTACAACCCTCAAACCCTGAGTACATAAATACTAAAATCAATATTGTGTCTGAGACTGTCTGCTGCTGCTACCTGCACTAAATGATGAAACAGTGGTCTGAATATGTTTCTGGCATCATTTTGAAAGAATCTGCAGAGCTACTTAAGGTATAAATGTCATAATGTAATTGTTAAAAATTCATCTCAGTTTGGGCTTAAGTTGAGCCGGAGCGCGTTTTTTTCCTGAGAGGATTGTACTAGTCCTGATTTTGTAGAAAAAGACAAGTGGAGAAAAAAGGGAGATGAGAGTAAAGTGATGGGATGAAGGAGAGCAGTGGCAAAAAGGAACATAAAGAAAGAATGAACACAAAGTGAAAGGGGAAACAGTGACGTGAGGAAAGAGGAGAGTAACAGAGGAGGAACCTGTCAAAACACCACACAGCAGCACTGATCCACACTAATGAGCGCAACCCCATGGAAGTGCAGGACTGTGAATTATGCAACACTGGCTTACAACTACGAAAGAGTGGCAGTGAAATACTACGAACAGATCATCTTCATCCTCATGTAACTCTTCCCCTTACAATAAGTCCAGGGCAACAGCTTAACAGTTTCTTTACCAAGTCACTGCTGGGAAACATAAAAGAATGAAGTACATTAGTAATAATAGCACCACAGAGGCTGTTCTAACCACCCAACTATTACCCCACCCCAATTACATTACACACCTCTCCACAGCTCACCATCTTTTACACTGAACATTATATTACATTTTGTACTTCAACTGTGTCATAAATTAGGGGTTAATACAGGACAATATTCACATACTGTATAAGTGAATGTCCTCGTGTACTATTAGTCATGTGAGAGTTGGCCTTCAAAGATATAAAGGCCTTTTTATCTTGTAACACATGGTACATTGATGAAGCAGCTAATTCATTACACTCGATTTGTGTTGGCGATAAGAGACAAACCAACAGTGAACCCCTTCGGGCAACTTTTTTTTCTTACTTGTTCTCTATTAAATAAAGATTAAAATTCTGATTCTAACGGGAGAAACAGGCTTTCCTCTGTAATGCCCTTCCATAAACACTATTGTCACCCTATATTTTTCTTGGTGAGACAAAAGTAAGCTGTAGTGACTTTTAGATATTTACACACAGACTGTTATGTGTAACCCAGAAGTTCTCTTCCACCTTTTCAAAACTTTTTTGCCATCTTACTTCATCTAAAGTACTTTGAAAGCACATGTAAATGAGGGATGGTTCACATCAGTTTGTAAAAAAGATAAGTGGCATTCACTGCTAGTTTTGTTCGGAATAAGCCACTACTGAACTACTGATTCAACTAAATGAAGGTAATTCCAAGAGTTCACTTTCTTTTTCTTGGGACTGTACTTTGTATATAAATTCTTATTGTGGAATTACTAGTGACTTTTTCTTAGATCTACAGTTAGATTAACAGTGCAGCTGCAAAACTACTACAATCTAAAATGTGCAAAAAAGTGTGAATAATTATCTACTTTTATTTCAAGAGCAAAGCAGGCAATAATGCTAGCTAGAAATTTGTATATTCAAGTTTTGGGTTAGTTGTCCTTATTTTATCAGAGCCACAAATAGATTTAATATCCAATTGAAAATGACAACCAACAACAACAACAACAAATAAACTTGTACCTCAGGTACCTTCTTCCTACAGTAGAATTCTTCAGCATTTGGTCTAAAGCTCTAGAAAAAAGTGATAGTGAACCTTTTTCATTCTCAAACTTCAGTGTTCCTGCAATTAACAATAAATCTACATGGTTGAACTAATAAATCGGGTCCTGCATGTTGTAAACATGCATGTTAAATTTTAAATTGTTAAACTACTTAAATGCTAACACACCCTTAACATCATTATGAACTTGAACAACACATTAACCAAAAGTTATCAGTCATTAAAAAGCAATTATTTTCTGTCTCAACTTAAAGCATAATCTTTCTCCTATATTAAACAGTCAATCAGTTTACAGTACAGAGCTCGACTTTCTCTCTCCCCGCCAGGCCTACAGCTGCTGTGGGACATCACAGCAGGGTAACCATAGCAACACGCGACACCAGCAATGTATCCATAGTAACTGCCGTGCAGCCAGACCAGCATCAGCGGGAGGTGCCAGCTACTCATTTTCCACGTCTCCACTTCCACATCACAACAAGAGCCGGCAGCGCAGTGATGATGTCACGTGGCCTTACTTTGGAACAAGGAAGAAGGAAGCAGAAGGAGAAAAGGAAAGAGGGAGAAAAAAAGGGGAAAAAAGAGGGAGACCAAAATGGAGTGAGGAGAAAGGAGAGAATATGAAGGAAAAGAGGAAAAAAAAACAGCAGGCTGAAGAAAAAGAGTGATAATAGGAACAGAATCAAGTAACACACACACACATATACAGTACACACTGTGAGCTCAACCTACATGTATGTTTTACAAATGACCTGCTGCGGCACGTTTATCTCCTCACTGTGGCTTAATGCAGCCGAGTGCTGCTGTTGCAGAGACACGTCAATGCACAGCAGAGCTCACATTCATGATCCATTAACAATAAACCTCCCCATCCATCATCAGCCTGTGAACCTCTCATCCACTGGCAGTAAACACTAACAGGGTCAGTCAAGTCCTCTCATGGGGAAACTGCTCCTTTCAGTAGAAAAATCAGAAATTGCTTTTGTTAAATTTGAATGTATTCGATTTGAGTTTTTTTCCATTTCTTTTCCATCATTTGTTTCCGTCAGTCAAATAGTGTGAACAGAGCAGTTGAGTCTAGTTTCCTGGATTTCTGCTGAATAAGTGAGTTTCTGTAAATCTTTTCTTTCTCTGTGAATGCTAAACATTTTTCTTGCGCTATTGTTGGAGTTTTTTAATTTTCTCTTGGCAATGCAATGGATGCCCATCTCAGCTTTATTACAACGTCTCAGTCGCATAATCTGGTTGAAACAAAAAAATAAATAAATAAATTTAGAGCTTGAAGATCCAATCAACACTAAAGTGCATGCTATGCAAGAGAGCCAATAAAATGGATTGGTCAAAGTTGTGGACTTTACAGCCTTTCTTGGTGATTATACTGTGGTAGGTACCAGCTTGGTGACAAACTGCCACTGGCCTGTGAATTTTATACCGACAAGGTGCATCGGTGTCTGAAAACAACATTTACTGACAAAGCAGCAGTATTTGACAAGTTGGGCCGCAAAAAGGTGCCTCTTTGTGTCGCTATCTGATGCCGAGCTCACTGACACAGAGGGGGAATTCCACAAGATGGGAGAGAGAAGGGGCTGGAAAAAAACATTTTACCCTCTGTCTACATGCATCACTTTTCTTACAGTTTTTTACATGTGATGCATTGTGTGTGATGCACACTAGCAAAAAAAAAAAAACCTGAAACCTCTGACACAGAATGGACTTGTCAATCCAGAGAGCAGAGTTTGTATTAGCATAATGGAAGGTTTGACAGCAAACATGGTAGAGTGCGCAGTTTTTGCAAACCAGACCCTGGAGCTACCTTCCACTATCTACCAAAAAACCTCATCAAAGCAGATATTGTCAGCCAGTAAGTTATGTTTGAGTTGGATTACTTTGGATTACTTCCCCGTGTGCCAGAAGATCTTTACCTTGAAAGAGAAACCATGATCTTAATGTTAGAAACATTCATTCATTCATTCATTGTCCATAACCGCTAGCACTCTTAAAGGTTGCAGGGGGCCGGAGCCTATCCCAGCTGGGATGTTTAAAACTGCAAATTTAAAATAACAGAAGGTAGTCCTCATCCTATAGCATTGCTATAGGGGCACTGTCTCTAAATTTCTGGCTGTGATTCAACCTAACAGAAGAAGGTAATGACCTCATATGGCGGTCTATTGTATATCTTGTTTGCTTTCGCAGTGGAAAAGAAGAACAAACCCTTAAACTCAACTGAACTCAGTAGCCTGTGATTTGAGCCTTTGTAGAATACTCGCCCTCCAGCTATAATCATCTCCCAGCAATATCAAAAAGCAACTCTAGTTTATATTTCATATGTTTAGGAGTTTAGAGCTTCTCTAGTGGTTTCTGAAGGTGTTTCAGGAGTTGCAGCATTTTCCCTTATTTGAAGCTGAACGTGAAAATCCTCTCAATTGGCTGTTTCAAACAGCCACAGTGAGATCAGATAAGATAGAGAGGAAACACAGGGACTCTGTACACAGCTTAATACCTTACACCTGTAATGTAGTTAGAGCTGCCAGGACTGCGCGGGAATATCAATGAATGACCACATTCAGGCTGCTTCATCTATCATCCACACAGCATTAAACTCTCTGCATCGTAAATCACTGCAATATATGTCTTTTGTCTCATCTAATTGCAAAGACAAGGTCAACTGCAGCGTTTAAACAAAGGAAATAAAAGCCAGATCACCTTAAAACATGACCTGTTGAATATTCAGCCTGAATGTAAAGAATTTCACCTCACATACTAGTACTGGTATTCTGGTTAAAGAAAGGCAAGCGCATTGGGGATTTAAACAATTTTAACATCTAAATACTAAAGAAGCTCAAGGGTTATGATATTATACAGGGGTACTAAAACTTTACTTGTACACAAAAATCTCCAGAAGCACAAACAGAACAGATTCCAAGCTGCTGAATGATGGTGCTCAGGTTTTGTTCCCACAGCTCTGTGCCAGAGGTGCTCCTTGGAAAGCCTGGCCTTTTCACTTAGCAAAGTGTGAAGCCGTTAAATTCAAAGGCACTCCATCCTTTTAAAAATTTAAATGCTTGTATTGATTTGAGCTGTGCTGCCTCCAGCCTCCTCCGTTTATCTGCTCCACAGCGAGAAACCATCAGTGAAACCACAGACAGACTGAAACTGCTGTGCACATTAACAATTACGCTGGGAGCTTTTATTCACGTGACACTGTAAAAATTCATACATGTCACAGTCAAATGCGGTTGTTTGTGATTATATCCATTACTGCACAGTAGAACATGAAAATCAAATAATTGCAATATTAATCTAGCTTCAAAGGACGTTATGTCTCATGGATCAAATTGAAATAAAAGCAGTCACATTGCCAGTAACACCAAGTTCAACTTCTAATGTATATATAATGTTAGTTTGAAATCAAGTATGGGTGACCAGGGGTGTCTCTGAATAAGGACTGCTGTTCGCTACAGGGTTAGCCAAATTAGCTGTCTGCTGATTTGTCCAACTCTTTGGTCATGACCGGAATACCTTAACAACTATTGGACAAATTAACTTGAAATTTGCTATAAATATTCATGGTCTGCAGATAATAAATCCTACTGACTTTGGTGACCAAATTACTTTTCATTCAGCCACCAGGAGGTCAAGATTTTGATGTGTAGAATACTTTGGTTTGTCAGTCCCAGCTACACTTTGTTTTTAGTGGAAATTCAGAAATTTTAGCATGCTGGCATATAAAGCTACTATACTGAACATAATTAACTTCATAAGCAGAGGCAGGTTGCATCTGATTAGCTAAGCAACAATACCCAACGCAATATCATATACTTACAAGAATAACAGAATGTGATGACTTGTTCTCGGTCACATGACATGGAACTTTTGCAGTGGTGCTACATTAGAGATCTGATAGTGCACAAAAAAATCAGGCCCGGCCCTACATGTATGTATCTTTTATTTTTATTTTATAATTTTTTTGTTTAGGGTAAAATGCTGATTGTAATAAACTTCTATTACTACTACTTACTATTACTACATAAACCTGTACAGTTTCTTTTACTATTTACACAGGTATAACAAGCTAAGGGCTAGCGTGTTTCCTCGCACCGCTGCTCCTTCTTCTCTTCTTTCTGTTATTAGTCTGTCATCTTGTGCACGACAGGTTCTGCAAAGAGGCCCCTTGGTGTATTTAGTACGATCCATGGCGATGCAGCAGGCAGGCGATGTTTACCACTCCCACCTGCACGCTAGGCTCATCTCTCCCGCTGCTGGGGAGGTAGAAGCAAGCACTGCCATCTCAGTCGCCTTGCAGCCCTCCTTTCTCTTTCTCTCATTTTCTGTCACTCTCTCGCATGTGCTCTCTCTCTCTCCCCTGGTTCTCCACATGCTCCACTTTCCCCCTCTCTCCTGCCTCTCTTTCTCTCTCATTCCCTCTTGATTTAGTCCATTAAAGCATCTGCCAAACTGCCATTTAAGCATGAGACACTTCACAACAGCCTCATTAAACAGATAAATAAATAAATAAAAAATTGGCCAGAGCCTGACCCGATTCAGCTCCATTCTGCGCTTTTAAAGGTGAACACTGCGTATCTCAGGGCGCAGCCATCGCACCATGACGTAAAAATAGGTGACTGGGATAGTTGCGTGCTACAACGACATTGCTCTCACTTTTGAGTGCACCTTCCGTGCATTTACAAGAACAGCAATGGATTTGGGGGCGCAAAAGAGGCCCTTAGCGTAGCTGTGGACTATTAGCCATGTTACATTATATGTACCTTCCTGCATTTCCTAGTACTACTTGCCAAATGCACACCTTTTTCATAGCAGACCCTTTGACTTTGTGAACTTTTCATGAAAACCTAAAAGACAAAACCATGGCTCTAAAAGATAAATTAACCCAGCAATGCATAAAAATTCCTTCTGTAATATTACTGTCATTGTTCTCAGACAGCAGAGTCTGGGTAGGGTAGCAGTATAAATGGTCTGCTGCAGATCACGACTGACATCAGGACGTATAATTCATGTATAATTCATGAGCCAAGAGCTGCTCAGCTTCACAGTCTGACGCGACACACATTTAATGGGCAAATACACACACAAACACACAATTATACTTTCATAGAAATTTTAAAAAATGCTTTAAAACACAAACACACACACACACACACACACACACACACACACACACACACACACACACACACACACACACCCTCACAAAGGAAAGTGGAGTATAATCTCAAGGGAGCGGAGATGGATCTATGGTCCATGCTGTATGTAAGACAATCAATAGATATTCACCCTAACACTCTCAGCACACATACTCATATACAATAGGAAACCTAAAGTGTATCCAGTGTGTGTGCGTGCAGGTGTCTGTGTGTTTGTGTGAGTGCTTTTTATCTCCAGATACAATGGTTCCCAACTGAGACCAGAGTGGAACCTTTTTAGCAAACCCCAGTTTGTCCCCCATTCAGTAGGTGAGATAATCTGCACTCCAGTCAGCTTTTAAGAGCTGTGGACACTTTAATGGGTGAGAGAGAGAGAGAGAGAGAGAGAGAGAGAGAGAGAGAGAGAGTCCCTCCTCCTCTCTGTCATCCATCTGCTCGTTTCTTTCACTCTGTTCTCGTACAGTATTGTCCTCCACCAGCCGCCTCTAAGGTGTCCGTTCACCCACTGTGTTCTTTTCTTCCCCTCTTTTTCCATCTCCACCCGCCCATCTACTCCATTTTGTCCTGTGTGGACATACAGACCTACTGCCTAAAGCTTCCCATCCATCACTGAGTGTATCTACTCTCCATTTAACCTTCATTCCCTTAGTCTCTATCCTTTACAGCCTACTCTTTATTTATATGGGGCAAATGTGGAGAATTATCGCATGCAGATGCAGTCGAAGGTGAGGGGAAAGCTGAGCTGACACTCAAGCAGTAATTTGGTTAAGTTGCCATGTACAGGTTAATCAAATTTTGAATACAAACAATTTTTTTTTTTTTTCTTCAACTGTGGTTATTACATGTCTGTTAAAAATTGTAAAAAGGGGAGACCAAATTGGACTAAAAGGGCACCTTTGTTGTAATATCAACATAAAAAGCATGTGGTAAACCCACAACTAACATCTTTAACAGATTGTCCTCCTACACTTGCTCTGGGTCTCTGGAAGAAAAATATAAGACTACATACAGAGTTTCCCCCACAGTCATATTTATTGTGGCTGGTTATAATTAAGAGATCTGCCGCCATGTATTGATTTTATACTTTCGGAGCAGAACCATCATTAGGAGTGCTACTGGAATGTGCGGTTATTCTTTGCACCAAACTCTCGAAGCTCAGAGCAAACTCTGGGCACAGATGGAGCAGTAAAACAACAGGCATACTGACAGTAAAACTTAAAGGTGCATTGCACTGGGTCTAAAAGTTTGCTTTCACTCACCTCTGCAGCAGCTGCTCCTATCATCCAACAATCTGATTTGATCAGCTCTTACTGAACCCACAGATCAGTTATTCACCCTGCTACTCAAAGTGCTGCTGAGGACAAAAAGAACTCATTGTAAGTTCTGCCTGCGCGGCCTTCAGGGACCCGCCAAAATGTCCCCATTTAGAAAGACATACTCCCGTTGTCAGCTACCTCCTTGTGTAGATTCTAATTCAGCGGGAAACACTGCTACAGAAACTTAAATGATGACTGAAAAGAGCATATTTCCACCTTTTGATATTTACAGACCTGTTGCCACTCAAGGCAACAGTGGAGCAGTCTGAAGCTTTCAGTGTACCACCTGATGCAGAGAAAATGCAGGAACAATTATGTATGACATTTTCCAACAATGGACTTGCACTTTTTGACTGCAAAGTTATAATCAAGATGAAGCTGAATCACTCAACGAAATCAACAGATGACAAATAAAAGCTTCTCTGTGAGTGAAACCTTTTCAAAACTTGTTATACAAAATTAAGAATACATCAAGGTCAACCTACGAGTACTGTACCTCTCACCTCTTAACGAGGTGACATTTCATAGAGATGAGGGTAACACCTGATAAGAGCCATGCGGCAGTCGTTTCCTGGTTGTAAAGTGTCCTGCAGTCAAAGCTGAGCATTTCTCGGGTATTTTACAAAAGCTTTTAATGGCACTCAGTCAATCAGAACTACAGGTCAGAAAAGCTTTTACTAGAAGCACATCCATTTGTGCCTGTTCCCCTTTTTTCTGTTCTTATTAAACTATCTTTCTTACCAAAACTCCCTTTCAAACTATCATCACATTCTTCCATTCATCCAATCTATCAATTCTGAAAACAATATTGCCAACCTTTTTTTTTTGGTTCAAGCGACTCAAAAGTGAAGATTTGCTCATTTTTTCAGTTTTATATGATTGTAACTTGAGAATCTCTGGGTTTTGGACTGTCGGTTGAACAAAGCAGGCGATGCAGAGACATCATCTTGGGTCTAAATAACAACAATTTAAGCATCAGACTCAGTGAGTGGACAAAAGAAAAAGTGCTGTTTGTGCCATTGTACTCCAGCTGGAGCTTCTCCCTACTCACTACTGGGTTTCTATCACTGAATGGTGTCTACACATTCATCCCTCCTTCTCTGAATCTATCCATTGTCCATCCTCCTTCTTTGTATCTCCTCATCCTCTCTTCCACTCTTGTGTTTTTTACATTGTTATTACTCCCCAGTCACCTCAAAATGTCTCCATCAGTGACTCCAACAGTTCATGGCCCTTCAGTATGAGGGGCATCTCAGACACTCGTGTTCCAGCTACTGAGGCATGAAATTGCCTCTGCACCCCCTGCGGGCCCCTAAAAGATGCTCAACTCTTGAAATATTGAACACAAATATTGGCAGTAAGGAGAGGGAGGAACATGAGGCGGAGGCAAACACAATGCTAATCATCTGTGTATAAACGCATCATCATGTCAAAGTGGCGCTCTGTTAGCTCTGTTATTCCTCAGTGCTTGGAAAACATTGTTGAAAAATTAACCACAAATATATTTGATGGTGGGGAAATTATGAGAGGCTGCGCAGTTAAGTGTGGTTTTTGTTTCTGACTTGAAAAAATGACAGTATAGGCTGATTCCTGCCTGCATGTTTTTGTTGGTTTAAGACTGGTCTATACAGGAAAACAGCAGCATTGGTTGTTCAGAAAGCTCAATACGACCTGCATATATTCAGAGACAAAGCAGAAAATAGTGTTGTTATTACAGCAGCTAGAAGTCAGGGCACTGGGTCAGAGCAGTGGATGGGAATACAAGGTGTTTGACTTTGACACCAGAGACTAGAATTCACTTCCAATCTCCTACCAACACTTAATGCTGATTTATTTCAACTATAATGGCGACATTTTCAACCTTAACCAAGAAATGTTGAAACCAGTGATACTCCACTTGCGCCCTAGATGATCACTGTGTGGCCTGCAATAGGGTGCTGGATGGCCTGCCAACTAGTTTCTTTTCACAATGAAAATAAACTGATTCACAATGGGGATTTTTCTTGTACTCTGAATGTAAATCAAGTACCAGAATGCATCACAAAGAGCATAAAAATAGAGCATGTTTACTTAAAAAAACAAGAGGAAGATCCCCCAGACCCTCTGACAGACGTCCAGGCCCTGAATGTCCCTGAATGTGATTTGATGTCTCAAATCTTAGAAGCCCCTATACCTGACACCTGACTTGCAGTCAAATGGCTGCAAATCAATCAGTGTGCTCTAGTTTCTTCTTCTGCCATAAAACGTTGCAGATCAGAACACCAACATTATGAGCTGAAGTCATTATAAAGATCCACTGAGTTGAGAGCTGAGAGCTGGGAGCTGGGTGATATTCCTCTTTAGGTTATCACTATTATACTACAGAAAACTATATGCAGTCTAATATAAAAATCCTGTAGTGAATCCTAACTTCATTCAAGAGTAAATTGTGCAGTTTTTGTCAACTTCATGGCCGTTTTGGATGATGCAGTTTGTGTTGCTGTTGGAATGCATTGTTTTGTACTGAGATGTTTGAAAATACACCTCTTAAAGTACATGTATGTAAAGCCGACAAAAATTTCAAATGTGCCTTTTTCACTAGTTATATATACAGACTGTTTAGCCAACCTGGTCATCAGAACAAATGTTGCCATTGTCACTGCAAATTAGGATTACATTTGTTCATTATTATTTAGCCAATATGTTGAAACTTTATGTTTCTTAACTTTACAACAAGGCTGTGATTAATATGTGATTGTATTTGGGCACAAAACCCACTGGTTCGGAAAACATCACGTTTTGGCTTAATACACCCAAGTTTGGGGGCACACAGCAACAGGTCCCTAAAAAACTCCCAGGGTTGCTGTGTGTTGGTCTTGAACAGTGGTCTGAAGTTGTCTGCAGCTTGTCAGGCATCTTTCCATCCACCATCCCCTCACCCTCCTGATGGCAGTCAGCTCCTACACTACGTCACTTTGGAAATGTACAAATGTTACATATTTGTGATTTGCAGAAACGAACAATGCCAGTATTTTCTTGTGGTGACTGGGCTGGTCCAGAACAGAAGCTACAGATAAATGTGTGTAATATTCTTTGGTTTGCTCTTGTACTGCTCTCTCTCTCTCTCTTTCTCATGTGTGCCTATAATGCCTTGACTTCCCCAAAGGACTCTCTGCTCTCCTATACATTATCATATGTACGTGTGTACTTCTCAAATGATCAAGTGTGTGTGTGTGTGTGTGTGTGACCTCTGCCTGTCCCACTGGTACCAGTGAAGCTCCTGTCGACCCAGAAATGCTACCGGCAAGATTCCCTTTGTTTTTCCCTGCCTTCTTTCGTTCTTTCCTTCCTTTCTTTCCCCTGACATTTGTTTCTTTCCGTTTGTTTCTAATACCTCCCTATCTCCTGTTTGCTTATCTGTGGTTTTCTTGTCTTTTCCCCATCTTCGTGCCCTTCTCTTTTGGTAATACCCTCCTTTTATGTTTTACTTTCTCCTACTTCTGTCTCTTTTACCGTGTTCACAAGCTCTTTCTGTCTCATCATCTCATTTTCTTACCTTCTATTGTACTCTTTTTTCCTTCGATATATCACTTTCTATCTGCCACTCTCACTCTGAATCCATTCCCTCTCTTTATCTTTTGCTCATTTTCTCAGCTGTCACTCATCTTTGTCTTCCCTGTATCTATTGTTTTCTTTTGCAATATCGCTCCTCTTTACTTTCATTCCCTCTTCACGCTTACCTGGCTTATCCTTTCACCAAACTATTTTTTTTTCTGATAGTTTCTCCCTCTATCAATCTCCTCTCCATCTCCTCTCTTTTCTTCAGATAACATCAAATCTTGCTTGTTTTCCATCTTAGTGTCCCTCTCATCTCTCGCTTCTCTCCATGCAGCATCTCTCAATCTCTGCTTCTTACATTTATGTAATAATTCAATTACAGCGTGTAGTTTTATGATTACTGCAGCTTTAGTGAAATCCCTGAAATAGAAATGTCTTCCTTATTCAGTTGTCTTCTCTAACTCACCCATCACACTGTCTCTGGTGTTTTGTGGCTCTCTGTTCTTCTAAGACCATCTTCATTCTAATCAATCACCCTGACCCAGATAAAGCTAAGTTTAAACCCAGGCTGCTTTGATGCTCTGACCCATTTAACGGCACTTGGTGTCCCCACAGACAACACACTGCTTTCATTGTTGGCCTTGAGATAGGCAGCGGGGGAAATAACATGGGTGCCATGACCTGCGTGCTGCAGAAAAGTAGATACGGGGGGGAGAAGGGGCTTGGCAGAATTACATCACAGCGTTTTTACAGCATCCTGTGCAACAAGTACCTTTAAAAAAAAAGTTAAATTTATGATCTTAGCCCAGAATTGATTACTTTTTTTTTAAGTATCAATGACAGAAATACTCTCTTTTTCTGGATCATCCTTCCTAATGAACTTTGTAACTGATCGATTGGTTGATCAAGAGTAAATTAATCAGCAACTACATCAAAATAATCCATTAATTGGTATTGTTATTAATTGACATTTTACAAGCAAATAACCACATTTTCTTGTCTTTCTCATATATGACAGCTAATCTATATAATTGAGCACAAAATTTCTAAGGCATATTAATGTGAGTGTATTATTGAACTGTAGTGTGTGTTGTATATTCATTGCTGTATTGTGCCTTTCATTGTTTATACTGTATTGTGGTTAGTAATACTGTAGGCCTACATGTAATGTACTTTAGACAGCCTACATATCCTGTGACTATATGCTGAGCATGTTAATAAGGGAGTGAAAACCAAGCAAAACAGCCAGGGGGTTCAGCGGGTTAATTGAGGCCTTAAATATAAACACCCTGGTTCTACCTTCAAATTGTCACACTAACGTTACAGTATAACTGACCTTCCATAGACCTTAAACAAATCTCGAGCTCCGTTATGCTGAAGGACGTCGCAGTAGCATGCACATAAAATATACCCAGAAAGCTGCCAGTTTTGTGGAATAATCATACAAACGCTCAGTGCTGGCATGGACATTAATAAACACACTGTGGGCTAACCTGCATGTGAGTGAACGCCCTGTCTGTCTTCACTTTCAAAAAGAAAGAAAGAACACACAACACACAAGCATGCACTACACACTCACTAGCACACACTGCAGAGTCTCAGGCTACCCTTGCCCCACATCCCTCAACTCGCTACAAAACAATAGGCAGCACTTCCTGAAAGTCAGAAATAACAGGGAACGGTTTCCTTCAGCTGTAACTGGGGAATGAGAGAGAGAGAGAGAGAGAGAGAGAGAGAGAGAGAGAGAGAGAGAGAGAGAGAGAGAGAGAGAGAGAGAGAGAGAGAGAGAGAGAGAGAGAGAGCGTGCATTGAAAAGTCCATGTACCCTGCTATTTATATACCCTATTTCAACATGAGCTGTATTTGGAATTGCAATTTGGGACACTTCTGAATCATCAGTTTATTTGAATTTTTGTATCTATCATGACATTTAGCAAAAAGTAGTGCACAGTCTACTAACAGTACTTTTTTCTATCTATTATGGGAATTTTCAAGACTGTGCACTATAGTCACTGCAGTGTGCAATAAAGAGATCACATTTCACATTGAGAATTCTAGGTGTGTCTCCATCCACCTGTTTTTATGGGCATTTTCAATTGGCAGATTAAAAAATGGAAATACTGAAAATCTGTGGAGATAAAAGTCAAATTTCACAATCTAGAATTGCCACCTCCCAGTTCTTCGCCTCTGTCAACCAGTCAAGTTGCATTAACAGTTAAGATCCATGTCATCACTTCATAATTTTATTACCTTAGACATTTGTGCAAAATTTTGTCATTATTAGCCTAAAAAAAGTATTGAGTTTATCAGTTCATCTGTGTGTTCAAGTGGATGTTTGTGCTAAATTTAAAGAAATTTTCGAAAGGCATTTTTGATATATCGCATTTGCAAGAATGGAATGGATAGACAGACAACCCGAAAACCTGAAAAATAGCACGTTCAACACTTTCTTTTAACAGTGACCACGACCTTTCCCTAACCATATCACTGCTGTGCCAACACACTGTAAGTGAGTGTGTATGTGTGTAAGTAAAGACTTGGAACATAGGATGCATCATTCAATATCACTAGTCATTTCTGCTGCACCATAACAAGCTCTTTTCAGATACCCACGTCTCTGACAAAGCCAGACTGTCAAGTGTGTTATATATAGAGACTGTTTGACAGAGAAAAAAAGAGCATAAAAATGTACTTTTTATATGCTGGTATGCATATGTGCCCAAGCAGAAAGAGCAACCATATCGTCCTCAACAGACTAACTCTAAATCACCGCGCTATCAAACACACAAACACACACACACACACACACACACACACACACACACACACACACACACACACACACACACACACACACACACACACACACACACACACACACGTGTTCAAAAAGAGAAAGAAACCTTTTGAATGACCTTCAGGGGAAACATGGGAATTAAACGCATGCAGAGAGAGGAGACAAGGGGAGTATGTATATACAGTATATAACATGAGAGAAACAAAGAAGAGAGGCTGGAAAAGAAAGAAGAAAAGACATGATGTAAGAAAAGGAGCGCGAAAATAAAATAAGAGAATCAGGGAGTGACATGCTGCATTTTCCCTTCGCCCTCAAGTCACAGAGGATTTTTTTCCAATTAAGGCTGTTATCTCCTCGACTGCCAGCCCTCCTGCAAAGACCCCACATGGTACAGTCTCCCCTCACTACCTCTTTTTTCTCTGTGCCTCTCCCTCTGTCCTTTACTGTATAATTTCCTTCTTTCTCTTTACAGAGTCCTCTCCCTTTGTTCTCCATTAACTCTTCCTGTTCCCTATCTAAGTTGAATACTTCAACAAAGCATAGTTCTGCTTTGTATCTCTCCGTTTCACATCCCTCCATCAGTCTACCTCTACTTCTTATAATCTCTCTATTGTGTTTGGTCACCTTGAGGCAGTGTGGCCACAGCTGGAATACAAGCTTTACTGGTCAACTTCTACTGCAGTCTATGAACAAAGGAGCACCGGGATTCAGCCGGGTATCACAGTACAACAGCTTGCAACAATGTGAGCATCTAAAGACAAAGGTGTATTGCCTTTTGTCTGGGGAAAAAAGGCAACAGTGACAGGAGTTGATTGTTAAAGAAAAATGTAAAATGTTGTTAAATTGTGTAGCTTACAGGTTCAAACCATTAGAGATGCTGTACTGCACATGACCTCCTTGAACATTAGGCAGCATAAAAATGGTAAAAACTTTCTTTAAAATGACACATTAAAGACTTAACGGCTATGAGCATTTCATTGTGTGGTTGAACCAAGAGGGATAAATAAGATCATTTTTAAGCACCCAAGATGATACATAGTAGTAATAACAGCAAACAAAGCAGTCTGTCATTTTAACCCCCCTGTAAACTTTATTTAAAAAAAAAAAAATTTCTCAATTAAATTAAGTATTTATGACTTGTAAGCAAATTATCACAATTAAAGTTTGTAAAAAAAAAAAAGCATCTCTAAGTAAGTGAGCATTTCTTAGAGTTTAACAACCCACCTCATCAGCACCGAGTGGGTGTGGTTTGATCAAATTTGTTTTCTTGGGATTTTATTTTAGATTTATACATACATATATAGAAATTTCTAACACCTATTAAATATAATGTTAGGCTGACTTATTAAATAGGTTTAAATGGCCTTTCTGTAAAGTGAACTTACTGCACTTGTTATATCACCTCGTAATGCTCAGAAAATATTTACATTTTGGCTGAATTGTTGTATTCAAATTCATTTCCAATGTATTGAGATTTTACAATGCAATATCAGTACCAAAACAATTCAGAAAATCCTACTGAGCATTTTTAAGACTTTTGAAAAATTCATTTAATTCATTTTAATAGCATTTAAGGCCTTATTTTTAGATTAATGAATTCAATGGCTTTTGATGCTTTGAAAGAATCAGCGGGAACCCTGTGTTTACGTTCAGCAAAATTAGGGGGTCATCATTTTATCTGTCTGCATTCACACATATAGAATACTGTATATCCTGACTGTTAGCACAACTTTTGTATGCATAATCTGTGTTAGCTATAGACTGAAGCAGGAATGCATGAGGAAACTATCGTCAACTCTTCTGTTAAATGTACATCACTCACTGCACGGAGTGAAAATGATACATCAGGCCGAGGTTAATGGCAGCTGCAACACAATGAATGTAGCTTCGTTCGCCCTTACAGGGTCAAAGTCCATCATTTATTCTGCTTATGATCACCTCATGAACACCTTACCCTCTTTATTCTCCTCTTTGCTCCATCATTGCTCCTCTACAGGCCTAAATCGCACATTCACGTATGAGGCAAAGGGACACGTATAACAGCGCAGTGGGAGTGAGCACAAAAGTGAAACAAAACTCCAGCGACACATAAATTGCAGCTAGTATTGTTTGTCTGTTTACACCACACACTGTGATTCACACAGCCACAACAAAGAGAAAGCAAAAATTGGTGACAACCAAAAAGAACCAAAACAATACCCACAGATCCAGAAACCAGTGCGCGCTTCTGTTTGTTTTGTGTGCAAATGTTGCTCTTTTTTTCCACAACTGGCTGCTGAAATCCATGAGACTTAAAGCTCAGATTCCATCCTCCACATACCTTAGACATCAAACTCAGCTTCATTATCTTCCCCACCGTCCCTTCTTCCTCCATCCCTTCAATCAATCCTTCCCTCCTCACCTTCAGATGACAAAGGACCTGAAATAGTCGCACCCTATACATCCTCCCCTCTATTTCTACAGAGATCATTTCTCTCCCTCCTTCTACACTCCCTAAACTACATCTCTCTGTAATGCTACCCCCCTCCCTTCATCAGATGTGACCTTGCCTCCTTCAAAGGTCAAACAGCTGGAATGGATCGATGGTTTCAGAGATGACTGCATCAGGAGAGAGAGAGAGAGAGACGAGAGGAGAGGAGGGGGAAGACGGAAATGAAGAGGTTTGAGTGAGGGAGGGAGTAAAGGCTTTTAGCAGGCGGTGAGAGGGGAAGACAGGAGGAGGAGGAGGAGGAGGAGGAAGAGGAGACGAGGCAGAGAGGAGATTTTGAAAGAGAGGAGGGAGAAGGGATAAAGAAATCCCTGCATCAGCATTCCTCTGGGTCTCTGTGGGAGCAGGAGGAGAGAAGGGAGGGAGAGAGGTGATAATAAATGGGGAGAGAAAGACAGAGGGAGGGAGGAGTGGATCTGTGAGGGAGGGATGGGAGAAAAGGAGGACAGAAAATTAGGAAGAGAGGGAACACAGCTCCACGTTTGACTTAATTGCATTGATTGTCTCTTTACCCACAGGGAGGTAAACAATAGAGATGCGTGTGTGTTTATGAACGCAGTTATTTGTGTGTGCGCTAGATGTACAGATACTCTAGCAGACCAAGAGTTGAGATAACAGAGCAGGCCTCTAACACACATCTTCACAGATGGCCAACACTGCATAAATATAACATAAAACAACCCGGGTGTTCACATTTAAGACAGTGACGTTACAAGAAATTAACACTTATTTTTAATTCTCTATGGTCTGTTTTTGACATGCTCTGTTTTTAGAACAGCGTTCTGTCTGGACCAGTTCTACAAAAAAAACAAAGTGCTAGACAAGACCTGGATCAGGTCTGATGAAGAGAGCATGTAGCTCGAACTGTCAACTAGGCAGTAATTTATTTAATTTATAAAAAATATTTTCAACAAAAGTTGAACAAAACCAAAATCAAAATGTAGCTTGCTTATGGCACATCTATATAGAAAATGTTAGTAGCATTTTTTAGCCCTGTGTTACACACAGCTGTGCATCTTCTGTAAAAAATAAATAAAATCCCGCTGTCTACAGAGGCTGTATAACAGCTGGCATTTCACTCGGGCCATACACCTTCAAAAAAGAGCTGAAGCATATTTTTATCCTGACTGAAGTGACTGCTGCTTCTAAAGAGCCATTCACACACTACACCACTGTGTTACAAGTCCTAGCTTAATATGTTTTGTATTAGGCATGGGACTATGCCCTTAAAAGAAACAGATAATTTACTTGCAACACAGAAAGAACACACACTATGCCAATGCATTAAGATCTTTCATGTCTTTTGAGGTTTAGGGTTTTGCAGCCTGTTTTTGCAAAAAAGTCTTTTATTGTTGGTTGCCCAGCTGTCTCTTTGGGTGCTGCTGAATATTCATTATTATTGCAATAATGGAAATTCATTTAAATCAAATATTGTGGGTTTTTTTATCACGATATATGACAAAAGTGTTTATCTTCCCATCCCTTTGCCTTTGAATGCCTTTATTTGATAAGACAGCGTAAGCGTGAAAGGGGGAGAGAGAAAGGAGCTGATATGCAGCAAAGGGCCAAGGCCGTAATCGAACCCACGGTTGCTGCAGTGAGGACACTGCCTCTGTACATGGGGTGCCCTCTCTATCCACTGAGCCGCCAGGCTCCCCTTGATGCTTCTTTTTTATTGATCCTTTAAATAAAACCATTTGATGTATATTTCTATTATAATTTGTGCTTTTAGGTCAGTCACACCAGCTTGACAAGGACAAAAAAACTGATAAAAATCAGTTTATTTCTAGATCAAATATTGCTGTTACGTACAAGTATATAGCACTTTCTAACTAAGATTATTGCAACTGTTTCTCCTTCAGTTTTTGTGCATGAAACATTAAGATTGTTGGGTTTGCAAAATACCACTCAAGTTCCTAGTAAAATATCGACGGCCTGCAGCAGTAGAATAGAAGTCAAGCCCTGCGCAGTATAGCTCTGCTTTGTAAAGAATATCGATATCAGTTCAGACTGGAGCCTGCAGCCGTCACCAGGACACAATCAATAATTCACAAACCTCCCTCACACCTGTGAATCTCCAAAGCCTTGCTTGTCTGTGTTCTTCTGTCTCTCTGCCTTTTTGTCCACTTTGCTGGTCTTTTTTTTACACATATGTCTTTATTGCCTCTCGATCCACATGTTTTCTTATCTACATCACTTTTTCCAGTTTTTGGGCCATACTTCAATTCTCCTGTTCATCCTTAATGATCAAAGATGAAACACAGCTGAGTGAGACATTCCTGTGTGGATGTGTCCACACACAAACACGGTTCCCTGAATCATATCAGCTATGTGAAGAATTCCCTTCAGTGAAGGGTTAGCGAAACTCGACACAACACACCCAAACACAGCTTTTGAAACTACGTCAGTCAGACTGTTGGCAAACAGCTAGAGAGCCCCACAGTCATATGGTCAGTCAAGGCTCAGGCTGACAATGAATCAACAGTATGAAAGATGAGACACTGTGTTAGAAAACATCTGGTACTTTGATCAAAAAGCCAAAGCAAGCCTGTGAACATCAAAACCTAAGGCGAGAAGTTGACTACAACTCCCATGGAGCATTTTGTTTGAAACATCAAAGCACCAATCTTAAAATTCAGTTGCTAACAGCAAGAATGGGCTAATGATTACACTTTGTACGAAATTGACAATAAGCAGTTAAAATCCCGAATGGCAATGTCTTTGGAACTCACTACAGCTTAACTCTGATTCATGCCACTGGCTGGCTTCTCCACCATTGCACTGACAGCTGGTGATCATAATAATATTAAGGGCCGTCCACTAAACTGAAAAACATGATTTCTCAGACACAATGCTGAAATAATCAACACTGATGGACATTACATAAATCCACAGTACTGTCAAAATACCCTATAGCATTTCTATGTTAAGAGATATTGTGAATTTCATTTAACAAACCAAACTGTTGAAATGGAAATTAGAAGTGGGTTCATCTCTGGACCTGGCAATGCAAACGCAAAACATATGACACAATTGACTACTCGATAACAGGTGGAGGATGGGGCTGACGATATGGAGAAAATATATATCACAATATTTTTGGCCAAATGCCTCATTATATATATATTGTGGCAATAATGTAGGGTTGGTGCTTTCACAAAATATTTACACAATGGGATTTTAACCATCTGTAATGTGGATATAATGACTGAGTGGTTAAACTCAAATAACAGAACATCTAGAATAGTCTAGTAAGTTCAGAAATTCCATTACATTACAGAGAGACAGCACTTACAATATTATGACATAAGACAACATTTAGTCTCATTCAGTCTCAAAATACTGATATAATATCAATATATTACCCAGCCCTAGTGGAAAATTTCAACAACTTACAACATGAAGGACAACAATGTCACTCATGTGTGACTCAATAAAAGAGGAGTCTTTGCAGTCAGCATGTGATAAAACTGTCATACATTGTGGTTGAGGGAGGAAATGAAGTATTTGCTAGTATCTGCAATCTCTGTCTTTCGATCACTATCCAATCATCATGACTACAGGTGATGATTGGAAAGAATATATAATGGTAAATTCAATTTTCATAGCAATTCAAGGCTTAGACTGATACATAATCATCAGAATGAAAGATGAGCAACTGTGTCAGAAAGGATCTGGTTCTCTACATAAAAACAAAGGATAAATGATATCTGGGTTTTCTTTTTTGCAGATATACAATATGCCGTTATCACAACAATCCATTTGGTCGATACCCAATACCAATATGGATGTATCGACTTTTTTCCACACCTAATTCTAGTGTTCATCGAGTTTCTTCTCTAGTGAAATTAACGTGATACTATACATACTCTTATTGTGATGGCTGTCCTGCAGATGGAGACATGACATACTATGTTTTTCAATGCATTAAATGCATTCATTGTGCAAAACAAGAAAAAGCACATTATCCGATTCCAATACTTCATTTATTCCAATACTTCAAAGCCAATATTGGCTTATATTGATGATTTGCCGATATTATTGTGCATAATATAAACCAAAGCCTAGAAATCATCTTCAACTCCCATTAAGCCTTCTGTTTAAAAAAAAAGACATCAATGCAATTTTCACCAATATGTTTCACACTAAAAGCATCATAATAATTTTATAGTCATTAGCGAACAAAAAGGTAACCAGTGAGTTGCTAGTTAAACTAACTGACTATCTACTGCCATAAAATCAACATCAGGATACAGTGAGTGTCCCTCTCAGCCATCCACACTAAGCAAACTGCCAATTGTATCAAGAGAACACACAGTCCAGCCAGACTGGAGCAGACAGACCCAGATCTCCTGCCAGCGAGCCAGCCGTCCACCCAACCCTGACCCACATCAGGGGCCTGGTCCTGGGCCAAGACCAGGAGCATCAGCCCATCAAACACTGAGGGACAGAGACAATGAGCAGAAGCAAGAGAGAGAGACAGAGAGAAAAGAGTGGAAAGATGGGGCTCATGTTATGTTTTTCACTCAGATTACTCTGCTGAGAAGGGAAACAGTGGAGAGGTCAATCTTATTTAACTCAGAGCGAATCTAGGTCCACTAACATCACCTTATTTTTAGTTATTTTCCTTTCAAAAGAGTGCAACACCGACTCCATGTGTTTATTTTCTCTACAGCTGGCCCTAACATCAAATCTTATTCTCCCTTTTCATTGCGGTGCTTTATTGGCTGCACTTGGTATAACTAAAACGTCCCTGGAGTGGCAGCCGAGTGGCAGAAACAAAGTCAACACTAGATGAGAACAGAGACGGGCTCTCCTGAGGCTCGCAGGCAAACTGAGTGCAGTAAACAATGTTTTCTTCAAAAGGCAGAAAGGACGACGTGCTAAATAAGGATTTGCCTGAACCTCAGTGTTTAACTGAAATTTCCAGGTTGGTCTGAAACTCAAACAGACACTTCAATCTGAACTTAAACCATAGTAATCTTCTTCAACAAGTTCATAATAGCACAGCAACCTTTCGGATGACTACTGCTGCAAGGAAAACACAAGTAAATTCTGTTCATTATGTGTTCATTACAGTTTCCTTGCACACTAAAAACTCCCAACATTTAAAAAAAATAGAAACTGCACCATCTGCCTCTGCATCAACCTTTCAGCCACATACATTACTCCAAATATCTATGAACAGCCACACTAACAATCAGTATTTATACCACTGAGTGGGCCAGCTCGCCCTGCCAAACCCAATATTACCTTCATACAGCAAAGTTATGAAATTTTGATCCTACCTTATCAATCTCCTGCTGGAGGACCTGTTTGGCAACCTCCAGGTCCTGCAGTCGGACCCTCAGCTCCTCATTCTCCTGCTCCAGACGACTCCTCTTCTTTTCCACACTGTCCAGCTGACTGTGGAGACGGATGGACACGTCCTTCGCCACCTGAGAGGGTGAAGATAAGGAGATTTATGCTTAATGCATCTCTCAATCTTTCATACAAACACAGTGGTTAAAAGTGGAATTATGGCCTCACAGTTGTATGCCTTTGTGCACCAGTCAACTCTCCATGAGATATTGCCTTTATGAGAATGGGACAGATGCAGACAGATGTCACAGTGATCTTGACCCTTTACTGCCAAAATCTAATCACTCACCATTGAGTCCAAGTGGATGTTGGTGCCAAATTCGAAAAAAAAAATCCCTTAATACTTCAGAAATTGTGTTCACAAGAAGGAGAACAACAAACAGACAGACACTCTAAAAACATAATGGCCACAGCAATCTCCGGCATGGAGGAGTAAAATATAACATCCTACAAAACGCTGCACATAAAGCATTTCATAAGAATTAAATGAAGAATTATTTAATTTGGCATTGCATACTTTGTGGCTTTGTTTTAGGTGTGTGGTAAGGTGGGATGTTGGCAAGTAGCATAAATTGTTTCATCTCCCAGGAGACAAGTTTTGATTAAACCTATAGCACATGTCACAAAAAAGACACATGTAAAGGACCAGTGTGATGGATTAAGTGGCATCAAGGGGTGAGGATGCAAACCTGAAACTTCTCCCAGGTGCAAGCATGTAGGTGAACTACGGTGGCCCATGCAAAAAACAACAAATGGCAGTATCTTAAGTTAGTGTTTGGTTTGTCCATTCTGGGCTACTGTAGAAACAACATGACAGACTGGAAGAGGACCCGCTTCATATAGAGACATAAACGGCTCATTCTAAGGTAACAAAACCACGATTCTTCTATGCAGGTGATAATAAACTACTGAAAACAAAGTTAGGAATACTATTTAGCATTTCTGCCAATAGATGCCTCTAAATCCTACACACTAAACCTTAAACAAATTTTTTTAAAAAAACTCACATTTTCAAACAGTGGCCTAAACTGAATTACTCAAACCATACTCACAAAAACATTTCAGGTTAAGACATGACTTATATTTTCCCCCCAAAATAAAGTGCATAAGCTGGTGTGTTGAGAGTCATTTTTCAGTAAGCAGATCTTCATTTGCCAGAGTTGATACAATAACCTTTAAACTGTCATCAGTGGATATTGCTCAGAAGATTACTTTTCATGTTGCTAATCTCTGTTCAGGTAAAAGAGATGGAACCTTGGCTCTATTTCATTTAGTTCTCAAGCGTCAGATATGTTCCAGGAACGCTGCCAGAGCAACCAGGACAAGTAAATGCTGGGTATTTAAGCTGAGTCTACAAAGTGTGTCATCTCTATCAACAGGAACTTTTTTTCTTTTAATCTAATAACGCCAAAAAGATAATTAACACCACTCTGGCAGGAGCTGATCTTTTATACATAATGTGATCTTATGAAAGTCTGATTGTTTCCCCCTAAGGGTATTTAGTCATTAAAAGTTACTAATGTCAAAGAGTCAAACTAGGACAAAGTTGACTCCCTGGAGTCTGATATGAAAACTGCACAACAGGACACAAAAAGCAATAACAGCATCTGATAACTGAATTGTGGTTTACTGAAACTTGTGCAGTTATTATGTTATAATTTTCAAAATTAGAATTAGAATTATGGTACACAACAAACATTGCAATACTGTTTGCTTTAGTTATCATTGGTTTGACTCCATTAGATTGTACATGAAGTGTGCAGTTGTGTCACAGAAACACAGTCGGTAGGTATACACCGTTTTATCAGTCGCAGTCGCATTTTATCGGTCACAGCCAATATTTGCCTTGTTGACTGCCATCGGCCTCTCTGCAAAGAAGTTCACAGGTGGCAGTGGATGGTGTTTTTCTGTTGAGTCATGTCAAATTTAAGCAGGTTAAAAGCAGGGCTGACATCGTCCCAGGAACAATAGAAAACGTGTTTGGGATGAACAGAGATCTTCCCTGAGATGCCTTCAGGACCAAAAGATGCAATAAACTCACTACTGACGCATTAGGGGACGCACCTACTTTTTCGCCAATATGCTAAATTATGAACACCAAATCTGTATTGAAATTGACCTGAAAGCTAGTTAAATGTTAGCAGCCAGTGGCTAGAACTTACAGCTCACAGAGATTGCATTGAGTTAGACTAAAGTGTAAATTCTAAGACTCTCAGGCTAATTTTAGGTGTATTTTTGTAGAATGTCTTTTTTTTGTGAGAAACTTGGATGAATATAATTGTTTGAAGGAGAAATCTGTTGATGTTTTCACAGGAATAATGCAGATATTAGAGAGGAAACTGTGATATATTATACACTATCAAAGGCTTCTGAAGTTGTATTTTACTTTTTTTAAGGTACAAGGTAGATTTATTATATTTTAGTTAGCTTTAAAAAAAAAAAAAGAAACTGAAACTGATATTAAATCTTGTCCTTTAATCCAGCTACATCTTTTTGTGATGTTTTTCATGTGAAATGTTATACTAAAAGTTGTTACCAAATGTGGATGGTCGAATTTGTGTAACGAAGGGCTGCATTACGTTAAACTGTTATTTTATTTTTTTATTATAATGGAGACATCTTTATTTCCCTGGCACAAAAGGGAGAACAAATAACAAAAATACAAAAAAAAATCAAACAACAAAAAAAAATAATTGGTTTTTGACCTTGTTGTTATTTTAAACACTTATCAGCCTTAAATTCAGATCTATGCTTTACTGACATTCAGTGTTCTCAATCTGCACCGAGAGACGGTATTAACGTTGTTCATTTCAGTGACTCCTGTTCTTGTTACAGTCTTTAGACCAGAGGGGACATTTTGAATGGGCTATAAAACTTTATATTTTGAGCTATGATGATGGCTATTTCCGACTCATACTGCAATATAAAAACTTACGTTGGTATCTGGTAATGTATTTTTTTATGCTGAATTGCAAGCAGTATAATCGGTCAGTATCAGTTATTAAAGTTACACATGATGTGATCTGAATTAAGGCTGAGATTGGCACAAAAATGTGCAGTACTTTTAAGGACACTGTTTTTCAGAAAAAGTGTCAGGCAACTCCAAGAAGATGCAACAACTGATACTTCAGTTTTTTATGATTCTAAAAGCTTCCGTTGACTTCCACACACACAAAAAAAAATACATTGCTCAACATAAGTTCACCCACTAACGCTCAATCAGTGCCTATTATTTATAAAGAAAACAAAACTATAAAAAGGAGAAAAAAAGGTGCAGATAAAAGAGGTCAACTGCTTTAATAAATGTCGATAGCAACTTAAAAATGATTGCCTTGGTTCCACTGACACTAACTAGGGGGGCTTTTATTCTAAAAATCTGTATTAGATTTGATGAAATGAAACTTTAATGATTCCCATCGGGAGCTGAGTAAATGGATATACTCAGTTTTAGAGAAAAACGCCTGCATTAAATCAATCACTCAGTAGCTCATAAATGTACTTAGACCCCATTAACCTCAATACTGATTTAATGTAGTGGGAGAGGGTCTTTAGTATCTGATGATTTAACAGATTTGTGTTCATAGATTTTACTTTAATGTTAACAATTAGTGAGAGTGGGTCTGAATTCATATATTATTCACAATCATTTCATAATGTATTTTGGACTTTGATTTAGTCCCACCTCAGAAACGACGTAACATACACAAAACGGTGACAACATCGAACCACTGTAGTAGCCTTCTGCCCTGCACAAGGGCCCTGCCAGCTGCTTTTATATGATTTCATGGAAACAAGGTAAAAAAGGTCAATCCTTTTAAAGCAGAATTATGTGACAGTAGTAGGATTTGGTCATTTCTGTGCACAAATAATTTTGACTGGGTGGTACAGTAGCCTGACTTTTATCTATCTTTTAAAAAAGCTCTTCAGTTGGTTGGTTATTACTTGACTTACTGCTGACAGTGAAAAAAATCATTCATTTCACACAATAAACAAACATATCTTGAGGATATAAAAATCAATATTGTAATTAAATGTGAGTAACTGTCTGCATGTGAATCCTCTTTTTGTGTGTGTGTGTGTGTGTGTGTGTGTGTGTGTGTGTGTGTGTGTGTGTGTGTGAGCGTGTGCGTATTGTCTGATGATTCACACTTGTACTGCTCATCTGCAAAGTCTCTCTGAACACAAGTTGCAATTGTGTGTATTTACTGTGAGTCTGTGTGCCAGAGTAAGTGTGTTTGTGTGTGTGTGTGCGTGTTTGAACCAGTGCCAGTGTGCAGCTGAGTCCCACAATGCCCCTCTGTACTGCCCACTTTCACTCTAACCAATGTCTCCCTGAGCTCCACCATGCGCCAATTCATGTTTTAATGTGCGTCTGTCCTTGTTTGTGTGTATGTGTGTGTGTTTCTTCTCTTCTCTGTATATCTCCTGTATTTCTCCATCATTCAGATTCTCTCGTGTTTGCATAGCTCCTAATAGCTGCCCCCCTACTACGACTTTCTTCATTTTTTCACTTTATGCTAGTACAGCTGAAGATTGGACAGGAAAGGTGGGAGAGAGAGGTTGGGGGGTAACATGCAGCAAAGGACTGAGCCTATATGGGGCGCACGCTCTACCCAGTGAACTTAATGTTGCCACATACCCGTCTTAATTTAGGTTACTATCCTATGATTTACACTTGCTGATCAAAACAAACACCTTCCTGATGCTTACACTTCTATGCTAGGTGCAGTATCTTGATAGTTAACATAAGACAAGTTGATGTCAACTTCCAATTCGAAAATTTTAAAGCCCCAGCAGAGATGTTTTCCCAAGGACTTGCATATTCAATGGCGGGTTTTTAAAGTGGTTGCTGCTCCATATTGTGTATTGAATTGTACAATAGAATCAGTTAACACCACACTAAAACACATGAAATGACCAATTAAGCAACTTTAAGTTGCAAGGAAGGATAACTACTGCTAAGCATATGACCATTGAATTTATTTTTACTTTTCAATTACTGAATTAAAAGCATGTAGCAAAAAATGTTGAATGGTAAAAATCCTAATGTCACATAAAAATGGTTACCTGGCAACAGAATAGTAGCAACAGCACAAACTCTTTTAATTTAGCAACAGCAATGATGCCTCTTGTCCGTAGGGGGTCGTGTAGTTCCATGTAATCTCTTACATTGTTTTTTATGATACTTTATGAATTATGTCTGATGAGCATACGCAACTTAAAATAACTCATAAATAACTCAGTGTTGACTTTTCGGTATACATGGGACACAAACAGCTGTCTGCTGGGTCAAAGACGTGACTGTTTGACCAAACCACCACCCTGAGCAACTCCCTTCTCGAGCTTTGTTGCCCTTCACTTCATAACCTGACTTTCCCCTTCGCTCCTGACAGCCTACAGAGGATATGGTCATGTGATCACAGCTTCACGATTCCATTATAAGCAAATAATATTGCATTACTTTTCACTTTTCATATGTTTAAGTACAAACAATGAGAACAGCCTGAGTGGTTTTATGGGAAATTAAAAGTGTATGTGCCTAAACCTAACCAAACCTTAACCATAGCTGTGTCGATTCAGAAAATGCTTTTACTTTTGGGTGAGTGGTCTGTAATGGCTTTGGAAGGCACTAAAAAAAAATGCTGTCCTGCCAAATGTTGCGCCAGATCGGAAAACATCTGTATGCATCTTTCTGAAGGGAAGTTATCACAATATATTTTTCATTTCATTCACAGGAAATCCACCTATAGAAATAACTAGAAAATACTAGAAACTAGAAATCTAGAAATCTGTAGCACTGACTGAGCCATCAAACTCTCTGCACACTTTAATCGCACAAAGAAATGCTAATTTAGCTCTTGAAGCACGTTCTGTTATAAATGATCTCCCATGTGTGACAATACAAAGAAAACTCAGTAGATTTTCTCAATAGTCTTAGTCACTTTAGCGATAGTTGTGCAATTTTGACTGTGGTCACTATATAGACTGTAAAGCATGGTGCTGTATAGTCTCTGGGGGCTTAATTACATGGCACATATATTCTATTAACAGATAATCAAAGCAAGATGTTGCCAAAATCCCGCCCACAGTGTTTGATAGGCAGCTCTGGGCAGCGTGGTGGAGACATGACAGCACTGAGAACTTAGCAATAAATATGGACATGAAGTATGAAGATCTTGCAGATAACCACTTTAATCAAAAGGATATTTTTTTCATATCAATTTGCTCTCTTTGTGTCTTTCAAGCAGATCAACAGTGCACTTCAGCATCAGCATTTGTGTATCAAAACACAGAGGAGTTCTTAATGTGAGTTTGCTGAAAGCCCCCGGAGCTTTATGCGGATCGAATCAGACAGAAAAGGTTATTGATTAACACCGACGCATCAATATTCCAAATAGAATAAAAACAGCTTTTATTAATGAGATGTTTTTAGCACTTCAGTTTTATGGGTCTTCATCTCCCCTCCTCCTCTGCTCCTCTTCTTCATTACTCCTTTGTCAGCCTTTGACTCCTAATAAATGCTGTATTGTTATTCTATGTTAAAAGGAAACGTGTCGGAATTTAACGCCATTGATGCTGTGGTTTTACCCGGCAACAGAGCTATAGGATGTAATTAGCATTCAGTTAGTGTGCTCCCGGGCTGAGAGAGTGTGTGTGTGAATGTCTGTGTGTACAAGTGTGTTTGTGTTAAAGAGTGTGTGCGCTTGTCAGAGAGAGTATGGAATCAAGACAGAAGAAGCAGAGAGAGGGTTTCTTGACTGTTCTTTTAGTCACTCTAAAATTACACAACACACACACACACACACACACACACACACTGGCCACAGGGCAAACAGTAATATCATTCAACAAGTGGCAGTTAGTCATCAAATAGATCTCTTTTGTGTACGCTGTGTGTGTGGGGGTTGAGTGTTTGATAGCGCTTAACAGCCAGTCTTCTTCCTCCTCTTATCCAGCCAGTCTGCACACACACACACACACACACACACACACACACAAACTTTGCTGGCTGCATTTAAAACCGCTCTGATAAAATCTACAGGGAGGGAAGTTGTTTAAGAGCTGACCGTTATGGAAACACAACATTTGTGTTGCAGCAGCAGTATCCAGTATATTTATCTGAGTGGGGCCAGCTCCCTGCTTCATTTCCATATGTTATGGTGTGTGTGTGTGTGTGTGTGTGTGTGTGTGTGTGTGTGTGTGTGTGTGTGTGTGTGTGTGTGTGTGTGTGTGTGTGTGTGTGCGCACTTCTACTTTTCTTTGTGAGGATCAAATTGCGTTCTGAACTTAAAATAGGAGAACATTTTGGGTGGTCCACTTCCTCATAAGTTTTTTTTAGGAATAATGTCAGATTTACCCGTAGGTTTAAGTTAATGTTATGGTAAAGATTGGGGTTTGACATGTACTTTTGTGAGGTGGTTGGGGGCTGAGGAAGGCATTTTGTCAATTAAGGTCCTCACAACAAGGGAGAAGTATAAATAATAATAATAATAATAATATAATAACTTTATTTATATAGCACCTTTAAAAACAGAGTTTACAAAATGCTTTGACAAGCAAGGCAAAGCAGTAATGAGAGGAGTTTCATGCATAAGCAGCATGACAAAAAAGAGCCAAAAAGTAATACTGAACTAAAGCCAGACAAACGAGAGAGACAAATGCATGTATGTATCTTGAAGTATATGATCTTGATGATTGAAAAAACAACAAAAGCAGGTATTTTTGAACAGGCATTTGGGACATTTACAGCTGTGTTAACAGTGACCAAACCTGGTGTTTAAGTCAAAACATGATGGTTTCCTCATCCTAACCAAGTGATTTTGTGTCTGAACATAACCACACCATAACCACTGCATTGCCACGACATAAAATGGAAAATTAAAATGCAAAAAAACATTACGTTTCAGTATATCTACTAATCAGTAACATAGACGTTACATATGTCCTGTTTGCAGAAACATACAGTGCCAACATTTATTCTGTCGACAGAGTAGCTTATCGTTTAGATTTAAACCTCTTCCGTTTAGGAGCAGTGGGTGGCTGCACAGCACCTGGGGATGACTTCAGTCCTGCCCCAGAGCGCTGACAGAAGAAACTCCTACTGAAACATTCATGCCTTTTGGTGTGGGAGGAAACATGTGAAGGCTTCAGTCAGCCCTGATGGGGTTTGAAATCAGGACCCTCTTGCTCTGAGGCGACAGTAACAAACACAGAGCCACTCTGCTTGAAATTAATTTAACGCAGCACTTTTCTCCACTTCAGTAAAACAAGCTCAGAAGCATTGTCCTTTGTTGTTCTAAAATGTCATTTGTGGGTAAAAGTGCTTTGAGTGGTATTGTTGTTGGTGTTTTTTTAAATTTACCAAGAACAATAATGTTTTTGTTGTTGAGCACATGTTGGAACCACAATTGTATTTATGGATGCTCTTCCACTTTGCTTTTTTGTCTATTTCAGAGTATTCTAGCTTTCTGCAGTGGTTTAGCCTTCTTGTTGTCACGTAAAATAAGAACATAAACATTTATATTGATGTTAGATCTGACAGAAACACCCCCTCAATCTGTAGATCTGTAGTTTTATTTACCTCAGCACTCTACAGCGGCTCAGTCCTGCATGTTGTTGATTAAATCACAAGTTGTGGCTTCATGTCGCGGCAGGATGACTCCTTTAAAAGCGAAAAGCATCTGAGGTCTTGCAGTCAACCTTGGAGTTGACTATATTGTTTTTTTTAATGAGCTATGAAATGTGCTTACAAGGTGCAGCTCCCTATAGAATTATTGACTGCCTGCTGTTTAGCTGAAGCCCTCAGTTTATCATAGAGGAGAGAACTGCAGAATCAGCTTGCAGATGCGCAGACAGACAAGGAGTGTCGGTGATTCCTTCACTATCACACCAATGGCTTTTTAATTAGCTGACAAATCAAAATAAACTGCTGCTTTCTTCTCTTGCTGGACACCAATAACAAGTAACAAAGTTAAATAACCAGTAACTTCTATGCAGTGGTTAAATACATTTGTCTTTCTTTTGCTTAAAGGCTTATTATGCAGGATTTCCTGATAAACAATTTACAGACTCATACAGAAGTGGTGTATTTATCTGCAGGGACTCTGCCATCTGCCTGTTTTTTCTTGTTTTCTTCTCATTTTGCTATGTTTGGAGCATTTTCTGGCTGCAACCTTTGGGCAGTGTTGAGTAGCCCTCAGCCAATAACAGGTTTAAGTTGGGAGTTTATTGAAAAGGTACCAACCAGACCATTGGCAGCACACATCCAACAGGATGCTGCAAAAATCACGAACACAGCACCAAAAAAACCCAAAACAAAAATAACAAAATAAACTAAGCAAAACGAACACCAGATAAAGCCCAATCAAAAATGAGAGCAATTTCAGATTGGCCTTCACTTTCACTGGCGAACACTGAAGGAAAGGATAGGGAAGAGCAGTTAGCTTAGTAAGCTTCCAAAGTATCAGCTTTTCGATTAAAACAAATGTAATGTTCCTACAATTATAGCTTGCAGTATACGCACCAAGCATAAACCTCTGGGGCTGAAGAATGAAACACAGTCAACACAGTTTCTGAATCAAATACACTCCTCGCTCCTCTACAGCTTCACCCTCTCCTCTAAATATGGTCACTTCTGGCTCCAAAAATCCAAGACAGTCGAAATGCCAAATTTGACGTTTTAAAATGATAGTCCACAAACCAGTGGGTAATGTCAAATTACCCACTGGTTCAAATTTGCAGTCTATGGTATGCAGAAGCAGTGTTGGGAGGAGAGGCCAAGTTTGATGTGTTTACAAACAGTAACTTACAAACAGTAACTGACAATTCCTGCATAGTATACCTTTAAGTCTTAGAACAATTCTGTTAAGTTTAAAATGTCTATTTTGTTGTACTGTATAGTCTAAATTGTTGCATTACATTTTGCATGTACAGTCTTTTACTAAAATATAGCTACAAGAAATGCAGTAGGTTATAAAATATGGGATTTCTCTATAAAACATAGCACAAAATAGAAATACTTACAGTACAAATATTTCAAAATCATAATTGTGTAATTCTACATAGTTACTTTCCACTTCTGCTTCTGTAACATCCTGAAGGTGTTGTACTCTGAAGAAACACTGGCTTCTGATTACCTGGCAGAGGACGGTGTTTAACTAAAGAGCTGCATGGGTTGGTGAGACAGATGACAACTTTATTATGCATATAAAACAATGAATGACAACTGGGAACACACTTTTTGGCTCTCTACTTGTTATCTCCCTCATTTTTACGCTGTGGATTTCTGGCAAAAGTCTCGTATTGCATCAGTTCATCACTGCTGTTTTTGTGTGACAAGAAGAAACTTTACAGCCCTGGAACCAAGTCGCTATATCTTACCACAATGTGTCAAACCTACCGGCATCCACAGTACAAACTAAATTTCCATATCACTAATGTAGCTGCTGGCTTGCTCACAATTTTTGATTTGTGATTGTGATTGTCAGCTGTAGAATACTGCTTAAAATGTCAAGACAGTTTAAGCATTTCATTCAGGTCTGCTTAAAGGACTGTGCAGGTGGCTGTGAGTGACTCTGAGGAAGCCCTGGTGTTGAAGTTTTAGTGTTGATGCTGTTGACCTTTTTGACTTTCGTCCAACATTCTGGCCTCTCAACACCCATTTAGAGGAGGTTACATCACAAGTAATCTGCTTCGTGTCTATATATAAAACCATTATGTGTGAAAGCGAGTGAGAGCAAGAGAGCCAGTGGCGTGACAGCTGTTCCAGTACAGGCTGTGATCCATCTATCTTTGGATAAAGAGAGACAAGAGAGAGGGAGGAACGCGGCAAAGTGACAGAGGGCGGTGGAATGTGATGAATTCCCACAATCCTTGACATGTCATTTGGCAGTTGGAAAAGCGTGATCTCACCTCTAAATCACCAACCATCATTCTGTCCATCCATGCGTTCATGCATGCACACATACATACTGTACATACATATGTTGTGTAGATACAGAACTTGATATCAAAGAAGTGGTAAGAGTATTAGCAGCACTGCCTGATAGGGATAGTGACTGTTTTCATTAGTGACTTATCTCTCAACTATCTTTTCAATGAAAATGATAATGGCCGTAACTTGCTCGCAGCCCATGATGGGATGACGACTTCACTTTGCTCGTTTTTGCCATCCGAAATCAACATGTTATATAGTCACTTATATGAAACAGAGAGAAGCAGAAACTATCACATTTGAGAGGCTGAAAACAGTGAATGTTACTTGTTTGCTTGATAAATTACTTAAAAGATATAGATTGTCACACTTCACAATTTCCCTTTGCATTGACTGCAGTTAATTAGCCAATCATCTGGGTAGACTGGAAAGCCCAGTCAAAGCTTGGCCAGTCTTGGAACTGGTGACATTAAGCCTCTGGGGACAATAGCTAATATTTCATTTGCAGATATCCAGGGCAAGGCTTGCATTTCTGTGCACCGGTCATTTTGGCTATCTCTATTGTCATCAGATGCTATATGGCATCCGAGACCACAGTTTAGTCAACAGGTTCCGCCTCAGTTGTTTTTCTTCTCTAATGTAAGCTGCAAATGTTAGCATGCCCGATGTACTGCCTACAGCAGTAAGCTCGCATTATTTCCAAAGACAAGATGCAACCTATTTACTTTCTTTTCAGGACCAGAACATCCACCCTGTGGTAACCAGGATGCAACAATATCAGAGTTTAGAGTAACAATAGCGATTCTGTCCTGCTTCTCTTTGTTTTTTGTAAGTTAACACTCTTGTTACTCCATCCAACCTTCTGCTAGATAGCATTACAACTGCCAAAATTATTGGTTATTCTTATCCTTTCCTCTTCCTCTTGTGAACATGAAGCATACTGTTGTTGCTCTTGTTCCTATTGGGAACAGGGATGTTATGAATGACATGTGCATGGAAAATGTACTTCCTACAGTGTGTGTGTTTGGTGTGAGAGGGAGGGGGTGGGGCTTTACTGGAGCTTATACAGTACACAAGCTAAAATGAATCCAATTTTAGCTTTTCCTCCCCCATCTCTCTCTCTCTCTCTCTCTCTCTCTCTCTCTCTCTCTCACTCACACAGACACACACACACACACACCATAACATATGGAAATGAAGCAGGGAGCTGGCCCCACTCAGATAAATATACCGGATACTGCTGCTTCCCAGCTCTAATCTAATGACTGTGTGTGTGGACTCCTGTGCTTCTATCTTTGTGAGAACCAGTTTGAGTTTAAGACACTGAGATTGAGGACACTTTCGGAAAGTTTCATCGACTTGGGGTGAGACATGCAGTTGTTAAGGTTAGATGCTAGTGAATGTATTATGTCAGTTAGGGTACTCATGCTCTGTGTGACTTTAAGAGAGGAAGGATGACTCTTACAGTGTGTGATGAAGTCCATCTTCGACGGAGCACGCACACGCACACGCACACGCACACACACATGCACACACACACACACACACACACACACACTGTCTGCAGTAACAGCAGATAAAGTATATATAGTATAGAGATGATTAGTTATAAAGGGTGGGCGCTATGTTTACATTACCTGTAGTACAGACTGTACACTGGTGACACGTGTTGCACAAATTTTATACATGGCACCATAAAGTTGTCCTGGTGTGCAGTCTGTGCTGTAGTGGTCTGTGATCTCTCCTTATTTGGGCAACAAGCAACTAGCTATGCTATGATAAGCACACAATGTGCCGTGCTCTATACTGAAGAAACAGAGATGAAACTGATATCTATCTTCTCATCTAGCACCTGGTGAGACAGAAAAAAAGGTGATTTTCCAAAATGTCAGATACTATGCTTTCAAAGGATCTTTTAACTCAATCTTCAAGTAAACATCTTCACTCAATTTTAAAGATCTGGTTAAGATCATATGTCAAATAGGTTATGTCGGACCTTCAAGGCAAAGGCATAACCGATTCTCTTTGGAGATATGAACAACTGCTGTGTTGACATCATGAGAATCCTAACAACTATTTCCTCTGTGTGTGTGTGTGTGTGTGTGTGTGTGTGTGTGTGTGTGTGTGTGTGTGTGTACAGATGTCTAGCCTGTGGGAATGGGAGAAGTGTGTGAGTGGGACAGGAAATGATGTCAGACATTCTCATGGAGACTATGACAGCTGTATCGTACACACCACAAACACACACACACACGCAGGTCACACGCAAGGTTTCTAAAACGACAAAAAAAGAGCATGTGACACACACAAACACACAATCTTTTTGTTTCTCCCTCAGCTCTTTTTCTATCGTTTCTCCATCTGCCTTCATCATTGTCTTCTATCACCAGCCCCCACATTCTCCCTTGAGAAGCACTAAAGGTCACATGACCCAAAAGACAGACCAGGAATAGCAGTTCACAAAGTTTGAGCGAGCAAAAAGACAGAGTGAGAGAGTTCATGTGTGTGTTCCAGTGCACCAGTTCAAGTGTGTGTGTGTGGATTTGCATGTGAGTGAGTCATCACATCAGGGCCTTAAAGCATCAACAGGAGTTAAGCCAATTTCTTTTGTAAAGCAGCTCAGTGTAGAGCAGCTCAGCAAGTTAAAGGTCAAGCTGGACCGTGGAGTGCAGCACTCACTGAGCATTTCCAACAGCTGCACTTTACTTTCCAACAGTGATGAAGAATCTCTGAAACATCATGTAATTGTCTAAAAAGCATCCACTACATTTGTCTCATATAACAAGGACATTCATTGTTCTTCACTTACTAAGAGGGACTCTCAGCAATCAGTGTAATCACCAACTCATTTGCATTTTATCCCAATTTTTCTCCCCACTTCCTTTTCTATGAAGTTTTTTCTGATTTGTACGCGTTCCAAGAGAGGCATTTTAATTGTGAAGTCTGGCAATCTGCGTCTTCTTCCAGCAGGAAACAAAAAATTTTGATTTTTTTGCGGGCACAAAATTCAAGTGATAATCAGTTAAAATCACTTTCAAAAATCATGGTATTTTCAGCAAATATAAACATCAAAATAATGACCCTAATGAAGGCCACAAGCCGAAACGCGTCGGCCCAATAAAGTTGTTCCACAAAGTAGTGTTGCTGGAGCTCAGAAACCCCCACTCGGCCTACAAATAAATGTCATCCCTGCAGCCCTCTATTAGCTAAGCTGGAAAGTTGCCCAAAAACCAGGAATCCACAGCTTTTGCAGCTGCTACTTTTAGTATTCATTTTTGTGTTACACTTGAGCAGCAGTAGAACTGTTTACAGTCCTTTTTTTAACTGCTGATTAAGTTTTTGTTTTTTTCCAGTAGAGCTGATTCAGTGCTGAGTCACACCGGCAGGAGTGAGTGTCTGTTTTTATAAGGCTAATGATAAAGTCACCAGAATAAACAGAGGAGTGACTGTGAGAGGACGGCAAAAGAGAAGCTTAGCATGGGATTAATGCACAGTTACACACTCATGCATGTGCACACACACATCATGGTGTAACTTGACCAGTCGTCTGAGTCTCTGGCGGCAAGACGACACAATCAGCCATGTGTTGTGAGAGGTCAGGTTAGTCTCCTAGCAGTGTATATTATTTCAGTATCCTGTGTTTATAATCCCTCCTTCCTAATGCAGTCAGCAGATGCAGATTTTGCTTGTTGTCTCTATTTTTTCTACATTACTTCTGACCTCACTCTTCTACTCTTTACCCCAGCACTACCATTGGCTACTTAAGATTTAAATTCAAGTCAGACCTCTATTCAAATCAACTAATCCGTCTTGAATACCTTGTTTTCCCCGCCTCTATTTTTGTTTCCGTTTCTTTGATTTTTGTTAGCCTTTTTCTGTATATTCCTCCCCGCCTCATCTTCCCTCTCTGATTGGCTGATTTGAATTTTCAAAAAGTGACCAAACCCCCTTTTTTTCTCCCTCAGAAACACAGGATGTACGCTCATCCTTTTCCCTCCTTCCTTCCCTCCTTCCTCCAAAACAACCAGATGGTGAGACAGCAGCGGAGAGACAGACAGCAGCAGCCGGCGGAAAGCCCTTGGAAAGTGACATCACAGTCTCACTCTCAGACACCCTCTCTCTCTCAGAGGGTATAAAGGCCTCATTGTGTCCTCTATCACATGGAAAACGTTGGCGGAACGCTGTGAATTTGACAGAGTGCATCCATAGTCCAGGGTCAGCATGACAAAAAACACACGCACAGAAGCTTTACCCTGCACTCAGTGTGTTTGTGTAAAACCGGCCTTCACCAGGGATTCCTGACATGATTGGGATGGCTGGTGTGTGTATGCACACTATAAAGGAACAGAGTTGTCTATATGTAAGTGTGCAAAGTTGGTCTTTAACATGGGTTTCTTGGCATAACTGCTCTGTGCGTGCGCCTGTTAATGTACATGTGTGAGCTCAATTGAGAGTCCTAATGTGCCATTCAGTGTTTCTAAGCCAGTGGGGCTTTTAGTCGACATATATTTTAAACGGGGAATTTCCTGAAACATATTAGAGGAAGCCTGACCTCACCACACTCTCATGACTTCAACTGTGTGGAGAAAGAAGGTCATAAGAACAGCCTTGAGAGAAACACTGTCCAAAACAAAACATGGCATGTATGTAACAACAATAAGGCATATTTTAAGTGCTTAAATCTTAGGCAACAATGATTAGGGTTTTTTGTTGTTTTTTGTGTGTTTTTGGCCATTTCAGAGTGCTAGGATATGATCATAAAATGATTATCAATGCATCTTAAAGCATTTTTTCATTTCTACACATGATTTTTTTTCTCTGTCTGTGACTACTTGCCACTTATAAAACAGAGTGTATTAGAACGATCCAAGATTCAAATAACCAGATGGACTAACTTGCATACAGTGTGGCTCGTGTCCAGATCCCTTTTGCCTTTAACTTCATAGAAGACAAAATGGTTCCATGTGCTAACTTTTAATCCAGGCTCTGCAGGTCATAATGCATCCATCTGCAGTTGCTCACGCTCAGCCATCCTCACCACAACACAAAAATGTCGCCTAGCTTAGACTGTCAACACAGCATATATGTTTACATCCGTGATGTTTCACCATCCGATTGGTTCAGCCGTAAGAATCATCAACACGACGCAGTGCCACACATGTGTACTTCTGTTGTGTTTAACAGGGTTCCCACACCTTCTTAAACTTAAAATTCAAGGTCTATTCAAGGACATTCCAAACCGAATTCCCACAAATTTAAGCACCCGATACAGCTTTCACTTTAATCATGCATGTACAAGAGTGTTGCACTCTCTCCAGGTAAACAATAACATAAATGCTGGAAATACATGCTGACAGCAAAATCAAGCCTATTTACTAATGTTAAGTTTTTAGAAAATCATTAGATCTTCAATTTCTATTGTTGCACTAAATATATAAATTCAAGTTATTTTAATGATCCATATCTATTCATGCCTATCTTAAAAAACTTTCAAGGTCTCTTTCCCCCTTCCAATTTCACAAACTTTTGAGGATTTAAAGGACAAATGGGAACCGTGGTTTCACAGCATTAAATTTGGTCAGCCGTGAGAAATGCACAGCCGAGTCTAAAAAAACTGTTAAAGGCAATTATGATGCTGAGGACGCAGTTTTAAATTTGTCATTATTGACTTTTCTGCATCGGAATATAATCTTTCAAGAGAAATCGATTTTTCCCCAACACCTAGCTTTGATGCAAAATTGGAAGAACAGATAAGAACAGATTCTATTAAATGAAAAGTCACATTTTATGTAACCAGATCTTTATCTAAAAAAAAATAAACTGAGGAGTAAAATACCTAGTCGACAGGCCTTATAAATATCAAAATTATGTAAACATTTCCACAAAAACTGAGTTTTGATTTCATGAAGATCCTCTGTAGAAGCTAAAATTGGCTTGCTGGCTTTTTTCTGATAACTGAGACCTAAGAGCATTTTAGAGTAGAGACTAAGCACTTCTAAATCAGTAAATTGGCTTACAGCCACACTTTGACATCTTATTCCAGAAAATGTTCTTAATCCTGCTTCTCATATAGTATACTTTATCTATTCCTAATCTCAAATTGTGACACAACTTCAGGACCTCTGCTTATTCCACACCGAGCTCCATTCAGCCATTTAAATCACTCTCTCTCAAACACACCAACACTTACTTTGACGTCTTGCTCCAGCGTTCGTATCAGTTCTCCATCCACCTGCCCTGTTTGGGCCACACGGAGAGAGCGTCGCTCTGCCTTCCTCAGCCGGTACTGCAGAATGCGGCAGGTCTTATTTGCCTAAGAAACAGAAGCAGAGCGAGTGGATGACTGGCCAGATGATTGATTGGCCACTACCTGCAATTTGCACCCTCAGCCTTTTTAAAGTTCCAAATAAGGAGATAATGAAAAAAAGAGAGCACAGATTCAAGGAGTGTGCTTTCTTTTATTCTACATAAATCAGTCAGTTGTACCTGCTCCAGCTGTTGCCGTAGATCCTGCAGCTGGTAGACGTCATCTTCCATGTACATGTCCCTCATCTCCAGCATCTCAGACCTCAACTCCTCCATCTCATCCTGCAGACAGTGAAGAGGAAAGAGTGTATGAGTGCATCTGTCATTTTAACAATACTCCTCTGATGCAGGAAAAAGAGCTGTTACATGCTGCAGAGATTTCCAACTGTAACTCCCACGTGCTTACAGCATTATGTGCACATATTTTCGCCATAAAGGGAATCCTTTAAAAGGTTAATAGTAGTCGTAAGAGCTTTTAGTATATTTGTCATAAATGCAAGACAATCATCATCATCAAAAAAGCATAACCTGGTTCGTAATCCACCCCATCAATCACTTCTGGCAGTCATTAGCTGCCACATTTTCGTCTTCATCATCATCATTACCAGCCCAGCCATTACAACAATTAGTGTTGAAATTAACCGTTGAGTAATATTCTCAGATAAAAGAGGTCATCCGAAACAGAGATCTACATGCACATTTAAGTAGTAGAATGGTGCACCAATTAATATAATATGACACTGTATTGATTTTTCTTTCCCACCCCAGAGGTCAAAGGTCACAGTCAGGTTATCAGATTACTGTCAAAGAGACCCTTAAGAGTCCCTGCTGGGAGAATTAGAGTAAAGGAAAGGAAATTCCCACACTCTAAAAATATGGTGTAAAAATATCCAAACAAAACTTTGCAAAACTATTGAATACCACCCAAAACTAAGCTACTGCATGTGAGAAATTTACAATAGTGTTGTTATCTATCTTTCTTAGAGACATATTACTAATTAATAATTCATTTCAGCCCAACAGCATAAACCGCATTATCCCGCTGAATCACATCTAAAGGTGCAGCTCTTGTATTAGCGTACATGTCTGCACTGAAATGAACCACACCCCGAGAGAAGACGTCTGGGTCGCTGGGCATTGTGGGACAGCAGGCTGGGTGTTACACAAGAGTGTGTGTGTTGGCAAAAAACTGTGTTTATGATGTGTAAGCAAAATACACAAATGGAGTACAAGCAAGGCTGTAGTAGTAGTACAGTAGAGAATGTGGGTCAGCCTCTGCAGAGCTCCAACTGTAGCAAAGATGCGTAACTCAGGAATGTGTGTCTATGTGTGCATGTGTATGTGCGTGTGCGTGTGTGTGTGTGTGTGTGTGTGTGTGTGTGCGTGTGCGTGTATGGGGGGGGCATCAAAAAAGGGCGGGATTGCGTGGGGTGTGTCTACTACCTGCAGTCTGTGTGAGTTTGGATTATAAACATGTTGAAATAGTAAAATGTGTGTGGTTTAGTGTGCAGCAAACTGTATGTGTGTGTGTGTGTGTGTGTGTGTGTGCGTGTGCGCACGTGTGTGCAATCTTGAGAAAGACATCTGTAAAATGAGCTAAAATAGACTGCAACAGACTGCAGCAAGAAGCAATCTGCACAACACTGACCGCTGTGCTACACATCTGCAGTACAGTGAAGAGCAGAGCACGATATCAAAGAAATAGAAAATAAGGTAACTAAAGAAAAGAGGACAGGGGAAAGAGAAGAAAAAAGGGAAGAAAGGAAAGACTAAATAGGAAAAGGGGAGAAAAGGAAAGAAGACAGAGAGAAGGGAAAGAGAGGAAAATACAAAAAAAGGAAAGAAATGGAAAAAGCCGAAGGAAAGGAAAGAGGAAGAAAGAAAAGGACAGAAAGGAAAATTGAGGGAAAAGGGAAAGAGATGAAATAAAAACAGAGATGGGAGCATGAAAAAAATGTAGATGGGGAGGGAGATAAAACACGACAACCGAGAGTGAGGATGTTGAGGACATGGAACGAGGGAATCACAAGTTAATGCGGCGAGAGACTGAGCGAGAGAGAGGTGGTCTACTGACCTGCTTTACGCAGCTAACTAAAGAAGAACAGGGAAGATGGTTTCTGTCCTGAGAGCAACCAGCCAGTCAGGAGATGGAATCAACCAATCAGATGTCAGATTTTAGTGAGCCAGACTAGACATAAGAGCTCACTTACATCTGTTGTGATAACGGTCCTCATCTGGTGCTGTAAGGTGAAATCTGTTTGTTTTGTTAGCTTTGGACTACACCAGGCTAACTGTTGCTATTTCATTACAGACATCAATATTTCATATCACACTGCACGATCATTCTGCTGTATTTACTCGGAATAAGACATAAATATACACAAAGTGGATTTGGAAGGATAAAGAGTTAATAAAGAAGCTTGGCATGAGAAAGTTACATAAAAGCTGCCATCATGTGTCTGCCTGCCACATGCACTATACCTTCAAAAATACTGTATTTTCTGTATTATTAGAGAAAGAAAAAGTTCAGTGGGATTATAAAGTATTTAGGCTAACATGAAATGGGTATATTTAAAAGACTTCAAGATTCAGAGAACTGCCTCCATACAATAGAGGAAAAATTAACTCAGCTGTTTACCTGTTCTACTAAGGCAATTACTCCTAATTGAGGACAGTAGTGGAAAGACTAACCAGTCATCTATACAAGCTTAGCCTGCACAAATGCTGAACTATTATCTTAAATTGTAGTCACAGGACCGACATTCCTCAAAAATTAAGCTCAGCAAGGCCCATCTTTGTGACTGTGTCAGGCTCAGCTGTAACACGAGGCCAGCAGTAAAGATGTTGTTAATCACATCTCAACGCAGAATGTGGACCTGCATGATAATTGAATTAATTTTTGGAGTTCCTGCTGAGTGAGACCTGCAACATGATGTGTGGAGCAATGACAGACAATTAATCAAACTGCTGTTAACATGTCAGCAAACATAAGTATGTTCTGGCTGAATGAAAGCGGGAAGTAGGTGAGGCGGTAGTTCGGCAGGTAGCTGGAAGGTTTGTTTGTTTACCATGTTCTCCCATCGCTTCAACACATAAACATCCTACACACTGAAATATTAATTCACAATAACAGAGATTCCAGCAGCTGTTGTAGTCATCTTGATTTCCTAATTGCCAACCAAATGGCAAACAGGAGCTGTTGGTGCAACAAACAGTCATACAATGCATGAAGCTATAGTCAAATACAGACAAACATAAATTCTGCCATGACAGAGAAAGAAGGATGAACATTACGGGCAGGAATGGAAAGGATGTGTGGATAAGAGGCGGAATCTAAAAAAATAAATCGGACACAGAGAAGGAGATTGAGGGGGAGCCTGACACCACCGCAGCAGCGTGTTGTTTTCATCTTCTGATTACTAACCAGGTGTTCCTCACAGCTGCAACAACAGACACAACAGCACTCACTTCACTGCCAAGCCTCCCATGAGGCTTTGGGGTGGTCCAATAGGGTAGCTCTGTTACATGCTGTCCTATATATTTAAGCAGCAGCAATGGAGTGCCACTGACACACACAGACACATGCACACAGGCATACACACAATTGCTGATGTGCACCTCCTAGAACAGGGATACTCAACTTGATTTGCCCGGTGTCCACTTTTGAAAAAAAAACAACAAAAAAAAACAGGAGACCAAGGGCCACATAAAAACACAAATTAATATTATTTATCAGATAAACAGTCCTGTCTCCTTGAAATTACTTCTTTATATAGCTAATTTAAAACAGAAAACTTATTTTTGAGGGAAACGTAACACCCCTGTTGGGGGTCCAGGGGATACTCACAGCATGATTTTTATAAATAAGCTATATTTTGATGCTCTGCGTGCACTCTGGCACCTTATCTACATTCAAAGTACAAATACAATTCTCAGTGTGAATCAATTAATTTTCATTGGGAATTAGAACATTCTTAAGACCACCCAGCGCTCACTTGCAGGCCAGATTTGGCCCACAGGCTGTAAGTTAAGTAGCCTATCAGTGTTCTACATTAAAGTATCCATGAAAATATGTGCTGTATAAGACTAAAAAAGAAGGCTTCTGAATCCTATTGACATCTGAAAAGCTTTCACTGAATCATGACTTCAGATGGATAGCATATTCAATCAGAGTTTGGGCAACAAAAAATGATCATTTTTGTGTAAACGACATCAATAAACTGTGAGAACCGTCTTCAAAGTGCTCAATTTTTCCCTACCAACAGTCCAAAATCCAAGCTATTCAACTGACATTTATGCAAAAGACAGAAAAGCAGAAAATCCTCACAACTGAGAAGCTGGAACCAGCAAATGTTCGAATTTTTTGGCTTGACAAATGGCTTTATTGGCTAATCAACTAATGAGCATCTGTCAGGGATATATGAAGCAATATTTCTAAATATGTTGCTGATGAGCATAACTAAAAACAACAATTATGTGATTTATATCATGATAATCAAGATTATTCATTGTTTTTTTCAGACTAGTGGAACTGTATTACGTTTACGTCAAAGGCATTGTGGCTTGTGTTTACAAAAGCGGCAGGTGTGTCACTGTTGCCATAGTAATCAGTAAAAAAAAAACCCTCTGCCACATGAAGGTCCATCAACAATCTCTGACACTGTTGTAGAACTATCTGAGAAAAGACAAAGGGGTTCTCCTGTTTAGGCAAGTGCTGTTGATCAATCACCCTGCACAATCAATCTCTGACAATTATTGGCTTGTCTGGTAACTGCCAGTTAGTGCTTAGGGACATGCTAATATAATTGATCCTTCCCCTAATCAATCATTCTCAAGGCTGGATGGATACGCTTGACCGGTGGATGCCTGTATATTACATTTACACTGCCTGCGGGAGCTGAGAGACGTCTTTAGTATCACAATGTGATGACATTCAGACCACAGTGAGTGCAGGGACTTGTGATGATGCGGGGTGGGCTAGTTGTTGATTTGAGAGCTGATGTTTTGGTAGTTGGGGGAACAGTAGATGGTATTGCTGTCAAGTTTTGTGAATGCATGATTTTGACCATTTCGTGTAAAAAAAAAAAAAAAAAAGGAATCAATGTTTCCCTGATGTTTTACTCTTGTAAGGATGGAGAATACTCTCAAACAGCATCTTGACATTCATGAGATACTTCATCTCCCCACTATGCCAATACCTTAGTAAATTAGCAGCAAAACAGAGTGAGGCAAATTTCTCTACAGGCTTCAGAGACTGACAGCACCTGAGGCTGTTAAGTAAAATTACATCCTCACCTCTCTTATGTGAACTGGGGGAAATACAACTGACTACACTGACTGGCAAATAATGTTAAAAAGCCATGTTTGCCCAAAATACACCCACATTATATCTATAACTCTTCACAGTATTTCACATTTCCTCTACACTGAACGTGCAGATATTCTATTTGAAACATGCCATTCTGAGGGTACGAGGCTGCATGTTTTGCTCATGTGCTACTGAAGGTGCAGACTCTCGCTATTCAAAACATCATCCTTGTAGTGAGTAGCCTTGGATAGCATCCAAAGGCATCTCTCCACGATGGGAAACAAGTCAGTGAAATGGTAAATAAATCCAAAATACTGGTAAACACCATGATTTGCATCTTGGTCTAATGACAATGAATGATAATGAAAATTAAAAAATATACAAGCCACCCTAAACTTTGTTATCACAGCAAGGCTACAATGATCATACATACCCATTTCTCAGTAGTTTCTTTACTGAAATACAGCCACAAACTAGATCAAATATGTATTGAGTAGTAAAAACGCAAACATTTCAGAATAAAACAAATTCAACAGACTAAAGTTGCAAGTTCTTAGTGTGACCTTCCTTTCCACTTAGCATGTCTTGAACTCTCATGGGCAGACAATGAGATTTGCAATAGTAATCTTTGGGTGTATATACACCAGGCTGCAATTAAGACATGTCTAATGCTCAATATTGATTGTTTGAGCTACCTTTTGTTATGGTTGTGTCACACCTCACTGACTTCAGTCTGGAAAAGCTATTTTGTTTTGTCTTTTTGGTGTTTGGACCCATTGTGTATGTTCACTATATCTTTTGTTTGCATCTCAGTAAGACAGGCTACTTTATTAAAAAAAAACTGAGAAATAAACACACACACACACATACATATATACCTGCCTACAGTACTGAGCAGTATATATATATATATATACTGCTCAGTACTGTAGGCCTATATCATATTGTATTTTATTTGTTGTTTAAGACCTTTCCCATAGGATCCAGGCCTTGAGGCAAACATTTTTTAAACAACATGGGAAACATGGAGCACCTTCCGGGAAATTCAGAATCCACATATTTATAAATGACAGTTAGGAAATTATATTTGACTTACTTTGAGGTAATCATTTTCAGATCTGAGCTCTTCTATTTCCCGGACAAACTCCTCGTGCATGCCGTCCATGAACTCCTCTGTGAGGTCCGAGAAAGCCAGGGATGTGCTGGCAGGCACCCTGCTGTCAAACGAGGTGACCGAGCGCTCCTCGCCGGGGGATATGCTCCCTTCCCCGGTCTCCACGCCCATGGAGAGACGGTCTTTGTCGTCCCTATCCGCGAAGGAACATGTGGTCTTGGCGGCGGCTTGTTGGCTAGCTCTGTCCGCCAACACGCCATCCCTGAGCGACTTGTCTCCGTCCGGCCCACCGCCCCGGCTGCTCCTTGACTCGGCGTCGCTGCTCACAGCGTCTGTGGAGAGCTTGTTTTCCTCAGAGGCGCAGTCCGACAGCTCGGAGCTACTGTCGGTCGGGGAGAGCTTCCCGGTGGTGCAACCGGAGTCCTTAGATAAATCGTCGGACCCTATGCTGGCGTCCGAGACCTTCCTCCTTCCTGCAGTGCTCTTGGCCGCCTTGGCTGTTTTAGACAACGCGGCGGAGGACAGGGAGGATTTGCCCGCCGGTTTGCCAGCACCGCTCCTCTCAGCTTTACCGTCCTTTCCAGCAAGACTCCCCACGGGGCTGCGCCTGGAAATACGGCTGCCCAGGTGGATGGCTCCCGGCTTGACGCTCAGAGTCGGGGTCCCAATCCCTCCGCGAATCTTAGTGAGCGACCAACCGGGTACATCCTTCGGTCTGGCCGGGGACGGGGCTCTGTTTATCTTCTTCTTCTCGCCCGGAGGCTGAGCGGACACCATCGCAGAGAGCCCCGCAGATTGCTGCTGCTGAGCGGGCACCGCGTGCTGCGTCTGCCCGCTGTCCGAGCCCTCCGTCCCGCCTCCGCTTTCCATCTTCTGCCGGAGATGGAGTCTCCGTTCCTTGGGCGAGGCGAAGACGAGGTGAGTCGGAGAGTTATGGACATCAACCTCCTTTGTTTTTGTCATTCATTCCGTTTTGGCCAGAACAAGAAAAACTGAAATGAAACCTCCTATTTGGGGAAACCGGAGGCAGAAGTTGGACTGTGAATAAACAACTGCAGAGCAACACAAAAGGAGGGGATCCTCGCTCCGGCCACAATGAGAGCTCCTGGAGGGCAGCAAGGCGAAGAAGCAGGAAGCGGAGTCCAAAAACTGCAGAGACGCAACATATAATCCCGTTTTCCACCGTGTGTGTAAAAAAACTGCAAATTATTCCGCTTTGATTTGATAAATCCTCCCCTCTCTTCAGGATGTCTGCCTTGATTGCAATAACTAGCCGGTTCCTGCTCGGAGGAGTTGTGGGTGAGAACACAGAGGCAGTGTGGTGGGTATGGTTAGGTCCCTCTCTCCGCCCAGATAACGGGATGTAGCCCTGGAGGAGAGAGAGAGGGAGAGAATCTCATTTCTGCAGCTCTCTGTCGCCACCATTGCAGGATATTAGAAGGACAGTGGGGGCAGGCAAAAGAAAATAATGTGCATGGATGATCTGAGAGATGCATAATAAGCAGGATTCTCCGAGGCTCGCTGTGCTTTGCTTTAAAGCCAAAGCTATGTATGCAGTGATAAAATGCTATAGGGGCATTTGCAACAAAAATCCACTTTACTTATAAATATTTATGTACAATTATCAATATGAAAAGCAGTAATGTGTGGCAGCATAAGACCACTCCCCCAAAATTACACACCATTTACTGATTCTGACCCCTCTTGCCTCTGTCTGCACACTGTCATTACTTATCGTTTGTGTTTATTTTTATGGATATGTGATCAGATTGGAAACACTTTATCGATCCCCAGTGTGGTATAAATAAGTACCAGCACAAAGTATGTAAAATTATAAAATAAAAACAGTAATAATAAAGACAAGTAGCACCAGTATGTAAATCTTAAAAAATTATAAGTATGAATAATTTACTATGTATGCAAAGTGTGTAAAAATGTAATATACAAATACAGTAGGCCTAATAATAAACAATTAGCACAAGTATGTGAATATTTAAAATTATAAATATGTATAATATGATAAGTGTGTAAAGTGTGGAAAAATATAAAAAGGTTTAGCCTTGTGCTACAATGCAATGTATAAGTATGTAAAGTTAGAAATATAAAAATATGTAGTTAGAAATGTAAAATATAACATTTGAGAAAACCAGCAGGAGCGACTGCACCAGGCTGCATGCACGTTGGTGCATGCGCACTTCATTAACCATTATATTATACTGTACCATTTTACTGATCACTGTGCAATGCTGCATGCAGCATCTAGCCAACAGGATGAACAGATAAACACACAATGGGTTGAGCTGTTTTAAAGCATTGGTAATTTATAGATATCATTTGGTTTGGCACAAGTATCTCTCCTATGACTACATTTTAAATAATCCTGTATTTTATTGTTTAAAGCTTCTGAAACTCAGAAAAAAACATAATTTTCTGCCTGAAAAATATCATTAACATCTTAACATCTGTAGTACCTGGGAAATATTTTAGGCCTACATTAGAGTGGTACACCATCATGTTTTATTGCTCCTTCAGAGGCAAAAAATAAATAGTTAATGGACCACATGAATACAAATCTATTGATAAGCATTAAGTAAATGCCATTCTTTCTAGTAAGAGTTTTTAAATATGATAGTTAAAGATAACTACAGATTATTTTCTACCAAATATCCAACTTAATCTTTAATACAACATTTTATCCTAATGATATGTCTGTATGCAGTGTTTCTGAATTCACACATGGACACAGCTGTTCCTATCATGATTAATTTATCACTTTATGGGATTTCATGTGCACATGATAACACAGTCTCTCTCAGATTACCTCTCTCTCTCTCTCTCTCTCTCTCTCTCTCTCTCTTTTCTCTCTCGCTCTCTCCTTTCCTCCTTTCTCCCTTCCTCTCAGCTACAAAAAGAGAAGAAAGCCCAGGATTCATCAGTCCACACATTTTCTAATGCAGTTACTGGAACACAGCCTACTGCACTCTACCGGCTAGAATCAGCTGTTGTTATAATAGACAGTATTTTTTTAAAAGCCACAGATCTAAAGTCAGGAGGGGGTATACACCAGACTATCACAGGGCTGACACAGACAATAATTCATGCTCACATTTACACCTATGAGAAATTTAAAGCCACCAATTAATCTAAACTGCATGTCTTTGGACTGTGGGACGAGGCCGATGAAATTAAATTAAATTAAATTAATCAGACATATTAAATATGTCTGACTAATGTGGGGACATCAGCCCCCCATATGTTCAGTTCCTGTGTAATACGGAAGGCAACCTTTGCTTTTAAAGTGATTGCAATAATTTCAATACAGTCATTTTTAATTCTACAGTATTTTTCCCTGATAAAAATGTAATAAATGAGTGGATGAGTGATTATAGCCAGTAATGAGAGTAGATAAGCATTAGATAAGTAGATAAGAGTAGCTGCACTTAGGTGGTTATTTACATGATACTAGTCAAACATTCAATAAATTGCCAACAGAAAGACATTTCACTAACACAACAAATGTCAACCTCATGGTGGTGCTACAGGGAAAGTCAGGGGAACACCACAGTCATTAGGATTTGTCCTCTGGGGATCATGAGTATTAGAACCAAGTTCTAATAGACCATCAGCTTTATATACTTGATGATATTGGAAACAGCGACATCATTAAGTATGTAATTCTTGATCACATTGTCCCAAAATGTGACGTAACAACACTCCCATATGCAGAATGTTTCTTGATAGATATACTATATACAGAGCAAGCAAGAACCATTACGTTAATGGGTAAAAGTGTATTTCTGCAGTTTTTTTCCACGTGTGACAGGGACATTATGTCATCTGCAGCTATTAGCAGATGATGTATTTCATTATTAAAGCAAAAAAGCAGAGAGAGACCTCCTCCTCTGCTGCCATCTATTCCACATCTATAATAATAACCATATTCATGTTTCTCAACCATGGGTGCTTTTTTTCCTTAATAGTATGACTGCATACACTCTTACACACAATTACATCCCAGTATGACATCGATGTTAATGCAGCAGTACATTTACTCAGATTTGCTCTCTGATCTTTTGTCTCTGTTGTGGCTGTTTGTGAAACTGTGACCATGATCAGATTAAAGTCTCATCAGAGAACCGACGCGAGATGTCGATACAGTATGCAGTGGCAGAATGATACTCTGTGAATGATTTATGAGCTGTAACTCTAGAACGGCAAACATAGAACTGGAGCAGTTAGAACAGATTGTACCACTCTGGGATTTTTTATGTTCCAGTATTATAGGTCTTGTTTGATGTGACCTGACTGACCTGATTGTTTATATGCACGCAAACAATGTGACTGTTCAACCATCATTGTACCATGACAATTAGAGTAATACAGGTTTTTCAGACAAAACTGATTATGGTGCCATTATTCTCCTGCCCTGCTGTATGACTGGTTGTATACATTCAAAAATATATCATGATTTACTTTAAAAAGGCCCATTTTTAGCTTAGTTCAGATATTTACTGCACAGTAAAGCTTAAGCAGCATAACGCAGCGTTATCGTTATTCACACGATGGGTAGTGATGGAGAATCATCTTTGGCTCAGTCAATTATAGGCAAACTCTATTCTAAATCCAATCTGTGCTGAGGCGTTTCATTTCACATCAAACTGTTCATTAAAGGAAGAAATCTGAAGTGTTTTTCACAAAACTTTCCACTCCACTCACATTTGTATAATTCTGTGACATTTATAAATCCTCTAGCATTGAGGGGTGAATTTGAAATGATGCAGTCTTTAAATCATTCATGGCCAATGATCCTGCCGTGGCAGTCACAGAAATACATCTGATAGACTGTATATCTGTATTCGCATCAGAAATACTGAATGGCTGCAAATAAAGAGCTCACAGTGATGAAAAGCTGTTTTTAACACTTATTGTCTGGAATCCTTTTCATGAGGAAAATCCTCCTGTGCGGAGAAAGTGCTGCATTTATATTTGTTTGTTTTGAAGATAAGAAAAAAATAAGCAGCTTTGAATAGTTTGCATGCAAGCAGCTTAGCTGAATGATGACAGAATCAAACTCAGAGAAAAGGACAATGTTTAAGTAAATCTACGAAAAAGATGCCACAGCACTGACTGCATCATTCAATATTTGGAGGATCAAAACATCAATTAAAAAATACAATTATCGCTCCACAACAAAAATGCTGTAACCACTAGGACACAAAAATATCACCTCTATATTCATACAGTGCAATTTCCATGATAATAGTTTTCTTTCTTCGGCCATTCAAGTCCCCAGAATAAAATGCTGGCATTGTATGTTTCTGCAAACCACAGATATGTTACATTTGTACATGTCACACGTGTCCAAGAGACATAGTTTAGATTATATGTCTATGAGCTGAGTTTCTCATCAAGAAGAGGAGGGGATGTTGACCATTGTTTGAGACAAACAAACAACAAAAGTGGATATTTTTAATGACAGTTCAGAATATTTCCAGCTGTGTTTCTAGTGTCCAGACTGGGTATTTAAGCCAAAACATGATCTTTTCCAAACCATATCCAAGTGTTTTATATGCTTAGAACTAACCACGTTAACCACAGCTTTGTCGTGACATAAAATTGAAAATCGAAATAAATAAATAAATAAATAAACCTGCAGTTTCTACATATCCACTAAAATGCACAATATATTAAACATTTAAATGCCAAAATGTATTCTAGAAACTGTCACTACAGTACCAGGACCCTAAAGCTGAAGAAGCAAGAAGAAATTCAACCATCACTAACTTTATTATTTACACCTGTACTTATGTTGTCTGTGAAAATGGACAATTTTGCCAAAATGATCCTGCGCTGATAGTGCACAAACTGGAATCCAGTTACATGAAAGGTTCCTGTTACACTGACTTTTTTGCTGCCATTCTGTGCATTGTAATTCTATGGTGAAGTTGCACACTTATCAAGGGTCCAATTCAACATGGAAATTGCCATTTGGATTAGCAGAATGGATCTTTGAATCATTCATGAACAGGCATCTATCCAATGTTGCATATATAGGGGTGGTGAAAGGCATTCATTGAATAATTAAGCAGAAACCCAAGTGCTACACAGCCGGACCCCACTAATAACCCTTTAACATCACAAAATACAAGATAGTGAAGCCAACTCACATAAAGGGAAATACCTGTATCAGAAGGGCAGTGTTGCAACCATCCCTCCAATGTTACTTCAGTTTGCTGCATGTTGGTATCTGTAAAATTGTAAGACATTAATTAGTCGCCCTGTCGAAAAGACTTCTCTAACACACACATTAGCAATCTTACTTAATCCTGTCATTAGAATAGCGTTTTTACTGTGTAGGCTATGTGTAGCTCGGCAAAAAATCAGTGCACTGTTTTCTCATTTTAATGAAGTAGCTTCTGCTATGTCTATGCTAGCATAGACGTGATTTAAACATGCTAGTTGATTTAAAAGTAAAATCATTTCTGGTTAACTTTTACGACGTTCTAGTGATGATGAAGAGCTGTTGCTCATAACGCAATTATATGTATTTAAAAATACAACTTCAAACCTTTGGGGGACTTGAAGCAATTTTTGTTTTCCTTCATGTTTCCTGCGTTTCAAACTGCAGCTAAATGCAACCAGTTTAATCCTGTAGTGTAGCGTTTTTAAACGGGGACGGGACCATCCCCCGGGGGGCGTTCAGAGGGCGTCGGAAGAAACACATTTGAAAGGGGGCGGGGGGGTTGAGGTGTTCTCGAGGAGCGTTTGTGTGTGTCTACTTACTAATGCCAGTTTAGCCCTGCAAGCACGTTTCCTCTTAATATTGCCACCTTCATCTTTCTGAACCCCCCCCCCCCCCTTTTTGTTTACTTTGGAGCAGCGCCCCAGTGCATTCAGCCACTTCACTTAACTTTGTGCCGCACAAAGAGAGTCCCAAACGCATCTATGCCATATGGCAATCAGTGTATGTATATCAGGTGATCCGAATGGTAAACTAGGTGCTGAGTAACAACTTTTTCTTCTTCTTTTTTTTTCAAAATATAATGACTTAATTCTCGACATCTTAGAGATTTCTGAGATGATTGTATTTTCAGATTTTGAATTGACACTTTGCGTTTCCCATCACATAAAAGATATTGAAGCATGAAAACTCCAGTCCGATGGAGAAATCACTTTGGCTTTTTATCGTGGGAACCTGGGAAATACTAACTTTCACGTTGGCCGATAAAAATGTCATCCATGGGTTACTCTTTTCTTGTGCGTCTTCCTCGAAAATGTACCCTAACTGTAGCACATTGAACTTAAGTAAGCCTATGAGACTAGAAAAAGTAAAATAGGAACAACAAAATATGAAACTACCTTTTTCATTAAAAAATCCATTCTCTCCACTTACCTATATTTTTTCCTGCTGTGCTTGCCTTGATGTACAGTGGCTGCAAGGCCTAAACTAGACCTACTTTTTAAGTGGCCACGGACAGTTTAAATGCTCTGGGCATCCCTGTGCTATGGACATAGAGCGTTCTCTGTCAGAAAGAAGACAGGCAACCAGCCAGCCTGGCAGTCTGACGGCCAATCATCTACCAGTCATCTGCCACTCATTTTTATCTGAAACGATGGGTCAATCTGCTATATGTAGTTTCTGGGTTAATCAGTCAAGTAGATTTGTCTCATGTATTAATCTAAAAAGGTTTTTTTTTTTTTTTTAGGGGTGATATCTTAATTTTGCTTCATTACTTGCTTCCTTAATGCAAACAACCATGCCATTCCACCTCTCCACAATGAGTACACGTGTGAAGGAGGTGATGAATGCCTCACGCCACCCCTCTGTCGTTAAGGCCTTGATGTAAGACCAGGGGGAGGAAACCCAGCCAACCAACCAGCAAATACATATTAACAATGGGCATATTTTACTAATTGTCTATGAAAAAAAACACCCTGATGTGCCTTTCATTGCCGTCCTATCTGGGTATTAGAGTGCATGATTTCCAGTCTGCTTTGCTGAGAGGAAAAAAAAGACGATAATAGAAACTTGCTGTCGTTGCAAGTTATCTTCAGTCGAGTAATTGGGAAGCAGTCGGTGTGTGTGTTGGTGGTTATGAAGACAAGCTGCATCAGCAGTGCCAATTCTATACACACTGCCTGCTGACATGCGGGGACAGGTACATTCCTTTTATATTTGCTCTCCTTTCATTTCATTGTTGCCGTATGTTATTTTTTACATTGTTATTTCCATTATTGTAAATCATTTAATGTACTTTGTGGGTGTGTGCAGCCTATTTCTTTCTGTTTATTTCAGTTTAGGTTTCTTTAAGGAGTAAAGTGTTTGACTGTTTCTTTATATTTTCTTTAAAATTTTCAGTTACATAAAACTAAAACAGTTTTACATATATTTTTTCATCTATGCCACATTCATTATTACTGCATATTTCCAGTCACTTTCATGTTTTATCACTGTGCTACTGGAATGCACTGAAAGTCTGTGTTGTCAGCCTCAGCTGATGATTTTGAATCCCTCTGCGAGAGTCAGAAAGGAATATGGTCTCCTGTGAGTAAAATGAGTCTCATGTGGCCCACTTTATCTGGTATAACAAGTTTTTCCTCTGATCTACCTGCCTGCTGGGTACAGTAGATGGCCTATATATAACAGTATCAAATCACACACCTCTTGCTGACACTGCCAGATCTCACCTGGGGCTCCTTAAAAGTGTGGAATGTGTGTGTGTGTGTGTGTGTGTGTGTGTGTGTGTGTGTGTGTGGGTGGGTGTGTGTGTGTGTGTGTGTGTGTGTGTGTGTGTGTGTGTGTGTTTTGTGTGTGTATGTGTATGTGTGTGTGTGTGAGAGAGAGTAATCCCATACTCTTATCATTGTTTAAGACCAAATAGAATAAGAGAAAATGTGAAAAAAATGTGAATATTATGATGATTTGGCCCCATTATTGGATTAAAAGTTCAAACTGGCATTTCTCTGCAGCAGTTTCCACACCTCATTAAAACATTTTAAAAATATTATCCTACATTTGGAGGATGATCAAAGTCTCTGCCCTGTTGGAGTGTCTTCGAGCAAGGCATTCAGTCCCTATGAGCACCAGGGGTTCTGTTTTTTAGGTAATGTTTTGCATGCATGCACAAAAAGACCTAATATGAAAGGGTTTTAGGTTCAAATGTACATGTGCACTGTTTAAAAAAGAGAGAACCAACACAAAGCTCACTGGAATTTCAGATAGATAGATACATAGATTATGAGGCATTATACAGCAATATATAAGTTGTAAAAATACTGTTAATGTACATTTGCACATCATACTATGTTGGAAAGTCTCTTTTTTACCTCAGTTTTTATATTCCACTTATAATTAATCTTGATGATGTATTATAAATTATACCTCCATTATGCTTTTATAAGTGTGTACTGTACGCACTTTTATTCATATACCATGATGTGATAATAGGTGTGTTCAATAAATACACATTCTTCTCACCAAAAGTCTGTTTCAATGATTCTGTGACCTTATTTGCATCACAACCTTGTGTGTATCACAAATGATTACAAACAATTAGATAACTAGCTATTTTAAGACATTAACCAATAAAATACCAGTTATCCAGATTCTATTCCACAAGGCTGATAGACAGTAGACTGCCATTTGAAGGGTTTGTCTATCTTACACCTCCATCTAGTGGTGAGCAGAGTAACCTGCAGTCAGGACTGACAGTGAAGTGCAAGTGGAACACGAGGAAGAAAAGCTTGTTTCCTGGTGCACTTTATGGTAAAGTTTAAAGCATTTGCTTGTCCAGAAGTGTTTTTATGTTGAAAGGCAATTTGTCACACACAGCAAAAAGGAGGCAAACTTTTCAAATTAAAAATTAAATATTTAACTAGCTGCTTTTTCCTTATGATGTATAGCACTATGAAAGAGAATGTTTTTCCCAAGGAAAGATATTTTTGATTCTTTGAAGCAGTTATGAAGAACAAGTATAATTTACACCTCTCTTTGTGTTTTGCACTAAGCACTGCATGCAGACAATGGTTCTAATTTTGTTGAGTCTCTGTGAGATATTTTTTCAAATGTTCAGCACTGCTAATAACACATTCCTATTGTGCATGCGTGTGTGTTACATATGCTTTTGTGAGCATGTGTATGTATACAGTACATGACTGTGTCTTTGTGTGTGCGTTGTTGTGTACAAGCACGACTCTGTGTCCCACTGAGAGCATGAATAGAGAGCATTTTCTCCTCTGTGCCACTGTTCTGCTCCCTCCTCATCTCTTGGTTTTTCTCATCCTATCCTCTGTTCTCTCTTTTTTTTTCCTCTGATCACACCATCGTGATTGTTATGTAATGGTGGGAAATGAAATACAGTGCTTGTCTGTATGATGCTGCCCACAACAGCAACTCGTTATTGAAGAATCTGCTTTTCTGAGTGCAGTCAGTTTTAACAGCAAGGAAATTTGGCACTTCACAGATTATTTTAATGCTATCTCTACGTTTAGTGCTTAACCTTTGCTATCAGTCAAACAGTGTGGGGTGATCTGTAATATCTCTGTCAGCATACTTTCATATTTTTTGTTTTTCCCATTTTTTGTCTGTTCAGTGTTTAGTCAAGATGACCACCACTGCGAGTTTTAAATAACACAGTCTGACTGAGGCAAACAAATAAGAAATACATCATGTCTTGTATGTCTTATAGACCAGCAAGTTTGGAGAAAAAACTAATTAAAAAGCTTTATGCAACTGATTATAAGCTGTTTATATCAAACAATGATGTGTGGAACAAAAATGATATGTCTTCATATAATCCCCAACATGGCAAATCAACACAGTTAAGACTAAATTAGAAGCTGGCAAACACAATAACATGCACACAAAAAGAGAGTGTACTGGAAATACGAGACCATACACCTAATTCTTTGTCATTCCTGTGTTACTTTGTAAGCTGGCAGTCAGCTGTATCAAACATATCAATGACAGGCTGCATTATTGATGAGAGATAAAACACACTGGAAAAGCTGATGTTGCATAAACAGGGCTTGAAATGAGCATGAGCTATCAAAGGCAAAATGTTATACCACAAGAACTGTGGAGCTGGAGAAAGGAACATTTTCCGTGACAAAGTTAATAGTTTTTCATAATTAGAAAGCGAATGGATTTTTAAATTCTTAACCTCAAGTTTTATTGTCATCATGGAGTGATGTTTTCAAACTCCCAGAAAAGGGGACAGATTAAGAAGTAAAGATTCAAAATGTTTAGAACTGTAATTTGAACAACTATCTGCATATTTTCTATCAATCTACAGATCACCACCATTTTCACGGTCATCATCATCACAGTCACAGTCAACTGCTGACATGCAACATCCGCAGAGCCACCCAGTACAATGACATGCATTCCAGTCATTCTCATCATTTTCAGTTAATCTGCTTTAGCGATAATGAAGGGATGTCTGGAATATGAATCCATTAGGGTGTGGTGTTCAGTTGCCACCTCTGTTACACAATCCACCTGGCTTCATGTTGGTGCAACAGATCTCAAAATGGTTTCAAAATAGAAGCAAGCTCAAAGAATTGTAACTGAGATAAGTATGTTTCATTGACTGATTGATGTTTGATTTCATTACTTAAGTTGGGGGAAGGGATGGTGCAAAAAAGTGCAAAAATATTTTTTAAAGCTCTGGGGTGGGGTGGAACTTGGCTTAGAGGATGCAACTTTAAATTGTTGTATTCTGTATTTTTATTAAATACCATCTGAACCCTTAAACCTTACGGTGGGTTTGAAAGTCATCTTTCCTATAAAAATTGCAAAATCATTTATCATAGCCAGAAACTGTAAATACTAAAATTATCGTTTTAGCATTGTTTGTTTTGGTAATAAGTCTTATGTTCGTTGCATAGGCTCCAATTCCTACATTTGATGTAAATATGAAAAAAAACAGGACTTGCACAGAGAGGGAGTAGGCAAATTCAAGGACTTTCAAGGACTTTTTCAAGCATTTATTGTCAAGATGAAACTGTTTTCTCCACACAAAAATGGGTTGCAAAAGAATTGTGCAAGTTTGTTCGTGGAGCAGGCATGCTACCAGGGCCTAAAATGGACAAATTAATCAGTTGGTTATCATTATTCAGGCATGTGATTGACAAAGCTCAACCTTGCAGCCACGGCTGACATTGCACCGCTGTGAGTGTTTTGCAGGCTATCTAAAGGAGTTTATTAACCTGTTGGTGCTCCAAGCTCATATCGCTCATACAGCATTAGAAAAAAATTCTCAGCCTCCTAGTTTAAAACATTTATCCAATATGTGTCATAAAATAATGTAGCATTCTGTTCTCCTCTCAACAATATTCAAGTACTTTATCAAGGACCAAATTAAAAATGTCTGATTTTCAAGGTATTCGGGTACTTATATTTCTGAGCATCAAATTCAAGTGCTTCAAGCACCTCAAGCACCTTGTATAAACCCTGAAAAACATAAATGGGGCCCATTTATGGTGTAGGGAGGGCCATGCATTTCCCCCCAGTCACTCAGAGAGGCTCAAGGAAAAATATTTGTAGCTTTGGAGAGGGTTTAGATAAAATAATGATTTTTTTTTTTTAAAAAAAAGGCACACCCCAGCCACCCCCCTCCTCTGATAAATAGAGAACAGTCCCTAATAATAGTAACAATAATAATAAAAACGTACAAAAACTATAGTGAAACTGATCAAAGTATGGCTTGGATATGAAATATCAACATGATAAAAAACAAGAAACAAAAATGAAAATGAAACAACATGTTTTTTCATATGCATATGGCTAACATTATCCTTTCAGTTTTCTACAACCATTCAACATTTATTATTATTAGACAAGCGTTCCATTCCTTACACCTCATTGGCTGCAGACCGTGTCTGTCATTTGTGTGACCACGCCCCCACTGCCAGCGACTTCCGCTTCTGTGTCAATCCAAGGCTGTACACTAAATTCCTGCTCATATCTCTGGACTTGTCAAAACATTCTCTCTGCACATCCCGCCGAGGTAAGACGAAAGACATTTTAGTGCTCTGTCTATGCTCTCGTGTTGTATTTTCACTGCCGACAATCTAGCTTTGCATTTTATGTACAAGGAAGGTTGCTAACTATGCTAGTTAGCCACCTTTTTTTTATTAGCCCACCCGCTAACGTTAATGCTAGCTGTCAAAAAGCTCCCTGACGTCCTGTCAGAGTTGAAGCTGTCAGCTTGGTGTTAGTTGTCAAGAACAAGCAGTACCCCATATGCTTATTTAGTTGCCGTTTTCTCTTTTATAATTGTTAGCCAGGGTTAATCAAGTTTAGATTTGTGACTCTAGATCAATTGTGCTAATGTTAGCAAGCAAACAGTTCACGGCAGCATAGCAGTTGGGATGGGTTCTCCTCGGCACTTCAGTGGCGAGTTGGACATTGCTAAGTTGTAAATGAAGATTTTATCAACAAAACACAGCATTTATTAACCAAACGCAGCTTTACAATTGAGTGATATATTTATTTTAACTACCGTTATCCATTAGGCGCTTTCTAATGCATTAGGACGCTGTAATTACAAAGTTATATGACAGCAGTGCGACTGACAGTTCAAATCTGCCCACGGTGAAATGTGATGGAGACGCTTATAGCCAAAGAAGAAAGGGCTATGTAGATAAGGAGAGTAGCCTACTGAGGTAAACCTGTCATATTCCCTTGTGTAAGAAATATTTGTGAAGGGTCACCAGCAGCATCTATCACGAGCAAGGCGTAGGCAAAAGTCGCCTCCTATCGCGTTTAACTGGCTCAGCAAACAGTGGGAATGTCCCCCTGCCTGTTTGGCTTCCCACTGTCTCATCACCATCTAGATGGGACTCACAGGAGAGACTAAATAAAGCTTTGTCTTCTAATGCTGGTGTTCTCTAGGTCAATGACACCGAGGTTTGCACTGACACAGCAGGCTGTTTATCTGCTCTCCTTGGTAGACACATCTTTCAGCAACAGATTTTATTCCTGCACCAACTGGCTTGTGATGGTTTTGAGAAGAGGTGCTTACACAAAAAGACAGAGTGTGTGTGCTGATACATACTGCACTGATATCTTGTTGTTTAATATACTGAAAATATTTTGACTATACCACTTGGGAACCTTGCATAACAGTAACAGACAAAGACGCAGACACGTTTTTGGTAGTGGCTTAAGGAACTGATACTGAGCTAGTGAGACACTTCATCCTGTTAAAACAGGACACTGATTATTTATTTTTGTTGATAAATCAGTAACAATTGTTGCCAGACTGATATGTTGAATGCTTATATTAAGCGCTGCACTTGACTAAAGTTAAACAGCAATAACTTTTTCACACTGACTGAAACATAACTGATGACAACTTTGTGGGCTAAGATTTAGGTAAGACTAATAATGTTTTGGTAACTACTGTATGCATATTTTTGTAATTTGTTTAACAGGTTAAATTATGTATCTTTTAATTGAAACACTTTGTAGAAACTAGATAGAATATGAAATTTCACTAAAAATGTGTGAGATGTTGTATTCTTGATGTATACTTGATAAGGTATATATGGCAAGTGTATATTATAGTGTCTGATAAAAGACTATGTTTTATGTTTTTTATGTTTTTAAGACTAGATATAATCTTATGTCGTCTTTTCCTGTTTTTAAAGGCTGCATTACAGTAAAGTGATGTAATTTTCTGAACTTACCAGACTGTTCTGCTGTTGTATTATTTACCTTTACCTACTTATCATTATTTCCACATTAGTATATTTATATCACAATGTCACATTGTGTAAATACTTTGTGAAAGCACCAACAACCAACCCTACAACATTGTCGCAATATAGATGTTGAGGTATTTGGTAAAAAATATCGTGATATTTGATTTGCTCTATATCGCCCAGCCCTATTAAAAATTACCAAATGATCTTGACGGCAGACACCTGCTGATTTTATTGCTACATTTCACAAGACACCGGGTCATTCTCTGTGGAATTACTGCTGTTGTCATTTTGTTATGCATCTTCCTCCCAAGGTGCCTTAATTACCTCCTTAGTTAGTTGCTATGGCGATGGTTCCCATTTGAAAGGGGAGCATCGAATTGTACCAATGGGCCATCCACCTTGCGGAACAGCAGAGTGAGGCAGGATAGATTTCTGTTTGTTAATTTAGTGGTTAGCTGTTATTTCTGCAATCACCTTAAGAGATGTTTCAATTATGCAATATGTATTTTTGAGTTCTGTGGTTGAATTTAAGGGAACAGGAAAGAGATTTTGCAAGGCATGTCCTAAAAGCCAAGTTTCAACACAGCTGAGAGGAATATTGCAGTGATCCCACGACCAATGCACGTTAAAGCAGATGTAAAACCAGTAGAAACCTTAATACTTTGGCACCCAAGTTGTAGTTTTTGGATTTGGAATATATTTTGTGGTCTCTCAGGAAGAATTAGATGTTAGAATTTCCCATTAATGCCTATCGTATTACATTTTAAATCATATTTATAATATGAAGAGCTAACAATTAGTCTTTATTACAACTGGGCTTCATTTTGTTTTTGTGCATGGCTATATCTCTTGTCACCTGGGGATGAGGCAGAGTTTGAGCTAGTCCAGGCAACCATCCAGGCAACAGAGAAACAATACTGGATGTATAATTTATGATAGAGCAGGGTAACGGGTAGCCAATCAGGATCCTGTCTGATACACAGCCGTTGTATTGTTTTGCTCTGCTTTGTTTGGCTCACGGTCATAGGGAGTGCATGCTGGTCAATGGGGACAAACTGAGAAGACGCCTGCTACAGACACACCAGTATATCAGAGCGCTGTTATTATTGGCCAATATGGGTGATAATAAGTGATATATAGATAATCATCTGTAATTTCCAGATAGTGTTTGAAATATGTTACTTTTGACTTTATTAGATTTATCACTGTATGTCAGAGCCATGGGGGGACCATGTACAGTTCAGAAAGGTAACTGGGCAGCTTGATTTGCTTTTCGTTTCCTTCTTTCCTGTTCTTGTTTACTGATGGTGAAGACAGCATCAACAAACACTTCTCGCTCGGTAATGCTCTCTAACCACAGCACATGAAGACAACGTTTTTTGTGATCTGGTTAAGTTTTCTCACTGCACAAACTGATGGTAGAGAATGTAAACACAATTTGTTCTTATGATACCCCATAGATTTAGAAATAATGTGAAACGCATTTGTTCAGAGCTTTTAAAACAATCAACAAGTTAAATTGAAAAAAATAATTATAGATTTATCCCTACACACTTTCGGCAGGGCCACCTGGAAACCTCAACACAAAAGCAAAAATCCATCATAACCAGTCACACGTCAGCACAGTCGTTTTATAGGTACTCAGTCAGGAGTGCCATTTGCATTTTAGGGTGGACGCATGACAGACGTTTTGAGAATATGCTGAGCCTGTTTTCTATCCATATACCTCTGTGATGTGAATGTAAGACTCATCCTAGCAGGTTTTACTTCTTAGCAGGTATTGCTGGAACGTGCTGACTCACGCTCTCTAAATGCCGATTTGTGCGCGTGTGTGTGAGAGAGACTGTGTGCTCAGCATCCTGCTTAGAATGAGACAGTGCTTTTTTCCCTGAGGGTTTACACTGAGTTCTAGCACACGTTGAACACATCAGGATTCTCCTCTGCATAGGAATTAAGTCTAGTTTTCAAGTAAATCAAAAGTAGTTGGACATATCCATTGTCAAAATAATTAGTTTTAGTCTTAACATGGAAGACCATGTCTTGAAGGGATGCACAATACTGGAATTTTTGCCAATATGCCGATATGTAACAAGTCATTTGGCCAATAACAGATACCAATATCGATTTATCCACTTATTTTCCCCACCTAAATGATTAAGTATCTACTGTAATGGAATTAACATCATATTATGTATACTCTTATAGTGATGGTCGGATTCCGATATTTCATTTTAAAGCCAATATCTGCCAGTACTGATGACATGCCAATAATACCAATATTACCATGCCTTGGTCTTGAGCTATTGTTTTCATTTGTTGATGATGGACTTGATTCACATAACTTCAATATTAGGGTTTCATATATTCACTGTGGAAGTTATTTACTTATCATTTCAGTGCTGTTAGTCTGACTCATGCAGCTGTGTTTGTGTAGCTGTGTGGGCATTGTTTTTTTTTTTTCTTCCTGGCCAATGTTTCTTCACCCATCCTTTTTTCATTATGCAATAATTAAAAAGGTTTCGTCATGTTCCAGGCCGTATGTGCTTAAATCCTTGTTATTTACATTAAATATCATTGAATGTCTTTGACTTTTAAGTTGTTTTGCGTATGATGCAACCCAAATTGCTGAACTGTTAATATCAATGTGTGTGGGAGGGTTAGAAAGTGTTTATTCCTGTTGTGATTTACTTCCGGAGCTCATCATCTAAGGCTGAATGCCTGATGCAATCTAAATGTTGCACCAGACTCCCTCTCACTGTTGTTGGTGGATATTTTTTGGGTAATGGTAAAAATGTTTTTGTTGCCTTTATTCGTTCTGTTCCAGTCTCATCCCTTTGTTCCTTTGCATGTTGTTTTGATTCAGTTCAAAAAGAAAGAAAAGATGCAAAGGGGGGGAAAGATAGAATGGGAAGAGACAAGATGAGATTTGGTTTACAATTAACATTAGTGCTTTTTTTCAGCCTCTGTTTAGGAGTCCAGTTGCAGTTACTGCTTTCTTCTTCTGTCATATTTTTTGCAGTTTAATCATACTTCCTCATTTCTAGTTTTTTAGCTGCACCAGTGTGTGCTTTAAGATGATAAGGTACAGTATATTGCTGCTGTACCTTTGAGTTTTATTTTCATTCTGCTGAACAGCCATTAATGTGGCCAGCAGTGCAAGTCCTTCCTCTGCAGACCAGGATAGATGTTGTTGACGTTAGCACTTACAAATTGCTCTAGTCAGTCGATAAGGTTAGTCTTGTGATTGAGGTTGAGTGAATTTGATTTCATACTGTGGTCGTACTCTAATAAAAAGTCGTTTGTGGGCTATTGACTCTCCGTTGGTAATGATCTTGTGATCCATTCTTCCGTTTCACTTGCCTCAGGCAGCACTGATGTGTCCTACAGAGGATATACAATAAATGATTTTTAAAGGAGCAGCTGATGAAGAATGAGGAGCATTAAAATTTACTTTATATATAGCTGTGCTACGCTATGAACCGATTATTTAGTTCCCCTGCCTTTTAAGAATTTTCCCCCACAGTGTCAAGATCTTTGTCTGGGTTGTTAAGATAAAAACCGGGACTCTGTGTTTTACTTCTGCTCCAAGTGCAGAAACTGCAGTTGAAATGCAGAAATAAAATCACTATGTAAAAAGATTAAGGGGCTCCTGCAAAAACTTCTGCAGTAGAAAAGGATCAATTGTCCATTCTGAGAAGCCACCGGTCTGGACAGACAGGATTCTGTTCAGATGAGACACCAGCTGGTTACTGAACTCCACCAATCCTACATTTCTTTCAGGCAACTTGAATTAAATTGTTTCTCTCTCTAATATATCATGTTCTCACAATTTACTCAAACATTGTTCATTCTGTTGTTGGTTATATTAAAGCTTGATATGGTCGAGTTTCTTGTCTCAGTGTCCTTTAGAGTGTGTGTGTGCAAAATTAACCTGCAGTATGTGTTACACGGTCTGCAGAGGTGTGTCACCTATTGAGTGAGGTGGGTGTAGACGAAAAAAGATGTGTGTGTGTGTGTGTGTGTGTGTGTGTGTGTGTGTGTGTGTGTGTGTGTGTGTGTGCTTTATCATTGCTCAGCACTGGGCTTTGTTGCACATAGCAACAGCTCTTGTCTCTTAATTTCTTTCTCCTCATCGTCTCTCTCTCTGTCTGTGTCTGGTCGTCTCTCTTGTTGTCCCCGCGGCTTTGGATGTTTTTGTCGGCCCTCAGAGGACAGCAGAGACAAACGTTGCTAGGCTGTTATCTGTACACTGGACTCATGAATGGAACAGTCACATCGGTAGGTTTGTCTTTAAGGTTTCGATTTGCGGGGAGCTTATTTGCCAGGAGAAAGTTTGACAGTGGGGTTACTATAGTAACATGCTTTGATATTACCTGTTTGTTGTGAGAGGACAAAATGAAAAGGTGAGGTCCATGGGGTTAGTAGAATTTGCTACATTGAAGGTTTTAATAATTTAAAATGCAACATGCTGATACCTTTATCTGATTTGGACCAACAGTAGTAAAGTTAATTACTTTGACAAGTGGTCACTTGTCGGGTTGGCTGGTATAGCTAAATTTGTATCACGATCTATTTAATTTTATAACAAGGTAACAGTATATATCATGACACAGTAATTGTTATGTAAATTCAATTAAGAAAACAACATACCGTACTTCAAACAAAACAACAACTGCCTCACATGAGTTAAAAACAGAAGACTCAAAAAGTAAAACTAGAACTCTTTCAAAATTAAAGCTTTAAGGTTCCTGGGAACAATCATGTTAAGCGTTTCAGGTTTCGCACTTACAACTCTGCCTGAATCATGTTTTCTTGTGAGGCAGTTGGATTCGTGAAATCATGTGAAAATCCTGAGATTGCATGTGAATCCATCCCCGATACGCTATGTAGTCTGCCCCGAGTAAGTCCTGTGGTAGAAAAAGTACTGCCGAATCTCTACTGTTGGACTGTCATATCACCCAACCCTAGTTACTAGTCACCAGTATTGTTAATTTTGTCTTAATAAATAAATGGTCCTGTATCAGTTGAATCTGTTAAATTTGATGGGGAACTTTTCTCATCTCCTTAGATACGGAAGTTTAACTCTTAAGGGTCTTTCCATTCTTTGTCTCTCCAGCGTGTCTGGTTTTTTCTTTTTTTTTTTTCTATAATTGTAGTGAGCTAATCTATAGAGTATGTGATCATTTTAAGGCCCAGTGGGGTTTCAAGTCTGATGTAAACAAATGAAAGTGAGCACAATTATCTATATCTTTTTTTCTGTTGTTAGATGAAAATGAACTGGTTTATTTGCATTTGGTATATCTGTTGGAAAATATAATCTAGAAATTAAATAACTCTGTTAACATAGTTGGGTTATGGTCAGGTTTTTCCTACATGTACTGGTACTTCATTTAACACAAAACTGTCAACATAGTGTCACAAACATGAGGCTGTATTGACCTTCTCTGTTACTAAAGTTAATCTATAAGAGAGTCCTAAATTGATGTCACTTGTCCAAGTATGGAGGAGTGTGTTTGTGGTGTGTGTATGGTGCCATGTCTGTCATGGTTACGTAACAGCTCACGGGAGTCTTGAACAGAGTGAGCAACATGATCTGAGAGCCTATGGCGGCCAATCAGAGAGCTCTGTCTCTCTTTCTTTGTGTGTGTGTGAGTGTATATATACTTAATTTATTTGTGCTGTTATAGGATAGAGAGGTGAGGTTTCTGTGTGTACCAAAAAATAGTATAACAATTGCTTTTCAGAGATACCAGTATATATTAATTTCACTTTCATTTGGGATTGTTGATGCATGTATGAAATTCAAAGAAACATTTGTCTTACAAAAAGAAAAGTAATTCATATCAAGATCTTTGCCAGGAGTCATTCTCTGATTTTCAGTGCCTGTTTCTTTTCAAACAAGCAAACCTAATTATTGAGGTCTATATGTCCAGTGTGCTTCCTCAACCGTGCTTCAGAAACACTTACAGGAGTAGAATCTGTTTAACATCTTAGGAAGGCCATGTATAGCCTTGAGGGTTGTAGTTCAACCACTGATTGTCATACTTTTCCTCAAGCGTCGCTACATAAAAAGAAGGAATTTTCTTATGATCTGTTTAGCTTCTGCTTCTGAAGGGTTGTACAGTAAGAACAATTTCAAACATGAGACTGACTCAGTATTGTGTGGATGGCAAGCACCAAGGACATTATCTGCAACCTGATGCTTCCTGTTGCTTAATACAAGGTTATAATTGTGTGTTGACTCTCAGGAGTGGTTTTTGCTCATAACTGGACGCAGTAAATGGTAAATCGTGAATGGACCTGCACTTACATAGCCCTTTTCTAGTTGTTTGACGACTCAAAGCGCTTTTACACTACGAATCCCATTCATCCTGCTACTCAGATTTCAGCCATTCAGTTTTAAGCCATTCATACACATTCACATGCGGATAGAAAAGCCATATGGAACAATTTAAAGTTCATTATCTTGCCCAAGAGTACTTTGACATGTTGACCGGAGGAGCAGGGGATCAAACTGCCAACCTTATATTAGACAACAATCTGCTGTATCTCCTGAGCCACAGCCGCCCCATTACATTATACTCAAGATATTTAGAGAGATTCCGACTTGTTGAATTGATGAATTGTGTGGTACAATCAAGGCAGGCCGCCATACCAAAAAAATGTTGGAGAAATCCTTGCAAGATGAATAATTCAGGGTATTAATAAATTTCATTTTGAACAGTCAACCTGACTTGCAAAATGGAGCAATTGTTTCCGGTTAATTTACAATGGGTGTAAGTGAATAATTGTTGGATAAGTACCTGGTTTTATGTAGATTCTTGTGATGTTTGCAGAACATGGGTAGAACATTGAGTACTGATGAAATATGCATGATAAGGGTTATCACAGTTGTAGGCTTGGTCATGTTTTGGTACACAAGCTGGCGACTTCAGGAGCAGACAGTAGCTGTTACTGTGTCCTCAGACAAAGGAGACACATGTTGAACACTTTAAAAGTTAAATTGTCATATTTACTTTTTGGGAGTGCATTTGTTAATGGGATTATGAGGCCACGCGAAATAACAGGCTTTGTTGTGTAGATCTTGTGGCTGACATCATACGTATGCTGATGAGCAGTCGACTCCTATTTGAATTCTCTTTATTCCATTTGATTGTTTTTGAAACAAGTAAGAAATATAGCTTTGTCACCCATTATTTAATTTAGTTTCTAATGCATGTCACTAGCTGCTGGACTATAGTTGGAGTTGTTTGACTTCAAATTAGCTGTTAGAACCATGAATACCAGCTTGTCATCCATTCTATCCACCTTATCGATCATGGACTCAAGGCCCAAGTTCATTTGTGTGCTGAAGGCGTCAGCTGTCACTGGCAGAGGTAAAACCCTTCCATTGTGTTTAAAAAGGCAAAGAGAGGAAGGGAAAGAGAGCGCTGTTCCCCCAAATTCAACATTTCTCCTACAGAAATAAATACCTGTATTTACCTTTTTGGGGATATTATTTTTACTGCAAGTATGTATATATTTTGTCATGCAGACAAACTTAGAAATAGTAGATTATTATTCAATATTTCCATGTAAGAATAAAGCCTTACTCCTCTACAGGAAGAGTAAGTGCAGATAACATTCAACGATTTTGTCTAACTTAGAAAGTTGTTCCATTTATTGTTTTTACATGGCTACATGGCTGTGTGTAATGTCCAAGACCACATTTAGAAACAACTAAAAGCCTGAAAGCTAATTTATTACATCCCCTAGCTGCCATTGTAAACACACAGGGCAAAGGGTAATGATTGGTTTTTGAAACACTGAAGCCAAACAGGAAAACTGTAGAAAAGATGGGAATACGAACTGAACAATACTCAGTAACATTTTTTTCAGACTTTAAACTTTTCCTTTGTTTCATCCTCCAGCTCCCCTTTGACATCTGTCTTTATCTTTCGAGGGCTGAAAAGCATGCAAAGTATGCATGCAAAGTATGTAAGCATATAAAGCCTTAAAATGTCAACATGGAGGCTCATCATGAGCTGTGATGAGAAGGGAGGCTGATGAAACTTGCTCAGTAAGCAATAACAAACACCATATTACAGGTTTTGTTATATAGGCATTACGGTTTTATACTGGAATGGTCAGGACAAACACTTGACTAATGTATTTATTTATACCTATTTCATGTATTATTATTATTTTTTCTAACAGTGGTCAATGAAGACTGCATAGATTTATACTTTCTGCCAAATTAGGTTTTTGCACTTAAGCTATGTCGTGATTATTGCTGGGTTCTAACATTTTTTTGTGTTGGGGCTAATGCGATAGCAGAGTTTTGGGTCACTTTTGTTAGGGGAAGGTAAATGTGTCATTTTAAGTAAAGAATTTTATACAGGGAATAGGTTATTTGTATATTATTTTGTAAGTCACACACTCAGAGACATCACAGGCTTCCTCAGACTGTTCATTCACACCCATTTCATCTCTACTCAATGGTACATTTTGGTCCCAAGAAGTATTCAGTGTCCAGCTTTAGTATTGATGTTCAGAGCCATGTATACCTTAAGATGAAGAACTGTACCTAGCTTTACTGTGTCTTTACACGGAGAGCCCTGCTGTCTGATTATGTAGTCTTATACTGAGCTTCTACTAATGATGAGTCAAACAAGTCAACATTTGTTGTATTTGTCATGTAGGCCGTGTCATTGTAATGAAAATATTTTATGCCAATTTGGTTCCCTTGCACTGTTACTAATGTGGAGGTTACAGTGGTGAGTGAACAAATGGAAAAATGATGTGTCACTGTGTATTCTGTGTCACTGTTGAGAATATGGTGAAGTGGGCAGTGATACCAAACAATGAGTAAGTGATAGAAATCAAATATTACCTTTTATACAACAGAACGATGATACCTGCTGCCATCACAGTGAAGCATTTGAATTTCCTTCCAAAAGCTATTTGAGTTTTTTAAGGGTGACTCACTATTTAATAGGATATTCATTAACCTGTTCAAGTCACTTCATCCTGTATAATGAGTTGAGACATTAAACTGATGTATGGTTTACTAATTATAGCCATGTGCCACAAATATGGCAGCACATGTTTTTACTTAACCTTATTGAATGCATTTGTTTTTTGCAAAGATTTTACACTGCAGACACTGTCCAAGGCAAATTTCCCATTGGGACAATAAAGTTTATCCTCTCTATCATCCTGTCACCTTTACCCATTGACTTTCAAGTTGATTGGAAAGTGAGAAGGTGTCATCTAACACTACGACTTACGTAGTTAAAGCCAGTTCAGTTAAAGGCTAAATGTCATGTTCTTAAAGCTAAATTAGCCAAACGCTAAGACGGTAAATGTACATCACTTGCTCAGTTACCAATTTCTGGTCAATTAAAAAGAAAAGCCTTTGATCCAGATTAATTTTTGTAACTTTGAGCAAATCACACAAGCAGTCAATAAACTGTTTCATACATAATTAATGTCCTGCTTTTAAGTTATTTGTTTAAATGTAAAGACTGAGTATGGTATATAACAAGGATTCCTGAAAACAAATGTCAAAGGCAGACAGTGAAGACAAAAACAAAACAATGTTCCAAACAACATTATGCTGTTTAGTCTTGCAAAGAACCATTTGTTGCTATATTGACATTTTAAGTTGTTGTCTAGGGTCTTGAGTTTACAATGATGACGGGCCAGTGTACCAAACAGAAGGTTACAAAGACCCAGAATGCCTATGACACTGGTACCCCGATTATGTAACTACTGGTGTAGAAAACTCTCTGTTTGCACTCAGTGGGCCATGATGGACAAGACTGTCACTCCGCCAGCCTAAGCAGATTCTCAGCTGGTGGCCTAGATAGCTGGGAATGAGCCTTTTGTGTCATCTGAAACTTACAGTAAAATCAACAACATCTCGGTCTAACAAAATCAAGTCCCAGCTGTATACAACTTAGTAGTTTAACAGTATATACAGTATTATCGCTCAAATGGGGATTCATTAATAATAGTATGTTTTCCCATTGTATATTTTTTCCCAAACATATGTATTCCTGTCAGAAACTATCAGTCAGTCCAGGACGAGTCGGTCCTGACTGTGGCTCTTGGTAACACAACTTTAATGGAACAAAATGACTCAAGACTTGTTTGTTTTGTCTCTTTAGGTAACTAATTTTCATCACTCAACAAAGCCAAAGAAACACAACCTGAACTCAGAAGTAACACCGGCTGTCCAAGTTCTGTCTGTGAATCAAACTGCAGATTTGCTCTGATTGACTGCTGGTGTTGTTTTTCTGGGACATTCCTTGGATATTAAAGCGAACAGTGTGCTGTGGTGACACCCCAGAGGAACGCTGATCGACAGGTCTCCCTCCAGAGGACCTCTGAGGGGTCGCCATCAAAAGGAACATGTGCTAGAAGTCGAACATCTGTCCTGAACGACTGGTCGGCTTTGACTGTAGAAGATGAACAATGAGGATGAGTTCTACGACGCCGTCACAGGTGGGAGTGTGTGTCTGTTACTTCTGATCTTTTCAATTTTTTTTAACTTTGCTTCTATCTGATGGAGATATTTCTCAGATGGTATAAAGGTCTTTCTCAAAGAAAACAGTTTAGTTTGTGCAGATTTTCCTGTGTTCTTCCTCAGAGGGACAAAGCACTAATGTTGTGAGACCAAAAGCCAAAGATATGCCTGAAATTTCTGGACTTTGACACAATTCTTGATGGTAATTTGATGCCTGTTGTCCATAAGCAGAAGTCTTAAAAAATTTTCGTAATGCCACAAACCAGATATATTATGTATGCATCAGGGACTGTGACACAGTTTTTGTTGCAACACTTGAGGCTGTCAGTCCTAATTAGACAGTCTGATTTTGTCTCTATTATAGAAGCACAATACACTCCAATGGAACCTAACCTGCCTTAGTCTGATGATTAGCTCAATAATTCAGAGGTCTGCTGTCTTGTGGTCATGATCAGTCATGTCAACAACACCCTGGATTCTTGGAGACTGTATGGTTGTGTTCAGGTCTTTGTCTTTTTGTACTGCATTTTCAAAAAAATAAAGAAATAGGCAGAGGGAATAGCCATTAGTTAAGCTTGAGTGTTTTTTTTTTTTTTTAGAAGAAGTACTAATTGAAAGGGTACATTTTCTGTTTTTTTTTTTTATTTATCCAGTAGACGCAGAGAAGGGGTCGAGGGGGGACACTGCCCAACATCAGCACTTAAAGTCTATCTGATATCTGTCTTGAGGAAATTTTTCCTGGTATCACATCTTGAGTAAGGCAGTTAAAAGAAAAGTAACTTGTATTTAGGATCAACTGGTTTCAGGTTTCAGGTTTCTGCTACTGCAAAAAGATTGGCAAGGGGTTGCAGTGTTCACAAAGCTTCAGTTGCTCATAATGAACATTTTCTGAGAAAAAAATGACATTATGACATTTTCTAAGACTTTCCACTCAAAGTAAAGACTGGGCCCTGGTAAAAATAAAAGTTATTTACAAAGCATCTTAGCCCTCAAGAGAGTTCCTAAAGTTAAATAGTAGGGACCAGGACTTTTGAGAGGCTTGAGAATTTCTTAAACAGAGAAGAAAATGGCTGAAAGACAAAGAGGTGGGGGAAATATTCTCCAAATGCTGAATGACAGTGACTTACTGAAATGTGATTGGTACTGCAGGGATAATGTTTGGGGTCGATCTCATAGATATGCACTCACATCTCCCACCCAGCATAATATCAGTATGACATCAATATAAAGTGATCACAATTGTAAGATATTTGGCAACTTGAAAAATGCAACAGTGATGCCTTGGGTTGGTCTCTACCTCCCATCCAAATATCAACACTTCCAGTTTCATATTGTGACGCAGCTCATTTCATTTCTCCTGGGTGTCCACACCTTCCAGGCTCACAAAGGGACAACCAATCACATCTGTTAATGTGTCATACCCAGCCACACTTCCTCACTAAGTTTCTGTCCCTTCCTTGCTCAGAGTTTTTCTGAGAATTGAACTAAATCATTCCCAAGCCATGAGACCTCGATAGAAGTGTTTGGGCTAATTTAGGATCTCTCTGAGAATAATCTCACAATGTTTGTGAATACTGCCCAAGGAGTCAGTGGGTTTTATGCATGCCAATTTTACAGTTGAGAGGAAGGGTCTGATATCCATGCAATAACTAATTACAGAATACATTTGCTTTCATTCACGTGGATGTTGTTCATGAGTTTTGTGTCTCTCCATTGTCACCATGGCAGTTTACGTGGTGTAACAGGACGAGCATTCCAGGGATCTGACTCGCTAGACGGTGGAGAGAGGAACTTTGAACAGATGTGTTTTTTGGAGAGCGTTTTATTCTTCTCTTGGTTTTGGAACTTGCTAACACATCCTGAAGCTGGATGTGCTTCAGTCACTCTCTGAAATGTTGACTTTTGATGTCTGTAAAAGTTGTAAAGTGGTGTGAGCAGTGATGAATCCTGGGATAGGATTATAAGAAATGAGAGCACATTGACTACATGGATTTTGGTGGCATTAAGCAGTTTACTGTGGTAGATAGTTACAGTGATCATGTTGGGTTGAAGGGCAGGGCAAACCAGGGTGTTGCTGTATGTCAGTAGTTATTAGCATCATTGTTTTTGTCCTTTTACTGCCAGTTGTGTCCTTGTTGTGTCATATTGCTAGGCTTGCAAAGTGACACACGGTCATTGTTATGCTGCTATTTTTTTGTCTTAGGCAGGCTGTCGTTTCCATGCAGATATAAATAAATATTCAAGTGCGTGTGTGTGTGTTCAGCTATCTTTGTGTCATTATTATGATCGTCTTACTAATGTGAGACAGATGCAGGGCAGGGAAGATGTATTATTCATGAGTCCATGTGCACAGGGTTAGCTGTGATCGGCACCAGGTGGTTTCTAGTTTGGCCTTATTGTCTTGTTTTTTTCCACATTGTTTCTCCAGTGTTAGGTAATGGGTGTGTCCTAGGATTTATTGAAATGCCAATATTCTTCTTCGTGATTTAGGCTCATTTAACCACTATTATGTCAAATCATTTATATAATGATCGAAAGCTACCAGATTTGGGGCCAAATATGAGTTTAACATTTGCACATAGTGAGGGCTCTTTAGATTTGATATTCATTGTATCATCATTATTTAAAATGACCCTATTATATATCAAGGTGAGGGGCCTTTGCATGAAAATGTCTTGCCTGATTTTGTAAGAATACACATCTAGTACCTTTGACATACGTCTGACAGCTGAGTAGGTGTGTTTTCTAAATGATGACAAACATTTTGGTCTATTTTAAGCTGCTGGTAAGGCCCCACCTTGAGTTCACCACATCTCCACCCTGCAGCACTGAATACTCACATGGCATGGTTATGTTCTGGTTACTGCCCACACGTAGATCAGTATCAGCACATATTCTGCTAAATCTTAGTCAATAACATGCAGGTTTACTGTTGTCAGGCCACACAATGCAGCTTTGTTTACAACAAATAGTACAAAATTAGGCTGACATCAACTAAGATAATATTTAAACACCACAGTGTCTGACAACCTGTTAGTCCATACTGTCTGTGTGACTTTTTATTACTGTTGTGACTCTTGTTCATGCTGTCATTTTCTCTTTTTTGGCCCTTAATACTGATATTTTTTTCACTGCACGATAACGTCAGGAATACAGTGTATTTTATTTTTGACATATTGTTGCAGCTATTGCAAATACTCAAACATATCATGCCTCCATATGGCTGCATCATGACAGTTTTTATGCATTTTAAATCTTACCATTGAGCCTGGCATTGTATCTTGACACTTTGGAATCTTGACCATGAAGTTTTTGAAAAAATCATATTATTTGAATTTCTAAAGTGGCGCACTGCTTTATCAGTAAAGGGGATAGTTGGTGTAAACAGTAACAGGCAATCAAGAAAATTTGCTAGTCAAACATGGGCAAGAAGTTGCTGATGCAAAGCAGTACGCAAATGTATTGCATTGACTGTGACCATTTAAAGTTGCAAACAAAATATTAATGTTTGATCCAAAATCAGCTGCCAGTAAAATCATAGAGTCCAATGTGTCTCTATGTATTTGGCCATTTGTGTCTTTTACCTGTTGCTTTTTGTTACACTGGTGAATGAGCAGCAAACCTGATATGTTAAAACATAATGTCACATTTCTCTCCCACAGGCCTGGACTCGGACGAGTCGTTTGAAGGGGTGTCAGAGGCCAGTTTCCAAGATGCACTTGTGTTTGACAGCAGCAGTCAGAAGAACAACGGATCGGTGCCGCAGGAGAACGGCATCAAGAAACACAGGTATTGCTTCATTCCTGCACCACATTCCATCTGCACTGTGTGTGTTTGTATGTTTGTAGCTACATTATGTCTTTTCCAGAAACCATTTGAAGCTTCCCACTGAAACCATTAGAAAGTGAAAGGCAGGACATAACTCTTACTCAGTGGGGTTGATGGTTGATTGGTGACCATGCCACCCTTGACCTGTGATTTTTGGATTTTAAAGTTTTCACTGAAATTTATTTAAACATATTCTAACTGGAAGCTGACATGTGTATATGAAAAATTAGAAAAACTGGAAGTTGTGAGCTAAAAAAAAACTGAACCAGTAATTTAAGAGGCAGCTTTGTTCCAGTACATTTCAGATAATCTTCAACACATGCAAAGAAAAAAAAAAGGCAGGCTGATGCTGTGAGTGAAGGGAGATCCTGCTTAATACCAGGGGCTAATTTAGCCTAAGAGAAACTGTGAGGACAGAAACTTTAACCCTAGTGAGAAAGTTGTGTTGACCCTGTTGCTGTGCATGACTCATTCTTTTAAAAGGTGTGATTGGTTGATGAAAAAAGGGTGTTGACACCCAGTTAAAATGAAATGAACTGCATCGCATGAGACTGAATCATTTGTGATCACTCTACAGATGGCAGGTTGCTACCAGAGTTATTATCTTTTGTATTTCTCCATCTATTTCATTTTTAATTTTTGTTTTTATTTCAGTTAGTTTTCAGAGTGGGTTTGCTAGTTTCACTCTAGTTTTTATTTATTTGAATTAAGTTTTTAGTTGTTACTTTTAGTCTTTTTTAAATCATAATATGAGAATATTTGTTAGGGGAAATATATTAGAAGTTAAAAATGGGTATTACAATATAAACAATGTATTATGAGGGCAGTTGACTCACAGTCATGTAGACATCCCAGTCTCAGTAAACACATGGACAGATGCCTCCTCATGTTTGTTGCGTCGACAAATCTCACCGAGTTGACAAAGACTGAAACTAAAGACATTTCAGGTATATTTTTATTTCAGTAAGTTTTGTAAGTACACAATTTCATTGCAGTTAGTTTATTTTTCCCCTAAGGTGTAGTTTCATTTTCATTTTCCACTACTTGTTTTAGTATTTACTTTAGGTTTATTAACTGTAAAAACCTTAGTTGTAACCGACCCAAGTTATCACCGTTGCATTTTTCCAGGTGCCAACTATTTTGTGACCACTTTGTTTTATCGTTATATGGATATTGCGTTGGAGGAGAGATGTGAGTGCATCTCTAACTAGATAATTTGAGATGCTTTGTTAAAGTTTTATCTTTTTTTTAATCTAAATTCTTATAAAACATCACAATTATAAGACATTCCTCGAATTTCATCAGCAAAATCTGTTGGGTCGGGAATTTGTGTGTTATGTGTGTATGTTTCGGCGTCTGCTGCTGCCCTATGCAAGTTAACTTTTTTTATCCAGTTTTTAAAGTTTTTAACCACTTCACATGTGCTATGTTTTAGTCATTGGTTGTTTATAGCGTGTCTTTTATCTGGATGGAAGTGTTTAAACATCGGACTTGTGAATGTGAAGATTTTGAGTAAAGAGCTGAGCTCGCAGCCCCACTCCAAAATGCTCTCGTAAAACACTGACTTTAACAAGATTCTCGTTTTTGTGTGCTTTTACTGGTTTGATACAAAGGGATCGCCTGCCTCGGAGTTTAAGGGGCCTCTGGGGATATTTCGGCTCACGGTTGAAGCCATTTAAGTCATCTTGGTCGTGTATTGTACACTTGAGTGACTAAGTCTTTGAGTTATAAATACAAACGTGATGGCTGTGTGTAAGTGTTGCCTTCCTACCTCTTCAAAGCTGAGGGAAAGCATCTGTGGTCTGTGGGCAGATCTCAAGGAGAAGGACAAGATACTCCTTGATTTTTCCTCTGTCGCCTCATCCCAGGCTAAACACATTGCAATCCTGAGATCCTCTGGCTATGAAAACCGGAACACGTCCACATACAATGATACAACTCTGCCATGGACCGGCTCCGTCAACACCGAAACTCCAGCTCCTGGGACTGCCGCAAAACAACCTAAGGCCCAGTGTGTTCTTCAGGGTGCAAAACCCAAAACGTCAGCAACCTCCACCCTCTGTCTGGGCACAGCTGCATCACGGCGTCTCATCGGCAGGGATAAGGTGAAGGCTCCGGTGAGCTTGACTCCCCGTAAAGGAGCCCTGGTCAGTGGTTCACAGGGGCAAATACGGTGCTCGCCTGTCCCCCCCCTCTTCTACCTGAGGACCTGCTGCCGGCCAACAGGTTGGACATCTTAGTCTGCAGGAATTCCCTCCTGTGGGCCCAGGCTTCAACCCACCACCTTCACCCATACCTCCGACCAGCTGTGGCTCTCAGCTGACCAAGGATGCCCAGCCGGGCCCCTGTCGACCACCTGCATCAGGAGCAGCCGTCGCCTAGCAACATCAACAAAAGGCTCCGTCAGGTCTGCGTACCCAGGTGCGGCACCCTCCCGCGGTGCTGGTTTGCTCGAATTTATAAATTTATTTATTTATCTATAATAATAATAATAATAATAATAATAATAATTATTATTATTATTATTATTGTTATTTTGAATATGTATTGGTGCTTGTTCTTTTGTTTTTGTTTTTTTAAGTTGATTGTGTGTAAATTGCAATGTACACTCTGCGCCATTGAAAATAAGGGTCTTCCTCAATGGCTCCCGACTTAAAGTATAAATAAAAAAATAAAAAATAAGAAGCAACTCATTGTACTATGAAGCTTTATGAGAGCAACCTCCTGAGCTTTATTTCTAGGCTTCATCACCTAAGTGACGTGCAATATTCTGAGAAAAAGATAGGAGATATGTGCTTATTGTTGTCTGTGGGGGAACTGAATACTGTATGATGTTAGATTTGGGGTGAATTGTTTCTTTCTTTCTCATTTTAACATTTGCCATTTCTTTCCAGAGTTCATGTAACATTTCTGTTTCTTCAGGACTGCTAACAGACCTGACAGACCACATGCTCAGCTTATCTACAACCTTGGTTTTTATTCTGACCTGTTTGTTAGATCAGATACCGTTGGTACTGATAAACACTAAGAGAAGAAGCTGTGTCTTTTGCTGTCAATGTGTGTTTGAAGAAAAGATTTTTTTTGGCGGGGAGAACAACCTTTAGGTTGTCAGTTGGTTTAATGATGCTAATGCTGAGTTTTTTTGGGGGGGTGGGGGGCTGTGTATCTGTGTGTGGGAATGAATTGAGAACATGCACGACACACGAGTTTCCATCCACATGTAGCACAAAAGAAAATGCAAAATTATGACAAAAAGAGCTTGCAATGGTGGTCCAATCAGATTATTTTCAATGCACAAATTGAAATTGTGCATACTGAGAGATGGATAGAAACGCACCTACAGTCTTTTTTTTTTCCCCATCGCAGGACGTCATTACCCGCGCCCATGTTTTGCAGAAACAGCCTCGGTGTCTGGAGCATCCTGAAGAAATGCATCGGAATGGTAAGGACCCGCAGATTTCCAGATGCATATGCTGCTTTTCTAAAGATGCAGTAAATGACAGAATCAGTACACCAATGCCAAAATGCCTGGACAGATGGAAACTTCTTTAATGGGAGGTTTAGATGACCAGGCCAGTTAGCTTAGTGTGATTTCTAGCACTGAGTGGTTGATATATTAGCCTTTGTTTCCAAATAAAACAACAAAGTAAATTACAAAAAAACAGGTTTTCAGTAGCCACATGTCATTTTAGGGCTCATGTCACCAGAGACAAGGCAGTGTTTGTAACTGTCACACATATGAAAAGACTTTTTTTAGTGTACTATATACTGCCCAGAAATGGTGTCAGCATCCATCTGTAGATATTTTCACATTATCTGTTCTTATTTGTTCAGTCAATAGTGAGAGTTCAAGCCCCAGAGAGGCAGAACCCTATTGAGTTTGTGCTGTTTTTTGTTATTATTTGTTGTCTTATGCTGCAGCTCAAACTGCTGTAAGCTAGAATGAGCCAGAAACATGAAACGTGGTCCAATAACTGGAATGATGATTGTAACGATAACAGCAGAATGTGAAAAACAAGAAACTAACTCAGGTTACTTTTTCAAAGCCAAAAATCTGCTCACTGCTGCTTGCAGTTTTGATTTTAGCAAGAGATCTGAGCGACTTCCTACTGATGGCCAAAAAAAAGGGCTTGACCCCCAGGATTGCCGCTTGCAGCTGTGATTTTATCTTGTATATGTTAGATTTGGGGTGACTGGGATGGAAAGCATCTTAGAAATTCAAATGATTTGGAACACATTCTGTCAGTGGAGGTCAAATCTAAAATACAGGCTTCATGTTGTGCTTTTCACAGGAACTCTCCAAGATCACGATGCCCATCGTGTTTAACGAGCCTCTGAGCTTCCTGCAGAGAATCACAGAATACATGGAACACACATACCTCATCAACAGAGCCTGCTCGATGCCCGACTCCATAGAACGCATGCAGGTCAGACACACACACACAAAAAACACACACACACAAACACGTCAGCCACATGCTTTTCACCTCCTACAGTTATTGCATTCATCACTTTATGGACTTTAAATAAATACATGAATAAATAAACATTGTGTTTATATTTTTGATGATCTGTAATTGTCTTCAGGCAGTAGCTGCTTTTGCCGTGTCAGCAGTTGCATCTCAGTGGGACAGAACTGGAAAGCCCTTTAACCCTTTGCTGGGAGAGACCTATGAACTCACCAGGTACACACACACACACACACACACACACACACACACACACACACACACTCACACACACACACACACACACACACACACACACACACACACACACAGTGCCCAGTTTGAACAGTTTATATAACTTCTGTCCCTCTCCACTGCCTCTCACAGAGATGATCAAGGTTTCCGGCTGGTATCGGAGCAGGTATCCCATCATCCCCCAGTCAGTGCCTTCCACGCAGAAAGTCTGGTCGGAGACTTCGTCTTCCATGGATCCATCTACCCCAAACTCAAGTTCTGGGGGAAGAGCATCGAGGCTGAGCCTAGAGGAACCATCACACTAGAGCTGCTCAAGTGAGTCCCAAAAGAGATGCTGGGGAGGGCGTGTGTGTGTGCGTGTGCGTGCATGTGCGTGCTTGCTTGCGTGCGCGCATGTGTATGTATGTATGTATTCATATCACAAAATTTCTGATCCAAAATCAGTTCCTCTTACATCTTTTCTTTTATCCCCTCTGTCACTTTCTTTATCCATCCTCTCTTCCTGGTTTCTCCTCTCCTCCAGGCACAACGAGGCGTACACATGGAGTAACCCTTCCTGCTGCATACACAACGTCATCATAGGCAAACTATGGATAGAACAATATGGCACAGTGGAAATAGTCAACCACAGGTAAACTATACACGAGGTGTAATCTTGTAAATCTTGTTTTATCCATCTAATACTTTAGTTTATAAAAAGTCAGAAAATAAAAATGCTCAGCAGACTTTTCTAAAGCCCAAGGTCACGTCTGTAAATTGGTCGTTTTGTTGGACAAACTGTCCACTGTTCAGCATTCCTGCCTGGCGCCTTCATTTGCTCCCAGTCACAGTGTTTACTCTGATACTTAAGACCGCAGCTTGTTGACTCTCTGTGTGACTTCTCAGGCAAACAATACATTGACCACTTTTTAAACCTTCCTACCTTCCGGCTACCTTCCAGCTTCCCCGGATGAATGAAGTTTATTTATCCAGGGAAGCTCTGCAAGTCTTGTATTATCATTATTTCTGTCACGCTCTGTCGTATTCACACAGTCGCACAGATTCACACCAGGAGCTGCGAAGCAGTCAAATCACAGTGTTGCAGTTTTCTCTTGCTCTCTGAGCTTCACTGTTGTGCTGTTTGGATAAATGCCTCGTGCATGGAAAACGGGGCAAACTTGATTGACATTTTCTGCAATCATTTTGAGGTCAGGTTTGTCTGGTGTCAGAACACCACACCACTTAGAAGGGTTTAAATTAAATTATACTCAGGATACGCGGAATCGCAATTAGTAAAAGTACTCTTTCCTCCTGAAGACCAGAAACATCCATTTGAGATTTCATTGCATCTTTATTAAAAAAAACAATAAAAGTTTGTCCATAATTTAAGATTCAAGGTCACTTTTTCCGCTCAGTTCAGCATAGTTCTGAAAAAAAAAAAACAAAAAAAAAACAGACAACAAAGCTTGGAGAGAGATGTTGACGGATTCTTCTTCCCTCCTCTTTTCTCCTGCAGCACTGGAGATAAGTGCGTGTTGAATTTTAAGGCATGTGGGTTGTTTGAGAAAGAGCTGCATAAAGTGGAGGGATACATCCAGGATAAGAAGTAAGAGTTTACTCTTTCAGTATCTTGCTGTGTCACCTTCTGTATGCATATTCTATTTTCTAGTTTGCAACATTTAGAAAGTCTCTGATTTTTCCTCATCTTTTCTGTGCACCTCTTCCTCTTCTCCCTCTCTTTCCTTTATTCCTTTTGTTTTCCTTGCTCTTTCCTCACATCTATTCTTTTTCTTGGTTGACTCTTGTCCTTTTTATATAATTTCCTTATTCCCCATACTGCTTCTTCTTTACTTTTGTTTTCTCCTGACCCTCTTCCTCCCATTATTCCTCTGCTTCCTCTCCTCCCCTCTACGTTCTGTCTTCCTCTCTCTAGTAAAAAGAAGCACTGTGTCATCTATGGGAAGTGGACTGAGTGCATGTGGAGCGTCGACCCTCAGGCCTACGAGGCTCACAAGAAGTCGGAAAAAAGAGGAGACATCAAGAAGCACAAACATGTGAGAGCAAGTGTGAAAATCTGTGAATTCACACCTGACTTTTCTTTCATCTGAAACTGCTGCTCGTATTTCTTCTCAACATTTTACGCTTTGCTCTTTTGTGTCTGCTGTTTTTCAAGCAAACTGAAGTTTTTAATGCAAATCTAAAAATCTTAGAGGCAGTATTTTACTGCATTTATTTCACCCGTATTCTGAATATACTTAAATTGCTTTTTTTTTTAATTGTTGTGCTTTTGGTGTTCCATTTATTTGTTTTCTTTTTCCTCTTGATTTCCTGTCGGTGTGCACAGCATTGTGTGTGGTCTGTTTCAGGTAAACCAACAGGCTTGTGTTGGCTGATGCTGAAGTCTTTAGCTATTCAGCTGTAGTGGTGATTTGTAGTGAAACATTAATAGCTGCAACATGTGTGTAGCCTTTCTGGCAGGTTTAAAAAGACTACTGAGGCATGATAGACGCATCCTGTAGATATAGTTCGAATAAAGTCACTTCTCATGTGATGTAAGGTGTCATTACCCCTAAACTTCAACATAGAGTCTTTTCAGAACAACAGCAGTTAAAATGAAGTGAATTTTTATTTTTAGGAGGAGCAGCAGGGAGCCGAGAACGATGATGCAGATGATATGCCTGAAGTCCAGGAGACGGTTTCTGTTGTACCAGGAAGCACTTTGCTGTGGAGGATAGACTCCAGACCGGAACACTCTGCTGCGGTATGAAGATAAAAAACACAATCAGTGCTGTTGTACTTGAGATTGGTCTCGGTCTCAAGACTAATTTTTAAAGGTCTCTGATTTATCTCAACCACATTTTTGCTCGGTCTTGTCTCAGCTTCAGGATTTTTATTTCAGTCCTTCGCCAGCATCTAAGTCTTTAGACTGCATTTATCAACACACTTACACACACTTTCTTTATACCTTAATTCCCTCTCTTCCTTCTGCAGATGTACAACTTCACCAACTTTGCAATGTCGCTCAATGAGCTGGAGCCCGGCATGGAGGCCATCTTGGCCCCCACAGACTGTCGCTTCAGGCCTGACATCAGAGCCATGGAGAATGGCAACATGGGTAATTACATTTAAACGGCCCTAATCAGTGTTTAATGGAGTTTTGTTTAACTGAACATACAGCGGCTTGTGTGGCAGAAACCTGATGATATGTATTTTTCTCTCTGTATGTGAAAAAAAACACTTTTCTGTGATGCTACTTTTCTTCTGCTGAGTATCTGAAAGTCTTAAATGACTTCTCATGTGATACAAAGAAAAAATATGGGACAATGCTGCCCCCTGCAGGGTGTCACTGTATTACGTCATCTTGTCGACCTTTCTTTCTTTTGCAGACGAGGCCAGTAAGGAGAAGGAGAGACTGGAGGAGAAACAGCGAGCTGCCCGCAAGGAGAGAGCCAGGAGTGAGGAGGAGTGGTCTACAAGGTGGGAAACACACACATACTAACTAACCAGCGTTGAACTGAACATCCAGATGGTGCAAACAAAACCATATTGTTGCGAGCTTTCACAGCACACTCCTTCGTAGTTTCATATTGGATCAAACTGATGATTGAGAGATTAGGTGTCGGCAAAAGATGCCCAGTTTTAAGCATGTCAACATCTCCATCATCTGTCAAGACCTTTGTCAGTGTGATGAGAAAGATAATGTTTTTTTGAAGATTTTGGAAGGAAACTTTAAGGAGAGCGAGGTTGTAAATACAAAAATCTGTAATACTTGATGATTATTCTTCGAGCTTCCATTTCAAAAGGAATTTAGTTTGGAACTCTTTTGTTTTTAACTCAAGTGCTGTTGTGACGGACGTAATGAGTGGAGTTTCTTTTATTGGAATCGTTAAAGAGATTCATGTGTCACTTAGACGTCAGGACCTGGCCCTTTAAGTTCACTCTGAAAGTTGCTTAGGGCAAGTTATTAAGTTTCCTGTCTTTTTCTCGTGTCAAAGTAGGTGTCAGTGTTAACAATGTCAGAGAGAGCACGAGGCAGAACTCTTAGGTCACAAAAGATGAAGAAAACACCTTCAGAGCGAACAGCAGGAACAGCAATCAGAATAACGCGTGTGGACCGGGTCAAACAGAAACGTCAAAGAAACAGTAACTGAAGACGTTGCTTTCTGTTGTAGTGCTCATGTCATGATGCATCAGCGGGTAAACTCTGCAGCTGTTCGTCTGTGTTTGTGTCTCTCAGGTGGTTCCAGATGGGCACTAACCCGTACACCAACTCCACGGGCTGGCTGTACACCGGCGGCTACTTCAATAGGAACTACAAAGACCTGCCTGATATCTACTGATAGCCTGCTGGCCTTCATTTTCCTCCTCTTCCTCCTCTATAACCTGCTATGACCTGCCTGTCAGGAAATGGAGAGAAATGCTAGAATCCGCACACCACCTTCATCGCACTGCCTTCATCACCATCACCTTTAAACGGACCGACAGATTGACAAGCAGCTGCGACCTGCTCGACATCCGCCGAGTCGTCAGGTCTTTTTATCTCCACTTCAGTCTCCTTCTCGTCATCTTGTGTGATCACATCACACTGCAACCAGCAGGCGTTTCCCATCTCTCTGCCCCGGCATCGTTTAGAGCACAAGAACCATTTTATCCCTGATAAATTGCAGCGGCAGAGAGCTGGTACGTGTGAAATGGCGGTTAAACAAACCCACAAACTCACAGATCAAACCTGAATGTTCTTTACAATCAAACTTTCTCCTTTGAAAAACCACCCACAAGGCAGGACGGCAACATTTAAAACGGTCACATATTACATTAAGGAGTGTGAGTAGAAAAAAAACATGAAGTAAAACATAATGATCACATGGATGGATGTATGGATCTGGACAGTCAGTCAACAGGGGAATCAGGGATGTGAATGCTCCTTTGACTGAAGATGAACCTTGAGGATGCTTTTTCTTTTTTTTCTTTTTTTTGAATACTAAATATAAATAATAACAGTTGACATTGTGCTCTTTGAGGAACAAAATTAGAAAGAAATAATGTTTGTTGAATTGGTCAAGATGAATTGAATGCAAGCCTGAGCTCATTATCGTCCACTAAAACATTTAGTATCCTCCGTTACCCTCCCATCAACCTTCTGCTTGAGTTTATGTATTAAAACAACGTCAAGACAACTGGCGGAAAGCCGACGTTTCCTCGACAGAAGGGTGGGATGTGCAGCTTGAGTGGGATCATTTATGCAGCTTGATAACTGGCTGACTTTACTTAAGTCATAGCTGAGAGTTACTGATATTAAAAACAGTCAAGTACAGAATACCTGATGTTTCAGCCTCCTGTTTTTAAATCTTTGCGAGAAAATGCAGAAAAGCTCTCATGCTCAAAGCAAATTTAAGGAACAGTTGTTTCCCCTCCACAGGCAGGTCAGAGGTCGGGGTCAAGGACACCTCAGCAGGTGTGTGAGCTTTAATATAATAATCAGATTTAAGTAGTAATAACTTCTTACAAAACCATCCTGCTGGCCATGTTAACTACATGGAGAAGGTGGATTAGCTGTGTGAATGATGGGAGTTTGACCATGTGAACCCTTAGGATTTACATTCATATGAATCTCTCACATTATAGCAGGATTACAAAAGCAAACAGTCATGTCAGTGTAATATAAGGCAACGTGCAACGCTAGATATGATGCTGTCCGGCTGGGCTGGATGTTAAAGAACGGATAGATTACTGAACAGGCGCAGAAGTCACCTACAAAATGTCATGTAAAGAAACATAAAATGACTATAAAGTGACACAAAAGACTCAAGAACTCTTTTCCATCAAACATGGAACCATTTCCAAAAGTTGGCTCTCAGCTTTTCTTAACCTGAAGTGCGAACCGTGACGACATCAGTGTGCGTTTTATATTTACAAATTGAAAGGAGAGGATGGAAAAGGCAACAGTGGAGAAATCAGTGTGCAGTGGACTGATATTTTTGCCAAAATAAAAAGCTTGGACAGCTATTGATATCTGTGATGAAAGAACAAAAGCTTGCAGGTAATCAGTGCGATTCGCCATTTTGCTGATACTGTTCACTTCCACTGTGCATCGCCACAAGAATCCTAAATGGAACCAGTTCAAGAAACAGAGCTTATTTGGTGGAAAAGAGACAAAACATCAGTTTTTTAGTGTCTCTTCTGGTCTGGGTGTCTTGCTCTCACACAGAGATGTGGGGCCTTTAACATGTCTGAGTCCAGGGCCCTGTTGTCTCGTAAGCCATCCGTTGTTTTTCTTCTGACACTGATTGTAGAAAAAAAGGTGACCTGCCACATATTAACAGTGAGTTTCACCCCTAAACTAAATTTTATTAAAAAAAAATAAAATAAGGAGTACTCGAATGAATGTTAGTACACAGAAAGAAAGTAAAGACACTCCTGAGAGGGACTGTCCACAGCTCTGCGGCGGACAGGAGAGCGAAACAGCTGAGCACACTGGATATTAAGTATTTGTACAGAAACTCTGAACTCGGTGAGTCGTCAACATCCTGCGCACAGTGATAAATAATCCCTTTACCTGTTGCTTTGCTCTATTTGAAGCAGATACAAATCGGAGGTTGCGTGGCTCGTTTGTATAAAACCATGGTTTGTTTCGCATCAGAATTTAAATTAAATAAATGTATCATGACCTTGTTACTATAATACACAAATCCTTCACCCGACCTGCAGACCTGTGTGCACTGATGAGGATGTGACTGTGAGAAAACGACTAGTTTGAAGAGCTTTTGTGGAGTAAAAAACAAAGAAAAAGAGCCTCTCAGTTGTTCTCCTTTCAATAACAGGAGAAACATCTATCGAGCTGCCCTAGTTAGTCCTAGAAACATTATTTTTAATACGTTTCCCCACATTTTCCTGCATTGTGTTTCCTGCAGTTTAAAAGTCACGTTTTCATCAGTGCATTTAGGAGCTGCGACGTATTTCACAAATTCTATGCAACTTTTGCACCTCAACATGAACAATACATGTCTGATATGTTATTGTACAGCAGCTTTACATCCTCCCCTCACCCCCAACACACACACACACACACACACACACACACACACACACACACACACACACACACACACACGCACACACACACACACACACACACACACACACACACCTTTAGCCTCTCATCTGTAGTCAGATGTATCTCCAGCTAATGATTTTGCCTTCTTAGTTTCTTAATATATTCCAAATAATTGGAAATAATTAGAACTTTTGGGGACTACACATCTTGGACCAACTTAACTTTTCATTTGTGTGTTTTTTTAAATTTATTTCCATGTCATGCTTAATGCCTTCTTTTTTTCGTTCCCGTGTTTGTTTTGTGTCTTTTAATTTATGTGTATTATTTATGATGTTTGAGGTTTTATGAAATACTTCTTTTGTCATTTTTTTTTCTTCTTTTGCTTATGTAGCTAATTCAAACAGCTCTTGAGTTCTTTCACTTAAACATGGATCTGTTTCTTAGAGGAACAGAGCGTCTAATCGGGGCTTGAAGTGAGCATCATTCACCAGCTTGTACATTGTACCGTGGCTGTTGCTTCTGTCAGATTACTAGCCGGTGCAGCGTGTAGGTAGATTTGTCATTAATAATTGAAACACTACTTGAGTTGAAGTTTACACAGGTCAAATGCTACAAATGAACAAACCTATAGTTGAAAACAAGTTTTTGACCATGATGTAATTTCAGCTATTGAATGGTCCACGCAGCGAGTAAACATGGAGCGGTGTCATTCACCAGTGCTGATTCAGACTCCACCAGACTAACGTTACGCCATTGAACTAGATCTGTGTTGCTTTGAGTGTCGTTTCTTTCTTATAAAAATGTCTTTTGTTGAGTTTGACTCTCCTTCTCTTGGGCTGTGTCACGGGGTTGTCGATGTTCTGTATGAGTACAAGTGCTGCACAGAAATAATCACAAGCAAAATGGCATATTATTTTGTGCAACTGATTTATTTTTATAGTATTTAAACCGTTTTTGGTGAGAACATTGTACCAGATGTTTTATTTTGAGGTGGGGGAGTGTAAGGGGTCATATCCAATCTGTGGACATCTTGGTAGATTAATGAGGGGGGAAATGTCTACTAATAAAATCCTAATTTCAGTTTATGACAGTGTCTGCTTCTTCTTTGAATAAAACGAGTACCAAGGAACATTACAGCACAGCTGTATATACTGAGTCAAACCACAGTACTGAAAATATCTGGTTCTTATTATCCTGCAGTCATTTACTGACTGCTTTCATGTGACAGCAATAAAAAAAAAGAAAAAGTAGAAGAAATGTAGAAGAAGAACTGATGCAATAAGTACAGTTCTGTGTAAATTTGTACTTTTCAAACTTCTGAGTATGTTTTACACATGTGCCTTGTCAGTGTGGGATGTTTGGACTCTGCACAGGCTAACAACAGTTCATATGCAGCTGTTTATTCCAAATTGGGACAAAAAGTTGGGCAAAATTTTAAAAAGACCACAGTTGCATCTAAAACTTGGTAGTTTTCATTTGAGCTTTATACTAAACAAATAGTCCCTGTGAAAAAAGATATGTTGCTGACATAAAAAAAAATAATTGAAAAAATCAGGACAAAATCAAGACAGTTTGTTGTTTTTATGTATTTGTCTTTTATTTATTTTTCCTGATTGAAATGTATTGTAAGGTCATAATTTGTCATTCATCACATTACATGGCATGATGCACCAGGTCTACTACACCCATTTACAGGAGGAATACACGGAAACATACACAAGGTTTTACAATGGGGAAACAGGAAGTTTAGCTCATTGCACTTACAACAGTGAATGGAACACCTTGTAATCATTTTTAGGCTCTTGACCCTTTTCTGTATTTTATTTTCACCCTCTTTTCTTTATTCAGTTGGGTAATTACATTTTTTTTTTTTTACACATCTCCATTGTCAAATTCTCCATCTCACCCTCTTCATCTCCATCTCCCCAAAAAATGATCTTTCCACCTCGAAAAATTACATGGAAGCCAGAATATTTTTCCCTTTTTTTTTATGTTTTTGATGTCATCTCATTTTACGAACACAACATGAATAGAAACTCTACACAGACCAATATGTTTTTAATATTTTTTTCTTATATCCGAATACAACTTTTTAATGAGTTTTAAACAGTCTGCACGAGCCAGCCACATACGTACACGATGCGATTTTTGTCGTTTATTCAAATTAACAACTGCTCTTGTAGGTTTTTGTTGTTTTTACACACACAAAGTACAAGTTTGGGCAGGGAGGTTCAGGCTTGCATACGCTCCAGCACGTGTCGCTGTGTGGTGTGCAAAGGCCTCTCTCATGCCTCTGTGTGCACGTGTGTGATTTACATGTTGCACAGAACATGTCCTTCATGGCATTTACATATTTATTCAAAGCGGACTCTGGTTCTCGTCTGGTATTTACACTGGAAAAAGATGGCAGCCCGTGAGGTGGGAAGTCGAAGAGGTTCAAAAGCTCAGAGGATGGGTGGGGTCGGGGGGTAGTAACTTTGGGCAGGGAAGGTGTCCAGGTCATGCACTTGTAATTTTATTTGATGATTCATTACAGGTGAAAGATGAATAAACGCTCCCTGATGGTTTTACAGTGAAAGATGGACTTTTCTGTTTCTTTTTTTTTTTTTTTTACAACCTCTCACCTATGAAACATTTACTTTTTATATATATTTATATTTATATATTTGTGTGTGTTTTAAAATCGTTCTCCGGTCCTGCTATACACGTCGACTGTCTGCACGACTGACAGCAAGAGCAGTGGTGACAGTTACTACACTACGTACTGTACAAGCACTGGATGCTACCTTTTTGGTTAAGAACACACAAACACACACAGTCCGGGTTTCCCAAAAGCATTCTAAGCTGCATTTAAATACCGTCAGCTCTTTTCCAGCTCTTTGTGGTGCTAAAAGTTTTCCGTTTCATGGCTGCACAGTCAGAAAAACACCAAATTCTGATAACAAATCAGTGCCACAAAGGGTGAAAAAAAATGATTCTCTGACTGTGTGTAAATGCAGCCTTATTGCTGAGACTCTTGATGTCGGATTCAAAAACGAGTCAAGTCTTTTGAGATTCCTTCTTTTTTTCTTTTTTTTTTTTTTACACAGATCCGATGGAAGCAACCTCTCTTGGCTACATGTCCCTTTGTGTTCTATTGCAAATTTTAAAACAAGAGTTTTGTTCCAAAGCAGAATTTAAAAAATGAATTTTAACTCCTTATATTTAGAAGTGTACATTTTTAAATTAAAATAACTAGTTTTTCTTTTTTCGGGGTGGGGGGGACTTAAAGAAGCTATTCCCGAGCAGATCTCTGTTTAAATTAGTCAACATTTTGATTTGGAACACAACTCGTAAGTTTTATCTTTTATTATTGTCTACATTTGTGCTTCAAACACCTCTGAAAAACCAGGCTGTGGCTTGGTGATTTTGCTCACTGGTGATTGCTGTGGTCTGAACTTGCGCTCCAGGATTTAGACAGACACCATGCAGAGTATAGACAGAGACCACGACTGGCTAGAGGGCAGTAACAGGATGGCTTTCTTCAGTGACCAGTATTGTAGTACAAAAGCCCTTGCTGCTATGCATATTTAAGTCACCTTCAGTGGCTGTATTCACACAGGAGCAAAAAATGACATTTTTTACACATTTTGACACAGATCTCGTTATTTATGTCTTCATGGCTGTGTCATTCAAATAGTGCTGAAGATCACACCTGTGTGTCATAAAGTGTTTTAAAAAAAATCTGATTTATTACGCCTGCATGAATTCAACCGCTATTTTCTATCGTCTATTGAACATCTCAGCTGCGATGCTGCATTTAGTAGTGTGCTTTCCTGAGGCAAAAGTGATTGAGGAACATTTTATTGAACATTTTATTTTTTTACAAACTTCCAAAAACAAACGACATACAATAGAGGAAGTTGCTATTAATTTGGATAACTTTAAACTTTCTCTCATATTATTTCTTGTTCTACTTTGAGACTAATTTGATGCTTCCATGGTGATGTCACTGATCAGGTGGCAGTGTACCCGCAGGGACGCGGTCTCTCCAGGCTCGGTGCTGTTTGTCAGGGGCCACGACCACATTCAAACAGAACCAGAATAATCAGACTCTTAATACTGGAGCTAAATGTAACTCAGAGGCCAAAACAAAACAAAAAATGTCAAGTCAATAAGCATGATGACCTGTAATCTCGCACATAAAGTAGGGCCAGGGAAACCTATGGAAGTAGATTTTAAAAGAACCAGTTGACAGCACATTACCAGAAAAATGGCATATCAAACACCCACCAATCTATTTTTTTGTGATAAAATAAACAGGATGACATCAAAGACTCCAAAACTTATCTTCAATGGACATATTTTTTTCTGTTTAGGCAGACTCAAAAACAAAACGAAGCAAAAAAATGTAGATCTTTCAGATTAATGTGGTTGTGCATTAATCTAGCAATAGATAACATCTGCATGAACATCATTTCTCACTCTGTGTAGACTTTAAATGATTATTCTTAAATTGTCCTTCTTTCTTTGCTCCCAGCAAGTTTTCTCAATATGATAAAAATAAATTCTTACATATAATAGATAAATCATCTCATAAATGTTTCACGAAAAATATATACCGACTTCTTTTGCACAATATCAGTGACTTGAGATAAAGTTTAGGGTTTGTAAAGGAGATGGGAGTTAACAGATATTTGTTTTCATGCCTCATAAAGCACCTCTTTTTAAATCTCTATTTTTATGTATAGCTTCTATGTAATTGCCTGTTCACAGCATGCTGAGAACTCCAAAAAGGCAGACGGTAAATTTGCAAATAACTTCTTCTTTTTTTTTTTTTTTTGATCCCAGGAATTTAAGTTCCACAGTATTTAGCTTATAAATTAATATTTTGTGGCAGTGCACCTTTAAACACACACACTCTCACCCCAGTTAATTCAATATAGGAATGCCTTGAACAGTACTTCACTAGTAGCCTACAACCATTTTTCTCAGTCAAATATAATCTTTAATCTTTAATATTATATCTATAATATGTATATATATATTTATATATATATGTATGTATCTGAACTGGCTTTGTGTTTCATCTAGATATTCTTTAAATACTTTTCTCTGCAAATAAAAAAAGTGCACATTCAGGTCACTGGATATTCCTGGCCTTGGTAATAAATAAAAAATAAATAATAAATACATAAATAAAGCAGAGCTTGTTTTTTCTTCACTCTTGTGTCAACAAAAAGCATATGAGGAAACATATTTAAATTGTATTATATATATGCTATATCTATATAAATCTTTATTTTTGTCCATATAAATCTCTGGACAACTGTTCCATATACTCAGTTACCCTCTTGACAGCTGTTCTGATGCTTTTAGAACAAGTGTGATAAATGCCTTTTATTTCCTTTTTCTGCAAAAACATACTTCTCGGATGTTGGTATGTGAAACAGCCAATGGGCCAACGTTTATCGTGGAACATCCTTTGCCAGAATTATTTTTGCTTGTGAACTTTTTAGTTTAACGCAGTTTTCCTTTAAAACAGACTTTTTTCAAATGGCATTTCTTGTTAGGGAGCAGAATATTATTTTTATGGCAATTAAAGAATATCTACTCCATGAAAAACATACTGACTGATGACAGTGATGCATCTGTGGCAGCAACACTGCCGTGTCTTTACTCAGAATCTCACCTCTAATTTCCCAGCTGTCCTGAACACATCTTTAGAGACCCTTTGGCAAAGAATCCCAGTTGAGGAGAAAAGGGGACCCTGAACCCGGTGCCAGGTTAACACAAATAAAACAGAGATCCTTTGTATTAACTCCTAACTTACCGGTGACTAATATGATACACAAACAAATTCACAGAATCTCATTTTGATCTATGAGTAATGCCAAAACAAAGAAATTTTGATAACAAATCAGATGTGTTAAACAATGATTGTGTGACTTTTCCCATTTGTGTATTTTCACTTCCCGTTTCTTCCTCATGTTGTTTTTTTTTTTCCAAATATGATTCATTGCATAGAAGGACTGGAGATGAGAGGTCGCCTCTTCTGCCCACCATATTTGTTGTGGTTGAACTCGTGTTTGTTTTCTTTTCTTTTTCCACATTGGATGATGGTTGTTAAATACACGCATACAGACCCCCACACACATACATACAAACATTAGGAACAGAACAATATAGAGGTGACTTTGAGGTTTTCTGCGCCGGGCGGCATGCGAAGGTTCCCAGCGAGCGTTCACACAGACAATATACAGCAGAAGTTGGTTGGTTCGTTGGTTTTGCTGAAGGCCTCGCAATGTTTGGCCCGACAGAGAATGTTTTTTGAGTACCGAACCGCAGATCCCACAATGCACTGCAGGAGCAACAGCAGGGAGAACACTGACCTGAGAAGTTTCCATGACAACTGACGGTCTGAGAGAGAGGTTTTCAGGGGTTGGGTTACAGGTCTGGACGCCTTCACGATAGAAAATGAAAAGTTAAAAAAAGGCAAGTGACTTTGTGACACACAACCGAGTTTTGTGTTAGTTTTGGTTCCTCAGTCACATGGGTGCTGATTTTGTTTTTTCTCTCTTTTTGACACCATTTTTCGAGTGTGCTTTCACACGTGCTGTGCACATTTGACAGAGTGACGACACATGCTGACACACACTGATGTGTAAGGAGCTCGGTGGGGCTCCCGATAAACATCCATCTTGGAGGATCAGAAGAATCACACTGAAACCCAAACCCCCGCAGGTGACGACGTCTAGTCCAGTTCTGCCGCGATGTGTGACTGGTCTGCTTTTCAGTGCCTCTCTGCTGCCCTGCAGTGCTTTCAGATCAGACTCCAGCTGGCCAATACAAGCAGCGTATCGCTTCCATCCACTGACTGGCTGATTGAAGACGCGATGCCTCACTGTTGGTTGGAGGAGAAGATCTGGGTGGTACCAAACTCTTGTTTACAGGTGAGCTCCTGCTCTCTGGTGTATTAGTACAGCAGTTGTACAATATTGGAGTACGTTTGGTGGTACGTTTAAGTCAGACTTAAGCGGTACATCAGTGGTAAGTAAGACAGACGGAGGCAACACATTTCTACTCCACCAACTGTTAAAATGACACAATATTGTGCTCTTTACTCTCTTACTCTATTGCTTTTATAAGTATTGATAATAAATAAGAGTCAGAAAATAGACGGGGGGTATGATGGAGGTAACAAAAAATTACAAAACATAAATAAAAGAAAAATAATTTTACAAACAATTATCAAAAACAAAGTTAATTTAAAAAATATAAATTAATCTTCCTGTGGCCAGTGCTCCAGCTGATATTAGTACATAAAAAAGGGTGGGATGAAAATATGCGTTTACAGGATGTAATAAAAAAATATGCCAGTTTTACTTCAAAATAAAATATTTAAGAATGATTAAGGCGATATTTGTTAACCTGCAACATAAAAACCAGGCGAATAACAAAACTAAATTAGAAAAAAATGAAAAGATAACACAAGAAATGATAACCACCGACAACAACATGAGCAATGTCTGAGAGCCAAATGTTGTGGAGCAGTTGGAGAAACTCCATCACCACAAGCACTGCAGGTAAATGTTGTCTTAATGGCTTTGTAATGGCTGAAAAACAACCCGACCACATACAGCTTCACTGCAAATACCAATAGATATTTTTTTTTCCTGTAAAAAAACGAAGGCTCCTCTTATTCCCGTGGCCTGATTCCTGTGTGTTGCTCCGGAAATCTCTCTTCTTTGTTATTGTTTACGTCGTCTAGCTAAGATGTGTTTCCCAGTGTCTTTATGGCCTCTGTTTAGTAACGATGAACAGTGTAAGGTCTTGGATATAAAGTTCCATGCATTCCAAATTCCTACATTTTTTTTAAATCCACTATACACTTCTTTAAAGACATGGCAAGTTGAGGATCGTTGGGCGGGGATTAGAAATAAAGAAGAATCGGCATTCAAGAAACGCAGACAGGTGAGGAAGAGGGGGAGCAAAAGGTTTTAACAGTTCCAATCTGGAATGTAGATAGAAACAAACCGTGGAAAGAAACGCAAGCCGACACACCGGTTCTCTGCGTGACGGCTACGTCGTTAGCATTGTCTTATTCATTCAGTGTGACATTTCCATTGATTCCTGACAGGTGATGTAAAATGAGGTCTTTAGTACCAGAAAAACCTGCAGTACTTCAACAGGTTTTATTTCATTTTCCCCGCTCTTTTTAGTTTGTTTTTTTACTTTGAGAAGAGACAGAAAAGAGAGAGGCAGCTTTGTTGCTGTTATTCGTAGTTTGAGCACAGGACTGTGAAACCAAGGATCCTACATGCCACCATGCCCGTGGTGAAGCTACCATCTCCTGTAAGCAGGAAAAAGCAGCTCTCATATAAACGGTGAAGTCGTCAGCGTATGGGAGTAGAATTGCACCACTCTTATTTCCTTCATTGAAGCTGCAGTGTTAAATCCACATGGAGGGCTGAGGTGGAGCATGGCTTTCACTGGTTCACTCATCTTCAACTGCTGCAAAGATCTCCAGTGATCTTAGTAGAGCTTTCTCTACTGGCATGGACAGGGAGCGGCAAAACCCAAAAAACCGACATTTTTGGCTGCCAGTTGCTCTTTTGTGATTAAAAGGTGGAGATGTATCTAACTGCTACAGGTTATTTCGAAAGCTTCGTGGTAGTGTGGTGAAGACTGGGGACGGAGCATAATCCATGTAAAGATGCATGTTGGCTTGGCATGATCTGTGAAAAAACAAAAAAAGTCATTTAGGCCTCTGTATATTTGATATGTTTATAAAGATCTTTGTAGATTACAATAATATCAGTGCTACATTATATTCTTAAATGCCTTTCCAGTCACCCAATGTCATTTTACAAAACCATAAGACCGTAAATACATCATGAAATTAATAACCAAATAACAAAAAAAGCCAACAGTGAACTGATAAGCAGATGAATGGATGTTTACTCATAATTAACACGTTGCTCTATTGTACAGTAACCATAGATGCTTTGCATGAGAAGTTTTATTCCGCTGTCACTCCACCAAAGTGGCCATCTGTAACTTTTGTCTTTTTGTAAATAAGAAAAAGCCTTGAATATTTCTCTTAATTAAATACCATGGCAAACATTGTTTAGCACACACAAACTGCTGCCTTTTCAGTATGTAAAATTGTACTCAACAATTTGTTGATTACAAAACTCTCTCTTGTAGCACAGGGGTCCAACAAATCAACAGTGTCTGGGTGTGCTGAGCATTGAAGTGGAAAATGCAATGGACCTGGAACTTTGCAATCATTTGTGACCGTAGACTAGATCACAACAGACAGGAGGGGGAAATTACACAATAGTCAGAATCGATGATCTGATTCAGTGCTATGAGTCTAATTTTATCCAGCTGTCTTGTGTATTAAAGGTACTTGGAAGTTATTGGTAGAGAAAGTAATTAGTTTGGAAACATTTTTTAATGACAAAGACACACAGGGAGCTTCTTTACTCAAATGAGTTATTTCTTTATAGAGTTGTGATGCTGCAAAAATGAACCTGGCCACTAGGTGGTGTGTAAGCCCAGGAAATGCATCACTGATCATGAAGGGTCAGCCAGCTCATAAACCAGTTGTTATTGATAAATCAAAGGCGACTGGACTTCTGCTCCAATCAAAAAAGCTTGCAAATATTTCAATTATGTTTTGGGAAAACAAAACCATGTTTTCTTTTGAGTTTTACGAAGTGAAAATCAACAAAATGGACCTAAACATGGACAGAATTCAGCAAAAGCCCCCAAAACAGCCATTTTTTTGTTGTTGTTTTTTTCTAAAAACCCATTATTCATATGTTTTTGTGTGTTTCCAGCATGAGGCAGCTGCACCAGGCCGTCGGAGAGCATGGCCAGAGATATTCCTAACATCCCCCGACAACATGTCATCCTGTGCTGACACAGCACCTGTCGATACAATGGGAAGGGCACATGTTACGTTGCTGCCTGAAATAAAACAGGAGTGAAGTATCTTGTATAATCTGGCACTTCAAATTTGCTTCACAGCCCTGAAGTTGAAGCCTTTCATTGTGCAATCTAGAAGGGCTTCATACACTTTGCCTTGGTATTTGTTCAACTAGAACTTATTCCACAGTCTGCGTGCTGCAGACTCTTTCTTTCCCATCCTTGCATCTAGTCATAAACCTTCTCCCTGCTTCAGACCAAACAGAATGAGAGAGCTCTTCAGAGTTTACATAGACACCGCAGTAATTAGCCACAATGCAAAACACCTGTGTGCCCCACACACGAGCATCGCCTGCAGCCACTCAGGCCTCCAGTGTCTCTACAATATATTTCCACCATGAGTCCTGCAAATGACACTTAAATGCAAATATTCTGCATTGCTGATTTAGGCTCAGTGTACCTTGTCAATTTAGGAAGAAGTAAGAATGACTTTTAATAGTTTTCATCACTTAAACCTGTAAAACATACTGGCACACACACACACAATGACTTAATTTGTCATTTTTTGTGTCATGAATGGCTTAGATTTATGTATGTGTCTTACTAACATTTGTAAATAATCATAAAAGATACGTATTTATTCATTTTTTGCCAAATAGGGAATCAGACCTGCTTTTGGAGTATATAATCACACACACACACACATTGTCTTTGCCCCCTCTATAAACTGCAGTTTTCTGGGAGCTGTGTTTCTCAAATGAATATACACTATATGCATTACTTTTTTTATTTATTTATTTATTTATTTTAGAATTGCTGCCTTCTGATTTTCTCTTCCACTGTGCTTGACTCAGATCAACTGCTCCAAACATGCTGTATATTTGTATGTGACCAGCATCAGACATAATCCAGTGAACACACGACTCCCCCAAAGGGCTGGTACACAACAAACAGCGATCTGACTCACTGGACAGAGAGATGGAGGGAGGGGAAACGCATTATATGACCAAAAGGACACACAGTATAGACAAATAGTTCCAGTTAAGGGATTTTTTTGAATGCAAAAGCATATGATGACATTTCTGACAGTTGTATCTTTTCAGTGTTGTGGTAAGAGTTTGGGGAAAGCCCTTTTCTGTTTCAACAACACATCTCCCCCGTGCACAGTTTTCCAGCTGGTGCGAGAGAAGTTGGCTGATTTGCAAAGAGCCGGACCCCAACTCCATCCAACACCTTCAGGTCCGGACACCCCAAACTGACATCGGAAAACTTATGGCAACAAGCCTAAGTGTTGTGTTGCCTCACATCGCCTGTGTGTACTTGAACACACCAGACAGACTACGAACGACGGCCAACTAGCATGTATGTTCTGCACCTGCTTGAGAGGAAATAACTCTCCATACCAGCAGGTGGCAGTAGTCTGTATTCATTATTTAAAAAAGGGAAACCAGAGAGCTGACAGGATGCATTCAAGACTTTTGTTAGCTTGTTAGCACATTACCAAAATCACCCGATATTGAAATTATATTTACTGTGCGCCAGGGAACTTTGAGACAAACAACACCAAACTGTTTCCGCTTAAGAACTGTGACTAAAAAATAATCTCGCCTAAAGTATCAAATTTGTTTTGATCTCACTCCCTTTTGACTTTAGTTGTTTGTTTAATGTCCCCTTCTTGTGCGTTGAGCTGAACTGCACATCAGAATGAATTTATTTATCAGATTCAACATGCTGAATTGGCAAACAAACAAAAAAAAAAAAAAAAGCCCACGAGAGCCAACCAGTACCAACAATGAGGGGCACACTGCAAAAACTAGGGTGAAATATGGTCCCTGGTGGCTCGACATTGACTGACGGCCAACTGGCGACTTGGTGTGTTAAGACCCTTAGGGCTAATACCCATGGTTTAGAAATGAGATGTTCAACTATCACATTAAGTTTGACATGTTTTGGGGCTCAGATACTTCTGACCATATAGTGTATCCAAAGTTGAGAGAGCGAGACATTTTTCTCCATAGGTGGGTGGAAGCAAGTACAAACAGAAGAGAACAAAAAAGGGTTCTTCACAGTTATAGAGGAAACAAGAACTGCAGAGAAAGTGAGAAAGAAAATCCTGATAGAGAGAGGAGAGCGATGAAATACAGCATTAAAGTGAGAGCAGAAGAAGAGGAGAAAGCAGTGATGTTTGACAGCAGCAAGAGAGTGTGGGAGGAGAGAGAGTCACATGAGGCAGTTAGTCATCGCATGACTGCACAGCACACAGACACATGCAGAGTCCAGGCTCAGTACATTATCTTTTATGGCACATATGCAACGCTGTGCTCACTCTGAAATACAGCAGCAACATCAATGCTTGCTAATCCCCCCGTGGTGCATCAAACATTTCCAAACCCACTGCACCAGGCAAAAGACTGTACTTCCAAAGGAAAAAAGAAGAAGGATGTAACCAATTTTCCTATCTGTGCTTCTTTTTTTACTGCCTTAAATCACATAATACACATTGACACCCTGTATCAGAATGAGCTGGTATTACTGCTCAAACCTATCTGCTGAAAAATACAGTCATACATGACAAATTTGCGATATCTTTTATGTAAGCGTATGCAGTTGAATGTGTCTGCAAAACATTCACTGTCAATTTTAACTTCGCTACAAAATCTACTCTCGGCAAATAATGCTCGAAGCTAACTAATGTTCCCAGCAAAACAATGCTAGCAACCGTGACTTGAATGGTCATGACTGCCAATTGTTCCAACAGCTCATCAATCTGAAGCCCCAATAGCCAGATATATTGGACCAAAGTCAATTTGTCAAAATAGCCTGGTATATTGAAAACAAACTCCCTCAAAAAGACGCATATGGATAATTATTATGCAGAATAATGTGTCATCAGACCTTCCTACTATGGCAAAGGCATGACTTACCCTACTCTGCCTCTGATTGGCTAGTTTAGTTGGTTAGGTTTAGACAAGAGGCTTGAGATTGGTTAGTGGATGGGTCCTGGGACGTTCACCTGGGAACCTTGTGTTCGCTTCCCGTATGAATGTAGAGCCAAATCATGATGTTTATTTATACACCTGACCATGTGTGTTTGTTGCCTAATACTAACAATGTGCTTCTGTTGAAAACCCAGCATTGGTTGCGGTATCCCAGGAGATCAACAGCAGATGCAGGAGGATACCTACAGCTGATATGTAGATGCAAAAGCCCACTGACAAAGCGGCGATAAGTGACGACTTTGGACAAGAACATGTTGGAATATCGAGGTGAACCAGTCAATGGCAGAGTAGGTTATGGCTGACAATCTTCTGTTTGAAGATTGCCTCCGGACAAATGGCCCTTCAGAGCAAAGCACATTTGTTTTTGGGATAGTGAGCTGTCAGTAAAATGAGTTCACAGTCCAGTAGAACATTTTTCTGACTATTGGGGTTTCGGAATTATGAGCGATCAGAAATTTTTTGTAATGTACAGTATGTAGGTTAAACCTGTGATTAATCGAACCTCTACTTCTTAACCTTTATCCTACAAATACTGTATTTGTAAGGAGTTAAAGCTAATTCGTGTGAAAAACAAATTATAGGTAGTACTCGAGCACGGTCTGACTAATTTGGCATGTTTATAGTCCATTTAGGAAGAGTTTTTCTTTATTAATATTATAATTTCAAATGCATTTTTTTGTTTTATAGGAGTTTGTTTCACTGGTATATATTTAAGCTGGGAGGCCTTTATTTAGTCATCTCAAAGAGAAGATAAAAAACCCCAAAATATACCTTGGATATTTTTAGATTTCAAAAGGCACCGATGGCGCAATGATGCAGAGTCATTGCACAGTCAGAACAAAAGGGAACAAACTAGGTGTTGTGAAAGACGTCACAGTTTGTGAGACTCAGTGTCTCACACTGAATGGTGATTAAAGATGCTGATGCCAGTTTAGTTTAAGTTTTCGTTTTGAGCAGCGTTTTTCTTTGATTCTTTGGGTTATCAAGAGACAAAGTGAGCTATAAGGCTGATCCTCTTTGATGTTTCACTGTCGTTTAGGTGAAAATCAGACATTTATCAGCGCCATGTTCTTGGAACAACAACTGCTTTTGCTGGTTTGGTTCTGGCCGAGCTGACTGCAGGCTTTTAAAACTCAAACAATCCAGATGCCAGTGATTTCAGGAGCAGACCACAAAACAACAGCTGCAAAAACACAGAAGCAACGACAAAACTGGCTTCAGGCTGCACTGGAGGAACAAGCAGCGCAGGCAGCTTGTCTCTGCATGACAAAAATTGAGATATGGAGATGGAGAATTACAGATGTACAAATGCCCTGAAGACAAAGTGATAAGTAAATTAAAATTGCGCTTTTGTGCTCAGTTTGTTTCTTGAGGGTTAGAAAAATGTTGTTCTGTTTCCTCATTTTAAAAAAAGATGCCCTGTGGAGTTTTGTTACGAGCAAATTATATTTACATTTGGTCTTACACACTAAAATATAATGTGTGCCATGTTGAGGTTTATGAAACATGCCAAATATATTTTGTTTCCTCATAAAACAGAGGTCAAAAAGTGCACTGGGAGTTTTAAAAAGTTTCTTTGAAGACTGTTTGTTAACAATATGGTAAACCTTCCAAGCTAAAGAAAAGTACGCAAATATAATAACTCATATGGGTTTCAAAAGCTGAATTCTTCTTTAAAAGCAATAATTTTCAGGTGTACTGAGTCATCCTGCAAAATCACATGATCTGGATGATGCAAAACCTACATAAATATAGACTGTCGGTTACAGTGGGGAGCTTAATGATGCTGTAAATGAAGCTTTAATATCTTTCCGTCAGCCATGAAAATGACTACTTTAATAAACACGCACAGAATCAGTGCTAGCAGAACACATTATTCTGCTGTAGTTAACTTTCCAGTTTTAATTTGAATCTTATTCACTTGTACCTCCTTTCAACCAATTAGCTTTGGTTCTTGAACCAGTTCCTATCAGGAGTTTTAGAACTACTTTTGTGTGGAACCATTGTAATCAATGATGTCGCACAAATGGAGGGCATTGCACAAAGCACAATGAAAGTAAACAGTTGTAGCAAAAGGGCAGATCGCATTGCAATCAAACTTTTGTTCTGTTATTTATTTGTTTCTATCCAAAAAACACAAGCGTCACCCAACTACTGATGGGACCACTGCACGCTCTTCTTTTCCAACAAATTTTCCCTTGACTTCTCCATTCTCTCTTTCAAACATGTAGAATATAACAGGCCCACTGATGTCGTCACGGTTCACATTTCGGATCAAGAGAAACCAGCCATTCTCATTCCACACCCGTCACATACCGCCGCTTTGTTAGTGATTTAGTGTAAGATAACGACACCAAAAGCCACTCGGCATGGCAGTATGATACACTGACAATTTATAACGCGTCTGGAGGGAATCTGATGTGGCCATATGATACACCGCTGGACAGCATCTGGTTGATTCACTGATGGTTACAATGTAATATAGGGAGCTGGAAGGCCCTTAGAGGATGGGTGGGTAAGAGGGGCGGTCGTTCGGATCCAACAAACCCTGGACTTTCACCCAAAAGCCCCGTGTTCACTTCCCAAATGAACGTAGAGCCAGACCATAATGTTTTTTTTTCTAAATCAAACCATGCGCTTTTGTTGCCTAAACCTAACCCCCTGTACCTTTGTAGCCAAATTCTAACCATCCTCTTTTGTTAACATCCCAGCGTCGGTTGCCAAGTGCTTTTGTTGCCAAAACATAACCATGTGCTTTTGTTGACATCCCAGCGTTGGTTATGGCATCCTGGAACATCAACATTAGGTGCAGGGGGATACCTAGATGTGAAAGTTTACTGAAAAAGTAGTGATATGTGGCGACTTAAGATGACAATATATTGGAAATACCTTCTATTTTTGGTTCCAGCTCAGAACTAACTTTTTGGGGTTGTCTAATTCTAATTCTTCTAAACCTTCCAAGCTCAGGATTTAAACTTTTCAGACACTGATTCCTTTCAGTTGTAGCTTCAAGAAAGACGTGGCATACTTCAAACATGTGAAATAAAATCCTAATTATGATAACAGTCAAACGAAAACTACAAAGTAGATGTTTAGTTTTTTTACTCTGAAGAACAGAATTTGGAGGGGATAGTTTTACATTGCAATGGGATCAGTTACGCAAAGTTAAAGGTAACTTACTTTCTGGCTGCCAGAGAGGGAGCACGTTCTCTCTGCCAGTGTGTGCCCAGGCCTGAGACATGAAGTATCCGAAGGATTCCAGTCCTTGTTGGCTGCAAGAGGAAGCAGCAGAGATGTTATTATTACAATAGAAACATCCATCGTATGATATATAGAGACATTATTGGACCGGACAAAAAGTACTCTGTGTCCCATTGTGTCCACTGAATTTGTTGTCAAGAGTTAGATGGACGATTCGCAAATTGTGTCAAAACGTGTAAAAAAAAAATACTTGTACATCATGGAATTTTCCATATAGTGTACAGAATTTTATTTAAAATAATGTGTGGGTGTTGCCCAACAGAATTATCAATTTGTTCCTCTCCATTTCCACCTTAAGTCTGACATTGCGTCCACTCTACCTGATTTCCATGGGGGGAGGGCAATTCAGTTTTCCAAACCAATCACTAGAGACCAATGTATCACCCTAAATCTAATCTGATTCGCACACTGATGCGTAGCCATGCCAATATACTGGTTTTGCCAATGCAGGGTTCCCACAGTCATGGAAAACCTGGAAAAGTTATGGAATTACACTATCACATTTTCCAGACCTGGAAAAGTCATGGAATCAGTAAAATTATTGGAAGTTTTGGAAAGTAATGGACTTTTGATGTATGCAATGAAACTGTTGCAGAAATCTTCATAGATAACCCTAAATGTTACGTAACTTAACAGCAAATTTATTTTGTGTTGCTGTGGATGTAAAGTATAGCTCTAATATGTCGATGTGTGATAAGATTTTGTTTACTATCACATACTTTTCTTCATTTTCTCCATTGGTTTGGTCTCTCCCTTCATGTAGCTGAAATTATGTTTGAATAGAGATTTAATCTGATATGTTTAAAAACGTTGGGCAAATTTGCCAAGAAAAAAAAAGTTGGGTCCTTGGAATGGTTTTGAAATTTTGTCAGTGAAAATGTGTGGGAACCCTGCAGAGGTTTTAGGAATGGAGTGGAACAAAGAAAAAACACTGCAATGTTAAGAAGACGTCGATTTAGATCAGCTTCAATAGCAGCGTCCTCCTTGTGGTTGCCATTGTAACTATTCCTTCCGGTGCATCGCTTGACAACATCGTCAGTCCTACCTCTGGTGCTGATTGGATCAATTACTTTTCAATCGAGACTTTACTGTTTCATGTCACAATACCAGGCAAATGAGTAAAGTTGCTGGAGTGGGAGGATTCAAATGTCTGGAACCAGGAAACTGTGGGTAATTTCTCTGTGAACATTTTTTAAGATGCATTCCTTAACATGTTAAGGATTACCAGTAGGCACTATTAGTTCTGGTTAGGCTGTGTTTATTTCATATCGGAGTAGAAAATACTTGCCAGTGTCAGATTTGTAAATACGGTTCATGTCAAAATCCAAGATGTGATTACAACTGGGAAATTGGAAAATGGATTTTTCTGAAAGCTCTGATACATCTGACTTAAGGCCTGATGATACACAAATGACTGAAAAACAAACAAACATTGATGCGTCATGTTACCTAAAGCCCATTCCAATTGTAATGGATATAATGTTACATTGTCAATTCACATTATATTCTAAAAAGACCATCTCTCATTTGACATGAATATGCTGTTGAACTGGGACAAAAGGCTTAAGAGTTTAAGTTGCAACCAAACATGCAGTTTAATCACTGCAGCAGCTGATTACAATAATCAGCTCTTGTGCTTGATGGTTGAGGTAATTAGTGAAAACAGCTGGTGAATGAAATCTGCAAACTGTTGGCCCGGCCTGAAACTGTGGTAAAAGATAAAATGACCGACAAAGATTTACAGTGTTTGCAGGTTAAATGATAATGTAAATCCTCACCAGTATGCTCAGCTCTTCTCTCTGTTCTCCTCTCTCCTTTCTGCCTCTCTTTGAGTAAAAGAAAAACAGGAGAAACTTCGCAGGTTTTTCTGGTACAGGGCCTCGTGACTTCGTCATTTCACATTTACATAGTCCTGCAAACAAATGGAGAAATAGTCCATTTAAACACTATCTTTGATTTCATGTTTAAAAGGCAAATCTGGAGTCCTTTTAGAAAGAAAAACACTGAAAATGCCTTTGTAAGCAAAATGCAAGTCAAGTCAAGTTACAAATCATTAACATCCTTCTATGCAGCCCATAAAAATAACATTTTCAATGTGCAGGCCCAACGATAAAATATTCAACATATGCGGCCATGCAAGGCCTGCCTGCCACTGTCTTATTTATTTTTCATTGTTCTGGGACTTTTAAATATCAAAACCTGTTGAAGACTTGTTTTTGGTTTCGTGTCTTTTGGAAGTCCAGTCTTAAGTAAATCAAATCTTGAGGGAGTCAAGTCCACGTCCACAGCTCTGGTGGTGGTGGCAGCATGCACAGTGTGTGTATGATTGACCTAATGCTCCTACATCACAGCACTGTGTATTCAGCTGTGATAACTTCCTGTGTAAACACTTATCCTGTCGGTTGCAGACAGTGCCTCATAGTAGGAATAAGTTGTCATTGTGAATGTTAAATTTTCACACCACACATGCAGAGCAGCCAGAGGACCCAAAATAAGAAACACAGACAGGGAAGAAAACACACAAACACTAAGACACAGACACACTGCTTTAAGAACACACTGCCTTTTCTGACTAAACCACTTTAAGACGCCCACTCTCTGCTGCCTACAAGAGTCAAAATACAACACGCTGTAGCTCTCTGTCAACATCCCTGTAGACTTTGAACCAGTAGCATCTCAGATATTTATTTTTATACCTAATGTTGAGACACACTTGTTCACTGACAGAAAAAATAAAAGTTTCCACCTCTTTGTAAATGAATCATTGACCAAAATTATTTTTGCTGTCTGATAATTACCTCGTATCATCGGAGAAACAAAAAAAAGTGGTCTTCCCCTGCATTTCCAGATGTAGTCATGCTATGAACTGTATCATGACTTTTATTTAGGAGAGCTCTAAAAGACTCATAAATAATAAGCACAATCTTCAGATCTGAGTTGAGTTGCAAACTGCTTCTTTCAAACTACTTGAGGGAAGATGTTTTGAATGTAAGAGTCTTTCCCATAAAGTAAAAGCCCCGTTGGATAATACATCATCCTCCTACTGTGTTTTCAGTGCTGCTGTAATATAAATGATCTGTCTTATGCAGGTCTGACTTTGTGCACGACTTATTGGGTATACATCAAAGAAATGGGCAAAAGAAAACATGTACCTTAATCTTAGCACCTCAGAAGAAAGAGGTGAACTTCTTGCCAAAACCGGAGATAGCTGGAGAAAGTGGACAAGAAAAGAGGTTAAGTAGATATTAAGCGAGTTGTGAGAACTGAGGGACTTGGTAGTACAACACGAGGGTGTAGGTTTCATTTTAACACTGGGGATGACATATATTCAACAGAGTCTGTGGGTTCACCTCCAAGAAATTTTGAATATCAAACACCTCATTACCGGCATCCTGGTAAATTTGCACATTTTATGGCCTTTCAAAAATAAATTTTTGCAACATTTGCATACAACTTCCAATCATTGCTGGGAAGTCAATGTGTCTAAAATGTAACTTCTCGAGGGAATTCGAAAAACATTTCTGAAGAAAAAAATAGAAAGAAGTCAAAACAAAACCAATAGGGATTCAGCCCTTTGAGCTTGAACCCATAATTATACTGTATAATGCAATGAGGCTTTCGGGCATTTTCTCTTGCTTTCATTTCTTTTTTCTGCTATAGATCAACTTTATCATTTCATGTAACCCCTGCTGAGTCAACAAACATGTATGCATGATTTACTCTTCAGTCCTCATTTGTGTCTTTTGTTTGGGGGAGTCACCTCTTTGCAGAACCTTCTTTAATGATAAATTAATACATTTTAATTCATTTCTAAACCCCTGGACCTAAGATCACATGTGTTTCAGCAGTTCTGCTTCTGCTCAAAACTTAACACGCTCAAAACATTTCATTTGAGCTCTCTGAGATTTAAAGGATAAAGTTGTGATATTTTGAGAAAAAAGTTATTTAATGGGAATAAAATTGTAATATGTCGTAATAAAATCTACCTGCCATTTTGGCACATTGGTTGATGTGTAACTTGAATGTGCTCTTATGGGTTCATATTAATGCAGCAACTTGGTAATGTGCAAGGCTATAGAATGGACATGGCAGTCATGTTGTGTCTATTTGTGGATGTTTTGCGTCTCCTCAGTCAATCTGCGTTCCATTTTAGCTGTTTGATAAACTGTTCAAGAAGAAGAAATGTTTACAGTTGCTGACGGCAATTTTAGCCCATTTGGTCCTTGGGTTTGGGACCAGTAGGTTGATCCAATAATCCATCCATTGGTTATTATTTAGGGCAAGTAATAAAGTAAAGTAGTTTGAGAAGTGCCTTTCTCCAACAATTATGAGGCCAGTAACATGGTGATGATAAATAGCAATAGTTGATACCTTCCCAACACAACTGATGTCACTTATTAGAAGTGTGCTTTTTTAAATGATTTGTTTGATGTACCTTCTCCGAGTTTGCCAGCCTGCTCAGCGGCGGATCCAGGGAGGATCTTGGACAACATGCTGTCTCCCTCCATGCCAGGCTGACCTGCAGCTGCACTGCCAATACCTCCTGGCCTGGGCGCTGCCTTGGAGCCTGGACAGGAAAATAGAGAGATGAAGAGAGGATAACAGGACAGAGGAGAGAGCAAGAGGAGAGGAAGGGAAAAGACAGAGAGGGATCAAGAAATAATCAGTATTTGTGCATGTCTAATAATAGATGGCATCTGTCGGTGTGCATATTTTTTTTTTCTATGATGACATCTGTGGTGTCAAGTCAAGTGCTCTGTGTCTTATTATTGCATTATCCAAAAATCACTTGTAAATCAAAAAGCATGGGAAGTAGAAAAGATGTCTTGTCCTTCAGTTGCAGTAAGTGCTCTTGTTGAATTTTCCCAGCCCTGGTAGTCTACTGATGTAGCGCTTACCTCTTGGCTCTAGCCCTCGTTACTTATAAGGTCTGACGATACAATACGATATGATGCAATGCGATATACTTTATTGTCACCGATGCTGCTCCCATAAATGCCTTCACAGTCACAATAAAACAAACCACACTTGAACACAACAGCACTTGCTATACCAAATCGCAGCATAAATTGCACATACAAAATTCTGCACATATATATTGCACAAAACACATTTTGCACAGACCCCATTGTTAAAATATCATGGAAATGTTGCACAATCGCTGCAGCCTTAAGCAGTATTGTTATAAAAAGCAGCAGCATGAGCCCAGGTCACCAGCAGGGCAGCGCCACCAGATTTGTGCTTGTGTTTGAATGTATATGGACTTCCTGTGTTTAGTTGCATGACACCCCGAGACCTCCTCCCTGTTTGCTGTCAATCTAACTAACTTTCTAATTACTTATCAACAAAGCTATGCTAAAGGACTGACTCATTGACCACAAAGTGATCATTGTGACTCGTTACCCACTAATGAACTGTGAAACTCACCAAAAATAACACTGATATTGGACAATTCTCTAAAATGCTGGATTACATTAAATGCCAATTTTTTAAAAATTATTCCTGGAAAAAAAAAACTACAATAAAATCAAGCACACTGTCAGTATTTATGATCAATTATTAGGTAGGTTCAGAGTTTGAGACAATCAATGACAAGATGTTTAAAGTAAGGAGTTAAGCAACTAAAAAACACTTGCTGGATAGGGAACAGTCTATGGCAGCAGCCAGGTACGCCTACAGACAAGGCTGGGCCCCTGAAAAGGTCTAGTGAATGGGCCCTTGTTGAATCAATGTTACTTAAATGAACACATGCATGTGTGTGCGTAATTAGTAGTTAGTAATTATTTTCATCAAAGATTAAACTGACAATAAGTTTAATTAAACAATGAATTGTCAAAAAAATACTGAAAAATAATTAACACATTGTCCTTAGTTGACATATTCAGACATCTTGTTTTGTCTAACAAATGCCCCAAAGCCACAGGGTATTCAGAATATTCAGAAGCAATTATTCATATGAGAGAAGTTGTAAATTATTATTTTTTTGTGTATGTTTTGCCTAATAATTACTTAAATGCTTGATAGGGATGAAACTGTTGCCGATTACCTGTTGATCAAATTAAATTTGGGATGCAAGAGCTATCCGTTTACTTACCAAACTACAAAAAAGACAAATGACCTCCTGCATCAGCACTGACTTTTAGTATAAGATATAAAAGTGTTTTACAGATGTTGCCAAGAAACTGACTCCCAAGAAACTGAACTTTGTAACTGCATTACTTAATACCAAATCAACTAATTGACCAAGTCTCTACTTAGTGACTTGGCACACTCAGGCTGATCTGCTGCCATGAAGTGAAACCCCTCCTGTGTTTTCCATTGTGGGATTATCTGCAGATTAATCTCAGACTGGATGAGACAGCACACGCTGGTTACATAACACAGACACAGTGGGCAGCAGCTGGCAAGACGTGAGGATGTTGGTGGGATTCTGTGTGCATGTGATGGATATACTCTACCTATGCCTGTGAGTGGGGGCTGGGCAGCTTTGTTGGCCATGACGGGCGCTGCCTTTGCTCCAATAGCTGTTACTGGAGGCGTGTCGATCTTGGTCTGCTGTGATACAGAAAAAGAGAGAGTATGAGAAAATGAAACAGCAGGAGTGACAGTGTAAGGATAACATAAAGCTCATCATTTAGTAACACAAACATCACAGTGGGACTTCATACTTTATAACAGTTAAACAGTTGGAAATTGAAGACAATGGGGGAGAAATAACTGTTAGATATTCACAATATGCAAAGAAAAGAGAAAAAGAAGAGAGAGGTGGAGAAACTGACAGAGAAAGCTGCTCCCCTATTGTGAGGTGACACCTTATTGATTAAACATGAATGGTGACTGACAGATGAGTTTTAACATTGTGAACGCAGTCAGCTGTCAGTTATCTACGTTTGCTTGAAGGTCCACTCAGACTTTTATAATTGAGAATATTTTATCATAAAAATAAATAACTTTTGGGAAACATCTCCCATTAGGTTCAAATATTTCATCACTGTATTTATGTTTTTATTGTTAAAGAAGGTAATAGGACAATCACATGGCACATTTACACATGCTTACCCGAAAATCTGAGGAAAACTGAAAAATGGTTCATTGTAAATTTAAGATCAAATCATATAAGCCAGCTTTTGAATCTTGAGATTGCAGTCATTATTAATTCATTTTTATTTTTCTACCTTTTATTTTGGGTAAACCTCTGTTCCTGATGTAAGATCATTTGAATAATGTGTTGTTTTATTTTTTTAAACCTCTTTTACTTTTATTCTTTTATCTTCATATCGAGTATTTCAGTATATTTATTCATTTCAAGCAGATATTCAGTGTAAACGTGTTTGCATTTGCCTCCATTGTTGCAATGCTATGACACATGAGCAAACGCTATCCTTGAATGTAAATCATAAGATGCAGTTAAAAGCTCTGGATAAAAAAAGCCAGTAGGTAAATCCTGGGTTAAGATGATGTAATTACTTGGTAAAACAGATGGCTGGTTGCTCTGCATAATGAAATGTAGATGAAAACAGTATGTTGGGCACCCCTGGAAAACAGGGAAAAAACAGGATACTGGTAAGCAAGCCAGGCACTCAAAAAATACATCAATGAGGAAGGAAATCTTATGTAAAAAACCTTTACTGTAGTGGCTAAATCATTAAAAGAGCCAACATATTTGTCAGGGCTGACAAAAACCTACAGGATTGCTTTCCTGCGTGTCTTATTTTACTATTTCAATGGTCATGAGTTAATTTTCATGCACAAACTGTATTAGAAACGATGTCTAAGTTATGTTTACTTTATATTTAATTAAGTTTATCTAAAAATTTAGCTGTATTTACTCAATTTTGTGAAGATATTGCAACTTGAAAATGACAAGTGGAATTATCTTGATCTTCCTTAGAGTCCTTGAGCAACTTGAGTAAACCAACTTAATCTGACTTAACTTGATCACGACAGAGGGTTTTGATGAAGTTAGGGGATCTGTGAATTCTGTTTTGTTAACATGTTTACGGAAATACAAGTATGATTGACTAGTATGGAACCAGCAGAATACAGACATAGAGCACAATCAACTTGGTTTACTGAAATTAGTAAAACTTAGAAAGATTGATTTAATTAAAATAGTCATTTTTCCCTGTCAAAAACTTCACAAAATTAAGTAAATCAAACTAATTTTTAAGTAAAGTTAACATTTAGATATAAAGTAAATAGAAATTAAGATTGCTAGTTATATTTACTAAAGTTTTTCAGGGCAACTGGTTTTCTATATTGTTTTTAAAGTAAAATCAACTTGTTAGATTTCACAGTGTATTGTTAGGGTAGTTTGCATTTAAGCACTTTAAAGTGCGCTTATCTGAATGAAAGGTGGTGCATGAATATAGTGAAATTGATTGGTGTTTGTCTTAAATGCTGGCACTGTAGACGTCTCACATTTTCTTGCATCATTCTCCCTCATCTCTCTGGTGGACTGTTTTGGACATTTTGATTTCTGCTGAGTCACTGTGAGCAGATAGAAAGCTTTTGTGTTGCTGTGTTTCTTTCCAGCTCTGCCCTCAACACTAAGCAACACTGGCTGCTGTTGCACTAACAGAGAGTCGCTCGAGGAAAGATGCAGACCAGACCTTTTCTGATATCAATCACTATAACAGTTGGTTCCATCTGAACACAGGAAATATGGCCCTGTTTTGATCTCTCACCATGTTTATGTTCTTATTTTGTGTCCTCTGTTTTCTGTAAAGCTTTCTGTGTCACTCCTGTTTAAAAGCATTCCATAAATAAACTTGACATGACGTGAAAGACACTGGACTGATACCAAACAATCACATAATATTCTGTATTTGTTTCCCCACTGAGTCCAGTTCGCTGCAGCAAAGCAGAGGTGGGGCATTAAGATGCACCATGCAGCATACAACATTTCATTATTTACAGCCACTTAATCAATGCTTTAATTACACAATGGGTCTAACATAAGAGTGTAAGCGTATGAGCTTGCAGACTGAATAATAATCACATGACAAATGCTATTTACTGTTTACGGCTTTCTGTCTGAGCTATTCCACAGCAAAGCTTTCACAATAATTTCTAAGACACATTCCTGCATAATATGATATCAGACCATATGAATTATTTCACCTCGCTCTCCCGCTGATGATACAACAATGCAGCAATATGAAAATCACGAATGCCTTTCAGCAGTAAAAGCCCATCATGAAAAATTCTGGGACATGGTGACAGTGGCTGTATGAATTTCATTGGCAACACATTCATGTATTTACTAGAGACAGAATGAATTCAGGAGGAGAATCATTAAACTTTCTGAATCTTCGTGTTAAGCGTCACAGACTGCAATAGCAAATAGATACGCATGGATTTATGATTATGGAGTAAATGCAGAGTGCAATAGATTTTTGCAGGGAGACATTTTGAGGGCCAATTTCAGGAGTGTCTCGCAGACAGTGAATCAGCTACATTCAGTTATCAGCTGCCTCTGTGTTAATCGCAGTGTTAGATAAGGCCTGCAAACAGAGGCATGGCAGAATTTAAATAAACCATCTGAACTGGGAGGAGATGGACCAACTCTTATCTCTGGGAGCGTGGAGGGACACAGGGGGAGGAAGAGGGAAAGCAAGGGCTGAGGGTGCAGAAAAGAGCTGGGGCAAATAAATAAATGAATGGGAAAAAGAGGAAGATTAAGGTTGGAGGGATCAATGAATAGACGATGACAAATGGAAAGATGCAGGAAGATGAACTAGCAAACAACTTGATGTTAGAAAATATTAAATTAATACGAGCAGGATGGGCAGAGAGAGATAACTATTTTTTTATCAAAACGGTTTGTTACATCAAAACGACAAAATATCAATAGACAGGTATATTATTAAGCACTTCTCTTGTGACCTCAGAAAATAGAGAAAACTAGCTTGGTATGACAATATCAGAAAGTAATATTTTTGTGACAAAAAAAGACTTAAACAGTGGTGGAAGGTAATTAAGTACATTTATACTTTGTCTTCATTCCATCTTGAAGACAAATATTGTACTTCTACTCCACTTCAGTTTTTTGATAGCTTTAGTTGCTTTACAGATCGTGATTGTTTATCCAAAATATAATCAACTAAAGTCATTAAAATGAGCTTCATCTTTACCAGCTGCAACATTAAAGTGATGGGCATGTGAATGCATTAATTATTACAATCCCAAGATTTGACATTTATTTTTCTGAAATGGGCCAAATCCTGTGTAAGGAGTACTTTCATACTGGTACTTTAAGTATATCTTGATGATGATACTTTTGTACTTTTACTTAAGTAAAGATTTTAAAGCAGGACTTTTACTTGTAACAAAGTCATTTTACACTGTAGTATTGCTACATTTACTTGAGTAAAAGATCTGAATACTTCCTCCACCGCTGGATATTACAAGCCTTTGCTGGACCTCCATTGAGAGGATAGAGAAATGAATATGTGTGTGCGAGAGAGAAATATGAGTATAATCTGTGGTGCATTTTAGCTGCAAGACAACATCATTAGAAGAGATACAGCCATGGACGGATTACTAGATGGGCCTACCGGGCACAGGCTCAGATGCCAAAAGTGTCAATTATTTTGTGTCACTGCAAAGAGACACAAAATAAGTAGAAATAGGGCAAAACAAAACCAAAGAGACACAAACTACCAAAAAAGACACAATATGACTATGAAGAGACACAAAACTATGAAAAAATGATCTCAAAGAGTTATAAAATAACCACAAAAAAAGGGCAAAACACCCAAAAATACACACAAAATAACCAAAACAACAAGGCAAAACAGACTCAAAGAGACCAAAACAGGGGACATAAAAAGGCACATGACTTTACATAGAAAATATGACAAAAAAGACAAAAAAAAGAAGCACAATCACTATAAAATATGCGTGTGTGTGTGTGTGTGTGTGTGTGTGTGTGTGTGTGTGTGTGTGTGTGCGTGTGTGTGTGTTACCAGTGCTATGTAGGGGAGGTGGTTGAGCCTTTTTAATGCCTGTGCTCATGTATACAGTATGCAACATACTTTTCTTATTTCAAAATGTCACTTCAGTCACACAACATGCAGTTCTGTAAATCTGTAAACTGAATAGACTTCAACGCTGATGTAGGCAACGATAGAGTGACCTGGAGGGGCATGACTAGGAGGAATGGCCTGCCCCATCTTCCCTCTCTGTACTTACCATGGTAGCTGGCGCGGTTCCTGCCGGACCTGTCTGCCTGGCCTGTCCCATGGGTCCACCTGCTGGTCCCATCTGCCCTGGCTTGGCCTGGGCCTGGCCCTGCCCCATTCCCATCCCCATCCCCATGCCTTGTCCCTGGGCTGGGGGCTGCTGCTGAGGGCCAGTGGTCAACGCCGCACCGGGCTGCCCTGGCCTGGCCGCTGATGTCTGGGCTTGTTGTTGGAGCTGTGTCCTTTGTCCTGGAGCCCCGTCTGTCTGGGAGCCTGGACCGCCTTGTCGCCCTGATCCTGTAGGCCCGCCGGCAGGGCCCTGAGCCCGGCCAGAGCCACTGCCGGACCTAGAGGAGCCTGGATGGAGGAAGGCAGGGTTGTTTTTTTTAATGAGAAACTTGTGCTCATTGTTCCAAAAGTGTCTTATTTTATCATAAGGACAAGAAAAAGGAAAAGAAAGAACATATCAGTAGTCACCTTTTACAGCTGATGTTGTAAAACAAGATATAATATCAGCAGTATTTTACACCCTGCTGGTCTTAAAATGGTATCAAAATGCAGGGGATGACTGACAGCTCAAAGTAATCATGTGGGCACAAAGGATTCAGTGAATACATTTCTGATCTTTGCATCATCTGGTCCTTTTCTTATGTGAGCAGTTCCTCGATAGAAAACCTAGACTGATAAGCTTCAGTCACTGAGGTCTAATTCAAACAATCTGATTATTTCTTAGGACCTCTTTATGCTCTCGGTCCCAAATGTTCAGACAGAAATAGTGAAAAGGGCTTCTGGGTATTCTGTACCCTCAGCCTGGAATTTGTTGAAAAATGACTTGAAAGTCAAGGCGCTCGTGTCACTAAATGTCTTTAAATCTAAAATGAAAGAGCTAGGAGCAGATTCTATAGAATGTCGTCCTTAGCCTGTCTGGTTGTACAAATGAACCCCGGAGAATTCCCTTTTGACTGATAGATAGTTCTCTTTTAATGCTTATTTTAGTGCTTCTGAATTGTATTTTGTCTCCTTTAGTGTGTCTGTCTGCAATTTTGTGTTTTTCCCTGCTGACTATGTTGGCCAGGTCTCTCTCAAAAAAGAGATTCTTAATCTCAATGGGACCAACCTGGTTAAATAAAGGTTGAATAAATAAATAAATTTCTGTGTCTGAGAAAGTTTTGCTTTTGTGAAACTCTAATCTGCTGATTAAGGTACTGCAGTATTTATTTAATAAAATGGTTCTGTTATTATTACAGTGGCATTTCAATTTTTATTAGATTTTATACAAAAGCAGTTGACAGGTGAAGCAGCAATGAAAGAGAGAATGACATGCAACAAATGTTGTGAGCAAAGATCAAACCAGTGATTTAATGAGTACACTGCTAAGAACACAGCCACAGTGCTGCCCCGAGAGAAAACATTTCCTTCGAGAAGTCATGCTTGGTATAGTTCATTAAAAGCTGTTGATCCCTGAGGGGACAGATGATTGTAAAAGAGCATCAAACTCAGTCTGAAAAACAGGGGATATTAAATATTTTTTGCCTCAGAACCAAATAAGAAATTCAGTGGGATCTTATCAGAGGATCATAATTTATTATTGCTCTGGTATTAATTTGTCAGGAAACATAGTTTAGGTCTGTGGAATAAATGTATAAAATTGGCATTTGACTCATTCAATATGGGTCATGCTTTTATTTATCGTGACTCAACAATGTGTGCAGCAGTTAATAAGATTTAGCTCATTGATCAGTAACATTACATCATCAATGAGAAAAGAGAAACTAATTTTTTAAAAGCATGCTGCCTTAATGAAGCAGCGATGCATCTACAGCAGATATGCAGCTTGCGGTGCCGTGGCTGTCCACAAGTCATAGTTGTAGCGTGTGGCTTTAAAAATGTGCAGCGTGCGGCGCTAAAGCAGCACACACGCAACAAGAGTAAGAAGTAGAAAGAAACTGTACGTTAAAGTGCTCAACTCAAGTCAACAGTGTCAAACTACTTTACTAGAGCAGATCAAACTGTCACCTACAAGGATGCCTTAAAGTACAACAATAGTACCAGTGTTACACATAAACAGCTGCTTCCACTTATTGCTAGCACCATAACAGCAGCAACAATATCGAGTAGGAGCACCATCACATCACCACAGACAACTGAAAATAACAGGTCTGTTTGTAAATTTCAATGTGACAGAAATTAGACTGTTTGCTGCAGTGCCTGAAGGTGGCTTTAGGGACATCAATGAGTGTGAATAATCTGAATAATTTTGTTACCACTGCTCTTTCCTATCACTATCAGTCATTCCTATTACTATTAGTCTGTTTATTTTAACATTTGTAAATGTTTTGAAATCTGTGGACATTTGTGTTTGTTGGTGAAATGCTACAGTAATTTGACAAATCATAGTAAGTTAATCTTGTATTTCAAACAGTTTGAGCATGTTACCATAGTGCATCATTGAGGGCTTTTCTACGCTTTTAAAATAGCCCTCTAATGACCAGAGTTGGATATCTCTGGTAGTTGTTGAACATAGATTTCTTTGAAGAACTTCTTTTTATGTAATGCCATGTTAAATAAACTGAATTATGGGTATTTAGAGGGGAATACTTATGCTGAAAGGAAACAGGCATTCTCTCACTTTGGTATGAGAATGGGCTCGAAATTTGGAGTACCTCATGGCTCTGTTCTTGGTCCTTTGCTTTTTTACATTTCACCTCTTGGTAAGTCCTGTCTGTCCCAGAGTTAAAAAGATGTCATCAGGCTTCAGTGCCTTTTTCTATCGTGCGTTCTACCTCTGGAAAAACCTCTATGTCTGTATTTTAGAGGCTGACTCTGTTGAAGTGTTTGAATCCAAACTTAAATCTTTTCACTTTAACTTTCAGATATTTATTATTTTTGGATTACTCTAAGCCTGGTATCTGTTACCATTATCCTTCTGAAAATGGAAGGTCAATCTTATTAAAAATAATCAGTGTGAACCATTAAGCCTAGTACTAGAGTCAAAGTTTGACCTGCTGACTTGAATACTGTAAGGTTTCTAGAAACCACTGCACCTCTCTAATGTACTGTTTGTTGTCCCACAAACACAGCTGCGTGCCTTACTCTCTCTCCCTAGTTTGCTCTCTTTGTTCACTCAAGCTTCTCTGTGCTGGACCACTGGCCATCCTGGGACCTCTCTCTCTTTCTCTCCCCAGTTGTCGATGCCTAATTCCAGATGTTTGGGATTTAGATCTTTGTCGTTGTCACTCTCTCCCTTTGTGTGTTTGTTTCCTTGTGTTTTGTGTCTCTTGTATGTTTGTGTAGTCTGTCCTCTTTCCAGGTCTCCATGGTGGCAAATTGGTAATCTACATCTTATGTTTCCAATCTAGCTATAATTTCATCATCCTGATTGTCTGTTTTGTATCTTAAAAAAATCTTTCTATCATTTTCACGACAGCTGTTGTATATCTGTATATCCTGGATAATGGATCGATCCTTTCCCCCGCTGTGTTTTCCTTTTACCTCCCGTTAAGAGGTTGTTTTTTTGTGTGTGGAATTTTCCTTGTGATTTGTGATATTGGACTGTATGATTAAAACTGATGACTTAAATTTGAATTAGAATCATGCCTGTACATATCAAGTAACAGACATATAATTTGTTTTAAATAGAGACATTTTGGCACCACTACTCATTCTGGACAGGCGCCAGCCTGCCTACACTGGCCAGATTCTGAATGAGGTCTAATATTGTAGTAGTCATTAAATTGATGAGCAAATTACTTTTGAATGATGCATTTTTTAGTACTTCTTAAATATATTCCAAATGCTCAAATGACCTTGTACAATTATATAACAAATTATCTGCCAAATTATTCAACTTTTTAGAATAATTTTATAACATCTTCTTCTATCTGTCAAATATTTGGAGATAAAATGGAGACAGGGAGCTGTAATTATAGGTTATCTTCTACTCTGATGGTGTAAACGTAATGCTATTGTACCTGACATGGAGAAGCACTTTTTGTCAGGTGTCAAACTGCCCTGTGAACTGCAGGGGAGGAGCCAGACATTGTAAACATTCTGGACTTTTTTTTTTTTTTTTACCAGCCATAAGGACAATTTTTCAAGATATTTGAGGTAATGAAATGCCTAAAATTCTGTACCCCATTTGGGAAAAACACGATAGTTGGCAAGAAACCTACCCTGTAGTGCCAACATTCTGTTTTGTATTTAATTGTTCCCTGTTTCCATCGGCCTAAAACCAAAATACAACAAATATTGAGGATGACTAATTTCAACTCATGCCACCTAAAAGGAGCCAAATATTGTCTCATGATACTCTTTTTAAGTTACCAAATATAGGAAGGGTCGGAAATTGAACATTGATTTGCCAATCCGGTCAGAGGGACTGAGGGGAAATGACACCAAATTTAAGGTGTTTTAAAAACTTTAAATATTCTAAGCTTTTGAGAATAAATCTTTGGTTGGATTTAAAGAAGCCATCCCCCAAATCTACCACAAGTATGTACCTGGTGGTTGGCCCTGCATGTCCCCTGGCTGCTGGGACTTGCTGCGTGAGGAACGGTGTGGGTCCCCCTGTCTAGAGGAGCGCTGTCCATGATGGTGCCCAGATGGATCTCGGGAGTAGTCTGAAGAGTGGTACCCGGACCTTGACTCGCCCCGCCTTCCTGAAGATGAGGATCGTCCCGCCGGGTCATGGCGCATTGACGGGTCTTTGGGGTGCCCCTTGGATGACCTTGCGGACCTTGGCTCATCGGAATGACGTGATGCGGATGAGTGTCTGCTTGAGCTGCCATGATGCCGATGGTCACGGGATGAAGAGTGCCGCCCTCCATGACCATACTCATCTTGGGGCCACAGGTCCTCCTCAGGAGGCTCATCGTAATCGTGGTAGGTGTGTTTGACACCGTGCCTGCTCCTCCCAGATGAGTGGCTACTGCCGTAGTGTCGAGAACTGGAGCGTGGCTTCTCAAACCAGTCAGTTTCTTCTTGGCCCAGATGGTAGGCTTTGGAAACCGAGAGCAGATCACAGTCAATCTCCATGTCGTTTGGAGACAGCGGCATGCAGGCTGAGAGAAAGAAGGAGGCAGGAAGAAGAAGACCAACCGCATGCAAAAAAAAAAGAATAGGGGGAAGGAGACACAGAAAGAAAGGCAGAAAATAAAAACAAAAGATTTACATCCATGCATTATACACTTCACGTCACTTTTACACATTACACAACAATATGAACAGGATAAAACAAACACTGCAATACTGTCCGTTCCGGCAGCTGCTTTTGTGCTCAAATGTTTTAGCTTAATATTTAAAGCCAATGATATGGAAAATAATTTTTTCCTTAAACATACTTTAAACAACTGCCTTAGTAAAGGTTAATTGTTATTGGCCCTCTTTGAAAATGTCTAAATATAGAACTGATTATGAGGGACTGTTTTGCAGTGTAGACAAAGAATTCATAAATCAAAACACATTTAAACCAAACATCAGTGCCAATGGCATAATTAAAGACAAAACCCTTTAAGAAACACAATGCATCTGTGTCGTGCAAAGAAGACCTTTCAAGTGAATCAGAGTGTAGCGAACGAAGAAAACGACCACGCTGAAGAACCATGCGAGTATTGGACAGACAGACGACTGGACGAACAGGCGGAAGGACGGACAGGCAGGCAGACAGACAGACAGCAGTCCACTGATAAGAGAGCTCCAAGTGACTCTCAGGAAGAAGAAAACATCAGCATGCAACGGCTATCTCTGTCTCTCTTTTTCTCTCTCTTTCTCTTTGCTAAGCCTAGCCTCTGGGTGGGTGGGGGACGTTTAGATAAACGGTGGGGGCAGTAGAAGGTAGTGAGACTGTGTGGGCATTCAGCTCCCACAATTACCTTCGCTGTCTGACACAGCACAATGATAATCGTCTATAATGTATGTATCATCCGATTTGTAGACATGTGTCCGAGGAAGGTCCCGAATGTGGTCTTGTACGTCTGGAAGCGAGTGGCTGGAACCATACTGGCCATAATAGTAATGATATCTACTGCTGCGACTGTCGTATGGGTCGGGACCTAAGCTTGACGAACGCCCGGAACCCATAAACCTCCCCATTGGACTGAGTGGGCTCTCCTCTTCAGAGTACTGCCGAGTTGGGTGGCGTCCCCGGCTGTAGCCAGATCGGTAGGAGCGGTCGTCCCTCTCATAGGATCGGCTGCGATACCCAGAGTAGTCTCTAGCTGAGATCTTGTCCATGCCGTAGCCATGGGATCGGGAGCGGCCGGTGGAGGTGTAGTAAATCCTATCGTCCTCCTCCACCAATGAACCATAGTATCGACTACCATGAGTGGTGCCAGTGACGCCCTCGTAGGTATTCCTCTTGAAGCCATAATCCTCGATCAGTTGGCGCCCTCGAATGTGAGAGGAGGGGTAAGCCCCACCTGCTGCTGTGGAATAGGAGGCCAGGTCTGCCTCCACATCCCGAGCCTCCTCAATGGGGGAAAACTTGGAGATTTTTTGCTCCATACTCCCCAGTTTTCTGTGCTTGCTGCGCTTGGTGGACATGACAGCAGGAGCCAGAAGGCTTCTGGAGGACGGCGAAGGTTTCTGTACCCCGGAGCGGATGCTGCCATGTTTGTAGTCATAGTCATAGTAATAGGAGGATCCCCCACCCATGCTAGCGCTCACGCTGCTGCTGCTGCCCCCTACAGGTCCGTGCCTGTAGCTGCTCTTACCCCTGCCGTGGTGGTCGTACAGCTCTTCCTGCATCGCTGCTTCCTCTTCAGGTGCCCTGCCGTACGAAGAGCTGCCAGTTCCCCCACGCGTTGTGCCGCCAATGGTGCTGCCGTGGCCATGGATGTCGCCCGGGTAACGCCCATGATGCATCATGTCCCCTGTCGTCGTGCCCAGCCCGTCTTTTGCCGTCAGCTCGCTTACGTCGTCAATCATCATGTAGTTTCTAGGGATGTTCTGCTCTAAGCCAGGAGCCCCATACATCCCATCTGCAGTGCTATACGTGGAGGGACTATCTACAGAGTGCCCATAGGCATTGGAAACTGTAGAAGTGTACTGTCCATAAGAGCTGGCTGTGGTGGTGGTGTAGCCATAAGTATTAGCAGTGGTTGTTGTATACTGGCCATATGAACTAGCTGAGGTTGAAGTATACTGGCCATAAGTACTGGGTGGCATGGTAGAGTACCCACCGTAGCTGCTGGACACTGGTGCTGAACCATAGGGCCCATATGAGCTGGCCATGGTTGTCGATCCAGTGTACTGACCATAAGAGGGGGCTGCACTGGAATAAGTAGCATCCTGGGCTGTGGTGGTGACCACGACTGTGGGGTTGCTGATTGTCTCGTAGTTGGTGGGCATCTTGTGCTCCAGATCGGCCAGTGAAGTCTGCCTTGGTCTTCCCGGGTGGACTGTCAGGATATCAGCTTGGGGCTGCCCAGGGTAAGGGGTGGTCTGGCTGGGGTAGGAGGACACAGCGCTGGGATAGGGTGAGCTGTGGGTGGGGTATGGGGGCTGACCGGGTGGTGCAGGCCCAAAACCTGTATGCCCTGGCTGGGGCTGAGGTGCAGCTGGTATCCCCATGTCTGTCTGGGGGTATGGGGGCTGAGTTTGGGGATAGGTGTGGGAAGGGTAGGAGGATTGAGACTGGTAAGAAGGTCCTGGAGGGGGGACATGGCTCTGGAGGGGCGTGGGCTGTGGCAGTGCCTGGGACTGAGACACTGTTGGGTAGGGAGGCTGGTTGAATGTCGAGGTCTGGTATGGCACACTGGATTGCTGACTTGGTGCTGCCTGTTGGCTCTGGGGGTACTGACAGGAAAGGAAGGATGAGGTGGGTGGATATTGCGCTGCTGTGTTGAGGTCGCTGGTGAACTGGCTCAAAGGGGCAGTGCTTGGCCTCGTTGACAATAACCCATTGGTCTCATGAGATGCAGCTGCAGCTGCTAAACGTAGGTTATTCAACTCACTGTCAGACATGTAGTCCCTAGTGTCCCCCATACACCTCAGGTAGGCAATATCCCTCCTCTCCCGTTCCTTGACCAGTGTCTCTTTCCTTTGGTGAATCCCCAGTTCTAGATATCTCAGTTTAGCATCAATTTCTTTCTCTTCCTCCTCCAGTTCAGCTTGCTGCTTTCTCAGCTTGGTTGACTCTTGTTCCACGGCCTTCAGCTCGTGGGTGAGGTCTTTGAGGAGGCTAGCTTTGGCAGCCAGACCAGACCTGGAGCTGGGCTTGAGGCTGGGCACGGAGGGCAGGTAGACCTGTTGGAGGGCAGGTGCCATCATGGGCAAGTGAGCTGATGCAGTGGTCTCGTCTGGAGGAGGGCTGGGCAGGGTTCGCTTGACCTTACGAAGCAGTGAGCTCTGCTGTAGGGCTGCCAGCTGGAGAGAGAGAAAGAGAAGGAGGGAGGGAGGAAGGGATGGGAGAGCAGGAGAATATGGAGAAACAAAGAAGCATGGATCGGAGAGAAACAGAACAACAGAATACAGGAGTGTGGAGAACAATTGGAGATAGGATGGTGAGTCAGGGAGAAGGGCAGAAGATTTTTTTAGATATCAAATGTGAATGTGAGATTGACAGAGATATGGAAGGGTAAAAGACAAAGGCGGCATATGAACATGGAAGAAGAAACGATTAAGGAGTGAAGGATGAGGAGAGAAAAAGTGGAGGAGAGGAATGGTGAAGACAGAGAGGAAAGAGAAGGAAAGAAGGACAGTGGGGGAGTAGTAAGGAAATAGGTAGAGGTAGTAAGGAAAAAGGTAGAGGGGAGCGAAGAGGTTGTAGAAGGTGATTAATGAAGAAGAATCACAGTGGGAGGAGACAGTTGAGGGAAGTGGAATGACATACACAGCAGATGAATGTAGAACAGGAGGGAAAGGAAGGAGGAAAACTCAAAAAGAGTCAAAGGTCAAGGAACAGAAGAAACAAGGAGAGGACGCAACAACAGGGATATACAAGGGAGACAAAGGAGACACATATAGACACAGAGACAAGGACAACAGGAAACAAGAGTGGAGTTTGTATTAGAGGACATACAAAAGCATTAAAACTAGTGCCAATTGTGGTGCAGTTTTATGCTAATTAATCGACTTCATCCAATAGAAATGTCTTAAATAGTCAAACTCAACTATCTGCAGAAATATTGAGTAATAATGAGTAATTTTTTCTTTAATTCTAAATTTTGGATGAACTATTGTTTTATAACAAGAAGAATGCAGGGGAATGACCGAACCAATTATATTGTAAAAGCCTTGTTTACTGCACGCCATCACTGAGATAGTCTGAAAAGGTGGGTCTTCGTCTACTTTAAAATGAGTGTTTGTGGCAATAGTTATAAGAGAAATGCTTAATTGCCTTTCAAGTGTCTAGGAATAAATCTCCTCTCAGTAATAGATTAAGAAGTCGGGAGCATTTATCCATGGTCTATATATATATATATATATATATATATATATATATATATATATATATATATATATATATATATATATATAGAATGCTACTGAGTTGGTTTGTACCTAAACTCATAAGGGATGTTACGAACACATTGTTGAATCTTAGGAATGAATCTTAGGCAGGTAAACATTATAAAGCAGCCACATTGGTGGTTTGGTTTTGTACATTTTCCATATGTTGAATTAGTTTGTTTAATTTTGCAAAGGACTTTATGAATTGCTTCTGATAGCCTCATGCTTCAAACTTAAACTTCAAATCTTAAGACGAAGCCTACTGCACCATGGTCCCCACTGTAAAGCTCAAGGAAAACATGCACAAAAGACAAGAATTTCAGTGTATTTAATTATTGTTTTGGCTGTATATTTTGCCTGAAATATGGAACCAGTCTGGATATAGTTTAAACCAGCTGAGTACTTGTATCTTATTCAGATGAGTCAACATTTTCTTTGGGCCAATCAGTATCATGAATGAAGGGATGTTGGATTATCTTCGTGTTTTTAATGTGTATAAATATTTTATCATCTCTTACAAGCATGTTTGATAAGGGCATTTCGAATCTGTAAATAGATCACACAGTGTGTCATGTGTTGTTTGTCATGTCAATCTGTGTGGGGGTGGCAACATAGAAAATAGAATCCCTTATTAATTAATCATATAATCTCAGTATGTGGGCAGTGAAAACATACTCCTGACACCTCAGAAGATTAGGAGAGAAAACAATGTGCCGTGTGAAACATCTGTACATAACAAAGGAGCTGTTCATCACAACATTCACATAATAACAGCTATGACTCAATATTAATGAGGAAAGGCGGGCCATTCTTAAGAAAGCAAATTAAAAAAATATTTAAGTCATTTCACAGACATGTCCCAAAGCTCTCTGCTTTGTTTTTGTTTATCTTGCCATATGCTGCAGACACTTGGGAGTGATTTTACAACACAACAGGCGATCATGTGGAAGCGAATTTGATTTGTTGATTTTAATTTGCTGCCTTGTGTGTGTGAGGCATTCTGCAACTTTGATTTTGAAAAGTGCTCAATAAATCAGGTTTATTAGTTTATTATGATGTGTTCATTCTTTCAGCTATCAATCAGATTTTTACAGGTATCAGTTTGGAGATTTATTGCTCAGGTCTTGAAAGTATGATGACATTTAATTTATTACTAATGCAAAGGATTATGACAATTTTTCCCCTTCTGCTACAATCCACGGTAAGTGTTGTCCAAATCACAGTTAAACATAATTTGCAAATAAATAGATCAGACTGTACTATCATTATAAATCTACAGAAGTAACATTGACGGATACATTTGAAACATTAACTAGCTGTCTATTTTAGTATAACATTTAGTTTGGGGACAAATTTGACAGTGGACTTCATTTTGTATTTATTGTTTAATAAGAGTATCTGTTACTTATTTCAAATTAGGGATGGGTTAGCCTTAATAAAATCTGTTTGTCCCAAATTTCATTAGAAAACAAAACAATACTAACATCTGAAAAATCCACAACAAAGAGAATGAGTCATCATAGCATTTATATTGAACATTCATAGCACTCACAAATAAAAACAGGGGCAAAGTGATATGAAAGGAATGATTTCAATCAAAGTTACATAGAGGCCATTCAGTATTGATGCCTTTGGCAAGTTTTGACTCCACTGAACAACATAAAAGTGAGTCAAACTATTGAGTACAGCAAAGATAATGATTGCATGACCATGTGCCGGGCCCTGCCCAAGGTTTTAAAACATTATCAAAGAGTCAGTTTTTCATTCTATTGATGATGATCCTGTCATGGTTTATTGATTGATTGCTTTTGTTATATATTTTGTCACATGAGTTACTGCAGGAAGCTCTAAAGATCTGATTTCTCTTGGACAGCGGTATTAGGCAGCATGAATAGCATTACCATAAAGATATGGAAAGAATGAAAAACATCCAGTCTGTTTGGTAGTTCAGGAAAAGCATTATTTCCATCAAACCTTCGAGCCAAACTACCAAAGACACATTTTGTTTTTTCCCAGAAAATTTTAAGCATCCAACACTGAAGTTTCTACATTTTGGTATTTTTTTTATGCACAGATTTGTGCCTTTTCTGCATCTATATTTGGTGTCAGTTTCTAAAATCTTTTTAAAAATGTCCTGCTAATTTCATATTGTTTCTTTTTCTTTTTTGGTGGGTGGAGGGCAGAAAAGCATGTTATAAATTTTGTAGGAGACATGTACCCTGCGGCAAAATCTACGCTTATGGATGACCACTGAAGTACTTAGGAAGCTGTTTGAACTTTTTGGTGCAGCGGCAGTTTATCACAGTAACTGACCGGTAGACTACAACTATAGCTATAAGTGAATAATAACTGTTTGTTTTTTTAAACTTCACCAATTAGCTACACACAGTAAGATACCATCTATTCATGTCTTTGTTTTTACACTGAGGTTAGTTTACAGCTGAAATACTTGCTTAGGTGGTCACTAACATAAGAGTGTTGTGTGCCCAATAGATGTTTGTGTGCTACACATTACTTGGCTGCAGATCTCAAGGGGTGTTAACTTTTAATGAGGTCAAATTTAGTCCTAATTTAGTCAGTTTTTGTTGGCATGATTTTTGACAACTGATTTGTGGTCTGTTTTTCATGAGACACAAATTACTTATACAACAAAAATATACTTTTGCTCCATCTAACTGATAACATCACCACCTAGGTGTCTTATCTAGACTGTGCCTTGACTCAATTTTAATCACGTCATTTTCTGTAATCCTACATTTATCTTTCATTGTGTGCTAATTTGTGTGTCAGCATGGTTTGAGTGACTTTACCTGGCTCTGGAGAGCTTGCTGCTGGTAGAGGGACAGCCTGGCCTTGGTGTGCTCATCTGTGGTGGGGCTGAGGGGCTTGGGGTCTGACATGGACCTCTGGGTGCTCTTGATGGGTCGGGGCACAGACGGGTGTCTCTGGGGGGACTCGGCTGTGTAGGACTTTTGTTGAGGTGTGACATGGGCTTTGTTCAGTCTCTCGCTGGACAGAGATGTCTCCAGCAGGCGGTGAGGGGACACCGGAGAGACAGGGGAATAGAGGACTTGTGGGGATTTGGGGGCTGTCTGCTGCTGCCGGATGATGCTGGAGATGGATTCATTGTGAAGATGATTGTGAGGCTGGTAATTTATGTCGAGTGGGTCGGGGCGGCGGCGTTCAAATTTGGCTGCGTTGGCTGCAATGTGCTGCTGTTGGCGCTGCTGGGTCAAGAGATCGACAGAACCAGATTGTTGCGTTCCCGTACTGGTGGAGGAAGAATATGGACTGACCGTGGTTGGCACACTGAGCTGAGGGGCTACAACACCCTGTGACTGGGCTTCTGGGTCAGTCTGGCATGCCAGAGACTGTCCTTTCTGGGTGCGCTCAGGTCCGGAGATGTAGTGAACAATCTCTACTTTGTTCGGGTCTGGTACTGTCACATGGATTGCAGGTGAGACTCTACCTAGATGCTCCACTTCTGTCTGGCAGGACATTTCCCTGATGGTCTGGATGGCGATACTGGAGGATACCATCTTAGAAGTGTCGGTCTTGGTGTCAGTGGCTGTGGTTGACGAAGTGGCACTGCTGCCAGTGGTGGCACTGGATTCAGCATGCCGGGAGAAACGGGAACGTCTTCGGCGGACCGGGTGCTCCGTCTCAGCTTTGTCCTCATCATCATCTGTCTGGACAGAGCAGTCAACACTGCGACCACGCCTTCTGGTACGGTGACGCATCATGTATCTGGTGATGGAGAGAAGACAATAAGGTATGATTTCTTTTGAAAACATGGGGGGAAAAGGCAATGACCAACTGAGCAAGAAATGTCCCACAAACTGCTAGAAATTAAGAGGTGACAAGAAAATTACTTAAAAATTAGTCTTAAGAAAGTGGGGAGGATTTTTAGAAAATTATGCAAAAAACCCTATTTTTTCTTTAGATTTTTGCTTATTTTCTGGCAATGTATTGTTAAATTTCTCATTGCTTTCCATCCATGTTTGGAAGGAAATCAAACCAATTGGATTTAAAAAGGGTTAAACAAAATTGCACTCTGTATTATAATGTGCTAACACCAAAACTTCACCTCAGACAACAAGTCTTAGTTTGAACATTTTCTGGTACTGGATGTTGTATCACCTTTTTGTTTTGCACAATGCTTTATGCCTTTAAAACTGTGAAATTGTTTATAATTATTCATTAAGCCTGCATCTAAATCTCAGCTTGTGCTTTGTTTTTTGATCACAAAAAGATGTATCAGAGTAATCCTTGCCTAATACACACACACACACACACACACACACACACACACATCTACCTCTCCTCTCCGTCTTCATCATCTGTCTGCACACAGCTGTCCACGATCCTGCGGGGGGAGCCATAAAACACCACGCTGTCTCCGTCCAAGCTGTCCCTGCTCAGCCTAGTCATGGAGCTGTGTTTCCTGATGTTGCTCCTGGTCTCCATCATGTGCTCCTCCTGGCTCCGCAGACACATCTCTGACGAGGAGTTAGGGAGGGAACGCGAGCTCATCTGAGAGTCGTTGTAGGGGTGCAGGGGTTGTCCGCTCATATCCATCTTAAGAAAAAAGAGAAGAATATTCAGTTGACAGTAGAGAAATCATTTTGAGAAAGCACTTCTAAATTCTTTTGCACACTGAATTGCTTTAACAGACAAACTTTTGCCAGCCCATTGAACTCATGACTTTTTAGAATAAATATGCTGGCAAAAATAACCTTTGGGGATCAACTATGCTGTAGAAAATACACTGTAGAACAGGGATACATTAACTTGCTTTACTTGAGGGCCACTTTTGCAAAATAACAGTCGCAGCAGCCCCAAATGTTCCTAGGTTTTCAAGACATTTCTAGGATTTTAGGACATTTCGATGATTTCAGGACATTTCTAGGAATTTAGGATGTTTCTAGGAATTAAGTTTGTTTCAAGGAATTACGTTTGTTTCTAGGATATGTGATTTAGGAGATTTCTCGAATTTTAGGGCATTTGTAGGTTTTCAGGACATTTCTAGGATTTTAGGACAGAAAGGGTGTAGGTGTAGGTGGCACGTTTTTGATAAACAAGCTCTATTTTGATGCTGTTTTATGCACTTTGGCACCTTATCATACTAAAAGTACAAAAACAATCCCCAGTGTGAATGACATTTTTTTTTTAAATTGTGAATTAAGAAATGGTTGGCGGGCCACCTGGCACCTTATCAGGGGCTAGATTTGGCCAGCGGGCCGTGAGTTGAGTATTACTGCTGTAGAATAAAGGGAAGCCGTGTCAGGTATGTAAGTCCATGCCAGGGGTCAGAAAAGCTGTAAATATTATTATGCTTAAATGTGTAAATATGCTTCTTCTTTACTCTCTGTGACCTAAAATTTTCTGCCACTGCTGCTCAAGAGCTGAGGCCCTCAACATCAATGCAAGAGTATTTTACAACAGTTGTGAGCCATCTGCTGGTGTTCGTTATTCCCCTTACCTGTATGCTCTGAGCTGCAGCTGTTTTTTGTCTCTTCTGCTCTACAAGCTGCTGCTGGAGCTGCTGCTGTAAGGACTGGATCTGGTCTAGCTGGGACTTCTGCTGGGCCAACTGCTCTCTTTGGAGAACTAGTTGTTTCTCGCGTTCATGTTGCTGCTGCTGAAGAACCTAAAAAGTGTTGGTGGAAAGGGGAAAAGACAGAAGCACATGTCGGCAAAAACACAGAGAGAGGACAAGACAAGAACAGTATGAAGAAGCAAAGCATGACAGGGGTGAGAGTGGGTGGTTGAGAAGAGAAAAAAATGTATGATGGAAAAAAAGAGAATATAAAAGAAAATAAGGGAAACAGAGAGAGAGAGAGTGAGAGACAGAGACAATAAAGACAGAAGAGGACAAGGTTGTTGACTTTTGGCACATCCGGTTGTAAAAAAGATGACCAAAGACACCTGACATTGACTGTGACATGGAATATTCTTGTGCTGATGGATTAGTTTTCAAAATGGTTTCAAGTTAGTCAAACTTCTATATATTGCAAAAACGAAGAATGGAAGTGCAACATAAATGAAGTGCAGCATGTAGCCTGCTGGTTATTGCTGTTGCCAGTCATACAATGCTCATAAGAAAATATGTAAGGCATTTTCTTTGTTGCATAAATGACAGGCTAGTGCAAATAAGGAGTTAGGGGCTTTTGCTCATTCTGTAGGATATGAGATGCATATTATACATTCCATCTCTAGTTCATTCTCATCAAAGAAGGCTTCCACACCTGTTTAACTGAGTTAACTTGAAAGATTTTCAACTGCTTGTTCTATCAAAAAAGAAGAAAATTTTCATGTTAGCCCTTCTGGTATCTGTTAAATCATCTGCACAATGCTATTAGGACCTGAGAAAAGTGGTATATTCAAATGTTTCTTGCAATTGATTGTTAGACAAATACAACCCAACGGTATCCATTTTCTTTTGCATATAAAGCAAACCAACAAATGGAACATGAAACCAAAATCTGAGCATCATCAATTTCTATCACACATACAGTACATAATACAGGCATGTTCATGCACACTTCATATACAGGAGATGTCCGGTAGAGTGAACTTTATAGCATGCAGACTATATCTTTTAAGGCTGGCTGGATGCAAACATTTTTTTTTAAACAAAAAAGCCACCAACCATTACATTAAATAACATTTTCTCTGTCAATGACATTTTAACAAAGTCTTCTAAAGAGAAATGTAATGGTCTCATTGGCAAAAGAAAACAAACCCTTTAATAAAACTGTCAGATTGTTGCATGTACTTTTTGTTGGAATAAATAGGAGGCATGCATTGAAATACATGCATATACTGTATACCATGTAGAATTAGTTTTTTGGATTATGTTTGGGAAAAATGGACTGTATCTTGCAAGTTATTTTACTGGTTGCACATATAAGATGTGTAATTGAAAGCACAAAACAATATAAATTATATAAAAGGCTAATAATGCAATAACATATACCACAAATAAGACCACCACAAAAACAGCAAAACACAAACCAATATTCATAGCAAAACCAACAACCACAATACATCAAACAAGACACCACTGATCAAACTCTGCATTCTGCCTCCTGTTTCTCCCTCTACCTGTTCCTTGATGTTCTGCAGCTCATGTAACTCTCTCTGCACCAGCATCTGCTCCTTCTCCCTGTGCAGCTTCAGCTCAATCCTTTCTCGTTCCAGCTCTTCCTGCAGGCGCAGTTGCCGGAGTTTTTCCAGCTCAACCCGCTCCCTCTCCATCTGCAGAAGCTGCTCCTGCTGCCGATGCAGCCTCTCTGCCTCGGTTTCACCCTCCTTGTGTATGGCACCTGGTGGAGGGAAGGGAGGAAGACCCCCTGCAATGGGTAAACCACTTGTAGGGGCAGCAGGGCCGAGTGGAGGTTGGGTGTAGCCGTGAGTGTGTGAAGGAGCTGAGGGTGGGTATGCATGGGCAGCTGGAGGAGGCTGTTGTGGCTGTTGAGCAGTTGTCACTTGTTGCTGTTGTTGTTGTTGCTGTTGTTGAGTGTTAAGGTGGGCCTGGGACAGGTTTATTGGCTGCTGCTGTGGCTCCATTGGCATAACAACTGTCCCTTGCACTGAGGTGACCTCTGCTGAAGAGGATGCACCTTTACCGAGGTAAACTGGTTCATCCTGGACCGTGGAACTAGTAGTTGTCATGGGAATAGACACTGGGGCACCTGCTGGTGCGGAACTTGTTGCAGCACCAGCAGTTGTGGCAGTAGTTGATGTTGTCTGGAGTAGGCCTGGTGCTGGGTAACGGACTGGAGCTTGTCCAGTGAAGGGTATTCTGGGGCTCATTGGTAGTCTGCTAAGACTGGACAGGGGCACAGGTGTCATGTTAGCAGAGGGATATGGCCTGTAGACCCCCCTCAGTAATGGACGAAGAACAGAGGCAGGCTGAGTTGTGATGGGAAGTGTAGAAGCGATAGGAGTCTGAATAGTGGAGTAGATCATCCCATCAGAGGACCTAATAGCAGCAGGGTACATGGCTCTGAGGCTGGCCTGCCTGGCATTGATAAGGTTGGTTAGAGCTTGACTGTGGGAAATCGGCTTCCCATCTAGTCCAAAGAGGAGGTTTTGTCTCATGCTGAGACCTGCTGCAAGTCTGGAGGCTGCAGGTCCGGTTGCTCTCCCCAAACTACCAAACTGCATCAAGTCTGGGTTGCTTCCATATCGATCCATGGAATTGAGTGCTGCACACATCCGACTGATCTCCCTGGCAGTTGTAGCACTGTATTGAGCCAAGTTAGCTTCTTGGAAGCCAGCAATGTCACGAGCAGAGTAGCCATAGTCTGAACTGATGTTAGACAAGGAATTATATCTCCTGATAGGCAAAGTTTGTGCCGTGATGTCTCCTCCATGCCGTAAATCTGTATAGGAGCCATACTGCATTCCAATATACCCTCCATAACCCTGTTTCATAGCAGTAAGATCCATAGCAAGTTCTCCTGACGGTTGGATGTGTGGTTCTAGTTTAGAGCGGTAGGACTGTAGCCCAGCTTCAGCTAAGTTTGTATCAGACATTGAAGGCTGCAGCCTACCTGGGAAAGGTAATGTGTAGGCCTTACGTTCATCCACTGAATATTCATGGTACCCTCCAGGTTGTCTTTCTTGGTCAGATTCATAGGTGAGAGGTGGGGCAGATGGAGGCCTGATTCCCTCTTTCTCACCACCAACACAGCTTCCACCAAATGGAAGCCGATAAACAACGTCACAGCAAGCTGGTTGGTTGTCAGATTTAATTTGGCCTCCAGTCAGATCCATAGCATCCTGTCCTTCTTCAACCTTCACCAACTGAGTCACTGCCCTGGCTTGCTCTGGTCCTCCATCAATTTGTACTACCATGCTATGAGGTGATTTACCTCCTGATATCATACCAGGAGGACTGAGCTTCCCTTTCAGCTCTACCGGACCAGTGCCATACAACTCAGGGTTAATGACTGGTGATACAGCACTGACCACAGCTGAGGCAGCACTAGTCTGACTGACTAGCAAGTCTTTTTTCAGCAAAGGTGAGATCTGTCCAGTAAGGTTGTACCTGGCCAAAGCAGATGCCTGTTGCTGCTGCTGTTGCATCTGATGGTGCTGCTGCAACTGCTGTTCAAGGAGTTGTTGTTGCTTCTGCAGCTTCTCTTGCTGTATTTGTAGCTCTTTCTGTTGGATACTAAGGTCTTCCAGTTTGGCATCAATTTTTGGTATTGCTGGGTCAATTGGAGGGGAAATTGGTTTGTTCTGAGAAAGGCACACTGCCGAACCCATGCCCTGACCTAAATCCACTCGGTTTTGATGGGGATCACCATAGACTGTTGGCTGTTTGGGCTGGGTCATGAACATGGAAGCAGCCACAGTGACACTTACAGTGGTTGGTGTGGTGATCTCCTGTGTGTTCAAGTTCATAATCAATGGCTGAACAATCGTTGAATGTCTGCTACCCTCTGGTCCACCATGGTATTTCCTGCTTTCAGTGGCCAAGGAGGTGAGATCCATTCCCTGGTCAGTCATTATAATAGGAGTTGGCTTGGTGGCTGTTCTGAGATCCACAACACTTCCACCTTGGATCATATGGCCTTGCTCTACCCTAGAAGTTCCTGGGACTGTAGATATTCGACAAAGGGAGATATTGTCCATTGACATGGACCCTCTGGTGTACATGCTGGCTGTGGTGACCATACTTGTTCCCACATTTACTTTCTCCACTCTTTGTGTTCGGTAGAAGCTTCGTGTAGGAGACTGTTGGTAAGGTGGCGTGTCTGGAGGGCTTCCACATGGGGAGTAATTATCAAATGTTGACTGGCGGCTAAATCGGGTAGGTGAAGACAAGGGAGAAGTAGCAGTATTGACTGTCGTAGGCCTAGCTGGGCTTGCAGGTGGGGAGTATGGTGCATCCTGGGAAGACTGCTGACGATAGAGCCGTGGGGAAACGGATCGATGTGCTGTTTGGGTTCCCTGAGCCGTCACTGGAGATGTAGGCCCAGAGCCTGCTGACTCTGACATTCGTAAGGCTGAACTGAAAGTCTGTGTAGAGAACTCAGCTGTATTCCTTCTGGAAGGTGAACGAGTGGGGCTCTGTGGTGGTGGCGATGGAGAAAGAGGAGGACTGGTGCTCCTGTAATAAGTAGTATACTTGGGAGAACGTGGCTCAATAATTCTCTCAGTGGAAGATGTTGAGCTGTCTCGCACATGGACTCCCCTGCTCTCACCTATCCTTCTTGTGATCACTTCTCTTTGACTGTAGGCCTGGGTAATCTCTGCAATCTTGCTGCATACACTTGACACTGTAGCTGAAGATGTGGCAGGACTTGATGTGTGACGACCATATACTCCAGACTGAGTAGATGTCATGGTGTGACTTGAACTAGTCTGAGAAATAGTCACCGCATCTCTGGCATAAACTCCATATGCTGCAATTGTGGTGGCAGCCACTGTTGGAGTTATTCCATTCTTTCCTGCTTGGCTTTTGATCCTGTCTTTGTGTCCATCCTTTGCAGAGAAGTGTTGTGTTACTCGAACATCAGGAATCCGCCCTCCAGTCTCGGCAAAGGAGACAGGAGCTGAGATCTGTGTGGGGCTGGTCCCTGGAGTTAGTAGAGCATTGCTTTGCTCCAGTAGCTTAGCAAAGGCTGAGCCTGTGTCTAGGAGCTGTTTGTCGGGGTAGGAACTCTCAATCTCAATCTCTACTTGCTCATCTGTGGCCTGCTGCATTTTGGTGATGTTCTGAGATGTTTGTCGGATCTCTTCATAAATATCCGTTTCTGTCTCTGCCGCCTCATTGTCATATCCTGTTTGATCATCATATTCATATTCGTCGTCATAACCTTGCCCATTGACATCCTCTTCGTAGTACTGCCCATGTCTTCCATGTTGCTGCTGCTGTTGTTGTTTTTGTTGTTTCTGAAGCATCTCTGCCTTCCTCATCATCTCCTCATAAACCTCCTCAGCACTCTTTAATGGTTTGGAAGTTGAAGATGGTGCTGTGGTTGTAGTTGTAGTTGATGATTTCTCTATTGGTGAGTAGAGAGACATAAAGGTAGGCAGGTTGTATTCGCTGCCTGACTTGTAAAGTTTGGACTCGTATCCTTCAGCCTCTGAGTCAAGACTCTGAGGGGAGTATTCAGAAGCAGAGGAACGATGAAGCTCCTCCATCTCGGCAGCTTGTCTCAGCTCCTCTGTTGGAGAAGCATCTTCAATGGGTGAGAGATTACTTGGTGGTGTCTTGGACCTCTCTCTGCGCCTCTGAGCCCTCAGCTCCTCCTTATCCCTCTTGGTCTTTCGTGCTGTGCTCCTTATTCTCTGTTGTTCCACCTCCCTCATCTTCTCCTGCTCTCTCAAAAGTTCTTCTTCCTCTCTCAGCTCATCCTCCTCAGAAGAGTCTTCAATGGTGGGAAGGAGAGGGCCATGGGAGCGGTGGCGTGCTTTCCTCTGCTGCTTGGCCTCTTCTAGCCTTTGCCTCCTGCTGGGGCTACTGTCACTGTCCTCCTCCATTGATGAGATGGAAGTAGGCGACTGGCCAGAGCCGTAAGAGGATGAAGTGGCTGGCAGAGTGGAGGAGTAGTCACCTCGAGAACGCTCCTCTGGAGATCCTGTCAGGCTCTCCATCTCTAGCTCTGGTTCTCGATCAAGGCTCAAGTCATTTTCATTGCCCAGCTCCATGTCTCGGCTGTAGCTATTGGTGTTATTGAGTTCAATGGTTTTAAAGCGCCGTAAGCCTCCTTGAGATGCCATTAGATCTTCCTCACCCTCCTCCACTGAGCCTTTATAGACGTCGGTAGAGCTCTTAGTTTCCTCCTCAAAACTGCTGGAGTGGTGCTGAAGACGTCTTTTCTCTTTACCTGAGTCAGAGATGATATGTTTATGGTGGCTTTTCTTGGGTTTCTGGTAGCCATATCCTTCGTCTTCCTCGTCTTCCTCTTCCTCCATTTCCTCTTCCTCCTCCTCCTCTTCTTCCTCCTCATTTTCTTCATCAGCACTCATCTCCATTATTTGTCTCCTCATGAATTCCTCATCTGTCATCTCGGTGGGCTCAGCCTCTTTTTCTTTCTTTTTCTTCTCCTTCTTTTCCTCCTTTCCGTCCTTCCGTTTACCCTCCCAGTCTCCTGCATCCTCTTCCTCCTCCAGTATATCCTCTAGTTCCTCGTCAGAGTCATATGCATCCGGTGGGATTGACAGGGAGCGTGGGCGCTGCTTTCCTCTGTCATCCAAGTCTCTGTCTCTGTGCTTCCTTCCCCTTCTGTCCGGCTTCTCTTCAGAGAGGCTCTTCTCCAGCAAAGGCCTCATAGAGCTCTCTAGTTTGGTGATTTCAGACGGGCTTGGTGGGGAACCTCGCCCACTGATCCCCCTCTCACTCAGCTTCATCTCCTCTTCTTGGATAAGACCTGTTATTTCACTGTGGGAGCTGGAGATGCCATCAGAGGAGTAACCGGTGTCACTGAGGCTCTGTGGGCTGCGTGACAAGTCATGGGTGCTGTTTTTTGTATCCTAAAGAGAGAAGAAGAAAGACAGAAGAATGTATTAGATTTGGGGAAGCTAGGGTTTTCAATTTAAGTCATAATGTATGCAAAGTGTGAGAATGTGTTGATGCTGGATCAGCACATCAATATGCATTCAATTTAAGCCCACATATATTAAGATTGTTTTATATAGAATTAATGGGTTCTGTCCAATTTTTAATTTTAATCTAAGAATGAATGTATTTTTTTTATTGCAGATTGAAGTGACATAATTCACCAGTGCCTTTACAATACTGGACCAATTAAAAATTTGTCAGAACACAGGATATTTGCAAAGTGCTAAATTTTCAAATATATCATTGTTACGTTTGAACGGGTATGCTAACACTGTAGTCTGTAGCTTTGAATAAAAAGGTATTGTAAATATGTCATTGGACTGCATTCTGGTCCCCACATTTCAAGAAAGTGATGACCCTTAAAACTCTACACCTAAAAATATCTTGATAAATTCAAACTGCAGTGAATTTTGTCAAAAGTCATTAAATAGCTTTTTCAGACATTCACGGATATTTGGCCATTTAATAGGTTTTTAACAGCATATGATTAATGCCACTTATCCATTATTTTTTGGAACATTAGCTATCACGTAATGAAGTGTTATAAATATACTTTACTCTAAACAAGAATGCATGAAAGTAGGGCTCCCTTCATCAGGTTTGAAAGTTTGGAAGTCTTTAAAAAACATCTCTTGCTACATGGTTATAAGATTAGTCTTTATGGAATTTAGTAACAATATCTGACTTGCTTCATATGAATCCTAAACTCCCATTACAGAAATTACATTTAATTCTACAAGACTTCTATTGAAAGCTCATATGTAGGTCAAAATTGAATGCTAGAATTTATGTCATAAAAAAGGTTGCTAAATTGCACAAAGAAGAAAGAAAAAGTGACAGGTCTGAGATAAGACAGAACATGTAGGAGAATAGGCTTGACGTTGTCTTTGATTGTCACCATGGATGTAGAATTGTACAGGAAAACACTTAACAGTTGGGTGTAATAATTTGCCTTTCCTATTTCCAAAACTGAATAAACCGTATTGAACATATGATCTTCTAACAACTATAACAGCCCTTTGAACAAAATCTTCAATAATAACTTTTTTAATTACAATGTAGTTACAATTCAAATATGTAATAAAGAATTATGCAACAATATAACTTCATCAAAATTATCCAGAGTATGGTGGGATTTTATCTAAAAGTACATGACAGCATTGAGATAAATTACATACTTATACAGTTATCATAATGTGGCTTATAGTTATTTGATTTGTAAACAATTTTTGAGCCATTGATGAAAAGAGGTTAGTTAAACTGTGTTTTTTAGGAGTGAGAAAATTTGTTTTTTGATGATGAGTGATTGTGGAAGTTAACACAGAAACTACTCAAAACTCATTCATCAATGGCTCTGTCTCAGATATTTGTTAATAACATGCCAAATCATAATCTCAAAGGGACTAACCTGGTGAATGAAAAGGGGATGGAGGACAGAATACAAGATTGATAAAAATGCTAAAAAAAAAAAAATTCTAAAAACTTCTTACAGTGGTTACAAAAACTTCAGAGGAGACTTTACTTTTAGCTCTGTGCACTTTAAATTCCTAACAGCGCCCTAGATGAGGAGGGTCTGCTCTGCTTTTGAAAAGGCCCAAAGCAGCCAGTCTTTATAAATATTTCAGCAGGAGCGATGGCTGCCACTGAGTAAGAAAAAGCATTATTTCACTCTCTCTGTTTCTCTCTCACTCCCTCTCCCCAAGGTAGTCCATGAATGCTGCCACTTGCAGCCTCAGCACTCTGTGAGGAGGGAATCAATGACATGCTTTCCAACAGCCACGGACATCCAGCACCACAGGAGAAAGTAATTGGTTCAATTTACAATTTTAAATAACAAGGCTCCATAGAAAATGCCATTAAATAACACAGTTATATTTTGTGATGTAAAATACCGTAAAATACCCAGAGTTAGGCATACAAGGTAATAATCCTTTTCACTTTGTAGTATACTAAAAGAAAATATGGGCTGGGCTGTGATCATCCAACTGTATTCACATAAAATATAGAGACATTTTTACAAATACAGACATTTTGTACAAGAAGTGCAATTAAAATAAAACAGGCTTTAAATAAAAAGGAGTTCAAGAGTCAACTCTGGGTAATTATGGAAGCAAGAAATGCAAAAACATTGGAACTTAAATTTTCTTTTTTTAAAGAAAAGATAATTTAAACAGAGCATGGCAAAAATATAAACAGGGCAAATACAATATACAATACAATACATCTAGAAATTTGGTCATTAAACCCCAAACCATCCCATCCCATTGTAGATACATGGAGGCTCTCAGTACCACTATAAACCTCGAGGCTTCTCACTTGTCATTGTAATTACTATTTGATGTTTTATGCAAAGGAAAAAAGTTTTATCTAAAGGAAAATGAAACAAATAAACTAGGCAAACTGGCAAGAGGACGTGGAATTGCAATTGTGTTTTGCCTTTTATTTCAGTTTAAGATGAAAACAACTTTAAAGTATTTCATAGATCAGTGACCATTTACAAAATCTGACTATTTGTAATCGTAATAATTTGTAATTATAGCAGCATGCAGCAGTCGTGAAACATGCAAGAAAGATCTAAAATATTCATAACAAAATTAAGGGAAATTTGTGTTGTAATTCTCTACACTTCATAGAAATTGTTACTTTCTGACTGACTACTTATTTCCTGTAGTTTGCCAGAAGAAAGAAGAGTCCAGCAAACTCTTAAAAATGGAGTTTGATTTGGTGTTGCATTTACTTACTGTGTTCAGAAAAAAAACAGTGATAGTTTGTCAACCTAATACCTAATGTAATCTCACTGATCTGTTCAAAGTGACCTTTATGAACCTTTAAAAGTGCTTATCTGAGCGAACATGTCATGACACGTATGTAATAGAAACTATATTCACATTAACATAAATGGCCTCAAGTTGCCACTCTTATTCATTTACTTACATCTGGAGTCTAAACACAGCATTCAAAACCTTGCAGGAAACGTTGGGGGAAATCTAACAAGGCAACACACAGCTGGTCGATGGCAGGATCCATGGTGATTACACTGATATTGTTTTCATTAACTTTGTCTTGGCTGGATTTTTGGAGGTCCAATATGGGCAAATTCCTGTAGACTGCACATATCTGTTGCTGAACAAGAGCTCCCTTTAAGCTCATTAGGGGGACGGAAAAACTGCATGAATGCGAAGCAGGGCCACGGTGAAACAGCCATGCATACTCACATAACTTAACTTATATACATGCTTTTAAAGTTAAAAGGGTCAGACACCAATAGCTATTTTGGTACATAAGCCTGTATGTTACACTCTAGTTTCCAGAGAAAATTTACTGCAAATCAGCTTGAGGGGACAGTTCGCACAAAAATCCAAAACATATTCATGACATAAACATAAACATACTCTTATATTTAGAGATATTGATCAGTCCAGATTGTTTTTGTGTGAGTTGTGTTGGAGATATTGGCCACATAGATGTCTGCCTTCTCTCCAATATGATGGGATTAAATGGCACTCGGCTTGTTGTGCACAAAGTACCTAAAAATACATCATTGAACAATGCCCACCAAAAGGAAGCGTGGATCTTCTCATGGACAAGACGATCGTGACTTAATGTTAGCAAATTCAGTGGTGTTTGGTGAGCTAGCTGTAGATAAACACTTCCTTCTGAGCAGTGATACGGTTAGCGGGTGTTGTTTGGTAGAATGAAAATAGTTCCTGAATGGAATTGCACATGACAAGATCTGTGGATTATCTTGAGTTACACACTGTTGATTTTTTTCAGGTATTTTGTGACAAAACGAGCATCGCAAGGTGAGTTCAACCTAATTCCATTATATTGGAGAAGGCAGGCATCTCTGCGGCTGATATCTCTAACACTCAAACCAAAACAATACAGATTGGTAAACATCACTGCAGGTGAGAAGAAAAATATTTATTTTTGATTTTGGGCTGACCTATCACTTTATTTATTTATTTTTTTGTATTGGTATATTACTTTGTCTTGTTTATTTGGGTCACTTTGCACAAGCTCTGAAACCATTTTACAAGCAGAACCAATTCTTGGTTCTTTTCCAAAGTGTAACATACAGAGTTGTACACCAAACTAAAGCAATAAAAAAGGAAAAATCAGACTTACATCATAGTGCCTGGACTTCTTGATTTCCTTGATTGGTGTGATCTGCTCTCCTTTCTTCTGGGATGGTTTGGTGTCTTTGGCAGTTTGGTTCTCAGGCTCAATTTTGGGCTTCTCCTCTGTGGGTTTTGTAGGTTTCTGGGTGTCTGTGGTTGATACTGGTGGCATAGCTGGTGTTGTGGTCTTGGTGTCAGTCGGTTGTTTGGCAGCAGTGGGTGCAAATGGTGCGCTGCCCCCAGTTCCTGCCTGCCCTTTCTGCATTTGTGGCTGTCCTGGCCTGGGCCCCTGCTGACTGGTGGGTTTGTGGAGAGGGCTCTGCTGACTGGTTGGCACCTGGTGACGGGGCGAGCCCATTGGCTGGTGCTTGGGAGATGAATGAGGAACAGGAAGTGGAGGTTCGTCTAGACCGCCTCCAGACATCAGCCGCTGGGTCTGGCAGTTGAGACATAACCACTCTTTTTTCTGAAACACAGAGGGGACAACAAGCAAACACGGTTAGTGACAACCAGCTTGTTTTTCACAACAGTGCAGCAATGTTTTGTTATTGTGTTGTCAGTATCAGGGTTTACCACATATTCATGTATTTGTGGCAGGCCCCCAAGATCAAAACATTTGCTGCCACAAATTGATTTTCTATTTTTGGAGCTGGACCATTCATTGGGAGAACTGTTGGTATATATATACTGTGCGATTTTGCATTGAACCACACTGTCAGAATGCAGAGAGTACTCTGGGCACAGATGGAGCAGCAGATCCCAGGTGCAGCGAAAGTAAACTTGAACGGTAATTGCGCTGGATCTAAAAGTTTGCTTTCACTTCCTATGCAGCAGCTGCTCCTCTTATCCGTAAATCTGATTAGTTATGACTACATCGAGAGATCAATTATCCTCCCTGTGAGTCAAACTCCTCAAACTGCTGCTGAGGGAAAAAAGAACCCATGACGAACTCCACCTGTGCTGCATTCACAGACCTGCCAAAATGTCTGTATTCCAGAGGGAACACAGGTCAGTTACCGCTGCGCATAGATTGAACTTCTGTGGGAAACACTGACAACAATGTGGCAGACAAACACACCCTGATTGTATTATAGTTTCTCAAATTCCAAAATCTTCCTTCAAGCTCATTGTTAATGCTTTGAAAAGGCTGACTTGATGTTTCAAAGCATCAGTGAAATGTGAAGGGAAAGGCACTACTGGGCGCAATAACAAAATCAGGTGTATGTTCATAAAACTATGACAAAAAGAGCCCTATGTGGATTATGTGACAATGGGACCCTCGGCACAGATATGCAAAAGCCCAACCACCTCTCATACATAAAAGTAAAACACATAGACTTTGCGGTGTTCAGCTCTTTCATGGTTTTGTGTGTCTTTGAGAACATTTTGTGTCTTTTTTGGTCATTTTGTCACTTTGTGGCACTCTGTGCCTTGTAGGCTTGCTCGGTAATTCAACAATATTAATTACTAATAAAGTGATATTTTGAATGAAATGTCACTGGCTTGTATACCAGGTCTGTAAAAAAAAGTTTGGTTATTATTGCTCAACAGCAGGAACTGAAAAAGTGAGTAGGTTCCAGGTAAGTGTGTTTTTGTGTGTGAGTGTGACTTAAACACAATTTAACCCTCTGTCTTTCTGCAACTACTCCTCGACTTAATTATGTGTTCCTTGTTTACCACCTCCGGTTAAATAAGTCTAACGGTGTACTGCGCTGATTAATATTCCTTAATATTGAATATGTCGATTCCAGTTAAACAGCAGACTGCAGAGACAGACGCACACACACACTTATGCACAAAGTCTTCACACTCTGGAAATCTTATTTCCAGACAGAGCTGTCAGAGCTGCAGCAGGCTAAGCTAAGCTGGCGTACAATTCTAAAAAGCCAAGTCATACTGACAGCTATACCCTATTTTCATCACATCGGCTCCACTCACCTCTCACACTGTGAGGCAGACTGATGAACAATTAGACTACACAGACACACACACAAACAAACAAACACACACACACACACACACACACACACACACACACACGCACGCACTTTACATTATCTAAATTTTACCATACTTATTTTTAACTGGCTAATGTGAATACATTGTTATGGTCTTTCTAGAAAAAAAAACTCAATAAAAAAACAAAAAAAGCATTTAAACAAAAGAGGCAGAAGAGAACCAACTCACTGTGAACATCGATAGCCGCTATGACTGAAAAGACCGGGTGAATGTCAGTATCCCACCCAAAGTTTGATTGACAGATGATCACTGAGAAGTGCCACCATAAAAGCCATTATGGCAAGTTCAATGACATAGTGCCAGAAAAAAAAAGTTATTGGCCTTTCTTTAATTCATATTATGTTAAACACTAATAAACACATTTCGCCAACTAGCATTTATCTCTTCTAATCTCCTGCTATTCAATATTAATTATCTCTCCAGTACTGACACCTTCTGTTTAACTGATGCTGTTTTGGACTGAAGAGCGGCCATATTAATCATGTTATGAATAACTGACAGATGCAGCCCTCCCTACAGAACACTTATCTGCTGTCTCTGTTCTTTTCCACCCACTCATCAAATCCTCTCCTCACAAAACTCACCAAACCTAAACCCCTCTCTCCTCATCTTTTCTATCTCCTCTCTCTGTCAAGCCCCCTTAATCTCTCTCTTTCTCTGAATAACTTTCAGACTTTATCTTTTATTAGGTGTCATACAAAAGATTCCACCATGACTAATGACTAATTTCTAAGGAAAATTAGAGTAATGACAAATGTACACAAGTGGTGAAAATCAATTATGGTGTTAACAAATTAGTGATCATTTCAGTGATCAAATGAGATACTAAAGCTAAAAGCTTAATGCTTTACTTCAACACTATTGCATTATTAAAGCCACTACAAAAAACACAAACTCTTTCTGAGCATTTCTCTCACACCAAAATGATCAAAATGATTCAGCATTACAACTACAAAGAACTACTTACTTGGAACAAATGCTCAATCAAAGTTAGGTGCAGACAAAACTTCATTTGAATGTGCTGAGCTTTCTGAGCAAGAGGGATGTAAGACATGATGGAAAAAAGTCAACATCTGAGATTCTAGAAGCAGCAAATGCCCGTGTCCTTTAATTAATAAAATATCTGATGATAAATTTTCTGTTGCCTAACTCCCTGATTAATTAACTGGACATCCTGAATATTGTGACCTTTAAATCTTACAGATCAATGTAAATACTTACACATACACGTTTGTCTCCCCTGGCCTGAGGTAGTACAGAATTTGTGTATGTTTGTGTGTGTGTGTGTGTGTGTGTGTATGTGCGTGTGTAGGTGCATCCTCTCAAGCAGCACACTGTACAGTAGTAGCCTCTGAGACTGTTGAATCATTTTTAAGCTCTGAAGTGAACTCATTCACTCGTTTTCCTAGAGCTAGTACATTCAGTCCTACAGATCACATCACGTGTGCCTGTGTTCAGCGTGTGTGTGTGTGTGTGTGTGAGTGTGTGTGTGTGCTGTCCTGCAGAGTAGCCCGTCGCTGCACCACTTAACCTACATAGCACAAACAATCTGGCCTTTTCTCCTCCTGTCAATAACGCTCACTAAAAAGCTCCATCAGTTCTAATTCTGGATTCAGACTCTTTCACTCTTTCTTTCTAAGTGTCTGTCCTTTCAAAATTTATTTAGTGTCAAAACATATTGTTCTGTAGTATAGTTTTCCCCTCGGGCTCTCTATTTTTTTCATGTTCCATTTCTTTTCACCTCGTTTTCCTTATCTGTTCTTTTCCGTTCACTCCCTTTTTTCATTTTTCCTTCATCTCTTTATACATTACATAAAAGAAAATGCAATGGACCCATTTTTTATTAATTGCATACCATATCTCTACCGCCACTGGATTTGATTTATGACAAATCTGTGTAAATAACTCACCACTGTGTTCAACCCCTATTTTATCTCTTGCCTAAAGAAAGGCTTCACAATTAGTCATTAATTAGGGAGAAGTATTTGTCATATTTGGCCCTAAAGGAAACTGCATCCTCTGTAGGGAATGTTTAGCATTGCCTTATTTTCCCTCTCTGTCCCTTTTTATGTCCCTGCGTATATACTACTACAAATACCATGTGTGTGTGTAGATTGTGTTGGGCCTTTAAACATCATGTCATGATTTGAAAGACTCACTTAAACCCCTATCCAGATTCTGATAGACCTGGGTTACGCCAAAAGAAGATACTTCCTAAACTTAAATCACATAGTTAGTGAGGAAAACAAAAAATATAATATTATATAAATATTTTTTACTAATTCACTTTTGTATTCCATTGTTGGATTACAGCATGCAAATCATTACAAAATACTCTAAAACACAACCAAATCGGCATTTTAAAAAATATGTTAGCATTATATGTTTCTTCAAACCATCGATCCATTACATTTGCACATTATCATGTAGCATATAATGACACTTTATGTTTCAATAACTCAGTGGTAAATGCATGGTTAAGTTTAGGCACAAAACATTAGGTTATGGTTTGAAAAAAAGATCATGTTTTGGCTTAAATTACCAGATTTTGGGGCTCAGTACCCACTGGAAACAGCATTGTCTGAAAACAACAGCTTTCTGTGGCATGATCCTGGATGGAAACAGAATGATGTCCCTGTTAAAACCAACCATTTTTCGTGCTGCTATCCCACTGACAGGTCGCTACAAAGCACCAAGGTTCAAAGTCTAAAAAACTGCTGGAAAAACACTTATTTGGAGCCCAAAAGGCCAATGGAAACACACCAACAGGTCTCTAACATTCAACCGTTTCTGTTGTTTGTTGGTTTGCAGCTTGGCAAGCAGCTTGGTTGGTTAAACACCATCCACCGTCCCCTCCACTGATGATGACAAAGTCAGCTTCTGTATGTCACATTATAAATGTTAATATGATATGTATGATTTATTGGTTTGCAGAAACATACAATGCCAACATTTTCTTCTGGCAAATGGGCTTTCATACAATGGTTTTGTATGATGTGTTTTTTCAGCCCATCCACCACATCCCAAGGCACACTTTTTCACTCTTTATACTACATGATCTGATTTTCTCCTGGACTCTCTTTATATGACAGAGGACAGCCTGCAGCACACAGGTTGCTTAATCACAGCCTACTAGCTCACGGTTACATATTATACACTAATCATATTGCATTACTGTTTGCAGGTATAAGTACTAACAGTGAATGAGAACAGCCTAAGCTATGACAACCTCACCAAACCTCAGCACTCCCACCACTTAATATACTGAGTACTTCTCTTGCACCAAAGTGTCTCTGCTTCTCTCAACTTCAGTTCCCTTCCAGTCTGACTCATTCTCATCCTTTTTTCTACATGTTTTACTTTTCACACATTTGCACCTGCAGATTCTCTCTTTTCTCTCTTCACTACAAGATCGTTAAACTTCCATCTTCCTCTCAGTTCTCACCCTCCTTCTCTCCTCTCTCCCTGTCACCCTCCGTCTCCTTTTCTCTCCCTCCGACAGAGGAAGGGCTATTTTTACCCAGAATGCCACTGTTCTGCTCGAGCGCACCCTTCCCTAGCGCTGGCTGCTGCTTTAGGCTGCACTCTACTGCACCACACATACACTCATAGCATACTCACACACACACACACACACACACACACACACACACGCAGTCACACAGTTCACATCAATGTAAAATGGAGGAGGCCTGTGTAGCTGAAGGCTAACCAGAAGGAAAGAGAGATGACAAGCAGAAGGAGGAAGAGGAGGAGGGGATGGGGAGAACAGGAGTCCACTGGGCGGAGGAGAGGAGAAATGGGGGAAGTGAGTGACACCATACGTGCACATGAATGCGTGCACACAGACAGTTATTCAGCTCAGCCTCTAGTAATGTGGCTCCCTGCTGTGTCTGATGTAACTGACTTGAAGAGAGGGCAGAGGAGAGAAGGGGCGGTCAGGGAAAGAAGGAGAACCAGGGGAGTAGGAGTGAGGTGGACAGGTGATGATGGTGATGTTTTTGTGTATGCAGTAAACACATATATGTCTACTATACTTTGGAGGAAATGTAACTGCTGCCTGTATCCGTGTGTACATGTAAAATAGAGAAGAAAATGACAATGTCATCTTCTTAATTCATGTATGCCCATTGTTGCGCTGTGTAATGAGCATGTGCCAGAAAGAAAACCAGCAATGACTGACTACCATTTTGTTTACATTTTGTAAGCACTGCTTGGTCTGGACAGCTTTACATCTTAAATTAGTATTGCTTCACCACTAGGGCTGGACCTTAAAGGTATTAAGTACCAATATGCAGCTCCCTACAGCACTACTTCAGGCGTCTGCTGTCTGCAAAAAAACGGCTGTTTTGGAACACTCCCAATCGAATCGTTTTCTTCGACAATTGACATAACCTTTATCACCACCTACTCAGAAAATGAACTACTTTCATCCGAAGTAATTATTTCTATGAAAAGTTAATATCTCAAAACTGATGTGGTAATAGCTTATTGGAGTAATGCAGAATGCAAACCCTTCAATGTGAAGCGAATATGTCACGTCACCACTACATACAAGTACTAACAACAAGCCATGGCTGCACAACGTACTTCCCTGAATGACACAAAGGCATGCATCATCTTCATCATTGTCAGCCATGACAACCTCACCGTAAATCAACTTAATATGAAACTTTCCCCCAGCAATATCTCTTAACCCCCAGGGTCAAACACACTGATGAGCCAATCAGGGGGCAGACAGGTTATGATTGATGGCTGACTGAACCCATTAGTTCATGTCAAAATGCAGCTACAGCATCTGCTGAGTTGTGCATTTCCCCTGAAAATAAAGCAGACTGCCAAAGTACAGCAGAGCTCACTCATGAAAGAATGTGTAATGATACTGAACACACAGGTTACAACGCACTGTAACATAGTTTCCTAAAACAGCTTGTAAAATCACATCACCCTGCATAGAGAAAAAATCATTTAAAATATATAATATCCAAATATCTTTAGAAAGTATTATTCTTACCCACCAATTACTGAGCAGAATTATATATAATTTCCTAAAAACATAGCTATTGTGACTGTCTTCCATTTTCCATAGCTGCATCCTGATTTCCTGACTTGTTAATTATTTTTACACCAATATACTTGAACTCAAACGATATTGTGTGAGTTTTGGGGTAGGTTTCACCGCTCCATGCTCAGGTTGCATCAGTTGACGTACGTGAGGAGACTCTAACATGACGACAAAAAGCAGATTTCATAGGGAGCTCTCCCACATAAACTCTTATGTCATCTTAGTTCCTTCCCTCCTAAGCTCTGCTTCTCCTCACACTTCACTTTTTCTCCCTACTTTTTGTCTTATGGGATACATTTTGAATTTTTGGCGGCATTTTCTCTCTGCTCTCTTCTATTTCTTGCCAACTTATTCCTCGCTCTCTGCCTGCTGTCCGTCATGAATGTTTTGTGTGTTTGGAAACAATGCACTCAAAATGGATGTCAGAAAAGAGAGGAGAGGAGTAAAAACATAAAGAAAGAGTGCAATAAACCAACAATGTGATAAACAAATATCCACAAGGTGAAATAAACTGTGATTTTTATTTATTATCATTATTAGTATCAATGCAGTGGTGAAAAATATGTACTACATTTAGTTAAGTCTACTCTACATTTTAGAGGACAATATTAAACTTTTTTGTTTGTACATTAAATAGGCTATAGTTACCTCTGACTCTGGAGATTTTACCTTAACAAAGGCATGATAAGCCTTTGTACAATGTATTGTCAGATATCTATCTGGCCTTACAAAAACAATGTGTGTAGTCGGGGGCCCTTGTATTCAGTCTATTATACTGATATGTATACTAATCTATGACTGAGCGTGTCTGCTAATCGATTACTGAGTGTGTCTGCTGTTCAAATATTTATATATTTGATAAGTGCTTTTTAATTGCCTGTCCTCTTATGTTACTTGCACCTGATCATATATAGCAATAATAATTTTGTTGTATATTCTATGTACAATGACAATAAAGGCATTCTATTCAATTCTGTTCATTAGTTGGTAGCAAAATCTGTCTTCTTAACTCATGGTGTTATTACAATTACTGTTGGATACCCAACAATGTAAGTCTATTGAATATTTTACAAAGAAGAAGTAAAACTTAGAGAAACACCCCGAAAAAGAGGGATTTTTGTCCCTCATTAACATCTCCCCACCCCCTCAGATTTATCTTGTGACCCTTTCGAGGGGGCCAGGCCCTTAGGTAAGGAACCACTGAATAAACTGCAAGTTATAAAGTAGATGAAACCATCTCCTCAAGCATCTAAAGCTGCAAAATGTTACTTACACAAAAGAAACTGGTCAGGTAAGCATTTTGGGATTGAACAATTTTAAAGGTCTAGTCAAAATCTGATGTTACATCAGTTTAATTAATTATACCTGAAAATAAATAATCTTACTGCTGACCATTTTATGTAGGATTTTATTCTGCTTGGTTTGTAGTTTTCTTCCTTTTTAGATCCTAAAATACTCATTTCTCTCCTGCCTTCTGGGTAGACCTTTATTTTAATACGCTGTAGAGCTTAAACCTCAAGATATCTGCCAAGGCTGCACAGTTACAAAGTTACAGTTCAAAAACATGATAACAAATCATGTTTCAGGAGTCTGGTTTCTTCATTAACCCTATAACGCTATTTGCATCATGTCTGATACACTGCTTTCTGCGCCCTCCGTGTTATCTATATTAACATTACTTAAGCCTTTTTTTAACAGCTCATCTGTAGTCTGAAAGGCTACTGGAGGTTTCAAGCTATTCACCCTATAGTAGAGTGTTAAAAAAGACATGTGTGAATGAGTCATTTAAATACCTGCTCCAGCCAGCAGGAGCAGTGTTGAAAATAACACTCACTCACTTTCAGGTCCCCTCTTGTCTAAAATTTTCTCCAGAGGCTTTAAGACATGATTTTAATATGATTTAGATTGTGACCAAGAGGGGATTGTTCCCTGTTGGATCTGTAGTCCCCTGTTAGTGAGTGTGTAATGATGGCTAAGTCCACTGTTATATAGGTTTGCAACTGCGTGCATGCACACAAACACACACAGAAAGAGAGCGAGAGAAACACACTGGCTGGATTTAAGGTGGAGGACTACATCCAAACAACACATTTGCACTGTTAGAAGAAGGAAATGCATGGATAGAGAAAATAAGAGGAGGAGAAAGAAAAAAATGAGGCAGTAAGGGAGGAGAAGAATTTAGAGCCAGGGAGGATGTAGAGGATAGATTAAAGAAGTAAAATGAAGCTAGAGGATGGAAAGAGTAGATGAAGAAAATATGGGAATACATTAGAGAAAGGGAGTAAGTATAAAGAGGAAGGAGAGATAGGAGGGCATGAATTAAAGGAGTAGAAAACCAGCGAAGGAGAGAATAAGTGAGAGATAAATTAGAGAAGGGGAAGAAAGGTAGGGGAGAGAAACAAGTGGCAGAAAAAAATGAGAATAAATTAGAGGAGGCGATGAAAACAAGAAGAGGAAAGGAAGCAGGGAGAGAGAGGAGAGGGTGTATGGAAGGAGAGAAGAGAGGAATGACACAAAACCCTGGTTATATAACCAAAACAGGTTTCATTTCCATTTCACAGATATTTTAAAAATCTCCTCTTCTCATTTGATCACCACAATGGAGCCTCTTTAATTACGTAACATTGTTGTGAGAGGCGAGAGGAGTGGGCACAAGGCTGTAAATGTGCGTGTTTGTGTTAATGCGTACACATTATGTTTTATTGCCCACATTACACTGTCACGTCTTTCCCTTCCTACCTATTTTCTGTCCGACCGACCAACCAGCAATTCTTTAGAGCCAATATACAACCAGATGAGGTTGATCAGCCAACCTCTTTCCTCCATTAATACTACATGTAGGAGGATCTCATTAGCATATGTTGTGAATTTAAAGCTGCGTCAATGATTTATTCTGACAGTAGATTGTTGCAGAGAGTTGGACATATTGGTGTCTGCCTTCATTTCTGATATAATGGAACCAGATGACACTAGATGCTGCGAAAAAATACATTTAAAAAACTCAACAGCAAAGTTTTCTTCCAGAAATCAAGACCTAGTCACTCAACACAATCCATAGACCTTGTTGTGAGCACTTGCATGTAGGAACTATTTTCTCTCTACTGAACAGCACTCACCACCTGTATCACTGTGCAGAAGGAAGCATGCATCTACTGCTAACTCAGCTAGCACCACTGAGCTGGCTAATGTTACAACTCAGCCAAGCAGGATGCCATTAATGTTTACATTTTGCACTGTCATGAGTACAAGCCTCTTTTCCATGTGTAGATGCATGCTTCTTTCTATGCTATGGTTGGATTTGGGATTTGGTAGAAAGAAAAAAGTTCCTTCATTAAACTGCTTACAACAAGGTATGTTGATTATCTTTAGTAAACAGGTCATGGTTTCTGGAAAGCCAAAATCTCTTGAATTATATGTATTTTTTTAAGCTTTGAGTACCACAAGCCCAGTGTCATCTACTCCCATTATATTCAAGAGAAGACATACATCTCTATGGCTGATATTTACAACAACAACTGACACCAAAACAATCTAGACTGATAGATAGCACCACGGGTAATAATTTATGTTTTTGACTTTGAAGTGAAGGATTCCTTTAAATAACTTCATCACCACAAACTTGTTTGCGTGACATGTGAAAAGTGTGTGACTTGGACAAAGGAAACTACATTTTGTCTCCCATTTTCTGCCAACAGGCAACTCTTGTTCATTTTAACTATGACCATGACCATTCCCTAAACTCAATCAAGTAGTTTTTATCACTGAAATTAACAAAACCTTAACCATAGAGGACGCAAGTCAGGAGAGAGTCATATGAATCATTTTTGTAGTGGACATTTGTTTTTTGTTTTTTGAAGGCACAGACTTTCTGATTGGGGGGTTGGATCAGTCACACTCAAATGGGTAGGACTTTTGCAGGACTTGTTTGAGTGCAGAATCATCCCTTTTATTAGAGAGAAGTAGACAGAGACAAAAGAGAGATAAATAAAGCTGAGGTAACTGGAAGACGAATAACTAACTGAATCTCACACTGATTTATGAATTCACTGGAGACTGTCCTCTAATTTGGTCTTTGAGCAGCTCAGCTGCAGTGGATAGAGGTTAAGTGCCTTGCTCAACACCCCTTTGACATCCACTTTTGAAGGAGAGTTGTCCTGCCCTGCTTCTCTCAGACAGACCAGGGAATTTGGACCAGCGAACTGACAGTGACCAGTCAGTTCAGAGTCAGAGGCCTTTGTGGTTGAGAGACGAAAACCGACCAAAGGCATGCCATGGTTTGTTTAGAGTTTGACCCACAAATCTGTCATGAGAGCTAATTTTAACAGACTCGCTGTCTCATTGGGACTGACTGACGCGCAAACAAAAACAGACACACATGCATACCAATAAACACCAATCAGGTACACGGGGCAGCAGTACAATCTTTGCAGTGCATGTGTGTGTATCCCTTCAAGAGTTTATGCATGGATATTTGTGTGCAATATTTGTGTTTGTGTGTGTGTGTGTGAGAGAGAGAGAGAGAGAGAGAGTGTGTATGGGCTTCAGGGATCAAAGGATTTTGACTCCTGCAGTAATGGGATGGCAGCTAGCCAACAGAGCTACAGTGGGCCTGGCTATCTCAGTGCCGGGTCAACTGGGAACATTAGGGCCAACAAGCCAGCTAACTTTAGCTACTGCTTCATCACTGAAAGAAATAAACACTTTAAAATGTATGTATCACATACATACAGGGTTTGTCATGCATTTCTTTAGATTCCACTCATCATTATTGTCTATATCATCAGTGAATCCAATTAATGTGTGTAAAATGTGAAAGAAGTAGCTGAAAATTATCACCAACTAATGTCTGTGATTTACCACTGACAGTATGTGATTCTGGGCACCATGTACTGTATATTTTGTTGTATTTATGACTAATGTCTGTATATCAAATTGCCCTTTGGGGACATTAAAGTTTCACCTAACTCTACCTTTCTTTACCTTAGCAGCATTTTTGGCCTGTTTTTGCTCACTGTTTTGGTTTTATGGCACATCTACTGCATGATTCTTTTTAGCAAACAAGCTCTGATTAGTTTAAATGCAAAGTTAGCGACTAACTGGCACATTTAGCAGCTACAGAAACTTTTTTTCAAATGGACAGAAACTCCACTTGAATGTTAATGCTGGGCAGTGGTTTGCTAACGTGTTCGCCATAAAAACTTTATGCAGCTTTTAAGAGGAAAAGCTTCTAGAGAGACTGCTTGCAGAAGTCATCCCTGTCTGTGGCTACATCATGAAATATATATTGTGTCTGCCAATTCTGTGTTTCTTTCTTTTTTTAATTAACTTATTTTTTATTCAAACTTGAGGCTTTTCGTTGCTACACCCTCATGCTGACTGACTTCAGTTTTGCTGCTGAATAGCTTAGAAAACAACAACAAAAATGCTATTTGAAGCAATAATACTTAAGCTAAATTTAGCTCTTTGTGTTCTAATAATGTGACTTTTCCGACATTTCCAAAACTCTGCTTCTATTCTTAGATACCGTAAAGATACAGGTCCTATTTCTGTTGTGTTTATTTGCAGAGCGGCTGCACAAATTACCTCTGTGGGGACACAAGAGTTTACCAAGTTGAACTTCTCACCCGGCTGTGTGTATCCACATTTGAACCTCATCATCAGTGGTGGGGGGGCTGCTGGGTATTATTAGGATTTAATTGATCTGGCCTTGGTTTTAGTATGAGAGAGACTGCACCCTTTGAAGTGCTGAAGTGTGTACTTTGAAGTGCAGGAGGCAGTCCTCACTTGGACAGGAGCATTATGGGTAAGGGAGATTGCTTGCTCATACCGCAGGGCGAAAAGAGAGACATGATCAGACAGATGCTAGAGAGGAAGTTGGGGGGTAAAAAAATCTTGAGGAAAGTTTAGCCGAGAGCTTATAGAGCAAGGAGAGGAGAGGAGAGGGAAAGTCCTCGGTGTGAGATGAGTGAGTGAGATGGAAGGGGAGGGATGAGGAGGCTGAGGAATGGAAAATAAGTGGGGGAGGGGGTGGACGTAAGAGAAGATGGAGTGTTGCAGCGGGGAGAGAAAAACATGGAAAACAGAGAGAGAATGATTGCAGAGAACTAAATGAGAGGGTGTTGAGGGTGAAATGAGAGGGGGAGGAAAATAAGAACCTCTCTCAGCTCTGGTTTCCTCCTGTTTATACCAGCACAGTATACATGAATCAATACAGGCATAACAGAAACTGCACAGACCCAACAGTAAAATGTTTTATAGACTGAAATGGAATTCACTTATAATATTTTGGTGCAGAAGAAATGATAAAATAGCAGCATTTGTGATGGGATGATGCAAGATCTCACTTTGCATACCAGTCAAAGCAAAACATACTTTTGTAAGTGCACATATCAGTATGTCACTAATATTGCAATTTTGTATAAAAGGAATACTTCATCCCCCAAATTACCATTAATATATATCAATTACTCACTCTGTGTAACATTGAATTCAGAAAGTAGACTCTTCATGAATAACTTCTTTGGCGATCACAGAACCCACAAGCAGAGGAAATTCTCGATGAATCGAAGTGATTAAGGTACACGTTTAACAACAGGAAACTGTAATCAAACATCCATTTACAAACTCTGATACAACTCCTGCAGTATAATCCAAGCCTCATTTATTTTGTCATATTTATTCTCAAACTGAACTGAAAGTGAAACTTAATCTATGCTCTCTTCAAAGCCAGACTCCATTGACAAAAACACAAATTTTACCTAGCTGAACTCAGGAGCTGCTAGTCTACTGCCTTGATCTGTGATGTGTTTTACTATTATTTTTGTCTTGGATTCACAAAAGTCACAATAACAATACCACAAACAAACTACCAATTGAGGCAGTGGTAGACAGCCAGGCCTGCGTTCAGTGAGGTAAAATGACTGTTTCTGTTAATAGAGTTCGGCTTTGAAGAGAGCATAGATAAGTCTTTAACTTTCCGTTCAGTTTCCCATCAGAAAAAGCTGTCTGAGAAAACTTAGCATACAAAGGGATAAATGAGAAGTAGGTCATATTACACTAGTTGTGTGAGAGTTTGTAAATGGATGTTTTGCTAAAGTTTTGCTTTTGTTTGATGCAATGGCATGTGACTTTAATTCATCAAGATTTTCCCATCTTTGGATTCTTTGTTCACCATTGAGACATGGGGTGAGTAATTGATGTGCTACATATGGTAATATTGGGGGTGGAGTATTCTTTAAAACTAGGGGACAACTCCCCTTCAAGATTTATAAAAAAACGACCCAAAGTAAAACCAGGAAGGTGCTTGGAATTTGATAGTACACAGATTTAGCCACTTAGCCGCTCACTGACCAGTCCCTGTTTTAACAGATAAGAAGTGAGAGACTTGACTGGATGCGATGGTCTCTTCCAACACTGAATAGATTAATAAATATATAAATAAAAATGGAGTTAAATGTGTAGATGTTAAAACCGCAGCCCAAATATCTCGAAAAGGTCTCCAAAATTGTTTTACTTCTGTTTCTTAACTCTGCTATAATAGAAGGTTTTCTGCCATTTTGACAGCTGTTGGACTGCAGGTCACTGTCCATCAAAATGCTTGCAGAAAGGGGAAGGAAATTGGGGTAGCACAAGGGGAGAGTAATTCTCAAAACAGAATTCAACAAGAGAAAAAGTAAGGAGAGTCGGACGAGATGTGTAAAATGGAGGATAGAGCAGAAAAGGAAAGGGGGAGGGAGAAGAGAATGAGGGGGAAATAAAGGCAAAATGTCAGAGCAAAAGAGGCAGAGGGAGAGGATAAGGATATTAGTGAATTAGAAAAGAGAGATGAGGGAAGGATGAGGGGAGAATGAAGAGAGAAGAGGAGGAGAGAAAAGAGAGGCGGATTCCAAAAATGTACAGTGAATTAGTTCTGCCTCATGAAACTGGCAGTTCTGGCTGAGAAATGCTTTGGGGCCAGGATTTTTGTGTGCGTATTTGCATGAATAAGTGTGTGCGCTGCTGTGTTTGTCCACATATAATTTGTGTGTATGTTGTGTATATTCTGTGTGTACTTTTGCATGTGTGTGTTTTTGTGTTGCAAAGAGCATCACAGCCTCCCCAGAACAGAGCTGATGCCGTGTTGACATTTAGACAAAAACACAAGCTTCGTCTTTTAAAAGAGCAACTGTGAGAGTGAAGCTCGCAGAGAGCTGACAGGGTCAGACATGACTGCTCCTGAGTACAAAACAGAAAGGTGGAAAACAAAAACACAAACTGTACCTGTCACATCACTCCACATCACTTAATCTTCAACTCATTCCTTAATGCTACTTCGGAAAAGATTTTTCATGGAAAAACACAAATTAATAGTCCTACTCAGAAACTGAAGCTAATTTCTAGCCTGGACTCTATGATTCAGAAGCAATGCAATGAAGCTTAATTTAACCGTCAAAACCTAAACAAACTGGTTTAATCTCTTTCAAAAACATGGGAGAAAAACAATGAGCAACCCCACAAGAAATGACCCCAAATTAGCAAGGAATTAGTAAAAAGTTACAAGGAAATTAACTAAAAATTAGCACACAAAAAGGTAAAATGTAAATGTCATTAAATAAAAGAAGAACAATCAAAGAATTTAATAATTATTTTTCTAGTGTCTTTTCTCTCTCTGTCTCGCTCTTTTTAAACTAATTTTCAGTTGATTTTCTTGTCAGCTTTTCCTAATTCATTTTAATTTCCGGGACATCTCTCACATAGCTGCTCATTCTCATTTTATCCATGTTTTCAAAATAAATCAAAGTAATTTTTCTCAAGTTTCACAGGTTTAGATGAAATTGAATATTCATGGAATATTGTGCTATTGTATCCTATCTTAAGCTGCAGTAGTTTCGGTCAATAAGTCCTCCAACCGATATGTCCACATAGCTAAAATTTTCTTAAGAATATGATCCACACGGTCATTGTCTATATTAGTACGTCAATGATGGAAAACAACATAGCTCGTACGTGACTGTCAGTGGTTACAGTTTAAAAAATAACATTATGAAACTGCCACAGTTATGGTGGCATGCTGGAGTAACAGATAGGACACAGAACACAGGACTTCCCCCGGGAGACCAATGTTTGGAAATGTGTGAACTTTGGTACTTAAGATACATCCTCACTTTCTCTTTTCCTAAACCTAACCACAGTTACTTTACTTGCCTAAACGCTGACCTCCTTAACTGAGGTGATATTGTGTGCATTTTTGTTGGATATCATACAAACCGTTGTATGAGGATATGTTGCATACATCGACATACTATGTTAGCCTGTGGAAATAACTTAGTGTTGACACTAGGTTTCACACAGAGCACAAACACTGGTTTCCTGAATGAAAGTCCTGTGCTTGTTTGATCCATCCGTCACCCTTACTCCCACCCTAAGCGGATATTGGTGCTCTTTATACTGCATCTCCTGACTTCCTCCTTTGCGTCTGTAATAATTACTACAGCCACCAAAGGTCACATCAGAACAAAAAACGCACATATTGGTTGTTATTCCTGCTTGTAAAAGTGAGTGAGTGTTTGTTTTTAGGGAGGAGGAAAGTCTTGGTTTGATATATACTGTTTGTTTGGGTGTCAAAAAACTTGAGCTGTCAGGATGAATCTAAACACAGTTTATACCTGGATTCAATATTTCAAAATGATTCTGTTTGAATACTAAGTATGTGTTAAATATGTCCTCACATGACAAAAAGGTTGACATTCTTGTAGAGGTCCACCTGGCTTCCAGCACTGATATACAGTATGAACTCACATACACAGACACACGCAAGAACAGCGTGTAAAGGTCAGTGTCGTCTGTCCTTCACTGTCTAACTCGTTGCCTCTGTGTGTGTGTGTGTGTGTGTGTGTGTGTGTGTGTGTGTGTGTGTGTGTGTGTGTGTTTTGACCCTGAATAACAGTGTGCTGAGTCAGCCTCTAAAATCACATTCACTTTTTCTTATGCAGTGTGCAGCCAAACAGTATCTGGGTCAGTCTGCACTCTACCATTTATGGTAATTCAGTGTCTTGCTCAAGGGCATCTCAACAGGTACAGCTTTATTTGAATTGCAGTGAGACCTTCTGCTTGTGTGGCTGCTCATTGGAAATTAGCTACATGTGCTGAGAAGTGAGATTACTTGCTATTATTTCACTGTGCTTATTTTAAGCCATGACTACATATATACATGTATTGGCTTTTCACTTTTTGAGCTATTTATGAGTACAAATTTCATAGGCATGTACACTGTATGGAGGATGGCCGAATCCCCAACAACCTCCTCTATGAAGAGCTCGCCTCAGGAAAAAGGCAACTAGGGCAGCCACAGCTACACTACAAAGAACCAACACTGACACAAATACTTGGGAAGCCAGAGCAAAAGAAAGAGCCACATGGAGGTTTGAAATCGCAGCCGCCTCAGTGGGACAAGAAGAGGGTTCAAAGAAGCGCAAAAAGCCAGTCTGTAAGACCAGCCGCGCCTACACCTGCAACAAGGTGCCAGAAGGACTGCCACTCCCATGAAGGACTCTACAGTCATAAGAGGCACTGCTTCATCATCACAAGGGGCAACTAAGAGTGAAATGGTCCCATGAGGCCTACCATTATTAAAGCGTTATTTTGCAAATCACTAGGTTTGTCTGTTTTAGGAGGGAATCTTTTTGTATGAAGTAAATACAATACCCTCTTACAGTGCATGTTTACTAGCTAGGTCTAGAGTCGCCTGTGTAATAGGAGGCCTGTCGCTGTTGGTTCTGACAATACATACAGTGGTGAAAAACTAGTCCCATCAAATTGGACGAAAAAGTGACAAAAATAAATGAATACGTAAAAAATGTGTACATGTGTTTTTTTCAGATGCTGAGTTGCAGAAATTTTCAGACCTCTGTGGAGTGTTCTGCTGCATTAAAACCCGGGAATCTGGGAAATACTAAGATCTAAGTCTAACAGTGACATCCCTGTTACTGTTCACAGCAGGCATCCGTCGTGTGTATCTGTGTGTGTGTAAACCGCAGCTGCAGGATGATGTTTGTGCAGCATTTGGCATTAACTCCCTCATCATCACTAGTAACACACAGCAGGGAACACACACTCGCCAGCATACACATGCCTAGACATAACAAAGATGTATTCAGACACCTGCATGCACACAATTTCTTGCACGGTGTAGATACACGTACACAAAAACACACTCACAAAGCAGGGAGCTTTACCCTTACACCCAATCAGATCTCCCTTCAGGAGTGTGCTCACACTGTGCTGTGGAATTATCCACCTGCTCTGAGAGATGGAGGCACCTACTGAATCACTCTGCTGCAGCTGCTTGTTTATTTTTCCACTTTTTCTTTTATTTGCCATACATTCAGTGTCTTTTAAATTGTTTTATGTCTGCTCCCTTCCTACTGGCAACGACTCTTCATATCCTCTTTGTTTTTTTCTTTTCTTTTCTGTTTTTCTCTCTCCTGCACAAAATGTCTCTTTTACCATTTCTCAGAATATGTTTTCCCATGTAACAGTTGGCATGTTCAAATGATTAAAAAAGGAATAAAGTTTAAATGTACAGTGTGTGGGATTTAGGGAGTCACAGTGGCAGAAATGGAATATAAAAATACAAAACGTATGTTTTCTTTTTCCTCATATCGTTGTGTTTTTGGGCCTATGAATGGAGATTACTTTGTTCACCGCCATCTTTCATGATACTTTAGAAAAAAATACTAATTGTAGTATTTGGGTTAACCCTTTGAAACCTGTAGGGACGTCACTTTCGTTGTGCTGCTTTCAGATGCCTTTCATAAGTATTTTGAACCATGAGCAATTAACTGTGATTTCTTTCAAAAAGGTGGAAAAAAATGGCAATACGCAACTTGGTAGGAAATGTTCCACAAAATGCAAGAAATTAGAAGATTCAAAAAATTGGTTTTAAAAAGCTAGGGGAAAATGTCTGTTGAGAAAAAGAAAAAAGCTAGGGAAAAACTATACCTATAATTATCATAATTAAATATTTAAAATTATGTTACATAGTAATTCTATTTTTAAGCACTTTTTCAATGTCATTTCCTTTTTTTAATTTATTTTTTTTTACTTTCTTTAATTTTGTTTTTTTTCCCCAGGTACTTTAATTGTTGTGTGTTTTTGAAAGAAATCAAGCCAATCTGCTCAAGTTTTAAAGGTTTAATGCACATTTTACATATGTAAGGGGAAAGAGTGAGAAAGATTGATTAATTTTAAAAATGGGGGCTGCAGAGAAAATCTAAGAAATAGTAGAAGAGCTTTAGACAGAAAAAAGAAACAAAGGTATGGATTGTTGGCTAATGATGATAATATTTAAAGCTGTGTACCAGGGATATCATCTGCTCCCCCTCTCCGTGCTTTAGTTTGTATGTCCATGTATGCAAGTGTTTATTCAGTGGCTGGTTGTTAGAGGATGTGCAGTAGCTGCAGGGACAACACGCTCACTACAGGGTGATTATTTGTCATCTCTTGGCAGTGATGACACTCTGCCCATCTGCCACTGCAGCTCAGATAGGCATTGATTAGGTGTCAGTGTCAATGCTCTGCCCCTATCGTTTGTCCATTTTACACAGAGAGGCCTAACTAGAAACTGCTGTCCCACTGCTGCGAGGGCAACCAAACGTGAAGACAGAAATCAAAGACGGGGGGAAGACTGTATTTCTGAATGCTCTTTAAAGGATTATTCCTATTTATTACAACTGTATTCGTGTTTCCCTCACAATCAATCAGATAAACATATTGTAAACATCAGGTTAGACTGTTTAAACTCACTAAATAAAACATTACAAAAATGATTTTACAAACAAAGCTCTTCAGATTGTGTAGAGGTGTGTCTGTGTTACATTTAGTCTATTTGTGTTTTGCTGTGGTCTAAAGAACTGAAGCAAAGAGGAAGCGACTATTCACAGATCGATAACCAATAACCATTAATTCACACACATGGCTAGGAAGACCCCTGACAGTGTAATCAATAGAGAGAAAATGGGAAGGGACGCATGGAAGAGCTCTTTCCTGATACTACACACAGAGGAGAAACAAACATGTATACTGACTGCTGTGTTTTGTCTAGTTTCATACAGATGCATACATGTTACATATGTACAGGGTTTATTGTCGCTGTGTCAGAATTTGCATATTTTTTTTCTTTGCTGGAGCTTGTCGGAGAAAATCAATATTTGTTTCATATTTGTGTGTGCAGTCAAGAGATTGGTCACATAGGATGTGTTTAGTCTACCCTCACAATCACTGGAAGTTTGTATTTAAAATAGTTTCAATGCATATACCAAGCCGAAGTGTCTGTAATAGCTGTAGAAATATTTATATTTTCTAGAGTTACCTGAGGACAAAGACTTGCAGAAGTAATTCAGCAGCTTAATGTAAAAAATTACATAAAATTGAATAGCAATTTTTCATCATCCAAACATTAGCTAGTGACAGATAAAGCTGAGCCAGCAAATACACAGGGAAGTCACCCTGAAGTCCCTGCAGACTCTCCTCATGTGGATCATAATAATTCATGAGTGACAGCACAACTGTAAAATGCAGTGAAGAGTCAAAGGTGAGATGGAGAATCCAAAGCAGAAGGGGGAGATAGATAAAAATTTTTAAGATGTAGTTCACCCTTCCAATCCCTTAACCCTTTGAAACCTGGACTCACATCACTTTTCCTGTGCTGCTTTCAGACACCTTTCAGAAGTATTTAAACCTTTGAACCCTGAGCAGATTCATTTGATTTCTCTCAGAAATACTGGAAGACAGACAATTGGGAACTAAGTAATTTCGAGGGAACTATGTTTAAAATTATTATTATTATAATTATCATTTTTTGCTAATTTCTGGGTCATTTCTTCTTAAATTGTTTACTGCCTCCCTCCCACATTTTTGAAAGAACTCAAGCCTCAGTTGCACTGGTCTGTGTCAGTCAATCAATGGAATAAAATTAGCGTGCAGCATTTCTTTGACCACGAGGCACTGTCAGCTAGAATAGACCATGAGAAAAATTTACACAGCAGCTACTGTCAAATGCTAAGCCTAAACTAAGCTATGTTTTACTGTTATTGACAACATATTGTGGCATGCCACCACTCTACACACACACACACACACACACACACACACACACTCATTGCATTGCACAACACTGAATTTCTCCGCTGGGACAACTTAGTGTTGAAACTACCTTCAACTGTACAGGAAATTTACTGCCTTTCAACAGTTCAGTACACGCACACAAACACACACACACAAACTCCAGTACCGCAAATTTTACTGTGCGGAAGAGCTGATTGGTCAGTAAGAGGGCAGACTCTATACTCCCATTGGATTCAGAGAACCCTCGACTGTAATTTGATTCGCCAAAGTGCTCCAGGGGGTGTTTTCTAATTGTTTTATGCTTGTGTGCACAGAGGTGTGTGTGTGTGTATGCGTGTGTGTGTGTGTGTGTGTGTGTGTGTGTGTGTGTGTGTGTTAGCTGGAGAGGCAAGATCAATTACCTCCCTCTCCCAGGGGAGTCACAGACATAGTACACCTGCTCTTCTTTCTCCTTCACTTTCTGTTTGCCATAAAACTCTCTCTGTTGTTCTGCTTTATTGTCATACTTACTGACTTGGTTTCATTGTTACACATGCATTTTTTTTAACTACATATAAATGACTGATGAGCTCTAATCTTTAACTATTGCTGTGAGGTTATGTTATGCAAAAACAAACAATGGGAAAATAACCAAAACCACATATATTAGTGCCTTTTCCCCATTTGAATTAAATATTTGTGTGTAAGTTAGATCCTACATATTACATGATTTAGCCTAAAATAGTGGATATCATTACACATCCATGTAACTGTCCTACATTACTGGTTAAAATTGTGAATGCAGACATATAGTCATGAGTCTCATCCCATTTATTTTATGCTTGTGTATTTTTCCTCCTCTTCTGATAGAAAATGTATGCTTCGTCAACATTTAAAAAAGTCTAGTTATTCAAAGTCCATTATACTTCAGAATAAAAACAGACATCCCCTGGCTATCGACACTATTAGCATAATAAAGTGGAGGAAAGCATAGTATGTATTTGTGAAGATGGTAATTTGAGCGGTGGACAAGGACAGAAGTGGAGCTGACAGTCTGCTGAAGAGACATGCCACTAAATATAGTGATTCATTATAAATATGAGGCTTCAGCCGGAGTTTGACAGCTGCACAGGAGCTCCCTGCTGAGATACAGTTCTTCACTCTCATCATCTTTTTTCTGTTATCTCTTCCTCTGTTTTCTACTGTCTCTCCCTCTTGATCTCATCCCTCTTATTTCCCCATCACTGTCATCTCTTTCATTTCACAGAAAAACTGAGTTTGGAACCAACAAACAGTCTGTGAGTCAATAGGCTGCTCGGCTGTGCTTTTTCCGATATTTATCTAGCAGTTGGCCAGCAGTTAGCAAACTCAAGGAAATGCTATAATTTGATCTGACTGAGGTGGGCAGATTGTTGAATTTAATAATTTGGTACATTGTAAACCAGACCTTGTTTAAGTTAATATGGTGGGAGTCAAGTTTCACGACTTGTCAGTGCAGTTCTCATTTCATGTTTCAAATCCTTGGGGCAAGTCCAAGTGAATTCATAAGTCCTTAATTGTGAGTGAAGATTAACACAAAGGCCCACTGATGAAATTATTGCATTATTTATGTATAAGCAGTTTCATGAACTGGGTGCCAGGGGACACCTTTGCAGAAAAATGCTGTATTAAGTCATTGCTAATGCAAACCAAAAATTTCGTTCTGCTACAGCTTCACATTAAAAGCATTTAACTGGTAATACAAGAGTTGGCTTTTATTATGAAGTAATCACAGAAAATGTAATGTGTTTGTTGGTTGGATTAGCACTACTACTAGTAATGCGGCCATTCTCAGCATTACTTGACAGTGGATCAGTTCCATACTAAAACAACAGTTTAAATTGCAGCCCCAGAACTCTGTAACCTGTAGTGTTAAACCGGATTTGCTGTTATCACCAATAACAACAGCTGTCATAAAATCAACCAAAACTGAAATCCACAAGACTGCCACCTAAATAGCAAATATGCGTGGCTGTGCAAACCCTGTCACTATTATATTATTTCTTTCTCTAGGGTTTTATATCTCAATACTTCAAAAGCAATAACAAAATTTGAAAAAAATAGGTCCTAATCAAGACATGAGCTGTCATCAACTTAACAAGAGGTGACCAAAGCCATTGCTGAATAGTAAATTACTGAATGAGGAAGACAACTAATTATTTTTTTAATGCTAATAAATACAGTGCCTTGCGAAAGTATTCGGCCCCCTTGAACCTTTCAACCTTTCACCACATTTCAGGCTTCAAACATAAAGAAATAAAATTTTAATTTTTTGTCAAGAATCAACAACAAGTGGGACACAATCGTGAAGTGGAACGAAATTTATTGGATAATTTAAACTTTTTTAACAAATAAAAAACTGAAAAGTGGGGCGTGCAATATTATTCGGCCCCTTTACTTTCAATGCAGCAAACTCACTCCAGAAGTTCAGTGAGGATCTCTGAATGATCCAATGTTGTCCTAAATGACTGATGATGATAAATAGAATCCACCTGTGTGTAATCAAGTCTCCGTATAAATGCACCTGCTCTGTGATAGTCTCAGGGTTCTGTTTAAAGCGCAGAGAGCATCATGAAGACCAAGGAACACACCAGGCAGGTCCGAGATACTGTTGTGGAGGAGTTTAAAGCCGGATTTGGATACAAAAAGATTTCCCAAGCTTTAAACATCTCAAGGAGCACTGTGCAAGCAATCATATTGAAATGGAAGGAGTATCAGACCACTGCAAATCTACCAAGACCCGGCCGTCCCTCCAAACTTTCATCTCAAACAAGGAGAAAACTGATCAGAGATGCAGCCAAGAGGCCCATGATCACTCTGGATGAACTGCAGAGATCTACAGCTGAGGTAGGAGAGTCTGTCCATAGGACAACAATCAGTCGTACACTGCACAAATCTGGCCTTTATGGAAGAGTGGCAAGAAGAAAGCCATTTCTCAAAGATATCCATAAAAAGTCTCGTTTAAAGTTTGCCACAAGCCACCTGGGAGACACACCAAACATGTGGAAGAAGGTGCTCTGGTCAGATGAAACCAAAATCGAACTTTTGGCCACAATGCAAAACGATATGTTTGGCGTAAAAGCAATACAGCTCATCACCCTGAACACACCATCCCCACTGTCAAACATGGTGGTGGCAGCATCATGGTTTGGGCCTGCTTTTCTTCAGCAGGGACAGGGAAGATGGTTAAAATTGACGGGAAGATGGATGGAGCCAAATACAGGACCATTCTGGAAGAAAACCTGTTGGAGTCTGCACAAGACCTGAGACTGGGACGGAGATTTATCTTCCAACAGGACAATGATCCAAAACATAAAGCCAAATCTACAATGGAATGGTTCACAAATAAACGTATCCAGGTGTTAGAATGGCCAAGTCAAAGTCCAGACCTGAATCCAATCGAGAATCTGTGGAAAGAGCTGAAGACTGCTGTTCACAAACGCTCTCCATCCAACCTCACTGAGCTCGAGCTGTTTTGCAAGGAAGAATGGGCAAGAATTTCAGTCTCTCGATGTGCAAAACTGATAGAAACATACCCCAAGCGACTTGCAGCTGTAATTGGAGCAAAAGGTGGCGCTACAAAGTATTAACGCAAGGGGGCCAAATAATATTGCACGCCCCACTTTTCAGTTTTTTATTTGTTAAAAAAGTTTAAATTACTCAATAAATTTCATTCCACTTCACGATTGTGTCCCACTTGTTGTTGTTTCTTGACAAAAAATTTAAATTTGATATCTTTATGTTTGAAGCCTGAAATGTGGCGAAAGGTTGCAAGGTTCAAGGGGGCCGAATACTTTCGCAAGGCACTGTATGTGCTGATGCATCAAGGTGTGACTCCCGACTGTCCCTCCACACAGCAACCCTCCATCCTTATCACCACCATTGTAAAGAAGGTACTCTTACAAAATAGTAAAGTATTGTATTATAATGACACATTGCTCCATATACCAATTAAATCATATTAAAAATGATAATGTAGAACATGATACCAGATATTCATTCAGGCAGCCAGAAACAGCTGAGATCAGCACCATGGACAGAGGCAACATCTAAGTGCAATTGGCATAGCTCGCCAGCAGGGGGACAGACAGCTGCTGCTGATGCTATGAGAGCTTTTTTTTCTGATTTACTGGAGTCTGGATAATGGAAATTACTACAGGGAGCAATAGGGTGCTGGTTAGTTTGTCAGAGAGAGGAAAATGGAGAGTATTAGCATTTTAAATATCACAATGAAAAATTATACAGAGGGAAAAAGAGGAAGAGACAGTAGAATAGAGAATAACAAAAAAAGAGATAGATACTGTAGAGAGGGAGAGAGCAGCAGTAGAATATAAACCACTGAGCTGCTGGCTGCAGCTGGATATTTCTAGTTCTACACACACACACACACACACACACACACACACACACACACACACAAACACTGTATAGTGGTCCAGAGCTGAAAAGCATCAATCGAAGGAAACAATTACACTGTTCTGGTTTATGGCTACTATTTTCAAATCTGTTGTGGTGTAATTTAATCATTAGGAAGTTGCAACCAGCTTAGTGGAATGAAAGGTGGGCTGTCATAAAAGACAGTTCTGCCATTATGCAAATTTTCATTTCATTTTCATTAATATAAGCCAAACTTAGGCTAATATTCAAATTCAAAAGTCCAGTTTGCTATTTAATTCAGTTTAGTTTTTTTAAGTTTAGGACTCACATTGTCTGCCGGCTTAAACATTTAAGTGTTTATTCAATGCACGTATTTGTCAGTAGAGGTTTGAATGTTTATTCTTACAATAATTGTAAATTTTCACCAATAAAATGAAAATGTGATTTTTGAAAAAAAATAAATAAATAAATTAAGTCCCAGTTTTCTCATAAATCATTGATGCACAAAAGGATAAAAAATTATCAATTTATTTCATCTTCAGACTGGCAGCCCTGGACCTCTACACCACCCTGACATTTGTCAAGCAACTGCACACAAACTGACACATACATTGATACAATTGCTCATACGATACATATTTCATGCATGTAAACGTACATTATACACATGAACTCTAAACAAAATGTACTGAGTCAATTCTGTCGTGTGTGTATTCTCGGTCCTTGTCTCTATATCCTTTTCTTTCCCTACACCTTCTCTTTCTTTGTCACCCCCATTCTGCATCATGGTACAGTCCAATCCTCTCCTTTAGCCATCCATCACATTCTCTCTCTTCCCCCCTCTATGTGTTTCTAACTCGCTCTCTCATGGTGTTCGTAAGGACCATTATTGCTCAGATTTGTCACCATAAATGCAATAACAGTGTGTGTGTGTGTGTGTATGTGTGTGTGTGTGTGTGTGTGCAGGCATGTTAGGATGTGGAGGTGCTTTGCATGTGTGCTAACTGGTTTTTGTCTTTTAGCTCTCTCGCTCTCTGAAAACCATTATTGCCGAGATTTGTCACCATGTGCAATGTGGAGTGAGATACAGGCTGTGTGTGTGTGTGTGCATCTGTGTTGTGTGTGTATTTACCACATGGTTATGAGCTGATTGGTGGGCCCAAACATGAGACCCTGCATGCGTACATAGGGACACATACGCAAACACACACATGCACCAACACACTGCCATTAGTCATCATGTCTCCCACTGATCTGAGCAGAACAACAACATGCTAGTGACAGAACTAATTCAACACCCACGCTTGAATTACATAAGAAAATCATTTAGTTGTGCATGTGCGTATGTGTGTGTGTGTGTGTGTGTGTGTGTGTGTCTGTGTGTGTGTGTGTGTGTATCTGTGTGTTTTCCAGAGTGGTGCTTGAAATGTAAGATCAAATCAGGACGGTAAGAGCTGCTTAGTTGCCATCTGCTTTTTGTGTCAAGTGTAAATAACCTGCTCACAATGTTAACACTGTTTTCTGTCATTCTGCTCTGATGATGAGACACTATTTGTCTTCACTCCTTATAGTACAGTAATGTATCATTTGGAAAGACACTTGTGATTCTAAGCAATGGTCAAGGTGTCTTGAAATGGATTGATAATGGAAGAAGTGGAAGTGGCATTGAAATTTGCATTGTAGAGTGCCATAACAACAACAGGAAAATGTGCATTAGATGGTTATAGCAACAGATTTTGTTTGGTGCATCAAGTTTAAAGTTTCCTTGGGAAAACTCGCTCTACAGCATGGCATTCTCAGAAATGAAGCATAAGATTATATTACCACAATTTACCCTGTGAAACCTGGGGCAACATGACTTTTCTTATGCTGCTTTCAGATGTTTTTCACAAGTATTTAGACCCTTAAGCCTTCAGCAAATTGGTTTCATGTCTTTCGAAAACGTGACAAAATGCATTAAGCAACTTGGAATAAAATGTTCCACAAATTGCAAGATTTGCTGCTCATTGCCTTCTTTCCATGTTTTTGAAAGAAATAAAGTCAGTTTACTCAAAGGGTTTCAAAGGGTTAACCAGCATACATCTTGGTGTTTACTGACATATTTCCTATGCTGGACATTCAAATTGTCAACAGGCAGGTAAAGCGATGTCAAGAAAACTATTCTGTTTGACCAAAAACCTGGACCCAATTATAAATACAGAGCTGTGCATAGTGGGTTCAGCTATGGACCACAAAATTTCAAAGTGCAAAGACCAGTACAAGAACCCAGCAGCCACCCCTATCTTTCGCATTCATATTAGGACGATGATTTATGTGTTTTTATCAAAAGTTCATTTTATCAGACATCTGCCAGCTAATAACAAAACTGGTGCGGTCTGTCACCAGAAGTTTAATAGCGGTATAGTTGCAGTTTAGAAGAATTTTATCATACCATTTATTATATCAAAACTGGAATCACTTTGACAAATACATAGACTACTGTAACTGACATAAACTTTATCTCTGAGGTTAAACACGGAAAAAATATATGATTTCGGGAGAGTATGCTGGAGGTTTCCTGACCAAAGCTGCTCAATGTGTTTTAATTGTTCCTTGCTTAACAAATGGCAAATAGGACCAACCCTTGCAGTGTTGTGTGGGAGGGTTTTACTCACACCAGCTTCAGGGGTGCTAGTCTGTAAATATTGTAATGAAATCTGGCTCACATTGATTTAAAAAAAAGCTGCTAACCTTCCTGAAAGAGTTCAGTTAATCTGTTTGATGACAGAGTGTTTTAATGACCCATGAAATTCTTTCATTTTACGGACAAAATTTAATTCAGTTTTAAGTGATGGGTATTAGGATTGGACATCAGCTGTGGTTTGATTGTCCAGGGCCACAAAAATCTGTGGCTGCCAGATATTGCTAGTAGATGACCGAAACAGAGGTAAAAACACGCCAACACAAAGTTACAGTTACACAAACATCCTGGTTCATTTGCTCCTGTTAGTTCAGCATTCTACGACTCATCACTGGCTGGACCAGGCTTGATTCTAACAAAGTACTATTGTCCTGGTTATTATAGAAAATGTGTTTGGGGTGAACAGAAATCTACCCCTGGATACCTCCAGGATGAAAGTGGTTTTATGCGTATGTATACCTAGTGCTCAGTAGATGGCAAACTGAATCAAGCTACTATAACAAGGGGAACAATTAAGTGTTAGCAGCTAGCGGGCAGCAGAGTTCTGCAGTGTGTTTAACTAACAGAGGAAGCAGCTAACTGCTAAAAACAGCAACACTATGTTTAGAGGAGCATGAAACACTAAACAGAAAACTGCCATTTAGTGTTCCAACAAAACATGTTAATAGTAAAACAACGTAACATAACTGAAGTGCTGAAGTAAATTTTATTTTGATTTGTATATATTCTTTTGTTCGCTGTACAATCCCATCAGTACAACAATGTGGTCACGCTATACCCTCTATTCAATATGTTGATTAACATCATCACTTCTACTTTGCACATTTTTGCTATAGAGTGCCCCTGAGAAAATATTTTTCTGTAGGCCAATCTGGAACCTAGAAACTTTCATCAGGCTTTGGACCATTGTAGAAATAAGCTCTGTGGCTAGCAAATGTTTATGATACTTACACATTTTGTTCAGAAAATTAATCTTCACAAATAAACACCACTGTCAGGATTTTTGAAGCCAAAATGGAATTGCAAGAAGTAAAAAGTTATTGCTAGGCTACAAAGAACCATACTACAGTTGTGTCGATTAGGGCTGCACCTAACGATTATGTTTTTTTATCAATTAATCTATAGATTATTTTTTTGATTAATTTATCAATTGTTTTTTTAATTGATCTAACTATTTTTTTTGATTACTCAATAAATATAACAACAAATTTACTTAAAATAACATTTTAAAACGTGTCATACATAGCAGGGCATTACTTTCCAACAAAAATAGCCCAGTCTTAACTTGTAATCTGTGTTTTACAGTCTGATATAAAGTCTCTCCAAAATAAAATTAATGCAAGAGCTTGTTCCACTCAAGTAAAAGGAATGAAGTGCAATCTACATTTACCAATCCAACAGCAAAATAGATTCAAAAAATGTAAAATTCAAGTCATGCACCTCAGATGGTAAGTACTACTGAAATTGGGTCAAAATAACCCTATGTTATACCCTGTTTTGGGTATAACCATGACCCTGTGGTTTTATACCCATGTCCAGCCAACAATGGCCCCATGTCCTCCCACATGGGAGGTGACTGGTGTTTACCCAGGTGATAAGATCTCTAGTTGGGGCCCAAACCCACTTGGTACCCAGGTAGCCATAATAACATAACTATGTGCATAACCCATGTGGGGTCCACTTGTGTAAACACATCCATGTGCACAATTAGCATGGGGACAATATTGAAACCATGGACAATAACTTTTAGGGCCCATTTTTTTGACCCAGTTACTACACATGGGCTCCACATACCAATGCCGGGCGGGTAAACTTTACCCAGTACTAGGTCAATACTAGTTTGACTCAATACTGAGTTCCACATTTGACAAAAATTGTGTTAAAGTTTTGTCAGTATTTTTTTAAAGTGTATATATACCCTTTGAAACCTGAGCAAATTGGCTTGATGCAGGACATTTTGTGCCTTTCACAAGCACTAAAACCTTTGAAATAAGCAAATTTGTTTGATTCCTGTCTTGTGAAATAACTCATAAGTGATAAAGAAAAATTTTTTTATGATTATTTGATTCTAATAATTATATTTAAAATGTACACACAAACGCATATATACACACATCTGTATGTGTATATATATATATATTTTTATTTATTTATTTATTTATTTATTTATTTATTTATTTATTTATTAATTCAAATGAAAACACAAATCTTACATCATTGCATGACATCACATTCTGTTCCACTTTGTGATGTCATACAGAATGCAGTAATGTAAGAAACATTAAAGACTGCTTACATCACAGTATTCTAATTTTCCAGTCCACTAATAGACACTTCACTGGTGCTTAAAACAGCCATTGTTTCACCAAAACCCAGAGATATTTGAAGACAACTGCAGCCTGCTGGCAACACAGCAATTAAAGAAAAAGACCCGCGCAATGGTAAGTAACTCTTAGTTAACTTAGTTTTCTTAAACACAAAATTATGTGCTTGACGTCTGTCTCTATAAACAACATTGTCATCTTTTTTAGGCAAAAGATAATTACCCGCATGGTGTTGGAGAGCCCTTACAGGGAGCCGCAGGATCACATGTCAGTAAAATGCACTGTAGTGCAGCTCCTTATCATAAAACTGACAGGTAAGTGTTCACTTCAAATTATTTCATGTGGGATCTGGACGTTACCAGGAATACGTCTGCACGTTTCATGCTTATCACATCAACGTTAAGTGATGTATGAGCTGATTTTGTAATCAGGAGGTAGAGGGAATGGTGATTGGCACGCCAAGCTGAAAACCCTTGCTTGAATCCAATTAACAACAAAACCAGTTGTGATTTAGCAAGTCATCTGTGTGTTTCCAGTGTCTTTTTAGGCAGCAAACATGGGTGTTTACTAGCAACCTGTTGCTGTTTTCCTAGCATTATGCCTCGAAAACTGGCTATTTTAAGCAATTTCTTCCTCACCATAACCAATGTTTTTGCGCCTAAACCTGAACACACGTTAACCAGTGTTTTTGGAATATAGACTTTTAATGTATCTGGTGCATAATAACATACATATGTAACCTATTTCCGGTTTGCAGAAACGTTTGTGCAATTGGGTTGTAATAGTATTTACAAGTGTTATCAAGTGTAAGAAAAGGGAGTGGTGGTGTAGAGCTTTAAAATGCCTTCCCCCAGCTGTTAGTGGTTTCTAATTACATATTGACAGGGTATGGACATGGATGGTTGACTGAGTGAGATTACTAGGCACATTACCCCATAACATAGGTAACAATTAAAATACATTAACTAGTTGGTATAATAACAGGTCCCTTGCTATCTGCTTGCATAAATACAGAAGTAAAAGTTGTGATTCACAATGTTATTACAGAAAGAGTGAATCAAAATATTTTTCTGGGTGTGATGCTACATTTCAAAATCTCCTGGAAACCACATATAAAATATGTGTAAGCAAAGTTGACTAGAAAGATTGGTTTTTACCATATTTGAATTACTGTGTGGAGCTCTGGGGCAACACCTACAAAAGCACTCTATAAGCAATATGCATACTACAGAAAAGAGCAATAGGGATTGCAAAGAACACACAAACAATTTGTTTTTAAGGTAAATTGATATGTGTGAATAGAACAAGGGCAGGACAAAACAAGCATTTACTTCTTCCTACTCCCTTTTGTACATGAAATGTAAAATGTATAACAATATAAAATAATTGAAAATCTTATATTTATATTCACTTTTGGTTTTTTTTAATTATTATTTTCTTCATTTATTATTTCTTCAGATGTTTGAAATAATGTTCAGTTCAATTCATTGTATGATTTTTATTTTCACAGAGTGTTTCCTTCTGTGGATGAAGAACTGGCCTATCTCATGTCTCATCTCAACATAAAGACTTGTGAGAATCCACTCCCTCCAAGTCCTACAGATGCTGGAGACCATCAGGATGATGAGACTCTGCATTTGATGCCCCTCAGTCATCTAGTGGATATTCCACTTCCTTTAAGTCCTCCACCTGCTGATGATGTGATGATGTGTGAGGTTCCCCTGCCTCCAGGTCCTCCATCTGCTTCTCTGGACAATGAAGTGGCCCGTCCAATGTCTCGGACTCTCTCAGCTTGGGAGGTTCCCCTGTCTCCAAGTCCTAAACCTGCTTCTCTGGATGAAGAACTGGCTGATCTAATGTCACGCCTCAGGATAAAGACTTGTGAGCTTCCCCTGTCTCCAAGTCCTCCACCTGCTTCTCTGGATGAAGAACTGGCTGATTTAATGTCACGCCTCAGTATAAAGACTTGTGAGCTTCGCCTCCCTCCAAGTTCTCTGGATGAAGAAGCTGATAATGAAGTGGCCTATCTGATGGGCCTCTTCAGGCCTCTGACCCTGCTGCGTCAGGAGGTTCCATTCCCTCCAACACCTTGCCCCCCTGGGGATGTGCTTGGAATAGGAGACCATCATGAGAAGAACCCAGAATGCATTTCTGCTCTGGACGATGAGGTGGCCTCTCTGACCTCTCATCCTCTACACAAAAATGCTTCTGTGGATGAAGAACTGGCCGATCTGATGTCTCATCTCAGCATGACAGCTTCTGAGGTTGATGAAGAGGCCTGTCTCATGTTAAGGCCTCTTAACCTGCTGCCTCAGTAGGTTCCACTGCCTCCAACCCTGTCTCTTCCAAAGGATCTGCTTGTCATCAAAGACCATCATGAGAAGAATCAGGATTTTGAAGGCACTGGGTTTCCCTCTCTGGACAATGACACTGACCCAAATAATCCCAACATGACGTCTCAAGAGGTTCCACTGCCTCTACAACCTTAACCTGCTCACGACAATTAGAAAACGTACCCAGGTTGGAAACACATCAGGTTTCCTTCTCTGTATGATGAACTGGCCAATCTGATGTCATGCTGTCTCCGCATTAAGGAATGTGAGGTTCCACTGTCCCGGGGGAGGTTGGGAACATGAAATCCAAGTGCTTGTCCTTGGTCTTTGTTCAAAACCTCCACTGTGGAAGCGGCTGTGGTCAGAAGTTCATCTGTGCCTGTCATGGCGGCAACTAAAGCACCTGCTGGTGATCAGCAGTGGTGAAGGAGGCCGTCAGGCTGAAGAGAAGATGTACCTAAGCATTGTGTTTCCTTCTCTGGATGATAACAACACTGATTCAAGTCATCCCAATGTGGCGCCTCAAGAGGTTCTTCCAGGACCTCCACTTGCTGCTACATTACTTCCGAAGATAGACACTCATTAGGACAATAGCTCTGATTGGACAAACATCAGGTTTCCATCTCTTGATGAGGTGCCTGAACTGATGTCCTTCACCAATCTGGGTGAATCTCCTTTGCCTGTTGACATTCCACAATTGGCAGAGAAGAGATTCCCCAGTTTATGTACTGTCTTATTTCATGCATTTTATTGTCTGGATGACAAATAAGCCTAGTAAATTTATTGAGGCTTGTTTATTGTCATCCTAAATGTATTTCTGAATAAAAACTGTCAAGCATACATTTTCTATGATATAGTAAATCACTCAGATTAATGGTGAAGAATGCATGAATCAAAAATCACAAACAGAGTGGGACTGCAGAGACATACATTTAAAAAAATGAAAAAACAAAACAACCCACCACCAAAATCACCAAAAGAGAAAACAAAAAAACAAACAAACACACAATTGCCTTAAAGGGATGCAAAATGACCACAAAACACAGAAATACCCCAAAGGAACACAAAATGAAGAGAAACATACACACACACACACACACACACACACACACACACACACACACAAAATGATCAGAAAATGCTCTCAGATACATTGCGGTGCCAGTGGTGGTGTGTGTGTTTTGTGTCAAAGGCTACCTTTTTAACACCAAGTGTTGTCATACAGATTGGTTGGATGGATGGTAATGTAATAAGAAACATGCACACTTGCACAATACTGTGCATACATGCACAAAATACATAATTTCACATTAATGAGTGTATATAAAAAAATCTTAAAATCATTACACTGTCAGAATACAGTATATAAAAATATTTTAAAAGTCACTGAAAATGTCCTTAAAAAGTCACAGTACAGCATGTCATAAAAATATCAATAAGCCATTAAAATCTGTCAAAGTATGATAAAAATTATTAAAAAGTAATTAAAAAAGTTATAGTATAGTATGTCATTAACATTATTTGACAAAATATTGAAATAGTCAAGTAAGAACATAAAATGTCAAATATATCATAGTTAAGTATATCAAAAATTATTAGAAAGTAATTAAAAATGTCCTTGTATAGCATATAAAATATATTAAAATGAGTCAGCTGTATCATTAAAATGTAATTTGTCATTAAAAATGTTAGTATAGTATGTCTTCAAAAAATATTGGGTGGGGGATCACAGAGGCACAAAGGGGTGCATGTTTTGTGTGAAAGGCCTTTTCACGACCAAAAGTTATCATGTAGATTGGTGGGAGGGAAGGTAATACAATAGGGCTGCACTTAACAAATTATTTTTTAATTGATTAATCCATTGATTATTTTTTGATTAATCTATCGATTATTTTTTTTATTGATCTAACTATTTTTTTTATTACTCAATTAATATAACAACAAATTTACCAAAAATAACATTTTAAAACTTGTCATACACTGCAGGGCATTTTTTCCAACTTAAAACAGCCCAATCTTACCAGGTAATCTGTTTTACAGTCGGATGTAAAGTCTCTCCAAAATAAAATTAATGCAAGAGCTTGTTCCACTCAAGTAAAAGGAATAAAGTGCAATCTACATTTACCAATCCAACAGCAAAATAGATAAAACAATGTAAAATTGAAGTCACTTTTAGGAGGAGTAACAAAACAGTCTTTGTTACAGTAACAAACCTCAAATCTAGCAGTCCGACAAAACATCTTACAGTAAAATCAGCACAATTTCAATAACACTAGAAGTTTTCTCTAACAGAAATAATTATAACTTGTCCATTCTTTCTGCATCAAAATAGTCCAGCCTTAACTGGGCCTTAAGGCATATCACTGCCTGCTGATATGAGAGCTGTAGTTTCACATTTATAAGCACATATTCCACTCATTTATCAAGTTATACAAGCTCCTGCACAGCTGACAACCCCATCCTGTAAATGTCTCAAAATAAAATGTATTGTATCAGCAACTGATAGCATTCTGTTCACAGAGACACAGTCAGATAGCTTTTGTTTTGAAAGGGAAGCAAGGAAGTTGAGGTAAAACAAACATCTCTGTATTTCCTCATTTCTGTGACAAAGAGAGACTTTGAACTATGGTATAAAGTGGTACAGAGTCAACAAACGTGAGCGTCACGTGGAAAAAAATAAAGGCGAGCCACCATTTTTCTAGATGTGCTGCAGCTGACACGCAGCTCAGACGCGCCTGACAAGCTCTACTCGGGCGGGTAGTGTGCACGCTCTAACTTGATAACGCGCGCCAAAACAAAAAGCAACACACTCGGCGCTCTTTAAGCCCTCATGATGAGCGCTGTGTGAAATGGTACGACGCGTCGACACACGTCACATGAATCGATGTATTCATATAATCGATTACGTAGACGTAGTGTTCAGTGCGCTCATTTAGTCACTTGTTAGCAACACATAAAAGCTTCAAAGTTCCAGAGTGGGGTATTAACTGACGCATTTTTGTTGTAGAACAAAATGTTAAAGTCACCGAAGCTTGTGTTAACCGCAGACCTTATTTAAGGCTTCCAACCAAAAAACCTATTGATTTTGAGAAGAGGGAACCAGAGGAGCTGAATTGCTAACAGATCTCTGGGTTTTAGGAATCATTACTGGGGTTCTCTATTAAGCTATATGAAACTCAGCACTTCCTGCACCATTGTTTCAGACTATATCATTAAATTGTTCAAATGACTTCTTCCCCTTCTTCCTGCAAGGCTTTTAATGTGAAATATCTGCAAGAAATTATGACTTTCATTGACGTTAGTTTAAAGCAGACATGACTGGAATTATTGAGTGATGGAATTAGTGATTGGCTTTTACTTGATAGTTGACAGAAACCCTTGACAGTACCTCGTGTGCTCATCTCACTCACAGACATGTAATTTAATCAAGGCTGTAACAGTTTAATGGAAGCTTATACATTTCCTGTCACTGGTGTATCATGCCTTTCATACTTGTTACCTGACATAATCTGTATTTTTCAGTCCATAAATATCCAGCATACATAATCCCGTGAATCCTAAAGCCAATGAAGCAACAAAAAATAGGGGAAAAGAGGAGACAGAAGAAGAAAAGGTCTGAGTGGGTGGAGGAGAACAGCTGGAAGGAAGGAGGGAGGGGCCAACGGAGGAGGTAATGGAGCACAAACACATCAGGCTTCAGTCTCGAGGGCAAGACAGCCAGCAGAGAAAAACACCCCCACAAACACCAACAGAGTGGCGCAGCCTGCCTGGGAATCATCCATTCAGTGAGCAGCACAGGGGAGCTGGAGGAGAATACAGTAAATGGATCTGGCTGGGTATATATTCTAATCTCTCTCTCTCTCACGAGAGCCGTCCATCCCTCGCTTTGTATCGCGACCTCTGACCACTTCTCTCTCTCTGGTTAATTCTCGTGCTCGCTCTGTCAGATTCGTTCTCTGTTTTACGGCTGAGTCATCATTTAAGTCTTCCCCTTGATTTCTCTTTTCTCTCAATCCTTCACTTTCAATCTCTCTCCTCTCCTCTTCATCTTCCTTTATGGCTATCTGGTGCTTCCCAACTTTTTTATCAGATCTTTTTTTTCCCCATAGCCCCTCATTATCCTCTCAGTCTCTTTGTCTCTCTTGTTGTCTGTCTTTCTCTCCTAAATATAGACTTTACAACAAAATACTGCTAAAGACTTCACTGTGCTATACTCCATGTCTCATCTGTGTATGTCTGTTTCCATGTTTCCATTACATGGTACAGCATGACAACCTGACTCACTCTTGTTAACACAAGCTTAAGAGACTTTCCTGTTTTGTTCTACGACATAAAATATTTCAATAACTAGCCTATTCGCAAACTTTTAAGCTTTTATGTGTCCAACCAACCAATGCGTAACCAGGGTGATGTTAGCTTGCAGGTTGGCCTACAGAAAAATGTCATCCCTGGGGCACTCTAATGCAAATGTATATTTTTTAATTCACTTGACCCCGATTTTGAGACAAGACAAGAGGCCTGCAAAATTGCGCCGTTCATTGAGCTTTATATTATGCTGTACAATTCACAAAGTACCGACGTTTCTTTGTCAGGATTCTGATAAAAAGCCCAACAGGTGCTGCATTGCAATGATATCATGGCAGTTTCATGAAGCGTCACAACAGCAACAACCCCAAATATGCTGAAAGGGCACCATATACAGTGGAAAAGGGAAACAATGGACATGACCTGGTACCAAAAGTGAGTTTACTGAATTGACCTGAACAATGCATGGAAACTGCAGTGTCTCTAATGGCCACTTGAGGCTGGCTCTAAAAGTGAGTCAATTCCCACAGACATCCCAAGGTAAAATCCTAAACTTTACAGCAGAAATAAACATGTTTACAGCCTGGTACAAAAAACACTTTGGTCTCTGTAGCCAAGTTCATCATTTATGACAACTGTACAGGGGATGAATTATATAATTCAAAAGTTTAGAATTCAAATAAGGCTTAAAGTTATGCAAAACTAATGGCATTCTATGGGTTGTCTGCCGATAGTGTCTTGTTTTCTCAGTCCAATCCACCCCTTACTCCTCCACAGCACCAGTCTCTCCCTTAAATATGGCCACTTCTGGCTCTAAAAAGCCAAGATGGTGATGATCCAAATACTAAACACGAGGCTTCAAAACAGAAGTCCAACAAATCAATGGGTGATGTCACAGAAGCTATGCAATTGTTTTTACAAATCACAAGTTTCATCACTCTTATATTTATTGTTTGGACAACAGTATGTTGTCCACATTTGCTGATATCACAAAGTCTGCTACGATACCATTCAGTTAAGGAGCCTGCAATCAATATGAGACAATATCAGTAAATATCTTCATTGTCTTTTCTTGGTTGCTTACCATTATCTGCATGGTCTTAGCACTGGTCAAATTTTTAGGAAGGAGGTGTGCTTGGACAGAAATCCCATGGGAATAGCAAAATAACGGTGTGCCTAAAAGATGACAATATGTTAATGTTTTTATATTGCATCAATAACATTGGGTCATTCATTCATCACTGAATCAATATATCCATCCAAATCGCTGCATTGCTATACCCCGAGTGGAAATGCCCCATATGTCAGTTGTTATCTAGGAACACTTAGCTGCCTGTGTACCTACAGTATGCATGTGTGTTTTTGTGCATCTTGGATCTAAATGTGTGTTTGTGTTCAGCACTCACAAGTCCAGTGTGCTCACATCTATTGGTATCAACACACACATATGTTTGAGTGATGGCCCGTTTATATTTGCGTGCCTACAAATCTTTATGTGTGTCTGTCACATCTGTCAGTGTCAGCGACGGGCAGCCACACATACAGGATATGACAGCTGATTGGCAGACGGACCACCAACATTCGTCATGGCAACCACAGAGGACATTGCCCAGCTGTCAGGGTGGAGTACATACATCATACTGGAGTTATTAAGGTTTCCAACTTTAATTTTATTGTGTGGACTCACATATCCACATGAGCCTACAGCTGACTCATTTGTGAATAATTCAAAGGAGATATTAGTGATTTATTTGTCTTTGCAAAAGACAGTGAATCCCTACCAGCTGTGACCATGTGCCCTGCAAAAACATTAATTTATCTTCTCAGTAGCTCTGATGTACCACATTATGATTAAGATTGCCCCATTGCAAAGCTACAGCAGGATGGGAACATAATTGATATCTGCAATGATAGGTACCATTTCCCTCAGAGTAACTTGTGGAGGATCCATTCAATCATTCACCACCTCCAGCTTTTGGAGGCCTTTCTATGACAATTGGCTCCATAGCTGGTGGTCAAAAGCTCTGATAGTGTTTAAGGTCGTTTGAAACCTATTGAAGGAGCACTTATTTCTTTCTCACAGACACTTCTCACTACATTACAACTGTCTCATTACTTGAATAAAAAAAATGGAAAATGATTGTTTGGCATCTGTTGTACATCTATATCCTTTGTCTGCTGAATGAAAAGGGAAGGGATCATTTTTGAACAATTTCTCCAGGAAACAGGACTTCTGACTCAAATTTGAGTGAAAAAAGCAGGATTGAAAGATTTTAGATCAAATGGAATCAAATTTTCCTCATTACTGTGATCTTGCACGGTGGTGACATGAGTCTGATCTCATTTTGTGAGTCTAATCTTGTGACATTCCTCCACTTTCCCTATTTCTTAGTTTTTGCCTTTGACCTCACTCATTACAGGAGGTCCCAGAGCAAAATAATATAATCAGAAGTTCTTTTGCTGTGCTCATGGGCTTCGCAGAGGTTTCTCAACTTTGTGAATTGATAAAATATAAAGTTGAGACTTGTTTAAGCTGTCTTTGGGATCTCGCTGTTTTCTCAAGAGCTGATTATTTCAGACAAATATAAAACTGCAATGAGAAAGAAAAAAGCATTTTGAGATCTTGAATTAGGATTGGGCTGGGACAAAAGGAAGTCTATTTCTCATGAGCTGAATTTAAGAACTATGAGAAAATATGCAATCTTAAGCTCAGTCAGGTCAAAGAGAAACAGACTGGACAAAGAAGAGGTCTCATTTTTGATTTGACTTCCTCTTCGATAGTCTGAAATTTCTCCCAATGTGTGCTGTGCAACGTGATCCCAATTCTTAAACTTTTGTAATTGAGGTTGGCGCAATTTATTTAAAAGTGTGAGTATTTCTTGGGTGTCAGTAGGTGGTCAAAAATTCAAGCTTTAGAGGTAGCGGGATCCCTACAAAGTGTTCAGCATTTAAAAGAGGGATAAGAATCGACTTGGACTTCAGTGGTCTTGCCTACATTAGTCCCCTGAAGTCTGTAGCAGTTGCTGCAGGGGTATGTGATTTGTACATTTGTAAACTGGACATTGGCACAGCCTCCTGTAAAGTCTACGGGTTATTTTCATGATCTTACAACTTTGCATTGTTGTGATGTGTGCCCATGTTTTCGTCCATTGCCTTGCCTGTCTCTTTTATTTTAAAAAGATAATAAAAAAGCTTCTCATAGATGAGAAGACCAACAAAAGATGGCAGCATCTTTTAGACTTTCTTTTCTCATCATCTTGCATTTAAAGATTAATCTTTTTATTGACCATCAGTCAACATCCTCAGCATTTGCTATGATGAAGCTTTTTGTTCTACCTTCAGCAGTTTAGATAATAACCTTCAGCATTTAAACTCTACTTCTCGTGGATGTCTCCGATTCTCAAGATGAAATGAATCAGAGAAAAATACCCAAAACTGTGAATGGACTCCAGTGGAGAGCAGACGGAGGTGTGAATCATTCATCTGCTCTGCTTCCCTCCTGAGATACAGACAGGGAGCAGGTGAATGGAAAAAGGCGTGAATCAATGTTCTCTCTGTCTGTCACAACCCCAACACACACACACACACACACACACACACACACACACACACACACACACACACACACACACACACACACACACACACACACACACACACACAGGAAGTGTGGGAGTATAAAAGGTGCATTGACTGAACAAATGAGACTGGTGGTACCATAAAAAAAGAAAGACAAAACAAGGACAGGTAGATAAAACGAGTGTGTCTGAGTAATTCACCCTTTTCACTCGATAATCAATGTGAGTCATAACTGTGTGTGTGTCTGTAGTGTGTTTCATTTAAAGAGCACATTCCCCTTTTATTATGTAAATTATTGTGTGTTATTATATGATCCCTCTTTTACACACAAAGAAACACACACATAATATAGATCATGAGTCACTCATTTTGCCTTTTTTTCCTTAAAAAATGGTGTGTCAGAGAGAGATAACATGTAAAAGAAAGGGAGATCAATGTGTTTGTCTTTGATATGAAAACATCAGAAACCCCGCAGAGAAACATGAAGAGCCGCGGGGGCAGAGAGACGTAAAAAGAAGCATTGCTTTTTACTTCAGTCCATAGACCCACGCAGTACGCTAAGTCCCTAAGTTACAGTGGCTGCCAAGCTCCCTGCTGTCAAAGCTTAAGTATGTTGCTGCAGTAAAATGTACGCTGTGTTTAAGATCCTAGGAAATCTTTGTGCCAAAAGGAACAACAAAACCACCTGGAAAAAAAACAAACACGGAAACACTTTTTACCGTTTTCCTTTTGCTACGTTTGTTGCTTTTATTTTGTCCCTGGCGTAACATACAAGAAGTCACTTTCCACCTGCCGCCATGCAGGTGTCTCAACACTCCAGTGCCTTGTACACCTGATCCACCCATGCAAATGAAAACACTCTGACTCGTGAGCACATGTTGAGCCCAGTGTTAATAAAATGACAAAGGAATGCCTTTGACTTTTGGACAAAGAGAAGTGTGTTATCAAGTTGTAAATTTAAAAACTGGGTAGACTCAAGTGAGGATCCTGCCTCTGCCTGATGCTCCACATTTTGCAAATTTGTCAATTGTGTCCCTCTAGTTTTTGTCTTGTTGCAGAGAACGGGTTAATTGCTAACATTTAAACACAGCAATAAACAATTTACAGTTTTGTGAAGGTGGGTCATCTTTTCTAAGGCAAAGAAATCAATGAATCTATAGAATTACTGAGTATATATGGGGATGTTTGTGGTCATTAGTCTTTAAACAGCTGATCTATAAGGTGGAAAACTGCAGTTTCATACCTGCAAGTTGGCATTCACAATTAAAGCAGAAAGCTTTAATTTCATTAATATTATTTAAAAGCCACATAACTTTTTATGGATTGAAATACCTTGTTATTTATTTTAAATAATCGTGGAGACCTATTTAATTTAACATGTACAAATGCACTTCCTAGAGCAGGATATTTTAGCTGTAGCCACTGTGCTTTCTGCACAATGCCACAAATCTTGGACACAAAATGCAGCAGCAGAAAACAAAATGTTGATGGAGCCATTTTTCTTCCCTTTTTTCTGTGCTAGAGGGTTGTGTTTGTAACGACCTCCTGCCAGAAATGAATTCTGACTTTCTTCTTTGAAGAGACGCTGTATCAAACTGCATTTCCTCTAGTCAGCCGTTACAGCTCAAGATCCAGTTTAAAGTCGACAAGTTTCTCAAACGGAAACCTGCACTCAGCTCTGCAGCAAACTCTGGGGACAACAAGCCCCACGTCAATTTAAGACGCTATTACTCCAGCCAGCCATAATGACTCAAGAAGATCAAGCCTCCACTCTACATATTGCTCAAAGAGAATCCTTCATTATGGCTCAGCAGCAGACTCAGTTCCAATAAAATTATTTTTTTGTACATCTCATCTGTGGCCTCAGGCAATGACTTGGTAAAACACTACTCTTCTTGTTTTCCATCACTTGTAATGGGCAAAACTGTTACTGAAGTCCAGAATCTTAATATCACTTTGGTTCTCCATTATTGCTCTTCTTCAATGGTTTCGTTCAGTGCTGAGTCTCATTTCCTCAGCTGCATACAGTACGTCTCTTAAACAACTCTGTATTTTGGGTTTCTACAACAACATGTTTACATGCCCTGCATACAATCTGTGGCTGGAACACCTGTATTCACCCTGTCTGAAGGTCGCCTCACCATAAAAACACAGTTTGATTGCGGGTCTTCCGCATCTGTGTTCTCTGCGTCTCTGCACCATCATTACTTTTATGGAGAATTGCAGCATTTCCTCCAGTAAAAAAGTCACCAATAAAGTCTCTAAAAGAAAATCTTCAAAAGTGGACTTGTTCCAGCAGGAATCTGATCTGGAACCAGAGAGATATTAACAACATCTGCAACTAAAGATGACATGTTTCCCTGACATTTGCATGTAGCTACATGTGGCAGGTGTTGAACCCCATCCAACACCCTGGGATGAACTGGAACACTCACTCACTGGGAGCCAGAGAATAATGGCCGAACCTCACTAATGCACTTGTGGTTGAATGAGCTCAAATCCCTGCAGTCAGGTTCAAGCCACCCAGAGGAGTGGAGGCCGTTACATCTGCAGATTAATGCCAATGGTTTTGGACTTACAAATACACCAATCGCATTGGTATCCAGTTGTCTACATATTTTGTCATGTTTCTCCACACCTTTTAAAACCTGAGCAAATTGGTTAGATTTGTTGCAAAAATGTAGGAAGAAGGCATTGCGCAACTTAAGAAGACATGGCTTAAAATTAGCAAGATATTAATAAAACATTTACACGAAAATAACCTGAAAATTAGCCAAATAAATAAATAAACTAACAAACAAGAAATTATCCCCCAAAAAACAGTGCTAAAATTGAAAAAATAGTATAATTTTATACTTATACTTTTTATAAGTATAATTTTTTTTCTAACATAACATATTTTTAAATATAGAATTATAATACTTATGAAAATAGGTGTCTGGACATTCCTCCTTTTATTTCCCCTTTCAAAAAATAGTTTTCAGTTCCTTTTTTGTCATTTTTTTTACAATTTTTGGTGCATTTCTTGCAAAATCACTAACTGCCATTTTCCCAATGATTTAAAAAAAAATAAATGAATTTACTCAGGTTGCAAAGGGTTAAACTGCTTGTAAAAGCCGTCTGAATGCAGTACAAGAAAACAGATGTCCAACTAGGTTTTCGAGCGTCAAAGAGTGTATACCACAGAAGTCATTTTTGGCCAGCACCAATATTTCAGAAACCAGTTTTTTAGTGGCTGAAGTATTTGAGCCTCAGTTTTGGTAAAAGTCATCTTTTACATCTCAGCACCTTTACAGCACACTTACAGTCCCATACAGCCAATACTATTTTCAGGAGTAGATGCTATAAAACACTCCCTCTCTCTGTTCTTATTTCGCATTCGGCACAACACACGCAGGTTTAAGTCAGTTGAATCCTGCATTTAAGATCTACAAAAACCTCAGTTTCAGCTGTGTGTGTTTTTTTTAATCTCTAGGGAAGAGATATACCCCCTTGGATTCATCCTTCACACTTCCACACCTGAATAAAAACAAGGCTTCAGCTTCTGTTTTTGCTCTTTGCCCCTGAAAGGGAATTCCCCTCTTTGCTTCTGCTGTATCGTCCCTTTACCTTTGGGTTTTAACATGTTCAGAATCACGCACTGTGCTTCTGTGGGAGTCTCTTTTTGTGTGTGTGAGGGGTGCTGTTAATCAGCTGTGTAGCCCAGGGGAAGGAACAGCTCTCCTCACTGACCCATTTAAAGGCAACATGGTGGAGGGAGTAGAGAAAGTAGGACAGGAAAAATACAAAACTTAAAAGGTACCATGCGCAGAGACTCACAGGCTAACACACAGACTCCGCACACATAACTCCTGGAGTCCCTCAAGATCTGTTGTTTTTGTACCAAAGATGAACATATCGATCTGCCTATCGCTGTCTCTTCCCACACACATTATGCCTTTATATTCAACGTGTCTTCACATAAATGCCCTCAAGAGACTCCAATCTGGTTCCATTATTCTTGTAGGGGTGTTTTTGTTCCCAAACTCCCCCATCGTGGACAGTGTTGCATTGCTGTATGTCCCTGTTGTGATGTTGAGGCTCTCCAAAGGAGGCACCACTTGACGGTCCCCAGGAGGGCCATTCAGCCTCTCTTAGAGCCTCCACTATCAAATAACATCACTACCACTGACTGTAGGGGGGACAGTAACACACCTGATCATGAAAAAACACTGTCTCAAACATGCACAGGGACATACACAGACATGAAAAAAGCAGGGGTATGTCTCTAATACATGCAGACTTCCGTCTAAAGAGTTTTTTAACCCAAAACATGGGACAAGACAATGAGCAATGAAATGACTAGGACATTTATTACCCATGTTTTTGACAGAAATTTCACTAATTTGCTCAGATTTCAAAGGTTTGAATGCTTGTGAAAGGTGTCTGAAAGCAGCACAAGAAAAATTATGTCACTCCAGGTTTTCAAGGGTTAAGGGTAGAAAAAACCTGCTACAGTGACAAACCAGTTTCTTTTAAATATGGAGCTGTAACTCTGTAACACACGTTTAGTTGACGCCAACAAAATCACAACTGGTCATGAAGGATTATTTCCACAGACTAATTTTCTGTCTGGAACTATTTATAGAGAATGTGCTCACCTGCACTCCTGAAAAATTTAGCAGGACACATTTTAGAACAGTGTGTTTCCTTGCAAACATCCCCAGCCGCTCCTATGTGGTTATAAAGCAGGAACAAACTCAGTGCCCTCCTTCTCGTCCTCCTGCCACTGCTGTCTTTCTGTACCACTGCCACTCACTCTGTATCTGTATATCTAAACTTGAAATCCAAAAAATCAAGTCAGTATAGCAAGCTTCAGATAATGTTGCAATACTCAATGCCTTTAATCGAAGGTAAAACTCTCTCTTTGTTGCTGCTTTTAGTGATGTTGATTTGCAAAGCTTTTAGATCTGAGCTTTAACTCGTCTTCTTGCATCTCTAATCCTGTTTTCTTTACTTCTACACTCTGTAGTTTGTACTTTTAAAAACAAGTACAACTTGTGGACAATAACACAAACAGCTCTGTTTGTGCTGAACTCCACAACATTTTGCTCAAAGATCTCTGTGAGAGTGGCTGATCTGTGCATCTGTGCTACAATTTAAAGAACAGAGTGAAACCTTTATCTTATTTGCTTTACTTTGCTTTAGGTAATGATTTACTTCTTAATTTGCCGTCACTAAAGGTAGTGGCCTTAACAATATATTACACTACACACAAAACAAAGTGTCTTTGTAAGCTCAAGTTCTTGCTTTATAGCACGCACTTCATTCCAGCAGGAAGCTTTATGTTCGCACAAACACACAAAAAGAGCAAAAGCACCCAAGATGGAGCTGTAACTCATCCACACAACAAGAGCCTCACACAGCAAGAAAGTAATGAGGAAGAGAAGAGGGTAAAGATAGGGGGGAAAGGATGGATAGATGAGAAGATGAAAGAGCAAGGGGAGACAGATTGAGGGGTGGAGGCGGACTAAAGAGGGAGGACAGCAGGATGAACAAGGGTAGAAGAAGAAAGGGAGTGGGACAAGTGGGGGAGGAGGGAATGGAAGATAACGTGGTGGAGAAATACACCTGCAGGAGAGAAGGACAAACAGCGAGGTAGACAGACTGAGGTGAAAGAGGAGACCGTGGAGTGACTGCAAAGAAGAAAATAATTGAAAAAAATAAAAGGCAGAGGGATACAATGCGAGGAGGAGGAGAGGGATGAAAATGAAGAGCAAATGGAGGTGAAGACGGGACGCGGGAGAGGAGGAGTGATCGGAGGGGCTGAGGTGAGGTTGTAAACATCAGAAAACATCTTCATCATGGTGTGTGAGTGATTCATGAGGGTGGAAACAACCTTGGAGGACTCCAGACATCAACAGACTGGGAGCGCTTGATTTACATCACAGTAGAGGTCAAAGATTATTTACTTTTGTTATGCCTTTTCCGCACATACACTATTTTCGGAAAAATAAAATAACTATAGCAACTTTGCTTTTTTATGTCACAAGAAAAGAATAACAGGCTGGTCTTCATCAGACTTCAGTCTCATCACATTCACAGAAACTTCTTAAAATGACACTTGCAGTTCCCGCCTGGCTAAACTAAGTGAGACAAACCCAACACGCCGTCTCAGTATACGTCATCTGCAGGTATTTAAAGAACTGACTGTGAGAAGTCAAGATAGCACGCGATGCCCGGCGCAGACGTCAGCACAGCACTCAGTACTCCAAGAGTTTAAAGCCTGCCTGGGAGATGTAAAGTTTGGAGGAGGATATATAAAGGATGCATATGGTTTGACAGAGATCATCCTTAGGTGGAATTGTCAGTTTAAGGTATTTTATGGATTTTGGGACAGAGATATGTAAGCATAAAAGTTTGATGTCATTAAACTAACATCAGATAGTCAACCAAAATGTTCAAGGTACATTCAAATATTAAAGGTGCTCCTAATTTGGGCATCACACTGAATCAGTGTAATCTCCCTCACGGAGCATGGTGCATTAGTGTAATGTTAAGGACTGGTTAAAAAGTTGTTGGGAGCATTTGGGGTCATGTTTTATAGGTTGAGAAACATCAGCCCAAAAGACTGGCAGAAATTAGTGGTTCAAATCTTATTAAAGCTTTACCTGACAGGAATTCAGGTTTCTGTCTCCATTTGGCTCCATCAAAATCCATGAAAGAAAAAATCCAAAGTATCTGAAGTCTGAGAATATTCCAGAGGGGCTGAGAGATTCTGTTTCACAGCAAAAAGTATGTTCACAAATCCAGACATCTAACCATAAACCTTGGCCAAAGATGTTTTGTAAGTAGAAAAGTAAAAGTCTGATTTATTTGCCCCCTCAACACCCCCATATTACACTTTAGAAAAGTAAGATGATACTCTCATCCACACTGAGCTCTGACAACACGTTCTAAAATTCCTAAAACACGCCGCTTTGTCAGTGACTAAATTTGATGCATTAGGTACCCTCCTGCATCTGTTGTTGACATTCCGGGTTGCAAATTCGCAAATCCTAGGATTGCGAGAAATGGCACACCTTTCTTACTCTGCCTCTGACTGGCTTACCTTGATATCCTTACCCTAACCCTAAACAATGCTCATCCTCTTGCCTAAACCCAACAAACCAAACCAACAAAGGAAACGAGTACTAGCTAATTATAGGAAAAGTAGGGCAGGCCTCAATATGCAATTTTAAAATGATTCTGTCTTTTCAAAATATACTTCCATTTTCACAAGAAATGTTTCTGCTGATTACATTACAATGTTTTTCAAAATAAACTTACAGAAAATGATTAACCTCTTTATTTTTACATTATTTTCCTTTTGCAACAAAATAATTGGGTTTCAGCAACAAAATCACACGGTTAAGTAACATAAAACCGTGGACTGAAAGGTCCGGGTTTGTTAGATTTATCCAGAAACCCTTCTGCCCAACTTTCTCGCTTTTTATATTAAGATCCTCAATGCGTATCATACCACTGCAAAAGATGCCTCTTTGCGTTGGTGTTTGACATCGACATCACTGACAAAGCGGCAGTATATGGCGACTTGAAAGTGAGAAGTGGAGTGGAGTGACAGGACCTGAACTACAGGACTTGAACTACAGTAAACCCTAAATTCTTCTGCATTATCTTGTTTGAATAAAGTACCTCAATTTACTATCTAAAAAGCTTAAAAGTCTTGAAAAACTTTCATAATGTAATGCAATGTCATGTATGCAGCATATTTTGCATCATCTTACATTATTAAGTGATTGTCAGTCAATCATGGTATTTTGTGTGCATTTCACTGAACTGCATAGTAATTTTTTTCCAGCTTTGACCTCTTGACTGGAATTAAAAATATAAAACTCTGCATATTTCCTGAGACACAAAGAAAATAGAAAGATGTCCCTGTTTGTGCAAATGAATTTGAAGAATGAGATTTTGTTCATGACTGTATCATGAATTTGATGAGTAATTTGATAAGCAACTGGCTGAGAAAAAAAGGGAAAAGAAGGCAAACAACACAAGAAAAAAAATACTTCTGTTGCAGGTTTCTCAATGTACATTGCATGACTTCTTAAAAAAGTGAAGAGAGTTTGGTGTACTGAATAAGTCAAGAGCTCTTAGACAGAGAAAGAGTTAGAGAGAGAGGAAGAGCAGTGAAAGAACTAAGAAAAAAGTAAATGTAAAAGTGGCTGAAATACAAGTTTCCTGCAAAGCTGTAAGAACAAAAGAAGACAATGGAAGACGATTTGTGAGAGGCGAAAGAAACAGAAATGAAAGGAGAAATGTCACAGACACAGGAGAAAAGGAAAAGGAGGAAGAGCTGCAGAAAGTTAGAGGGCTATATTTACACTCAAAGCAGAAGGGTGATCAGAAAGTTGCCAGTTTGAATCCCACCTGGGAGAATCTGGGTGGGAGAGAGAGGATGAAAAAGAAGGCAGAGAGGACAAGATGAAAGGAACAGATGGAGAGGAGGCGGACGGACAGAGGCAGGGAGAGGAGAAAGAGGAGAGGAGGAGAAGGAGGAGAGGAGGGGAAGGGCCGTTGTATTATTAATTGTGGAGAGATGTCCTGAAGTGCAGGAGCGAACCGTCCATCCATTAGGAACTCGGTCGCTCTCGCTGCTGCTCTCCTCCTCTATTTTTGTTCTGATTTCTTTCTAAATAGAGAAGCATGACTCACTTCATCCTCATTTCCTATCCTTAATTCCTCTCTCCTTGTCACCTCTCCTTTTTAGTGCATGGCAGTAGTTTTGGACTGAGTCTTTAAGGCCAATAGTGACACTTTTATTCTTAGATTTCTGGACCATGTTCTGCAGCAAAAAGGTATTTTTCACCCATTTTAAACATAACACTATAATCAGTCTCCCTTAAAAAAGACGTGAATATTCATGAGGTAGGGAGGCATTTCCTATTGATTGGTAGTTTGATCATTTTTGCATATTCACAGCTCTTTGATTTAAACACTAACACTCATCTACACATCTCTCGGGAAAATGACTCAATTGGAAACCAGATTCAACACACATCCAAACAACAGTCAGACAGAAACAGTGAACACAAATAAGATACAAAGAAAGATGTAGAATAAGGGAAGGAAGCAAATGAGGTAATTACTAACACTATTAATAATACTTAAAGTACATTTAACACATTTACAAGGTTATATACTGTGTAAACACGCATTATGAATGTCCAATAAACATACAAACAGATGAAAAGGTATTGCAGTGTGTGTGTGCGTGTGTGTGTGTCACAACAATTACAGTGTGCTCAGCTGTGCTGGTCACCATCTCAAAATAGTACAGACAGAATGAAGCAGATGTCGCTTTGTGCAAGACCCCCATGCATCTCCCCTATCCACACGCATGCACTCACACACACCCGCACTGACACAAACACAATGTTGGATAGGAACACAAGTGTACACACACATACACAAACATATATATATGGGTTGTTAATCTGACTGGAGAGCCACAGTGTAGTGGACAATTATGACTCGCACATCACAAGCTGATGATAAAGACTACTCAGTTTGTGTGTGTGTGTGTGTGTGTGTGTGTGTGTGTGTGTGTGTGTGTGTGTGTGTGTGTGTGTGCGTGAGAAAGACAGAGAGAGAGGTTGGGAGTTGGGGGCGTGGGTGGGCGTTATTCTCTATGTAAATTCAAATCAGACTTGGTCATCATCTTTAACTTACAGATGTTAGTTTATGGCATTTATTTGTCTGGTGTGGACTAAATGTCACACAGTTTATGAAACCTTGTGCAGCTTTCTCTTGCATTTTATTCCTGCTGTTTCTCCCCTCTATTAGCTTGCTTCTCTCTAGGTGGTCTGCCCTTGGCTCATCAATTTACCGATTGTTATTCTTTTATTTATTTATTTCTCCCAGTTGGATAAAAAGCAAGAGAAACAGGTAGAGTGAAAGAAGAAGAAAAAAATGGGAACAATAAAATGAAAATAAATAAAACTCCACTCCATTAGCCCTAATGACTCCCATACTGCTTGTAGCAACATTTAGAACAACCAACCAGTGCTATGGGAAGTTCTCACACATGTAACCTGTACACACATCATTAAATACACGCAGAGAAACTCATTAAATTACCCATGTTAACCTTTTGGCCACTGTGGCATTTTCCTGCGGCAGAGCGTCTGACTGTGTGAGTGACAAGACATTGTAATAAGATGGTTACTATAGCAGCAAACAATGAGTCTCAGGTAGAAAAAAAACTCTTTTGACTGTGACTTTAACTATGTGAGCAAACCAGGGAATCTGCTCTAGATTTTACGCCTGTGGTTATTGGGGGGAACGTGTTTTAATAATACAAGCCTTAAGTGTTCTGGGGGGCGGTGCTCTGTGAGAGTGCAACAGACTGACAGCAACTTCGTATCAGTTGCTCTTATTCTGCCTCACGCTCTGTTATCAAGTAGTCAGTCAATAATCACCTCTTTTCCATCATGCAGTGAGCAAACGCAATGTGATTTCATGGTGTGCATAAGGTGTAAGTGGTTTTCCACACAACAGCAGGGAACAGTAAAAGAAGTTGGTAACATTACCATGCATTACCTTTAACTGCTTCACAATAAAAGCCACCTTGTGGTTCGGCAGTTGACTGCCCCTAATGTGAGGCAGCAGCTGTATGATCTAAAACACCTTACAAATTAATATAATTCTGTAACATCATTCTAAATATGTGATTATAATAATTGTATATATACTTATAAGTTTTTTTCTTTTTCCCCTTGACATTTTGCCTAGTTAAAAAAATATATATTGCTATATATTGCTCATTGCCTATTTCCCACATTTTTGAAAGAAATCACACCTATTTGCCCAGGGTTCAAAAGTTTAGATACTTGTAAAAGGCGCCTGAAAGCAGCACAAGAAATGTGATGTCGCTTCAGGTTTCAAAGGGTTATGTAGTTTCCATACACAAGTAATAAATTATAACAGAGCACTAAGGGAAAAAACAACCCAAAAAACAAACAAAGAATTAGAGAAAAACATGCCAACAGTGGGGAACAAGTCCAAGTCCCTGTCATCATGTATGTTTGTTTGGTTTGCATCTGAAACATGTGTTTGCAACTTAATCGACCCAGACACACCTGTAAGTGTATACCTCCATTCAGAGGAATCTCACCTATATAATGTTAACATACACAGTCACACACACACATTTGCTCACACACCAATGCAGATGAAATGTCACAATCCCTAATCAATTTCCTTCAGATGTGCAGTCCCCCCCTTGTCTCTCTCTCTCTCTCTCTCTCTCTCTCACACACACACACACACACACACACACACACACACACACACACACACACACACACACATATTCAGGTAGACTGGTTGCAGTTATCCTAATAATTGTTCCGACAGCAGATGTGACAGCTGTGAAAGCCTGAATGACAGACCGGACAGAGAAATGGCCTCATTCACTCATTCACTAACACCTGCTTATTCAGTGAAAGGTGTGTGTGTGTGTGTGTGTGTGTGTGTGTGGGGTGCATGTCTGTGGTGCTTCAACTTTCAGACCTGAGGGGTGTACCACAAAGCGAGATTAGTGGCTTAGCAAGGTCTGCTGAGTCTAATGCTGGGGTTTTCCGTCCTACAAAGAGGGCTCTCTTTTAACCTGGCAAGATCACCATGGTAACTTATGTGGCAAACTTAACCTGGTTGGGAGCAGGTTCTGTTCTGAGTTTCATCTTGAAATCAGCTGAAAAGTGCCTTTAACTACTTCTTTGACTATTGTCACTCCATTATCAGTGTCAGTGTGTGAGCCACACAGACTGCCAGCTGAGACAATATAACAATATAAATACACTAAATTCAAATTGTTATGCCATAAAGTTGCATAAATGCCACCAAACAAAGCCTTGCAGTTACAGTAGCACTTGGTGTATGCATTGTATCGCGTTTTTTTCATTACATGGGAACCTACAGTTTATCAGTGATGCAGAAAATCTGAACAAGAATATTATTTATTTTATTGGCACGGTTGTTGTTGCTCTCAGTGCACTACAGAATGTGTCTGCAGTCTTCTTATCCACAGTGATGCTTCTATAAAATCACAGGTAGCATTTAACATCAACAGTTCACTATATCTTTAATGAAATGTAGTATAATTCCTTCAGATCATACCATAGTGTTGCCACTGTGGATTATGTTTATACGTTTGGCTCTGATTTGCTTAAGTCTGTTTTTACACCGCTGGTAAATTATAGCTGATAGTTACCTGGCATTTATCACAGATCAAATTTAATCAGTGAAATCATTTTCACTTTGATTTGTACAAAAACTAAAGTGATTTATAGGCCTACTTCTCTTTGATTAGAGTCATACAGCGTCAGACCTAAATATAATTCTTGATTATAATGTTTAAATCCACAGCATCAAGTTCAAAGACTCAGAGCTGCAGACTGCAGCTGTCGCGTTAGAAATAACAGAGTGATGTATTAACTCAAACAATAGGGGATTTTCTGCCAGCATTCCTCACTTGCCTTATTTTAAGCTACAGTGTTGCTTTTTATGGTGATACTTTATAATATTATTCAAAGGCGAAAGTGGGGTCATATGATCAATAATTTTTAAAGTGTCAAATGACGCTCTGAATGCATCACTATTTTTTGACATAGTTGATTATCACCTTTGTGATACTTGTTATTGCTGACTTAGGCTTTAGGCTGTGACAAGCTAGCTCAGTCAATGAGAGCCTGGCTGTGCAGAACTGGCTTCGTGGTATAGCCCTGTCTAATATCTTTTCATGTTGAATTCTGAGCTCAAACTCTCGTATAAATATATGCAACATGCACACAGACACTCTGTCCTTGCCAAGCACAATCACATTAGACAGGACTGATAAAAGGAAGAATGAGCAGATTGAAGGAGAAAGAAAGGGAAGGAATGAAGTAAATAATTATGAGAAGCAGGCATTACGTAGAGTAGCAGAGAGGACAGAGGGGACAGGATAAACCTTGTAACTTCTTACTTTTTGGTTCCAGCAGACGCTGCCTGCCCCTTACATATTTCATCTCTCCAGCTATTTATATAAAAAAAACCTGCTAAATTATTGATATGTCAGGAACGCTACCCTCCATGTTTCTCTATCACACAACGTTCCTGTCTTTTTCAAACACTAACACTCATCTGCACCGCCTTGTCAAGCACATTTATTTTTCAGTAAAGGCACAAGGTTATGTGCTGTCTCGGTTCTAGTGCAGCTATTCTCAACCATTGGGCTATAGCTTGGCGCGACACCTAGTGGACTGCAGAGATACTGCAAAATGGTTATATTAAATAATATAATACATTTTTTGGTAATTTACAAACGTAGTTATATTTTACATCTAAATGTGGTAAATAGAAGAAATTTAAAAGAAAAAACATAATTTCAATGACCAATCATGTTTGAGAATCATCACAACACATCACCGTGTTTTGCCAATGTAGCTGTTTCCTCAAACTCACTGCCACAAAATGGTTTGGTTTTTGAAAAAAAGAACGGTATAGGAAGCAACTCTGCGAAAGCAAAAGCTCCACAGCATGTGGTGAGTAAATATGACCCTGAATGCATTATATTTGAATTCAAATTTGTTTTGGTCATCACAGCTGAAATTGGCATAACAAATATTTACACCAGAGTTTATTTCTTTTCTTTATATATATATATATATATATATATATATATATATATATATATATATATATATATATATATATATAAAATTTACTTATTTTATTTCTTCCTTTTTTGTTTGGGAAGGTGCTCCTTTTTTTAAAATCTAAAACCCCATTTCTTGTGGTGAAGAGTAGAGTGATCTGTTCAAATTAATTTCTAAAGGAGACAACTCTATCCTGTAGAACATTTTGTGCATTAGCATATTAGTACATTTGCATTTATTCAGAAACTGTATATATTTGTTCGGTGAATAATTGTATTCAGTGTGTACATGGCATACTGGGAACAAACACGCAGTAGAAATTACATTTGCATGTAAGCTTAGTGAGCTTGATGAGCAAAACATAAAACCTACTATGGCAGAAAAAAACTTCCTGAAGAAAAGTGAAATGTTTTACTTAATCTAGTTAGAAATTCTGACATGAGGTAGGACTAACTGAAGGTTTGAGATTAACCTGTTACCATGGTGGGAAACTATAAACTATTAAACTAGACTGTAACTACTCAGGCACAGTGGTATTTTGAGCTAAATGCTAACTTGCTTGCAATGACTTTGCAAACATGCCAATGTCTTTCATCTTAGGGCTGAAATACATAAGACATGGATGCTAAGGCAGGGCAGATTTTCTTCATCTGCTGCACAGACTCTGTCTTTGTAGTGTGTGGTTGTGCCAGCCACACTGTGTGCATATTGAGTTTTCAAAAGTGATAATGCATTTGTCTATGCAAGGTTAGGAAGTGCAGGCAAAATGAACTACTTCTGATTTCTGTACTAAACTGTATTCATTTGGATCATCATTGCATTGATTCAACTGATTTATTTTATTTTAAATGTACCCACAAGGTTATTCTGCTGTATCAAATAGCCTCTGGTACAATGAGGTATTTATCTAAATTATTTTTAAACAGATAATTCTCATTTTTACAGCACTATGATGTTTGTACCTGTTGGAGGGTTGCTAGCAGAAAAATAGAAAAAAATAGGCCAGCTTTATAAAAATAGAGATGAGCAGTGTGTACCACACGCCTGCATGCTTCCATGGCTAGTGTAGAAGCTTCAGTTGATTATAATGGACACACTCTGCTGTGGTATGCACCGTGGCCATGCATGCGCTATCTCGCCATTAGTGTAGCCTGTTAACATGCTAACATTTGCTAATAGGCACTAAGCACTAAGTGCAGCTGAGGTTGATGGGAATGTCATTAGATTTGGAGGTCCCTAAAGATGGTGCTAGATGACAAGTCATGGGATAGCCAAAGTTAGCTCATCCTATGAGGAACGTGAATATCTGTGCCAAATTTTATAGCAACCCATTTGACGGTTGCTGAGATACTTGAAATGAAAATGAAATTGTCAACTTCATAAATGGGAAATCCTGGGGGGGTGGGGGAATGCCATCCATAAAAATGGTTGCTGAGATGTATCAGTATGGACCAAAGTGGTGGACAGTCCAACTGACTGGCAGATTGACATGCCATCCCTAGAACAGCAGGGTTAGCGTTGATGAGCAAATTTAGCGTAACCGTCAAACTTCCTCAGCAAAAACTGTGCTTCTGTGATCTAATCGCTCTTTTCTCGCCATCTTTCCCTCCCTGTCTTTGCTTGCTCCCTCACTTGATTTTTTTCCCTGTCTTTCTTCCTACTGTTCCACTTACTGTCTTGTGTGTGTGTGTGTGTGTGTGTGTGTGTGTGTGTTAGTGTTAGTGCTTGTCTTCCCTCTGGACTAAAAGCCGTGCGTGATTCAGCTCTACATGTCTAGTTTGCCCTCAGCCTCTCTCCATTTCTCTTTCTATTTGTCTCTACCTCTCTTTATCTCAATTTAGGTAAATGTGTCTTTTTAATTCATCCGTGTTTCTCTGAAAGTCTCTCCATCCTTCTTAATTTAATTGTGAGCTCTTCTTCATCACTTTTTCTCTCTCTTAGTTGTACCCTTTCCTTTTTCATCATCTTTATTTATGGTCTCCATCTCCTCCGGTCCTAATTGTCATCTTTCTTTTTTCCTGGTTTGACTAGAACTCAGCAGGTAGCAGTAGATAACAAAAACACTGCGTCATCATCATCTTTTCTCTAATTCACTGGGAGAAATCATGCATGTGCTGGTCATTATATTCATTTTTTAATCCCTCTGACCTTTCTCTCTCCCTTCTCTCTTTTCTCTATTTCCTTCCTCTTTCTCTTCCTGTTTTCTCTTTTCTGTTTCATTCACATCCTCTGGAGAGCTGCAAGCCTTAACCCACATTACACACACACACACACACACACACACACACACACATGCATACTCTTTCTTTACATAATAAGTCTTCTTTATATCTACATGTGTGACAGTTAACAACGTTAATATCTCACGGTCTAAATAACACAGCATATCTTCCCTTCGCTGTGTGTGTGTATTTATTATATCTTGTATATTATCTCAGGGTCTTTCTAGAGGCAATGACAGTACATTACAGTACAATACTATGAACCACTGTACTCCCCAGAGACCCTGAAGGCGTCACGCTGCCTCAAAGTAAATACAACACGAGTCATTCTCAATCTGCCTGACTGACTGACTTACTGATTTACACGCATCTTTTGCTTCTTTCTCTCTTTTCTTTCATCTGTTTTTTCTTTCCTCTAAGTTTCTTTCCTGCATCATTCCTGTATCCTTATATATGTATTTCCCCGCTTGCCTTGCCTCTGTTCATTGACTCCCCCTGTACGCCTAAATCCCTCTTCAAGACTTCCCTCCTTTCATAAATCTCTCCAATCTTTCCCTCATTTCTTGCATAGTTCCTCTATTGCGTACATCCTTGATTCTTTATTTTCCTCTTCCTTTTCTAACTTCCTTACTTCCATTTGTCTTCCTTTCTTTCTTTCCTTTTCTGTTGCTCCCTCACTTCCTTCTTTTCACCTCTAAGCCTGCATCTGGATCGATAAATGGGAGGTGAGAGAGCAGTCAGCCTTTACACCTGTTTCATTGTGGCGTGAGCTGGATTGCTTTGAAGGAAAAAAAGAAAGCATAACTGAAAAGGATGTCTGTGTTGTGTGATTCAGCTTCCCTTGAAACCTTCATTCGCTCTTATTCTTTGGCTTTTTGCCCTTTCTTGGTCTGCAGTCTTTATCTTTATTTTTCCATCTCTCTTTCCTCTGTCTGTTGCCTTTTCTCAACCTTCCACTCTCTCATGCTTTCTTCCCTCATCTATCTTTATTTTTTGCTCGGTATATATTCAGCTCAGAGTATTGGCCTTTTTTTTTTACTTCACCCTTCATCTTTCCTTCTCGCTCTTTCTTCACCCTTTTCTCATGGACCAAGTATCCATGAAAAAGGAAAATACTGTTTCCCCTCTCTTGCAATATGTGAAAATGACACTTCACTCATTTAACAGCTAATGGACTGGGAGCCATGTTACACTGATTTCAAAGTGACCCAAAAAAAAATTCTCAGCCCAATTTTTTGGTTGATTTGTTTGCTCTGTAACTTGTAATGAAGCTAAGATTGTTTTCAAATTTCAGTGGTTGCTATAATTTTTTTACTGGCTTGTTTGCTGAAGAACAGTTTGTAAGCATGTAGCATACATGACAAACCATGTTGTGCTGCTGCTGTGTTGGTTGCTGCTTATCTTATGGTCCTACAGATTTATAGCCCAGTAGCTAAATGCTATTTGGCGCTATTACCCTTGGGTTAGTACATTGTTCTTCAGCCATTGAACTGAGCCTCAGCATGGTCATCTTAGATTATGCTACAGAAAAATGCAACATAAACTCCCATGCTGTTACAGTTCTTACCAGGTATTTCTTTTGAAATCGTGCTCCAATTAGTAGGATTACTAGTCTCTTTTGTGTAAATGTAAATGTTAAATACAGGCAACCGTAGCATGAAGGCATGGCAGAGGAAAGAGAAGTCTTGCATTTCCATAGTTACTCTAGTTAGCATAACATGCTGTATAAATGACTAAAGACCTTGTGCCCATTGTTGTGCATGTTAGTTTCTTTACATTTAAGGTGTTTTTGGTCATTTTTTCCCCCAGTTGTTCAGAGGTAGTGGTTGAGTAAGTAAGGGTTACTTCGATAGTTTTAATAAACAATTAATGCACCAAAGTGCAAGGACAATGGTCAACGGACCTGCACTTGTATAGTGATTTGCTAGTCCTTTTTGACCACTCAAAGCACTTTCACACTATGAATCACATTAACATTAACCCATTCACATACACATTCACACACTGGTGGCTGAGGTCAATGTACATGGTGCCACCTCCTACTCAGTTTTTAACCATTCACAAGCACTCACACACTGATGAAACTGCCATCAGGAGCAATTTGGGGTTCAGTATCTTGCCCAAAGATACTTCAATATGTTAACCGGGGATCGAACTGCCAATCCTCCAATTAAAGCACAACCTATTCTTCCTCTGAGCCACAGCTACCCCAAGGTGCATGTACATACGTTCATGTATATCAACCATACGTATACAGCAAAATACCCATACATAATAATATGGCGGGAGAGTTCAGGAGTAAATTAAGAGATAGAAAGGTTATGGAAGACTAAACTGATTGAAAATTAAAAACTAGGCTTTAACAGGAAACCAGACAAAGCTGGAGGTATGGAGGGGGCTGAGAGGTAGTTAGAAAGATAGAAAAAAACAAACAGATATCACAGAGGGACAGAAAGAAAAAGAATTTGTGAAAGAACAAACTAATCTGAAATGAAATAAAGGCCTATAAACACTGATGATGATGAAAGCGAAAGAGAGGAGAAAAGACAGTGAATTCCTCAAAGGAAAGATGAGAAGTTCAGGTCTAACGGCATCCACACAGTGAAGAGGAAAAAGCCCAACAGTGGAATGAATGGCATTTTCTATTTGTGCTGTATGGTATCGATTGTCTGGGAGAAGATGATTCTGAATGTGTGTGTGCGAGCACAGCTCTTGTTCCGAAATATATGTGTGCAACCAGAGGCCGTTTGAGGCAAGTGGGGCAAAGTCCCACCTGCTGGCAACAGAAAAAAATTGGTTTTAGTGCTACCCAGAGACTTAGAAATGGAAATAATACCGGATTAATGCATGTTATTAATGGCTGTTGCTGTCTGTTATCACTGTTCTACAATTTAAGGACACTGGCAGGATATAATGTTTTTAAATGGTGCTTTAAATGTGCATGGGAATAGCCCCATGTTCCTAATGTCAAATGCCCCAAGTGTGGGAAAACAACTGTATGCATGCCTAGAGCCTTTGTCAATGAAAGCAAATGGCACCACATTTGATACCACATGTGGCTGATTGCCTTTGATCCCACTAAAATTTGATTGGCTATTTGTAAAGTACTGTTGTTGTTATTTGCTTGTCGTTGGCAAAAGTTTTTATCTATTTAGGCGATACTAATGGTGGTCACGATGAACGATGTTTATCTTTTACAACACTAATCTGAGTATGCTTTTTGTATTAAACTTATTTAACACTTTGTTGCCCACCAGTTGTGAGATATAGTAATAGACAAAATCTCTGGTAAAAATAATCAGATTTAATGAGGAGTCATTCTCAAGGTAAAAATGGGTAACTGAGTTTTTAGAGAAGACACTCGTTTGTTTCCTGTGTGTGTGTTATTGGGAGCAGAGAGTACCTGGTCAAGAGCAGGCTTTCGTGATCTGTGCATCTCTCTGAGAGGATGACTAAACATGACAGCAGCAGGACAACCTAGTTAAACTGGGCATCATAGCGACCCAAAAGGACTGTGCTTACAGTGGTAATTGAGCAGTATTACAGCAAGTTGAGGTCCTGTGTGTCCACTCCACACAAAATGTGTGGGGAAATGTGAAAAAAATGCATTATGTCTACTCGTGAAATTGTGTAACTTTCTGGTTTTGCATCTAGAAAGTTGTTGCTGTCCCACTGTTTTTTTTTCTGCACTGTGTACCACATTATGTTGTAAAGCATGCTTTTCTTGTTGGAATACATATATGTATGCATCTGCGTGTCAGAGACTTTGTGTGTATGCTGTACTAAATGTATGTGTAGCACTCCTCTTACCTCCACCAGATGTGGCGTGGGGTTGAAGCCACACAGGTTACACACTTGGCTGTGACACTGCGTACAGGTGTTGTAGTTGGGCGGGTCGGAGCTGCCGATGTTCAGCCCCGTTTTGCAAAGAGGACAGTTCACTTTAGGCTTTGCAGGCTCTGGAGCAGGCACAGGGGCCACCACGGGCTCCTGCTTTTGCGGCGCTTTCTGCAGATGAGCAGGTGTTTGCTGTTGTCCTTGTGGCCCTTTTTGATGATGAGCAGGTGACTGCTGTTGCGGCATTCCTGGTTGATGGGGCATGGTCTGTTGCTTCTGGGATGGTGTTTGCGGTCCACCCATTTGGGGACCTCCCATTTGGCTTGGTGCATGAGGACCCCCCATTTGGCTTGGTGGATAAGGACCTCCGGTTTGGCTCTGCATTTGAGGACCCCCCATTTGGCTTGGTGGAAAAGGGCCTCCCATTTGGGTCGGCGCGTGAGGACCACCCATTTGGCTCAGCGTGTGAGGACCACCCATCTGAGTTGGAGCATGAGGGCCCCCCATACCAAATGGTTTGGTGCCAGGGGCCCCTTGTTGTTGCTGCCTGTTGTCAGGAGATGCATTACTGAACACCACCTTGCCTCGTGCAGGGCTTGGCTGGGTGGAGGCGGTGGGTAGAGGGTCAACATTTATCAGGGTACTGGCCTGATTGAGCAGCGATGCCCCAAAGCCAAACAGTTTGGTCAGACCGTCCTGGGCAGGAGGGGCCTGAACCTGAGGTTTGTGGGCTGGGGAGGAGCCGGCGCTTCTGGTTTGGTCATGGTGCCGTGCCATAGACTGGTGCATTGGAGAACCGCGACCCAAATCGGGCTGGGAGGGAGCCTTGGTCAAGCCAGGGAGGGGCACAGCACCAGGGTGAGGAATCCGTGGACCCCCAGGCTGATTAGGACCTCCAGCAGCTCCTGGGGCTCCGGGGCCTACCTGCGAGTATGGGTCAGACCTCATGCCCTGCTGAAAGGACCCTGTCTGAGGCTGGGGGCCGCCAGGTCCAGGGTGTCTCTGCAAGCCTGGGGAGGTATGAGGCTGAGTCTGGGGCCCTGGCTTGGACGCAGGGTACTGCTGGGGATGAGATTGGGGATACTGCTGGGGCTGGGACTGTGGCTGGGTCTGGGGGTAAGGCTGGGACTGGGAGTAGGGTTGAGTCTGACCGTAGGGCTGAGACTGAGGCTGCTGCTGCTGCTGCTGCCGCTGCTGTTGGGTGGGCTGACTTTGTGCCAAGGGTTTGGGCTGTGCTGCTGCTGCCGGCTGTGTTGGCTGAGGTGCAGGCTGCTGAGGCTGGACAATGGGTTTGGCTTGGTGGGACGGAGAGTGAATCTGCTGTTGGCTCTTGGAGCGAGGCGTGGTCATATCAATGCCAAGGGCTCTCTGCATCTGACAATTCAGACACAGCCATTCCTGGACCTGCAGACAGAAGAGAAAGGTTAGATGTTATTTTAATATTCCGCTATGAAAAAAATGATACAAATTTGTTTGTTTGTCTGTCTTATAACATCATATTAATATTGTTTATCAGCTTGTTCCGACTCTTCATTGAAGCTTAATAGCCTTACTGAAAGAAAACTGCTGTTATGACTTTACCAATCCATTAAACAGAAATATTCTAGATTAATTGCCCATCAGCTTATTAAGAATTCCCCCAAATTTATCATGATACGTATGGTCTTCTTTGGGACAACGAAGATAAGGATCTGTGGGTCATAAGCATGCTTGGTAGCGCATGCCTGTGTTACTGACTGGGTCTGTGAGGTCGAAGAGGTTATGATGCTGTTCACTTTAGTAATGTAAGAAAGGTTTTTGCGCTTAAACCAGGTAAAAGAAACCAAACAAATAAAGATAAAGAAAAGTGTAGATACAAAACATTGCCATGATTCATTGGTTTTTCCTTTCAAAGCTGACTGCCATTGATTACTTAAAATATCATCGCTGACTCAGACAGGATGCGCCAGTGTCCCATCTAAACCACATGGACACTGTATTTATTCAGCCAACTTCAAAGCTGCAAATGACAGAGAAAGTGCATTTGGATGGCTACACACAGAATATGGTCCATGTTTCTTCCTGTGGAAAACAGAAGTGCAGAGAGAATAGTTGTAATCAACCAGAAATAGAGGGAGAGAGAGGTAAATCAACCACAAATTGACTGCAGCACTGAGTGATTGCTGAGCCGAAACCGCAACCTGACTGAAAAAGCATTACATCTCTCAGACACACACACACACACACACACACACACACACACACACACACACACACACACACACACAAATCCACATGGGTACACAGGTATGCGCACACACACAGAAATCAAATGACACAAGCGAGACACAAACAGATATAATAAGAGACACACACAGTCAAACAAGATGAATACGAAACACCCCTCGGCATCTAAAAATAAAAAAAAGCATCACCCCTCCTCCTCTTCTCCTGTCTTCCTCCTTCCTTCTCTTCTTCCTCCAGATGAGAGCTGATACTCCCTTGTGTCCGGACCTTGCTTGGCTCTCTAATTTCTCCCGACTGCAAAAAACACACAGCTCCTCTCTGAACTGTGTCAACCTGCTCTCATCCTGCCTTTCTTACTGTAGCTTTGCATCCGCCACAGCGACCGAGCTGCAATAAATAGTGCTATTTTAGCTCCTCTGCAACCAGAGCAAAGCTAGTAAATCTGTGCACGTTTCAAGCGTTTCTCCCATCCCCTTTCCTTCCCACAATGCAATGCGCTACTGTATCACCCCGCCCGTTATTTTTTTTCTTTTTTTTGCTAAGGACAAGTTGGCTCCTTGAATTTGAGGGGAAGATGTGGGAAAAAAATGTCTGCATCAGTCACGTACCCTAACTAAGCACTTCCTCCCACTGTGCTGTCCCAGCCTGCTTTGCTGTCTGGCATTTTCCTGCTTGACAGCATTACTGATCCCATGTTCTGTTAACTCAGCGGCTACAACACTGCTACAGCCTGACATCCTCCTTTTCTCCTTAACATATTCTCTTTGTAGCTATCTCTCCTCTCCTCTCTGCTTCTCTTCTCCCTTTTTTCCTCACATCCCCCCTTCACTTTCCAATTTTTCTTGCTCTCCGTCTTTATCCTCATTTTTCTGCTCTCTCTGATCAGCTCGAAAATGTAGGTCTCGTTCCTTGAATAGCTGAAGCGGAAGGAGATTTGAAAGTATAATTTTGCTGTGCAGACTCCTCCCACGTTGTGCTGCCATAATTACATCTGATGAAGATGGCGAGAGGGAGATGAAGAGAGGTAGATAGGGAGGAAGAGAAAGGGGGGGGGGCTGATTTTAATGAGTCCCCGTCTATCCCTTTGCTTTATAAGCAACATCACAAGAGACACTTGAATGAATGAGGGATAAAGCGAGGGATGGAGGGACGGAAAAGAGCAGGGAGGAGATGGAAGGGAGTGCACAGCGGAGGGAGAGGAGTCAGCAGTTTTTTAATCCAGGCAGCTCTTCAGCTCTCATCATGTCAAGCTTAATCAACAGCACACCCGCACAGAATATCCACTTCTGCTTCACTGTGGTTGAAACCAGTGAATACTTCACAAACCTGAGTCCTGTTGCTAACAAGTGAGGTAGAATCATGCCACTTAGGGTTTGTTCAGTGGTCAGTTTACCTCGAATGGCATCTAGCCATAGCGATTATTGGTTTAATTCGTTGTATTTTTGAGGTATTAGTCTCTGATGTTTGTGCTTCCATACAGTGGAGGTATATGGGATTTTATGTGTTTCTTTCAGCACTTAAATATTGTATTCACTGTTCATTATTCAGAACATACAGAAGCATTCCCTTTCTGTTCACCACTTACTATGTGATCATCTGTGAACGGTTTTCATTGGGACTAACTTTTGATAAAAAGCCGTTTCAGTGAAAAGTGTTGACATTGCGGTCTCTTGTATTAATTTGGCTGTAAAAAGACATGGTTATATTTCTAAACCAGGACAAATAAAACCCAAACTATCTTCGTAGCTGAATACCACTAGTGCAAGTAAGATTTCCATTTAAATTTATTAATTTTGGTGAACTGACCCTATAATGCATCTGCAAACATTCTAAACTACAAACGTGTGTTTCACGTGCCTTTAATAATGCACCTGATTTCACACAATTTTTTCTCAAAGGGACAGTTCAACCCAAAATCAAAAGAACACATATTTCCTCCTACCTATTGTGCCATTTATCATTCTAGATTATTTTAGTGTGAATTGCTGAGATATTGCCCAATATTACTTCTTCTTCGGTGCTCATGGTTTCAGTAAAATGAACTGAATGACTAAATTGTACAAAATGTTACCAAGCTAGCCATGTGTGTAGCATCTCCATATTGACAGATGTTTTAACATATACATTTGTTTGCGTTATCTAAGCAGCTAACTTACATTATCTCCAGGGGGTGGCCAACAACCCGCTTTTATATATGTAAAGAACTTCTATCAACATGAACTGCATGGTAACCAGACTAGGCCTCTAATTAAGATAGCCCTTTATATGTCTGAATGTGTCGCCACACTGGGCTAGTAAAAAGGACTGGGCGTCTTATTGGGACTGGGCTTATATTTGAAGTTTGACAGTAATAGCACTACAGTTAAGAGGAAAAATATGTATTTCTGATTTTGTAGCAAGCTGTCCCCTTAAATGTGCAGTTTGTAGCATAAACTATGGTATGCTTCATAGTCGTGCCTTGTATCACCAGTTATTATATTATTTATTGATCATCGTCGTCATTAGTAGTTATATAAGTAGCCTAACCTATTTTTGAGATTATATTATGGCATTCGTATTATTTTGGTATATTGCAAAACTGATTGTTGGTTATTACAGAAATCCCTTGCAAGCACACAGTGATTTCAGTTTTGTGTAGGCATAGTAGGTCCAGCCAACATTTTCAACAAAACAACCTCTAAACAGCATGTAACAGGAAGCAATGTCAGTACAATGCAATAATTTAGTAGGGTGATACAATACGCACACTCACACAGAGCTACAGCACAAAGCCAAATTTATATCGAGAGTTTTTATTCAGTTATTTCTCTCTTAACCTTTTACCAGGGAGGCCCACTAAGATGAATAATGTCTTTTTTTCAAGAGAAAATTGTCAATGAAGCAGCATGCAGCAACTTAAAATGTAGCATCTGCCAGTTAATGCAATAACTCGGAGGGGAGTTCTACAAGTGAGTGAGCAGAAATAAAAGACTACATGCCCTTGATTTTAGAATAAAGCTCTGTTCTTAGAATTGAACATTTTCACATTTTCTTTAATGGTTTTATTACTACTAGTACATTTATTTCTTGAATACCAGCTGCTTAAACATAAAATAAAGATTAATATATATTGAATGGAATTGCATATTGTAACTGGGACACAGTATTTATGTTTGATTAAATAATAAAACACCAGCCTGCAGCCTGAGATAAAATGCAGACAGACAATATCCAACCTTGTTTATGAGCAGTTGCCATCACCTGACCCTCAAAAAGTGCTTCAGGCATCATGTTAAAGCCCACAGCTTTGAAGGGGACTGATAAGCCCATCAAAGGACAGCTTTGACAGGTGTCATATGTACCTCTGAGCATTAGAGCACATGTGTCACCTCAAGTTATAGCTCATTTGCTGCTTTCTGTGTGTGGTTCACAAACCAGTCAGTTTTCATATGGTGTGTTGGTCATCTCAGGCAATTTTCGGGCCTGTGGAAGTTATTACAGGAATAAGTGGCTGAAAATGTCTTTTCTGAAAGGAGGAAAATGAGCCCTGACAATCTTAAATGACGCTGACTCTGCACTCTCCAACACTCTACACTAAGGAGAAAAAAGGTCTGTAATTTTCCTGAAAAACTAATTTCAGGCACATTTTTTGCCTATTTCTCCCTGTATTTGTATGATTGTATTTAAAGAAAAAAGTACATTAATAAGAATATCGGTGCTCTGTTTGGAAGTTCTATCTAATTGATCAATCACAAAAGCAAGGTCTGTAGATGATTTTCTCAGCCATTTAGTTTCAAAATAGCACCTGTTAGGTCTAAAATAACAAATAACATCTGGCAATTATATATATATATATGTGTGTGTGTGTGTGTATATATAAAGAATTTCATTACCTAACGACAACATATGTTGTTTGTCAGTGTCTTTCAAAATGACCCATATTTTCGCTCTAAATATGATTCATGAGCATTTTCTCATTTGCCATGTTGTTGCCATGTTGGTTATGGTCTGACTGATGTTAAGTCCAACCGGAATTAATTTGTATGTTTTTTTTCTGCTACAGCATGCATAACTGCTCTGTAAATCTCATGTTCTGTATTCTCCTTTGAGAATAAAATCAGAAAGCGAACTAGACTCATACATATTTTACATATTTTGGTTTCATTAGGGAGATATTTAATTTCGCATTAACTCATCAGAATACTGCTAGGTCTGTGTTTCAATATGGTCAATAAAATAACTTTACACTGTATTTGCATAAAGCATCACTGTGTTACCATTATCACATTGATAACGGCCACATTCTCTTAAAGACTAATTTTTTCTTCCTTTAAAAAAACTATATGTCAATACATTTTTAAAACACACTGACACTATTTTCAGCTGCAAAAAGAAATGACTACATATTTCAGTTGTACTACAAGGCAACTAACACTAATGGTTTGTGGTTGAGAGACAGTTATGGTCATGATGTAAGGAAGCTGATACTGCATGTTGGTTTGAGACAGGATCGACAGCGATGTTAAAGTCAGACACTCTGCAACAACATAACAGCCTATTCCTGCTTTTCCTTATGAAAGAGATCATCATTACTCCATGTTTGTATGATCTGAACCAATCTATTAGTGTGTCAGGAGCACAGCTATACCTGGACCCCACTTCTTCTAGCTTTCCAAAAGTACCCACCTTACCCTTTCCTCTTGTTCGCTCTTGCATTCTGCGCCCCTCCCTCCCACACTATTTTTCCTCTTGCTGTTTCTTGCTCTACCTCCTCCTCTCCATAGCATCCTTCGGGGGGTCTGTCGTACCCGGGTGCGACAGCGGATTCCCTTCTGAAGTTTCTCAACACAGACAGCACGCATAAGAACTCCAAGCAAGTTTAAAGCCTCACACACCAGTTTAATTAATCAATCAGTTTCATTAATTAATTGTTTTTGCTGATGGTGTAGTCTTTGTGAAACAGTCATGTGTACTTTTGTTTAGTTAGCTAAACTGTACTTGTAAAGGGTCACATGGTCAAAACCAAATATTGTTTGATTAGAGATCGAGCTCCTTAATTTAACACAAATGTAGGCAGAATAGCATTAATGGGTGTGTCACATCACCTACTTGTTAAAAAATGGAAAACAGGTCCCACAAGAATCATCTCACAGAAGTTAAAGTATGTAAATGCACTGCACAAACACTCACACCCAAGACTAGAAATATTGCTTTCCCACAGACATACTCCACTCACACACTGCAGACCATGACTGCAGTCTCTCATCCCCAGCTTATCCTAAGTAGCTCAGCTCTCCTCAAACCTGCAGGACTCTGATTTCCTCGATCCTCAACTTCTGTCTTTTTTTCTGTCACTTATTTCCCTGTACACCCCCCCAATCCACACATCCACCCACACAAACATTCATCCTTACACACACACACACACAGAGAGAGAGAGAGAGAGAGAGAGAGAGAGAGAGAGGTCTGAGCTCCTCTTGTAACAATCATTAACTTGGAGGTCAGATCCATCTATTCAAGAGGCTGAACTGTCAGTATTGAGCCTCTATCACACACACACACACACACACAAAACACACACACACACACACACAAACACACTGAGAGGAACCCTCAATTTGATTTATTTCACCAAATCTATAGGGAAATGCATTTCATGATAAAAAAAAAAAAATCTATTACTATCTCCACATTAATGACCGTTGCAGCACTAGTCAGCGGCCCATTCGGCAGAAGAAAATGTTCTCATTGTACATTTCTGCTGTCCATGGATACATTACATTACCCATTTCATTATTATCAGTGTTTCTAAAGTAACATAGTGTATGAGCTGATTTTGTCATCAGGAAGTGGAAAAGATGGCAAATGGTGTGACACTTGGTGAGATGGCCGCCAAGCTGCAGACTACTGCAGACCCCTGTTCGAGATCAACAAACAACAACACTGGTTGTTTACTGGCAGTCCTTCGCAGCATTTCAGCCATTGTTTGTGGCACTGAACCTGGGTGTTTTTCACCAACCTGCATGTGTATGTGTTTGTTACCAACACATACCTGCATTTCAAAGTTTGGTGGCATGTAGGCCACCAAACTTGGAGATCAAAAATGCATTTTTTCTGGCGACTGAGCTGAAGTCAGAGAATTGCCACAACAGCTCTTGTGCGTAATTTGTTGTAAGTTCACATAAACAATGTGAACCTGCATTATCAGGATATGATGCAGGTTGAAAACATCAAGTTATAATCTACAACTTCCCGTTTTGTCACATTTGATGCAGTACTGTGAAGTTTGTTCAATGCACTTCTTGGAGCACACACAGCTAACATAGGCACTCTGCTGCAGATATCTATGTGCTTTACCAGATTAGCAGAGTGGAGCGTAAAACATGAATAAAACTGAATGCCAACTGCAATATCTGTCAAAATAGTTGGTGTGATACTTTGTCCAAATCATGCAGCTCTACATTTGAGTACAAAAGAGGAATGGAAGTTGCACGGAGCAGAGTTCACTGTGAGTCTTATCTAATTTGTCATTAATTAGCCTAGAGTCATGGAGAGGGAAGCAGAGAAGAGGTGGGAGGACTGAGATCCAATCAAAGAGTTAAAACAGCATAGAGGAGGAAATCTATAATGTCTCCCTTCCTTGCATCTCCATATGTTTTTGTTTTTTCTGCTACCCTCTACTACTTGCATAACTGAGCAGTGGGGTCGTTCATGTAGCCTGTGTTCAATGGCTTAAATTACACAGGATACAGTATTTATAGAACAAAACAATATAATAAAAGACTAAAAACAACATTATGAAAATAGAAATAAGAGAAAATTGAAGGCAAATATTTTTCTTCCAGCGTTGTTTTGCAAGTGGATAATACCTGATCATCAAACCCTATGCAAACGCACGCTTACACACACACACACACACACACACACACACACACACACACACACACAAAAACACAAACACACACACTGACCTTTGAAAAGAAGCCACCATTCTGTCATCAGATGAGGAAAAAAAAGGAAGTCTGAACCTTTAGGCCTTGATGACAGTTTGAGCTACTCACTGTGCCTGTCACAGGCAAAGTGTGACATGAACACAAACCCAGTCACACTCAAAAAAACACACACACTTACAGCACACACTCACACACACGCCGACCAGCTGTCAACATAAAATATTCATGTCCCAGTTCTCCAAACACTACAAGTACTGAACAGGTGTTAACGCCGGAGAAAACTTGGGGTGTGATTCGCAACATCGGCAGACACTTCACCTTTGCATTCAACTCAACACAAACAAAAAAAACAACTTCACACCACCTCCCAATAACTCTCTTATTTATATTTAATTTTGAAAATGCATGTATTTCCAGGAAGTTGTGGTAATAATCATATATGCAGTGCTCCTTCTGCTGCACAATCACACATAACCTGGGAACTGTCCAGTGCAATCAGCCACAGTCCTGTTCTGCTGGCACTCCACTGGACCATTTGGATGATTAATGCCGTATTCAAGGGCACCTCAATAGATTTAATGGACCACCACATATGTAGAAGCCCCATCACTATGAACCATCTTACAGTGGTTTCTCCTTTGATTTGACCTCCTTTGTGTTGCAAAGTGGCTCGAACCTCACAACATAAATACAGCACATTTACAGTTTATGTACTGGTCCATATCAACATGTCCTTACAAACTGTATAAGAAAATGAATGTTTTGTTCTAATCAAAATGGGAATGGGAATGTTCCTGTAAGTGACAACACACTATGAGGTGTCCTGAGTACAGTAAAACAAAAGACAAGGTGAAAGGGAGAAACAATATCACAAATCACAATGGATTTTTCTATATTCTGCATGTCTTTTAATCCAATGAGAGTCAACTAGAAGCATAACAGAAGCAGAGGTACTGCTCCTATAGTTACCTACAGTTTACTTATACACTTACTTCATTCCAACATGACTTGGGAAATTTTGAACCCCACAATATATGTTTAATTGACATGCACGTTGTGTAAAGACGCAGACAATGGTGTGTTGTCATGATCCTGGGTTTTTGTTATTTGCTGTTTTGATTGGAAAGTCAATCTCTTCATGTGTCATGTGTTGTTTTAATTGTACTTCGTCTGTTGCTATATTCAAATGGATTTCTTGAAGTCGTAGTTACGACATGGAAAGCCTTGTGCAAGACATGCTTGGCGTTCAAGTGGTTAAGTCAGGAGAGGGCCGCTGCTAGGCAATGGCAACATGGGCACTTCTGTCGCCGACTAGATGCCAACGAGGCTAACAGTTTAACAAGCTACAAGTAATGCAAAAGCATAGTGTCGGGGAAAAAATGAGGCCATTGGGAATATCAGAATTTTCCTCAGACATGTTAAAAATGTACAAAGAACAACTCTGTACAGCCTGCACCATCCATGGCCTGCACCATTTCTGGAAACTTCAGCAAACACAAAACAACTTGTGCACTCTAAGCTTCCTCCAACTTCCTCATACATATCCCATGAGGGGGATGTTCAAATGGACTCCTCACGTGATCAAGGTAACACAACCTTTACGCTACACCACTTAATTTCCTCCTTTGCCTGTGTCATAATTACGATAGCCACCAAACAAATAACCTAATTATGTTGTTATAAGCTCCTTGCAATGACAACCTGTTCACCCATTTAGAATACGCAGGCAGGTGCAGTGACGTTTCTCTCTTTCATAACTGAAATCTAACTAATTAAGTGCTATGGTGAGATGTACCCTGAAATACACAGAGGATTTTATCTTTAACATCTATCCATGTATTGAATGATACTTTAACTTAAAACGTAGTTTGTATGTGTATTTTTTTTGTGTTATGCAGCCCTCCAAGGTGGCCACTGAAAGTTTCAACCGTGCCGTCCACATGGCACTGGGCATCAGGTACGGACACATCATAAGAAGTGAAAAACTGAAATATGAAGTATTTTCTTAACCATAACTTCTACATTCAGGCTTTGTCTCTGTGACAGTATTAGCAAAATTGTATCTGTCAACAGCTGCTCCAGAAAACAGTGGGGGGAGTAAAACAGCACAGTAGGAGCGGAAGCAGCGTATAACAGCTGCTTCTAAAAATTACAAATTTGAGATCTTTCATTCCATAATTTCCCTAACTATGGAGAAACAGTGGAAGGTCTGTTATAGAAGTACAAGTACGACATTGTTACAGGGGCCTTTATTGCATCAAAGTGAGGTAGAATTAACTTGCCATAAAGCGTAATTGGCTCAGAGTCGCTGGAAATGTCACATGTAATGTAAAGTAAATGAAGCCCACCGCAGGCATTAGAGGATGTTTGTGGTTTGGTGTTGTGGTCTGAACAGCTCACTTTCTCTGTCGTGGGACCAGGCTACACACACACTAGACTGTATATACACACACACACTAATACTCACATGTAGTGCATTAAAGAGCATGACATGCTCCTGTAGAGTACATATGCACCTGCACACAGGAACATGTACACAGTTTTTAATAGACCTGCCTGTCATCATAGTGTGCTGCCTTTCAGGGCAACACAGAGAAGCGAAGGGGGAGGAGGGCAACACACAACAGTAGGGGTGTCTGTAGATATGCAGGGCGAGGATGAGGATACGCTGAATGTACAGAAGAACAAATGCTTTTTTTAGGTTGAGTCGAGTCTATTCATGGAGTAATTTTATCTACCAGGTGCTCTTCGAAAAAACAAAAAAGCAGAATCTAAATCAGGGATAGAGGATAAAAACAACTACCTAAAAAAATGACAGAAACTATGAAATTATGTGTGATTATGCCAATTAAGGCACCCACACATGTTTTCACTTGTTTTGGCTGATTGGATCTCTCATCAGGACTCTGTGGGCGTAAACAGACTGTGGTTGATTGACATCTCTCTCATCCTTCTATCAGCTCTGATAGGACAATTTATACTGTTTTGATGATTTGAAAGCTACAAGAAAAAAAAGGTGAGTGTTCTTGCATACATCTTTAGTTATCTCAGATATGTCCCATCAGCAAACATGGAAGGTGTGGGGACTGTCATTCATTTTTATATACAGTTCATGATTTAGCATGTTAAACAAAATGGATGTTCTTGCCATTTTGTTTCACTTTTCACTTTTCATTTATTTAGTGGATATTGTGTTAATGTTAGCAGAATTTTTTTTCTTGGGAGGTTAGGGTCTTTGCCTTTTTTTTTGTCTGAGGAGCTCAGATGTCTTTGTGCCTTTGTCAGTCAACATTGTTTTCAATCACCATGACAGACAGAGTTGCTGTTGCAAGGAACCTTGACTTAACCCTTTGAAATCTGAAAAAAAGAGCTTGATTTCATTCAAAAACAGGGAAAAGGGCAAAGAGCAACTTAGCAAGAAATTACTCAAGAATTGACAAGAATTTAGTAAAAAGTTACAAAAAGTTAAGAAAATAACTAAATCACATCGATCACAAAATCACATGTCAACATCCATAGCGCATGGTGCAAACAGGATCAAATTCAGGAAGCGATGACTGGACACATTTCAGTATTACTTGGTACTAGGTTGTTTTGTTCAAAACCTTATGGTTACCCATACCCGGCCCTACCTACGAGGCTCTGATTGGTCAACTGTTTCTTGAACAGGCAAAAACTGTCAGTGAGCTCATCAACAAATAAGAATCACTAAACAAACAAGGGATGCAGCTGGCAATTCAAAGGTTTGATATATATGCTTTGAACAAAATGTTTTATTTTCCATTGTGGAATTTAGATGAGACAAATCTTTAAGATACTTCTGAGAAAACTAATGTAAGCTCTGGACTCAGAAGTATATAAATCAGAACCAAGAATGTATGCATGAATAGAGGCATACGCATTTTAACATGCTGTGCAAAATGGCAGCAGCAGTAAAATCTGAATTTACTGAGGGCATTCTGGTGGTACGAGACACATGCTTGAGGTGAAACTGCATGAAAATGACTAAATGTTACAATTAATGTTAGGTTTGTAATGCCGTATATGAAGAAGGACAATATGTGAAATGCAGCATTAGTGGGTCGGCGGGGAGCACATGCTGTATGTTTCACATTTATCTTGACTGTCAGTCATTGAGTGGAGGCTCTTATGCAGAGTGACTCCAGTGAGTGAACAGTTTGTCTGGCCGCTCGCAGTCATGGCAGTAGACTAATGTACTGATCAATATTCCACACAGACAGAGGACGTTCCAGGAAATATTCCCATGATGAAGCACTGAGATTCTAAAGCTAATTTTGGAAACACTCACCAACACACACACACACATTTTTATCCCTTCTAAAGACTTGTGAGGACACCCACTGACATAATGGATCCTCTTGCTTCTTACCATAACCTTTCCCATTACCTTGAACATCACAAGTGTATGCCTACATTATAAGCTTGCTCTACTTCTGACCTTAACTAAGCCTTAAGGTTCCCAAAAAGTAATTTGAAAGAAGAAGAGACGGGCCAAAATGTCCTTACTCGAAAGGTCTAGAACTAGTCAAACATAGAACTCTACAAACATCACATGAGCTTATTGCACTCAAGCATCACAAATGCAACCCAATTACAGGAACTTACTAAAGGACAGAAACAACATAATTGTGAGGACAACTAAGAAACGGAGCTATCACAGAGCAAGGTGGATCCTCAGAACCAAAATGACACTGAATATAGACTTAAGATTGATCCGAGAGCAAGTTAAAGTTTGACGTCAAAACTGCATATTTTACAATACTAAATAATACTTAAATATAAAAGTTTAAAACTGAGAAAGAGATCAATAAAATGTAAAAGGGCTTAATACATGTGCAAGAAAATATAATAAAAATGTTGGTCTTTAGACACACAGTCCCAATATTCTTATGAGGACAAAAATGTAAAGGCTCTTCTCGTAGGTATTAGTGCATTTTCTAAACTGACTGATCGGAAGTTGTGCCCCCCTTAGTCAACGTTGGTAGGACAGACGGGCTTGACAAAAACAAACATGGTGGTTCAATTTGGCTGGATTTAGAAATGGAAAATATAAATTGAAGGAATGAAGAGGACTGGGTTTTTACTGGATACTTTCATTCCTATGAGGGCATGAAGCCAAAAACTGCCCGTATAAAATAACTAGGGCTGGGCCCCACTCAGAATTATGCCAGTCGAATCGGATTAGGCAGTTCAATATGAATATTCAATGATTTGTTTTCTTTTTCATATAAAGGTTCAAAGGTTTAAAGTACAACACACACCGAAAAAAATGACTGCTCGACTTGAAGTAATCTAAGTCGGCTGGGGGTCTCCAACTGATGATTCCAATCTCCGATTTTCAAGGTGCAGCCCTAAAAATGACCCGGATGATCGGTGCTGCTTCAGTATCATAGGGCCAATAGAGCAGGCACACTAGAGACTTCCGCCAGCAGAGCCGGCAACTTCTGGTTTAGCAGTCTGCCAAATGTAATGTAAATTATGTGATTCAATCTTGCTGCTCTTGAGACTTTCCAAACAGACTAAATGCATTCAATTCCTGTTAGTGAAACGAGTCATATGGCAGGAGTTGTGAAGCTCAAAAAAATGTATTCACTGATTTACAGCTGCCTCTTTCTCACTGTTTATAAATGGGAAGTCTTTCTGAGTGCAATGGCATCAGAGTATGTAATTCTTCTGTTTGGCCACAAGAATATTGGCTTCAAAGTCTGGTGCACTTCCTGTGGGCCTGGTTTATCTGGGTGCTACTGTGTGTATTTTTGGCAATATAGTTTCATGGAGCCCACAGCAAGGATGACATTATGCAGTGGAGGAGTATATTCACAATGGAGGATAGGCGTTGTGTATATCCAAATAAAAAATAGAGCAGAACGTAGCCTTACAGATATAATATGAACGGAGGAACTTCATATCATCTTAAAAATACGTCAGCAATCAACCTGTCCCCTTCAAAACCTCCTTAACGTTTCCGCACATAAAAGGGGGATGCAAACCTGTCAGGCTATGATTCTCTTGATTTAGCTATGCATTAGTTCACTCAAGATGTAACAACATACAATTTAATGTGTCTATGAAGATTGTTACACCAATGTAATGTAATTTGTCAAGTGTCGCTTTTACAGGTACGCAAGCCACCCGCCGGGTACCGAGCTCACTCAACTGTTATTGGAGCACAAAGCAAAAACGGGCAGGACTAACAATTTGTACAAAAATGAGACGAAGGACATTATACTACATTTTAGATAATTTTTATGCTTTACTGATCATTTTCTAGGAAGACATTTTGGCATGTCGCAGTAAGAAAAGCTAAGGTGGAAATAATAAAATCAGTGATGGCTGAATTCCACTTAACTGCTTCATTTTCGGGGTCCTGTGGTTGGTTATTCTGGCTCACTGTTACAGCTTACTGATGCAATTAACAAAGCCATCGTTAATGTAGACACCACTCTCTGTACTATAATTACGGCTGATAGAGATTTATGCTGGCATTAGATGCGGGGAAAACCTGCCATTCTGCACCTACAAAAAGATTGATGGCATCAAATAAGGGAGGGCTGTGTTTGACAAAATGAGATCACTTTGACAGATTAGATGCTGAAGATTTTAATGATACTGAATTATCACTGTTAATAAAAATGAATACACAATGAAATTGATACATTTTGAAAACATAAGATGTCATCACTCTTAATCATTAATTTACTCATTTATCTCATTCTCATTTTAAAGTTTAGGCCTGCTTTGTAGAATATGACTTGTTTATTTACACATGTTGCCCTCTACAGTTGGTTTCCAAGTGAACCAGGATCTTGGTTGGGGTAACCATTTTCTTCCAAAGAATTTTAAATTCATATATGACTCAAGAGATATTATGTGGCATTTGTCAACCAAACCAAATCTGGTTCCAGTTCCTGTAACTCGGTCAGTACTTCTGTGTTTATGATACAAAGGAAAATGCATAACAAGAGCCTTTGATTTTAATCTTTAGTTTTAATCTTGAGTAATTTTGTCATACTCATGTTGCCAAAGTGGAGGAAGTAGTGGCTATCACATGTCAACATCCATGTTCTCATATAGCTGGAGCCTTGTGTCCTGAGATTTTCTTAAGCCTGATTCACATCACCTCTATTTTTTTAAAGAACTGTTTGTGCTTTAGGCGTCTGTGGAGTTACTGAGCCTCCCGAGCTAAATGATTAGAAAAATCAGAGAGTAAATATTCCAGAGTTCAATTAAACATCTAAAGCTGGCTTTATATTCAAAGTGTTCCTCTTTCATTTCCTATAACCCACTAATACTTCTTGAAAACAGGCTGCTGGAACAGAGAGAACATCTAAAGACACGGAGAAAGACTCCTTCATTCAAGACCTAATAGCACCTCAGCTGACAGTTCATTCTCTGCTTTGTCCTGATGAATGGACTACACACACACACGCACGCGCACACACACACACACACACACACACACACACACACACACACTCACAAAGGTCTATCTCAGCATGATTACCATCAGCAGGCTCCTGGCCAAGAGAAAGTCATAAAACACGCTCACCTCTCACTTCTGAGGCTGTGCACCAACACACACACACACACACACACACACACACACACACACACACGACAACATCCATTCCAGTTTCATAAATCCTGTTCTTATCGTGCTATCTCTGTCCATACTCTGTTGTCTCAGTCTTGCACATCAACACACCCCTGTGCAGATCCCCAGTGTCATCTACTCACACACACACACACACACACACACACACACAGGCACAGACACAGGCACAGGCACGAACCAAACCTTCTGTGCCATTCATCCATTGCCTTCCTTCACTGAATAACCCCAACTGGTCGATTGTATTGACCGCTATCACACTATAATGCATGTTTCTTAATTAAAATCTGCCTCAGCACTTTGAGCCCAGTCCAATATGATCACAGCCTATATGTGAACTTCATGTTTGTGAGTAAGTATGTGCATGTACATGTGCACTTTCAAGCACGGACAGACAGACAGACAGACAGACAGACAGACTGAAAACAGACTGACAAACAGACTGACAGATGTAAAGCATACAGGAATTTAGTGACTGACACTGACAAACACAAAGAAAAAGAAGAGAAAGAGAGTGTGTGTGTGTGTGTGTGTGTGTGTGTGTGTGTGTGTGTGTGTGTGTGCGCGCGCGCATGTATGCTTGTGTGTGTGTGCAACTTGTGATTAAAAGCCTGGGTCTAAACTGGTGCTCTTAGATCAATAGTAGATTTGAGTCAGACAGAAAAACAATACGGTGAGGTAGTGCAATAGACGGATTGATGAAAAAAGTAAGTACGTAAGTAAGAACTCATAAAGCGTTTGGAAAATGGAAATGCAAATGGATAGAGTGAGCAAAGGGAGATATTGAATAAAAGGAGGAAAAGGGCAGAAAAGGACAAAGAAAGTGAGAAAGGGAGCCATCAAAAGACACAGGAGGAAAGATGGAAAGACCAAAGAGAGCAAGATGAAGAGAGAATCGGGGGATTGACGGGATTTCAATGCATTTTTGATGAGATGATAAAGAATGTTGTTTACAGTGCATACAGTACACAAACATGAAGAATCACATCACTTCAGATGAATGTTTGTTCATTTGTGTTTACTTGCTCGTCACATAGACTCTTGTTTTGCAGACCCAATGCGCGACAGCACTTTACATCAATACCCAAGCTGCTCTTCACCATGCATTGGTTTAATGTTATGTTTTGTTTTAATCAGGGTCCAGCTGATATCAAGATATATACCTTTCAACTGCATCTGATTCATCAGCACATAGAGTTTAATTGTCAAACCACATCTGCAAACAAAATAACAAGGGCTCTGTGCTTCCTCTGTTATGTTATTACTGTCAGGTCAAGGCTCAGAAACTAAATCTGGACAATAAAGGTTCTAAACCAAAAACTTTGTTGGGGACTAACAGCTCTTTTACACAAGATGATCAACGCTTTAATTGTAGAGGAGAGTCTATTCTCGCAGACGGTTTGTATGTTTTCCTATGAAAAATGAATGCACCCAAATTCATGCATATTCCATGTATTTTGAAAGGCTGTGATCATGTGACCAATGAGCTGATGCAAGTAAACAAGAAAGCAGTGATGGGGCAGTTTGGTGCAGTGGGTCAGTCACAAAAGAGAGGTTTTTCTCCCAGGACTTTCCCATGGAGACACCGGTTTGGAACCGTGTAAACATTGATTCATTTTAAGCTATGTACTCACCATGTTTCTTTTCTTAAACCTAACCACAGTGACCCTGCTTGCCTAACCCTAAAGACACACACTCATGTTTCTTTTTCTAAACCTAACCATAGTAACTATTATTGCCTAAACCTAACCTCCGTAACTGTACATTCAGGATGTAACGTCATTTGTGGGGCGCTAATTCGTATGATATCATACAAACCACTCTATGCAAACACATTGCATCCACATAGGACCCTCACCGACATGGATGACAACATTTACGTCAAGTGGACCGAAGCCGACCCCACCGGACCCTTGTGAACACATGGACATGGATACTTTGAATTGCCTTTCAACATGTCCAAAAATAATCAATACAGCTGTTATACAATACTGACCATTATGTCAAAGACCTGTACTGTCTAACTGGAGATGCACCAGAATGCATGATCTTTGACTTTACAATGAATAAGTAACAATACACAGCATGGTGTCCTTATGTGAATATTTTTAGTGAATCCTGATATGAATCACTTTTTGTTGGCTGCAAAAACTGAAAACAAAATGAACATGTTACTCACAAGTACAACTGTGCCCGATTGTTCCCTAGTCTCCAGGTACAATTACCCGCAAACTGACAACTAGCACAAGAGATGTGCCTCATCCAGAAACAGGAAATGCTTTTTTTTTTGGATGTTCATGAAAGCTGCCCAAAGTGGCAGATGGTAAAACAACAGAAATGCACACAGCTGTACCCTCTTCACTAAAACACCCACCAAAAAAACATTTTTGACAGTGAAGGAAAAAAGCAAGGAGAAGGAGAGCGTGACAAGCCGGGGAAGACCGGAGAACCTCAACTTGCCAATTATTCATTAAAGAGAGCTGTGCCAGCTAAAGGGTTCAAAACTGATATTAGAGTTTCTGTCTGTCTAGAGACATGGTGGGCATGGTTTCCACTCTATTTCAATTCAGCAAAATGCTGCGTATGCTGCCTTAAATCGACAAGCAAACAGCAAAGGAATGAAATACCAGCACCCTCATAACTAATATGGACTAATACACATGGCTTGTAGAGGCTGGATTAAACTGGAAATGGCACCATACTGTCTCTGGCAATGTAAAGTATGCTGAGTCATCCCTTTTTGCAGTCAAAAGTAACGTCAACCTGTTTTTAAATGTATTGCTGCAGGTGGTACACCATAGGTAAACAAATTCGGGCTCTCTACATGTAATGGGCTGACAACATTTTGTAAGTGCTATTCAAGGAAATGCTTCATTTTGGTAGCATTTCCCCAGTTCCCGGTTTTAATGAGTACATTTTTTTGTGTTTTTTTATTTACATGCTTATGCATGTGTGTGTGTTTGTGTGTGTGCGTGTGTCTTGGGGGGTGGGGGTAGATTTTGGTTTTATTGTATAAAGCACTTTGTGTTACAGTTCATCTGTATGAAAAATGCTATACAAATAAAGTCTGATTGATTGATTGATTGATTGATTGATTGATTGATTGATTGAAGGGTGAAGACCACAGCAGCATCTATCAAACTGAAGTGACATTTGGAGGTATATTTATGTAGATGCTGTTTATTGTGCTGCACAGCTAATACAAACTAATGCTAGCAGTGCACTTTTCCCCAGTGAATGTTTGTTTGATCACTTGTTAAACAAGATAAGCTCTTGTGTTGTCTTGCTTACTGCTGTCTGGTTGTTAGTCAGTGTAAGCATCTGCTTATGATAGAATGATTTGAATGTCTGTTTCAAATATCTATATCTATCTATAACTATGTAGACTGAGTCCTAACCATATTCTGATTAATGCAAAAACATCAATTTCTCCCTTACACTGATCTTTCTTTTCTAATGAAACCACTGTACAAGTGATTTGCAGAGCAGAAATCTATGTTTTAGCAGACTAAAAATTATATTTCAGTTGGACTGTGCGATGCTGACTGTATCTCCACTGCCTCCTGCTTCTCAGCTCAACATCATAAGCGCTAGCTCTTGTGCAAACTCACATAACAAGTAGCACACCGGCACGGCCAAATGTAGCCAGTTAAAAAGTGCCATTCATCAGTGGCCTGTTGTGGTTCACAGATGATCTGCACTGCTTCTCCTGTAAAGCACCTGACAGCAAAATTTCCACTGTTTTCATTCCCAGTTAATCAAATACCAAGGCTTTTTCAAGCCTCTTGGTATGTGATACGGACACTGCAGTCGCCCTTTGCTATCTCTAGTAGACACATTGTGCTTTCAATTACCTCCCATGATGGAGACTGAGAAAGTTTGCATGTGATGGGCAGGAGCAGAGGAGGAGGGGGGTAAAACAAACACAGACTTTCAAACAGGACGCCACTGTTTGTGTCCCGTATATTACCAAAATCAGTGCTGTTTTAAAAAACGACATCATTGCAAATGAGGGCATGCTCTCAATGATATCTCGAGATTAAATAAAGGTTGAATTAAATGAATAAGAAAGTTAGTGCTGTTTTAATAATATACAGCATAGATAACTTTCATCCATTTGTGAGGTACTGACCTTACTGATGTTACATACTTATTTTAACCTAAAACATGAACCAAGTATTTATTTGCCAAACCTAACAGTGACAAGTTCAGCCATGTGTTACAAAAAGTTTCACCCCTAAGACAAAATCACAAACCGGAGGCCCAACAAAGAATATGCCTGCGATTAGAACACGTTGGACATTCACCACTGTGGACATGGGTATCTCCCCAATGGTTGACAAAGTTATGGGTGTGTTGGAGGTAAAGATTAAAAGAAAAATGGAAAGTTAGACACACTTAAAATTTTTATGCTTTTCACAGAGGGTATAGGTGACCCGCTAACAGAGTTTGATTAATTGGTTAAACATTTTAATTTTCTGCTTTAGTTAGATAGTTTTGGTGACTTGAACAACCCCATAAGGCACACGTGATATTGAGGACATTGCACCAAAGGGTGTCTGCAGTCTTCAAGAGAAAGAGGCCGATAAGACATCTATCCACCCAGGAAGCCGGCCAGACAGCGCAGGCCTGTTCGCAGAGGTATAACAGTGTGAATGAGTCGTATCACCTCCACCTCAAACAGTCTTATCATGCAAGGACAGCACCCAGGCAGCCTTCTAAAAACCTCCTACGGCCAGTCTCTCCCTCTCCATCAACAACCGCTCTTTCCCTCCCGCCCTCCTCTTGTCCTTTTATCTTCAACGTATTCCTCCCCTTCGGTGTGTGCATGTGTGATAGGGGTGGACATCAGTGGCGTGTGCATGTGTTTGAGTCTGTTTCAGAGGGGGAGGATGATCAAAGTGTGTGGACATGCACAGATATGTGTGTGAGAGATCAGTGACGGAACGGGAGTGTGTGGCTGTGTCCTTAAACAACTTCTCTCAGCTGACAGGTGGTTGACAGACTGATGTGACAAGACTGTCCTCCTCCGAAGAAGAAGGACAGTGTCAGTAATCTCAGCAAAACAGCATTTGTTTATGTTAGAAGAGGAAAGCCTACAGCAGCTATAGAAATTATGGCTCAAAACAATGGACATTGACATAAGACACCTCAGATCGTTGTAGTTTTCTTGCTTAAGCATTTCCGTCATCATTCCCTAACCATGTGGTTTTTATCACAGCCAGACAGCAATACCATGTTCACCCCCAAACCCTGACCAAATATTTTGTTGTTGTGCATAAATTGAGCAAAGTCACAGCAGTCCCACACCATTACATTTATTTGAACTTCAACACTGATGTGCAACAGACTTGAAAGGCATTGACAAATGCTGATAGTGGTGTCAGGTCAGAAAAAGCCTCTGTGAGACGTTCTAAAGGGCAGCTTCAAATGACATTGTGTTGTTAAATTTGGAGGACTTGTGTGTGACCAAGTTTGGTAAAAGGATTCCTAAAAACAAGACTGATGTCAAGAGAGGAAATAAGCGGGCACCATCGTAGACAGACAGCACTTTACTGGACAGATTTAAATTATAAAAAGGTATAATTAAAAACACACTGAGTAATATACTGAGCAATATTTGTTGCATTAAAACTGAATGAAGTAACTTCAGGTTATGTGAAATGGTAACACTTATCCCTTTTCAACATTTTTTGAAAAGTTCTCAGTATAGGTGCTGTCTGTCTGTCTGTCTGTCTTTCTGTCCATCTTTCCATCTGCAGGCATCTGTGAGTGCCAGCAAAAGGCATTAATCATTTAAAGTAACTCATTATAAATTCCTGCGCTTGAACTCCTGGGCTTGCAGCTGCACTCTGTGTGCATGTGTGTATTTGCACATTTGTTTCAATGTGAGCACTAAAGTATTCATGTGTCTGAGAGTTTGCATGTTGATCTTAGTGTGCTCTGTGTGCTCTGTGTGTGTGTTTGTGTGTGTGTGTGTGTGTGTGTGTGTGTGTGTGTGTTAACGCAGATGTGTAGAGTGCATGTGTCCAGGTGTGTGCTGCCTGCTTGGAGCCTCTGCTTCTCTGCTCTCATGGTTAATACATGTGGAGAGACAATCCTCCTCTCTCCAGTTTCCTCCCCTCCTTCCTCCCCCATACCATCCTACTTCCCTAGAATAGGCCTGACCCTCACAATACATGCAAAAAGATAACTCCCATTCCCCTCCCATTACTGCTACACACTTCAGAAGACCAGTCAGAGAAGACACAGAGGGAGAGAGAGAGAGAGAGAGAGAGAGAGAGAGAGAGAGAGAGAGAGAGAAAGGGCAAGAAGATAAGAGGTGGGAAAAAAAGAGAGGAGGGGGTGATAAGCAGACATGAGGGCATATATTAAAGGTAGGGTGAGGAGAGGGCGTAAAGGTAGAGGAAGAAAAGTCTTCCTTTAAAAAGACAGCAGAGTAACTCCCTCTGATATCTATTATAATGACAAATACTAACATTAGAATGATGGTAAAAGTACATTTCTGTCAGTTAAGTGCTATGGACTATGTCCTTGCATGTAATGTAAAAAAATAAATAAATAAACAGCATTATTTTAATGTAAATATATTAATGTACTGAATATGCAGTTGCAATCAAATACTCCATGTTCATCTCATGGCCAGACTGTTAAACTGTCTATTTAAACTGAACCCTTCATTCTTCAAAGATATATTCTTAAATTTTATGCTGTAACACATTACAGTCAGATATTACTTGTTAATTCTCATTTGGACTCCACATTGAGGTTTTGTTTTCTCGCTCTATTTCTGTCTCTCCAGTAGCTTCCTGTGCCAGGCAGGCTCGGCTTTAACCAGTGCCAGGTTAGAAAGGCAGAACAGGCACAGGCTACAAACACACACACACACACACACACACACACACACACACACACACATTCATAGGGCAGCTATGATACTTCTGCTTGGCTATATTAGGAGATAATCCTGAACTGGCCGTACAATGACACACACACACACACACACACACACACACACACACACACACACACACACACACCAACACAGTTTCCTATAACCCATATCTGCTATTTAGTGGAAAATGTGTTCAACTACAAAAAAGGACAGCATGTACAGTGTATTGCAGTAATATTTTCCCTTGCTGGCACTGAAAAAAAAAAATGCCATTTGGCGGAAGCACCTCACTCTACTATGAGTGTCAGTTTCAACTCATACAGCCCCAGTGCGAAACAAAGCAATATGTTTGAGTCCAACTTTTGTCAAATCTGTTTTTTAAGTGATGGCCATCTTTAAACTGTTTCATTTGCAAATAATATAATGAAATAGAGGGAATGCAGTTCTCATTTTTCAAGAAGGCCCCATGTGCAGTTGTCATTTTAAGGGACTCATATTGGTATAAAATCCAATTCATTTAAGACACTTTCATTTACACACAGCCAAATATAGTACATCAGTCTTTGATGGCCAGTTCACAATTCTAATTGTAATCTCTTTTATTATTTTTTTCCCAGGCTACATGGCAATTAGGATCCGCCCTCCTCCAGTCCAGAAGGAGGTGGTAATGCACCTGAGGGTGTTGGATAGCTTCTAGGGAGAAGAATTAATTGAACCTACGTACATAATCTTTATTAAGAAAGCTACTGAAACCCTACAGTCTCTCCTAATATCGGGAGCTAATAAACACTGACTAATAGTGAAAACCCAAATGTCAAGCTAGCTCACTGCAGTTAAAGATGTGCCTAACACCTCACATTGCTTTAAAAGCCACACTTTCTATGTAAAAGTTTACTCACTAGCTATCTAACAGTAATTATAACATTACTGTAATACCCTGTTTTTAACATCCAAAAAAAATAGGCGATACAATGCTTTTCCATTTGAATGATGTTTTAGCACTACTGCAATTAAGATGGATGGTATTTTGAGGCGGCCCATCAGTGCAACATGCTGGCAAAGGGACTTAAATTAGGGCATCGGGCAGTAGGGGTGTTGTATTTCCATCAGTGGTAAACAGAGGCAAACAGAGCTGGAGTCAACAAACACCTGAAGACTGCAGTATTTGTCCCGGGAGTGAATGCTGATTATACGTTTTCCGTTTAATACAAAAGACAGATGTTAGTCGGTGTTAGTGGGGTTTTTTGTCCTGTAGGAAAGAGGCATTGGCCACATTATACAAGCTGTTGGTTATTAGCTTACCACGTGCAAAGCAACTGAAGAGCCTGGTGCTATGCTAACTTTTAGCCTACCACATAGATTTTTTTTTCATGCTGTAATAATAAAATTTGTCTGTTGGCCACAGCCACTGTTAGGTTATTTGCTCATGATGATCTGTAGAAATCAGCTATTTGGTAAACTTTCCTTGAGCTGTGAGCTGAATTGTTCGTATTGAGCAATATATTGAACAACACAGTGAATGATAGTACAGCATTAACCTGCATCTGATGCTGTCCACTGAAACCAGTATTATTAGTGCACAGAGGCCTACTATTATACAAAAAAATGTAAATTGACATGAATAATGGAAACTAGAATTTCTCTAAAAAAGAACACTACTAATAAAAAAAGTAGAGAAATACAGATAGAAAAGACAGCCTGCTGTTGTTTTTTATATTTACATTTTGTTGTGTCTGCATCTTTTGAGGTATCCCTGGAAATAGGAACAGAAAGTAATCATTTCTGAGAATTCTCATTCATATGCATTATATCTCGAAACAACAGACTCAGTGACTAGGCAGGAGTCAACAAGCCAGAGTGAGCTATGTGAAGACAGAGAGGAAACAGAAGGTAAATGTTGTTATTTAGTTATACTTATGTTGTGCCTTATTTTGTATTACTGTACATGCATGTTTGTTTCTGTGTTTGCATGCACAGTGTGTGTGTCCCCTGATAACCCTGATAACGTTGTTGCCATCACAGTCACTCCCGGCAGATTTCCCTGCCTTGCTGTCCCAACATGCCCACGGAGCTTCACGCATGGAAACATACGGCAATGCACACACCGTAATACACACACACCACAGATACAGTGACCTTCACCGTGGATGACCCGGTTTCCGTGGCGACAGACTTGTTCGCCTGTCAAGGTGTGAAAACTATTTAACGGCCAGGAGTGAGACGAGTAGAGGGAAAGTATAGAGGTGTCAAGGAGGAAATGACAGAAAGAAAAATAAGAGGAAATGGGATAGAAAAAAAGGCGAGAGCTCAGGTTGAGGCTTGGGAGGACAAAGGGGAAACAGAAGAATGTCAAGTGGAGTGGAGATTTTTAAAAAGAAGAAAGTGTACCTCTGACTAATTGGAAAGAACAGGGCAGTAACACGGGCAGGGTTAGAGGTGATATTCCTACTGGGGCCACTCATAGTCAGAAAGGGTCTAGTGAAGATGAAAGTGTCCTACAAAACTGGAAAAAGGCTATTTAAAGTCGGGTCATCTTCTGAAGCGTGCATTTGTGATTCTGTGAGTAATCAACACTGCAGAAAAGCCTTTTCAATTGGCAGGTCATGAAGTCTTGTACTTTTGCTATTCCAGGGGTGTGCTGTGGACCACTTTATGTAAGAGTCAAAAGCTGTTCAGTTATATTGATTGACAAATGTTAAAGGGAAAAGAACAAAACTATCTAGTTTGAACTCTGTTGGAGAAAACACAGTTATGCAATGACGTATATTTTTTGACATTTATTTACTTTTTGTGTTTTATTTTCCCATATGTGTTTACCTCTGATGCACTTTACTTATTAAACTGATTTATGGAGTATGTGAAAGACAAAGACTACTACAAAGCCTAACATTGTGGAAAATGGTAGCAAAGAGTTTTTAGTTTTGAGAAGAATTTTGGCTTAAGAATACTATCAAATACACACTGTACATGAAGACTAGACATCACTGATACCTAACTTGAGGCCTGTGGGCCAAATGTAGGCCGCAATAAGGTGCTGGGTGGCCTGCCAACCATTTTCTGATTCAAAGTGAAAATAAACTCAAAATGGAGTTTGTTTTAAAAGAAAAAACTACACGTGACAACAAGGCCCAAATGTACTCAAATCTTAGAAACAACCCTGCATACACCTGGCCTGTGCAGAGCTATTACAACTGAATTCATCTCATTTATCTGATAAATATTATTAATATTTGACATTATTAACTGGCACCTGGCCCCCTGTCAAACACGGCTCCTGAGCAAAGCTAGGTGAATATCCCTGCTATACATGTTTAACATACTAAAGCTTGAATATGATCTTTTTATATAATATAAGATTGGCGAGGGGTTAGCTAGATAGCTAAGTTGGCAACCTGCTGTTGTTAGTGATCTAACACAATATTTTGTGATCAGCTTGATCTCACTCCTAGAGCGTCAAAGAACTCTGCTTGGGCAGAGGACCTACGTGTCAGATACAGATGCATAATGCATCCTATTGTGTCTGTAAATGAGGCACCAGGCTTTTAAACAGCTACAGTGTAAACCCATCAGTATCATTATTAGACGTTCAGAGCAATGACAGTACTATAAAGAGCAGACAGTCCACTTAGGATGCACAGCAGGGGTGGTGAATGGGTCAAACAAGCACAGGACTTTGACCCAGGACACTGGTGTTCATGACCGTAACCACATAGTTTTGTTGCCTAAACCTCACCCTCTACCCCACTGCATCATGATACAGCACAAAAGGCTGCCCTTGGTGTCATTCTTTTTTTTCAAAGTGTCAAAATATGACAAGCAGGGACAAGCTCACATTGTTGTAGTGATTAATCAATTAACCAAAGTTTTGTCATGACAAAATAGTGGAAATAGTTGGGCTAGGCAGATGAAGAATTGTTTAAGGGAAACTTCCATGTTTTTTTTTTTTTAACAAGCTCTGTGTCATGGCATTGTGGGAAGTGTGTGCAAATAAAAGATGTTTGATTTTCCTCTGTGCTGCCAGCATTTGCAGTTCCCTGCCCATCTGCTGACAAATCCAAATCCACCAGGTAATGAAAAACACACCATGACATGTCACTGATTATGCCGGTGGATAAGCAGGGAGTTCTGGGTGCTGACAGCGGGGGAAGCCCAACATCACCTTCCATCTGCACAGTCTGCTCACACTGCGATGACACAGAGCTGGTTAAAAATCAGCAAAGTGTCCTTTTAATAGAAAATGACACTATAGAAGCCAGAGCAGATCCATGTGGTCTTAATTAGCTCATGTAAGCTAAAGCCACATAATAAATTCACTTCTCATTAGCCAGTGGGTGTATGGGTGGCCAAGGTCAGGGCAAAATGTCCCTACTCCATTTAGTATAAGTTGTCAGCTACTCATGTACTGTACAAAAACCTATAATTACACCTTAATGGCTAAAACAACAAGAATGAAAAAAGGAAAAGGTTAAAGGCAGACTGCGGCAGTGAAGGTCTGAACACCAGTATGACCTTTTCAAGAGAGAAGATTGGATGGAAGATGACTTTGGGGTGATGCCAAAGTTGCTTGTTTTTTGTTGGATTTTGTTGGATTGGTAATTAACTGAAGTGATTTTCTTTTAACCAACCAAATTAATCTTTTCACTGAGCCACTCTTTGTCAGGACAGAACAATGACATCATTTGTGGTCGCAGTGCAGAAGAAACCTAAGGGAAAATCTGGTTAGTCCTTCTTTACAGCAAATGTGAGTCCATAAAAAGTGTATGCTATACTTGCTGAACCAATATGCGTGTGGGAATGTGTGTCAGTGCCCACATATGGGAATTTACATACAGCAGGCACACATTTCTAGATTTGTTCATAAGTCTACTGTGTGTGTGCCCGTGAGAATATCTGTATGTGTGTGCATCTCCACTGAGCTGTCAGCGCATCTGGAGGCTTTCAAATAGGATTTCTGCTGCTTGGCGAAGGTTTATGCCGACATTGGGGCTTTTGATTCGCCGCTCACTCACGGATGGCCATGCATGACAGACTGCTTCCTCTACCGCTGAGAAAGAGAGAGGGAAAGAAGGGAGAGACAAACTGAGGACGAGCAGATGGAGAAAGTGAGAGGCAGACAGAAAGGAGGAGGAGGTGGATAAAGGGTAGCGGGTGTTAGAGAGAGAGGAGGAAGGAAGAAACATGGACCTAAATGCATGGAATGAGGGAAGAAGAAAAAAGACAGAGAATGATGGACAGAGAGAAAAGAGCCTGAGCTTTGTAGTTAGTTTGGAGAAGAGGGGATATTTCCAGCTCTGTGTGGAAACTGCTTTACCCACATTTCAGAGTTGAAAGGTGATTACTTTCACCAGTTAAAATGAAACTTAATTGCATGTCAGGATTCAAGCAACGGCCTTAAAATCTCCCTGGCAGTGACAACCCACTAATGACTAATGTAAATTATTTGCGGCCGTATGATTTCACCTAAGCCAGTGTTTCTGCATCTCAGTAAGGATTACTGTTATAGAAAGCCTCCAAACAGCTCAAACTGTGTGAAAGAGTTTGCCAATAATCATTTTCAGTGGAACAGGCCAGCTCTTTTTTTGGAACTGTAATACATTTGGCTTGGTTTCACCTGGGGGAGCTACCCTGGAGCTATTGGGCTAGGACTTTCACAGAAGCCATTTAGTTAGTTACTTATACTATCACTGCAAAGGCTTTGTTTGTGTTAGAGAAATATTTTTTGGGAAGAATGGCTTGGTTTGGTTAAATATTGAAAAATTGAACACATCCTGCTCCAACCCTCCGTATCAGATATGTTACCGAAAAGTCTTTTATATAAAGAGAAGTTTGTTATGAAACATTACATAAAGATCTGGGCAGCAGTTGGTGCTCCACAATAGAAGGAAAATGAGAGACAATAGAGCAGTGATGAGCTGACACCCAGCCACTATATTTATCTCAGTTCTAGGTGTCGTCTGAATTATGATCATTATCTCCCGTCTGTGGTGATGAAAATATATCCTCTCATTTAGGTCAAGGTAGTCAAGTCTGTCATTACAGAGAAAACTGTCATTGTTTTAGGTCCTTATTAGCAACTAGGTCCATTCCTCTAGAGGGAGACTGCCATTAGGGTGATAAATATATTACGTCATTAGCGAGAAATGTAGGAGTTAATTACCAAAGTGTCATTCCTGGAAGGTGTATCATTAACATTATTGTTATTATTATTATTATGACCAACGGCTGGATTGCTTCCAAGAATAGGACAGCCAGCATGCAGAGAATTTGACAGCCGAGTTGGCAACTATGTATACTGCAGTAGTACTGTATGTAATAATACACAATCACCCTTTTATCATGCAACCGACGCTCCTTACATAGCTTACATAGTGAGCCATTTCTATTCGCTGATTAAGACTGCAAGATGCTGTTGATAAAATGTAAGAGCAAGTAACTGGACTTCAAGGTAATTCCTTGGCTGTCCCACAACTTTGAATACATTATCTTATTCTAGAGGAGGTCTATTTTATGATTTTGCTTAATTTTTTACTGAAACAAGCTTAAGTATAGTCTGCCAAGTGTTCACAAGACATGATATCATATGACGATTATGTTGCCTTTTGCAGTTTGCATCGTGATGACGTAATACAAAAGCTCAAAAGTGAAATGAGCTTGAATGCTCTCTTTGTCAGAAGTCAGCCATGGTGATAACTCATGAAGTCACCAGTCATAACATGGTAAATCTGTCTATATCCAAGCACTTGTCTGTCTCCCCTGCCTTTTTCCCTCTAAACCTTGTTCCATTACTTTCTCTTTTTCTTTGCCTTCTCAAGATTTGTTCTCTCACTTCCTCCTCTCTCTTTCTCACTGCAACTGTCTCTGTCAGTTTCTCTACCATTTCCTCACACTGTGACACCTTTTTATCTTTGTTCCTTATTCATTCACACCTAGTTTGAAAAGTAAAAGTGCAAATCAAAGAGTGAGAGATTGAATGTACTGTTACAATTATAGCAGAATTCACAAGAACTAACCTCACTAACTTCACAAAGGATGATAATAATTCTACAAATAATATATTGAAGCCACCCAAATCTCCTAGAAATGTTGTCCCCATATTAATAATTTGGAACAATAAATGTTTTGAAAGAAATGTAATGCTGTCTGCAAAATGTTCATACTGAATATGGCCTACAAAACATTTGTGACAATGGATTTAATTTGGTTTACCTCAAAGAAACTTAAGAATAATGTATGTTTTCATGGTCATGTTTAGACACTTGCTAAGGTTAGGAAAAGACTATGGTGTTGAAAATGGACACAGTCCCCACCCAAAAACAAAAGCCTAAGTTGTGTCAGCTCCCAAAATGCAAGAGTTGGGAACAAAGGAGGAAATCAGGTGACATTATTATTGAGCAACAAAGTCCAAGGAGGGTTGAGGTCAAGGTTGATGATATAAAGTAAAAGTTGTAAACTAAAACTTTAAAACAGTCACAGCAAAACACTGTGTGTATGTGTGTTACTGAACACTCATAAATAGAGTGTGTGACAGGCAGGAGCTAAAACTTGAGAGGAGGGAACAGAAAAACACAATCTGCAGATTTCTCCGGAAACTAATTAATCCAACACACACACATACAATCACACATTTCTATTAGTAGCTCAACGTGCACGCTGAGTGTAAAATTAGTGCGCAGTCTGTTGAACAACAAACAGGCTACAGGGAGGAAGACGTGCTGTCAGAAGGCTTAGATGACAAATGGCTTAGAGACAATAGAGAGAGATGGATGCAGGTAGCTGAGATGAAGTGTGTGTTAAAAGATATGTCACCTTTTATTACATTATTTATGTTGTTTTGTTTTTTTTGTTCAAAGGCATTGATGGTAAACGTCTGATAAGGGCAGCTAAACACAAGTACAGGGAATCACCGTGTGAAGAAAGAGACAGAAATCAAGTATCAACATGAGCTAGATGTATGTTTATCAAAGTACAAAACTCAAAACACTGTTTCACCATTTTCATTTACTGTATATCCAATTTAATGCTACAACCTTACATTTGCAGTTTGAAATATGGTCTGATACACATGAAGTGATGTATTCAAAGGTATATTACGCAGGAATTGTCAGTTACTGTTTGTAAACAGTATTGCTGGAAAACGTGAAAGCCAAACAAAGATTCACTCTCTTTCACTAATTTTGCTACTTTTTTTTTCAGCGTTGTGTCTGTCATTTTCTTAGCTTCCTCTTGGACAGCTGTGGTCATGCGGATGCACACAAGGTTCTATTGATAGCACAATTGATGGTCTACATCCAGCCCCCCACAGTTAAATGGAAGGCCTGGAAGGTGAGTTTACTGTGCTGATATTAGGTGAAACTGACACTAACAGGACACTTCTGGGTCCTGAGTGAATGTCTTTTGAATATCATGCACACATCCATATAGGGGTCTGTGCAGACCCTTGCAAACATGGGTGGATGACAACATTATGTCACATGGACACTCATGGAAACGAGGGCACAAAAGGAATGAACTGGCCCTTGCTGTATGACATCTGATTGAAAAACACATTTACATTTACACAATGTAAACAGTAGCGAAGACTCCCATAAGGCCACACTGAATTCAAGATCTTGAGAAAATGATAAACAGTGGTGTCTTTTCTCATGTCAGCCTTGTTACTGGTTACTTGTTGTCACGAGACAGACAGAGTTTCCATTTCCACTGCATCGCCCACTGAGGACACTTTGGATAAAAGCCTCCACAAAATTGCATGCATGCAGTCCTCTCACTAATGGCTTATTGAGTCACTTTTATCAACATATTTGCACCAAGATCCAACACTTATGCATGTTGCTCTGCAGCTATGTTTGCCATGGAGTGAGTGCATCAGTTTGCACAACCACAGGCCGCTAATGTGTTTTCCATCTCTGAGACTGAAAGCAGTTGAGTCCCATTTGATGCAAATCATGGGATTTAGTTGACAACAATCAACACATAAATAGAGGAAAAGCATGGCATGATTTTGCTATAGTTTTAGACTTAACTTAGGCAAAGTTCCTGTGCGGCAGCATGTGTTTAGACAATAATACTTTGCAAGTGAGGGAAGGTGAGCAAATGGTTGCTGGTTCAAACTCTGTGAGCATGTGACAGTAGGGTCTACAGTATTATTAAACCGCTGAGGTGCATAAAACATTGAAAAGCCATGGTTGATTGTTGACATTGTTGTCCTACAGCCAGAACATCTGGAAAAGGTGAGAACCTGCAACCACTCTAGACATCATTTTTATGTCCGGTATTTAGATATGAGTCACCTCACTGACGGTTTTCAGCATCTTTCCCAGGTGTACTTTTTCAGGGAATGAATACCTCATATAAATGAGTTGCAAAATACATGGCGTGTGGGTGTTTCAATATCCCTCATTCATATTCATAAGAGCTGCAACACTCGGAGTTTATCCTTTTAAGGTGCTAAACTGACAACGCCAGCTCACAGCACACATGAAAACATCAAATGAAAAGGGGTTCATCTGGTTCATTCCAAGATGCTACTTATCCATTTTAGAATGAAAAATGCTACATGTAATTTTGCAGTAGACATTTCTACAACACAGATGATGAGTCTGACTATTTTTAAGTAAAATGAGTCAGGATTTTAACTGCAAATGTGCTCTACACTGATGATGGAAATTCATTTTTAAGGACAGTGACATCTTTTGATGAACACTTCAGAATCAAACTGATGATTTGAACTTGAAGACAACTACCACATACAGTATGTTGCTGAGTAATAAGACTAAGCATTTATATCTATGCTAGCAGTTTTGTGAGGCTGTACGAAGGCACAGCAATGTTTTACGCTTGATGCTAATGCCAGCATGCTGCCACAGTCATTATGGAAATGCTATCACGCTGATCTTTAGCAGATATATTGTTTATACCATGCCCATTTTATAATTAGCAATAAGCAAAATAAAGCTGAGGCTGATGGACTTGCCATTAGTTTTGTAGGTATTTGGTCATAAACGAAAGTACCGCATAAACTGAAATTTTGTCATGATGATGGTGTTAAAAGAAAATGTAATGGATTACAAACGTTATTACAGCTCATCCCGTGAGGGACATAAATTATCCAAAATTTCATGTAAATCCATACAGCAGTTTCTCATTTCGCTCAAAACCATAAATGCAAACCTCATGTTGGTCCTAGAGGAAAAGTCATAATGATTCATATGTGCAAACTGTTGACATGTGGATCTTTTGAAAGATTTCTATTCCTATTAAGTTGATGTGCTTAGTGGGCACTAAATCTTCCTGGGATAGAAATGAATGATTTAGAGTCAGGGGGCATTTGTTACTCTTTTTTACAGTGTCCATATGCTTAGAGGCTCTGCACCAGCAATTCTAAATTTCCAGTGACTTTTTTATGACTTTTATCACTTAATAGGTAATTTCTACCATTTATGACTTTTTTTGTATTCTGCATTCAAGAGCATGGTAGGATCACCGAATCAAAAAAAAAATTATATGGTACATTTCAAACCTTTTTAATCTACTAAGAAAAAACTCTAACGTAAAGCCATATTATACTACAATCTACACTATGTCCATCTTGATGCAAGACATATTCCATAAATCAAATAACTCATCATTAGGTCACAAAGGTAAATTGTACCCTGAGAGCCACATTTCCTAAATGTCACCCTACCTGAATCAAATACATCAACCACAATATCTCTCTCTGATCCTCCTCTTTGGCCTGATAATTGGTGTCACTCTCCTGGTTTAGTCTTCTAAATGTTAACTGATGCAAAAGGCATCAGAGGGTAACAAGATATGGACTCTGGCAGTGCTAATGAGATTACCAGGGCAGAGAGTGCCATCGATTAAATAAAATAATGATCTGTGATTTTAGACAGAACAGGGTGGTTGAGCCTTGACACACAGCTGCAAAGGAGTAGCAGAAATGTTATCATTATGTGCTTTAAAAATCAAAAGCGACAAAAAGGCATATGCTCATTTTAATTTATCTCATTTTGATTCCCCCCCCCCCCTTTTTATCAAGAGTTTTTTTTTCTTCAGTTATGTTTGAATCTTTTTAACATGATGAAGATACTTGAATTAGATGTCATGAAGGGACTTCACGTGGGGCTTTGTGTCTGTTAAATAGTCATTATGAAACCTGACCTGTTTATATACAATAATCTCTGTCTTGCCTGGCTAAGTCTGCTAAATGTTATCTCATGCAAATGGAATCAGGGCATAATACGATGGATATGGAGCCTGGCACTGCTTATTAGATTACCAGGACACACATCGCATTGATTAGCTGTGATAATAATGGATAATGTTCAGTTTAAGTATTAATCCATAGCTACAGACACAACAATGCTGGAGCTTTGCCACATAGATCTGGGGGAGGAGAATATGTGAAGATAAATTTTAACATTTACAATTGAGTTTTTAATTAAGTTTGAATATTTATGGACATTTTTTCCTCCAATATAAAGTTAAAAAAAATATCAGGGACTCAACGCCACCACTGTAAACATGAAATTGTCAAATTGTCTGTGTACATATCTGACAAAAAAATGTGTTCAGCAGTTAGTTGTAATTCTTATGGTTAGAAGTTAATCAGGGCACATGGCATGTTAAAGTGTATTCATCTCATACAGCCGTGCAGCTTAGTCGCCTAATGTTAACCTTCAGAGAGTAACAAGGTTTGCAGGGTGGTAGTGTTTATTAGATTATCAGGATTGAGGGAACATTGATTAGCAAGGACAATAATGGAGAAGAAAGTGAATGTTAATAGGAATAGGAAGCTAATCCATAATTCATGGGAACACAAACAATGGCAGGACCAGTGCATTAATCTGGAGAAGATGGAGGACTTGAGAGTCAAATGCAGCAGGGTTTTGTTGCATTTGTGTGTGAGTTTCAAACTTGTAGATAAATTCATGTTTTTGGAAAATATTAAATTACACAAGCATGTAAAAATTTTAAAAAATAAGTCACTTTACCCATCCTCCTGTACAAAAATGTGAGGAACAGAGTAGGCTTCTTTTTTTTAATTACAGTGGTTGGATTTTATCCTGTTGTGTTGCATTTCATGTTATGTTTTCCACTTTGCCCTACAGGAAATCCCTGTGGTATCCTTCAATTTATTAACATCACAATTTATTGCAAAGGAATGAGGACTGAATAATGATGAGCAAGTGGGGGGTTAGTGTATTGTGTATGTGTGGGCTTCCACATATCAACACCTGTGATAGTGTGTGTGTGTGTGTGTGTGTGTGTGTGTTTGTGTATGCTGTTTTTGTGCATATGCGTGCACTTTTGCTTGTATATTAATCTATCACAAGTGTACTCCAAATCCCTAAATCAGAGGCTTATCAGCTCCTCCCTACTTCCATTTCATTAGCATTATCCACTATTATTAACCTGTGGGATTTTCTCTCTGTCTCTCTCTCTATCTATCTATCTATCGCTCTCACACACACACATGCATGCATGCACACACACACACACACATACACACACACACAGGACCAGATGTACAAGCACCTGAGCAGAGCAAAGCACCAAGGCTTGGTCTTGATGCTCCCACATGAGCCAGACAGAAGCTGCCGTATTGTACATACAGTGAGAGAATTTCAAATCATAGCCAGTAAAACCGTCATGACACACTGTGCTAAGAATGACTAAGGCTTGCGTTAAAATAAACTGCCAACTGTTTAATGTTTTCTGGAGGCTGACATGCTGCTTTCCCTGCCTGGGTTTTGGTTTCAAAAGTAAACTTGCTCAGGTAAGATATTGGCACTGTTTTGCTTGTTTTGCTTGCACTGCTGTACAAAATCAAGCGCTCCAGTCTGACAGGTCTAAACAATCACATGTCAATCACCTGCCTCATAGAGGTTTGCACTGAAGGTGAGTATTTTTGCCACATAGATCACGCACTTTTATGTTGTTGTGTATTAAATAAAAAGTTTAAATTAGTCTTAAGAAGTATTTCCCTGTTGGAAAGACACATTTTTCATAAAAATGAGCTGTCTATGCAGTAAAGAGACACAAATTCTTTTGAAATTGGTGCTACCAGACCAGAGGATTGCTTTTGCTCAGGAGACAGAAATCCTACAAGTACCAAAAAGCACTGCACCACACCGGACCAATACACGCTCCCGCTGGTAGGTGACTTAATACCAGATTGGCCGTTTTGACTCAGTCAACAATACGGCGGCCGACTGGTTACAAATAATCTCAAATTACAGTTAAACCGCAAGCTAAATCATGTTTCTGAAAACGTTTAAGGCAAAAAATAGACAACATAGAAACAGAATATTGGTTTATAATTTATAGGCACTACCTAGTTTTATTGTTTGATCTCAGGTTTTTCAGTCTGTTTTTTTTTCATTACAGCAAAAGGTATGGCTCTCAGTGTCTGTTCACAAATTCTCATATTACAGCTAAACAGTGCACTAACAAGGCATTTTAGGCAAGATAAGGCATTATAGTAACAGATTCTTGGTTTGTATTTGATCAGCAATGCCTAGTTTTACCATTCAATCTGAGTTTGAGAGAGACAGCAAGAGAGAGAGGGGCGGCTCTCTTTCGATCCACTTTTATACTGTTTGTGCCTGTGGTGGCGGGCATTTAAAATGCGCAAGTATAATCTGTAGTTTTAGCAACAGCCCAAGAGCAAGCAAAAATGCGGGAGGAGTTGTGAGATGAGCAGGGAAATCTGGGCAATGGTAGGATGATGGGAAGTTTACCACAGTTCATGAACACAAACTGACCACATTATGATTTTCCAAAGTGAGTGGGAAATTGGCAAAGTATCCTTTTAAAGATACACTGTGTCAGAGCTGTGGATTCCAATCTAATATTATTTTGAAGGCAGCCATTTGTTGTGAATCAGCAAAATTTCACTGATTAAAATTAAATACAAAAACACCTCTAATTAGCAGTACAGTATATCAGTGTTGTTGCCTCTAATAGTATTAGTCATTTACTATCGCGCAGCAGCGGATGCTAATTTGCTAGCATGGAGCATTAGGGTGAATGATGTACCAGGTACACATGGATGATTCTGGTGCCAATGTTCTCCCCCACAAAACGCAAATGAAAAATGAGACACAACCACAGTTGTTTGTTTAATCTAGCAGAGTATTTATCATGCTGTCCGCCAATGATATGCCCCTGGGCCTGACATCAGTGGGAATCAATGGGTGATGCCAGCATTGCTAATATATCAGACGTGGCCTTGTGCTTCTGGTTGTGTTGTCTGTCTGAAGTCTTTCCTGTCTGCCCAGAAATACTGAGATTTGATATTTGTCACCAGATGCTGACACCAGGGCTGATAGTTTGAACCCGTCACCAAAGGCGAGCATCAACCTCCTCTCAATCAAAGAGAGCCTCTTAACCTCCTCTCTCCGCCTCATCCCTCCATCCATGTCTGAAGAACTTTTGTCGCATCAATCTTTTTTTTCTTTACTTCTCTGTCTCTTTTCCCTTCATCTCTCTCTGAATGCCAAATACTGTGGTGTTTGGCTTCCTGTCTTCACATCATACCTGTGAAGAGTACAATGAACTCAAACACACACATACACACAAACTGTCACGACCCATGTGTCTTGCCTTGGCACATTAATGGAGATTCTGTCAGTGCCTCAGGAAGGAATTACTGCCACTTGCTGAGCCCTCACACTCACTGTCTATCACAAACACTCACAAAGACCTATAGTACGAAGTCATGCATACACGACATACACAGCTTCTATACTTTCTTGCTTTCATGCCTTTGCTCATCCATGCACTTCAAATGTTTGCTCTTAAAATGACATACATGAATAGAGACATAGTCACACTTTGATGGCATTATTTTGTTTTCTGATTTTCACCAACAAATAGGAAGGTTGTTTCACAAGGAACAAATATGTTTAAACTGGTTTCTGGTTGGCTTGCACTCTCGCTCTCTCTCTCTCTCGCGCGCTTTCTCTATCTCTCTCGCTCTCTCTCCCTGACCTCATTTATTTCTCTTGCCTTAAACCATCCATCTCACTTCTTCCATCGCTTTCTCTGCACTGACTCGTTCACTTCATTCACTCGCATCAATTCAATCTCATTCAAGTCAAAAGTGCATTATTGGCATGAAAACAAAAGAAGCTAAAGCCAAAGCAAAAGTATCTCTCTCTCCTCCCTTGCTGAGTCGAGCAACAGGCCAGACAAAATCTTTATCCAGTCGGTCTCAGCTGGATCTGTTTCCAGACTCAAACTTTAGTTGTGTGTTGGAATAATTCCCTATTGTTTATCCTCTAAAACTGAAACATTTATCTACTCTGACTTCTGTCTGCCGACAGGATTAAATTATATTTATACACAAACACTTAGACCCTCACTATAAATCAGCATCATTTGATTATCGATTCCATTTACGCCGACAGAAAACTACAACAGTCTTCTCTTGTTGCATGAATTCACAGTGGCAAAGTAAGGATGGGTGTTAGAAAAAAACACAAATGTTAAACCATTCTACTTGCACACACACACATAGATCAACACACTCATACATACATCTCCTTGTCAAACTTGACCTACCTCAGTGAGGTGTGGGTTGGGGTTGAATCCACACTGGTTACAGACAGTGGCCTTACACTGGGTGCAGGTGTTGTAATTGGGTACAGCCGGTGGGTTGGACAGCTCTGTGGTGGTGCACACTGGGCACAGTTTGCTGCTCGGCATAGGTGCTATCTGTGGCACCGAGTAGGGCGAGGTGGGCGTCACGCCACGGTCAGGAGACACAGAGGGAGAACGGCCTGTCCTGGAGCCGCCCGAACCACTGAAGTCAACTTGGAGGTTTCGACGTGAGGCGTGCTGACCAGTACTTTGTCCTCCATGGCCTCCCATGCCAGACCCAGCTTGACTGTGACCCATCCCATGGCCCGTCCCTGGGCTGTGCCCCATGCCGGGCCCCTGGCTTGATTGCATGTGTCGAGGGGAAGTCGGAGTCTCATGAGTGGCCAGGCGATAGGGCTCGCCAGCTCTGGAACCGATTCCTCCTCCTCCGCCCATTCCTACTCCCATCCCTCCCATACCTCCTCCTCCCATTCCTCCCATTCCTCCACCACCTCCATGGCCTCCTTGTTGCACGCCAGGCTTGGGGCTACCCATTGGACCCACTGGACCCCTGAAATAAAGGAACAAAGCAAAAGAAAAAAAATAACATAAAACATTAACATTAACAAGATTAAGACATTAACAATTTAAATTACAACTTTCCAAAAGATAAAATGACATAAGACATTGTTTAAGAGGTCTGGTTAGATTCACCCCCAGTATAACAGAACTGAGCTGCATTCAGTCGCTACAACATTGCAAACAACATTAAATATTGTTTACAGCGAGCTCTTTAAACCATCAAGAGTAACCAGGTTATTGTATTATAATGCTAATGAAATGATTGGTGGCTAAACTTATCCCCCAAAAAGTTAGTTTTACCATAGTCTGGCAGTCATAATGGCCCGAGAGGCCTGTCGAGCTCTCCACATTTTTGGATGGTGTTTTCTTGATTTTACTTTCCCCCCAAATCCAAAAATACAAGAGCAAAATTGTAACGAATGGAATAAACAATGTGCTTGTCATGTAGCTCTTCCCTCTGTGTTTTAGCAACATATCATGTATGTAGCCATCAACTACATATTTAAAAGCCCTTTACAGGATTTTTGTTCTACAGGTCAACTCGAAAGGAAGAAAAAGAAAATCAATCAGTTCACTAGCTTTATGCTAACAATAGCTAGCTAGCTTTCAGTCAAAACTATTCACAATGGCCAAACAAAAACGACCAGGCTGTTTCAGTCAGCCACTGTCTGAAATCAAAGACCCTTTGTTTCAAGAATGTAGAATTGTAAATCTGCCACAATTATTATCATAAACCTATAATGTGTTGTGCAAGAATGGATAGCCCGGCAGATATACAACAATGAGTGTAACTTGTAACATGTTTTCTAATTCTTTTAAACATACATCCTATGTAACGGTTCGGTTTTAACGACTCATTACTAAGACAGATCACTATTTTGGCAAGTGAACAAACATGATTACTGCCTGACCACAAAACTAATTTCAAAACAGTATGTGTCAGTGTTAATTTAAATTTTATACAACTAATTTGATGCTGAATGCAGTTACAGTGGTGGCATTCTTTCTGTAAATGTAAGGCTAGTCGATGCCACCCCCGTATGCCAATTAAATCAAAGACATATCTTATTTTATTGAATGTATTATTATATGAATGAGCACTACAGGAGAGTCTGGCCTGGTAATTGTCACTGTATTCTAACAAATTCAATTATCTTCTCACTGCCAGAGAACCAGCAGCAGAAACAACATTAAAAACCAGCAAAATAATTACTGATTCATTCGGTGGTTGCTGCAGAAAGCCATGAAAAGACCTCCGAACATCCACGGGCATCAACAAATTAAAATGGAAAATAACAGGCTGCGGCAAGACCAACTACTCTCTCACACTCACACACACACACACACACACACACACACACACACACACACACATTTCTCCTGTGTGTCAAAGGCAACATGCATACATAAGCTCCAGGCAGAAAATAACACACATGCACACCAAGACAATGTTCACTGAGGGAACACCTCAGGGAGGAGACACAAACACACCTGAAGGGAAGCAAATCAGTACAAAACTCTGCCTGAGGACATGTCTATATTATGTAAAAGAAGTTGATGTTAACAAAGAATTATTCTTCAAAGTTGTTTTTTCCATCTTTGTGCTTGGGGTGATAAAAACATGAGTTACTCTTTTTGATAGAGTACTTCAATAAACACAAATGTGTTTGTGTGTACTGTATTTCAGTAGCTTTTCTTATGGTGAAATTCAAAATGTATGAAACCTGTTTCTTCATATCCACTCCGTCATCCTGTCGTTTTTTTCTGTATGAATATTTAAAATCCAAATTTGTATTACTCTGTACAAGAAATACTTTTGACCCTGTTACAAATCTAAAATACATGTTAACTAGCATGCGGTAACTATTATCAGATGACAGAGACATTCCTCTTCTGCACACTGTTTTCATTTTGGAAAAGAAAAGGAGAGCGAAAACCTCATTACAGTTTAAGGCTTCCTGTTTATCTATTAATTCATGCAGCATCTTTATGTCCCCAAAACTTGGTTGCTTTACTAGTGTCTTGTCTCATGTATAATACCATGTATTGACATGTATTCATCCCAAAGTGGGACACGATGTTTCACCAAAGAAGATTTTTTTATTCTATGATGAAATCGGTAATCTGCCTTTGCTTTATATGGCTCATATGAGTGTGTCTGATCTGCTGAGGTAAGTTAATGGTATATTCAAAGTGCAGCAGGTTTGATTGAACAGGTTTAGGAACTCTATCGTTCCTCAGTCTGTCAAATCAATCAGAATATGGCTTCTAAGTAGCCTCAGAGTACCTGGGTCAAACACTACATGAGTGGACATAATTACTCTGTTACACAGCATCCATTTTTCTAACTGTTCTTATGTAATTTGTAGTTTTTGTACAGTTTGTAGTATGATTTTATTGTTTGGTAAAATGTTGCTTTATATGTTTTTTAGTGTTGTTTATTGTTTTTATGTGTATTTATGTGAAACAGTTAAAGTCCTGGGACGCAAGACAAATTTCCGAATTTTGGCAGATAATTATATGAAATCTTAATCTTGAAGCAAGTAAAACTAGATACCTGAGGTTAGAGAAAGATCACCTGATGAAAAACACTAGTATTGACTGTTTTGGGAGACAGGATGCAACCTGCTGTCTTGAGTGTTGAGGTCACACATGGGCAAGAGGGTAAAAGTCACTATTCTATTGTTTTCTGTTCTGTTCTATTCTATTCTACTGCCTGTGCTGTCATTGATTGAAAGAGTCTAGACTCTGTGTATTACTAGCTTTAAATGGTTACTGCACACAGAAATTGGAAATGTTGATTTACTGAACTCCAGTGTCACAATGTTCCAGTCTGCCTCTCCTCCCACTGAAAGGTTTGCTTCTTGTGGACAGTCTGGCTGTGACAAAATATCTCTCTCTCTATGGTTCTACTTTTGCTCCTTTCCTGTTCTATTTATCTTCCTTCTCTGAAATCTTTCTCTCCATAAACTTTACTTTTTCTCCATCACACCCCCCTCTGTTTGCTCAATCGCTCCTCCCTTCATTGCCTCACTGTCTTTCACTCTTTATTATTTTTTCACTGGGCCCTTGCCATGCCCTTGCTGCCCCAATGTTTTCTTTTTCCCTTTGTTGAATTTCGCCCTTTTCAACATTTTTATTTCCGCTCTTGAAAAGGGATGTGGACCTTAAGCAACCCTATTTGTCTTTGCTATACCAAGTCTACTCGTCAAAAATGCTCTTGTAGGTCAAAGTCAGAGAGTATGACACTTTACATGTTTACTAATCATGCATTTACTTATTAATACTGAAAGCATTTGTAGTGGATAAAGTAAAGGCTAAAAGTTAACGTCACAGGGCTAAAGTAATTTTTCATTCATCTTCCTCATAGACAGTGTTAAATGAGTCACAGCTTGGATCAACATGAAACTCTCCTGGTTGAATCATCGCTACTGTGCTGTGCTGAAAATGTGCTTCTTTGAAAAGTCAAAGGTACAGGAAGTGTGTGGACATAAAAACTGAAGGATAGAAATCAACCACAGCTACCAATGCACATTCCAGAAAAAAATATCCAATCACAGAGCAGCAAGGCTAACAATGGTTGGAAGCTAAAGATTTTACATCTTAAGCTTAAACTAGATCATGTTTTCAATTTCTGGGCCTTCTGGGCTTAGAAACAAGTTATGTATAATTCAGACAGGCAACCATAGGATGAGACTGTGGGATTAATATTACATCCATGAGAGTTCAGAGTTTCTATGTTCAGCAACATTGATGCAATACATTAAATAACAATCTGAAATGTGAATACAGAATGAGGAATACACACAGATTAACTAATATTGTGTATGTTTAAAGAATGTTTAAGCACTGTGATTAAAAAAAATAAATGAGGATTAAGGTTAGCATTTGGTTTAACTTAATCATTTAGTTATGATACTTCAGGTCAGGTCAGGGGTGATGAAGACACTGTTTTTAAATGAAAAGTCCCAATATGGAAAACAAGTGTGTGTGTGTGTGTGTGTGTGTGTGTGCGTGTGCGTGTGTGTGTGTGTGTGTGTGTGTGTGTGTGTGTGTGCGCAGTCAGAGTTTAGGTGAGGTCACACCAGTCTCACATAAATGGATACCCATGTGAATAGCTTGGTAACGTGCAAAACTGAGATGGTGAACGTAAACATTATACCTGCTAAGCGTCAGCATGTTCGCATTGTAATTGTGAACATGTTAGCATGCTGATGTTAGCATGTAGCTCAAAGCATGAGCCATAAAGTGTTCAGAGATTCAGAAAACGTTATTCACTGCACCAAAGAGCACATTAAGGTCATCGCTGTGCACATAAGACCAGTTTTACTTATGTGTAAATGTGTGTGTGTCTGTGAGCATGTGTGTGTGCATGTGTGTGTGAAGGGAAGAGGGGTGACTCAACAAAAACCTCAAAGCTTCACTGATTCACCCAGCAGAGACATTGACGAAGACGGGGTAAGAGACTTAAAGCTGACAGAGAAACTGATGATGGGAAAGGAGGTTGAAAGAGAAAAAGAGAAGCAAAAGAACACAAGTTACAGTACACTTACAGCAAAACGGACTCTATATTTGACCAAAAATGATTCTGTTTGTATTCTTTCACCAACACCTGGTGTCCGTCGGCTGTTCTGTTGCTATGACAAGCCCTACTGGCACACTTCGATAGCAGTTACAGTTCAACGGACATTGTGACACTCTGTTCTCGGCTTAATGACAATGAAACTAACTTGACCACTACTCTGTGCTTTTGTGATCATTCTTGTTGATGTACTAATAATTGCTTACAATACCTTTAGGCTAACTCTTGATAATAGTGTCTAATCTTTGTCAACTCATTTTCAGATGTTATTGGAGAAGGTTTCTCCACAGCCATACATGCTGATATAGATCCATTTTTGATAAATATTCAACCTTTTAAGAGAAATTGTTTCCATAGCTATACTGATCAGACCCAGTCTCTGTTCCATTCATTATGCATTGTGGGTGAGTCTTTTGGCACATATGGAACATTATCCTGAAAATAATATTTAAAATGCAAACAGTTTGGCACATAACACAGTTTAATTACAAGAATGTATTCTTTGGCTTTCAAAAGCTCACATTGGAGGCCTGAGAACCAGATGAATCTACGAGCCAATGTTTAATTAAATGTGTCTGGTCCGCTCAAACAGATTTCCGGCTGACCTGGCCCTGTTTGGGCCAATATCAAATATTTGTCTAATAGGCATGTTTCAGGCGATGACTGACACCGTCCCTATTTATGCAAAATACATGATGACGCCATTGTTTGTTTGCATCCTCACACTGGGTACACTACGACTACCTAAACCCTGCTTAGTAACGAGGAGCACCACTGAAGTATTTTCAAAAACAACCAAGATGGCTGCAGCTGATTTTGATCTTGCTGTAGAGGTACTGTTTTCGAATTCTGATGGCAAAAACGGCAATGCTCATTCACTGACATACTAATGCCACACAATCACAGCTCATTACTACATGCTGTAGTGGATTCAAATTTGTCTGTTGTTCTGCTCTATAGCACATTTTGTTGCTCAAAATTGGTTTTGGAGAGAGGATTTTCTCTATGACCACTGATGATGCCCGCAGTCAAAACTGAACGTGACCAGGTTAGTTTATGGCTGGACTGTGCACTGTGGTTCCCAACCTTTTTGCATTTAGTCATCTTCGCAGAAACTACTGAAAGGCTGAAATAAGACTACTGTCTATTTTATTTTGTTTTTTCACTTTTTTTTTTTTAACATCCTTTAAAATCAAGAAGTCCTCACGACCCCCCTGAGAAGCTTTGGCTTCCCCAAATTCCTGTAGCTCAATTACATGTTTCAATGCAGAACATTACACATTAAACAGTGTCACACAGTGGAGTGGAGCTGCTTTCTCTGGAGGTGTAGCCTCCAATCATTGAAAACACATCCTCCCTCCTCAGTTCCAGTTGGACCCGGGAATGAACGTCCTTGTGTGATCGGCGGAGGCTGCACTGCCTTTGGGTACCAGCCTATTGCTGCAGATTACCAGATAGAGAATTCTGTCACTGCAGCGGCACATGGTCCAAAACTTATTTGGTCTTACATGGTCTTATTTTCTTCTTTTCTTTATAACAGCAGCTTCACCCATTCTGACATTGTAACAAGTAGTAGTCAATAATATCTAAAAAATGTAAGGCACATGTCATACAGACAGGGCTGTTCATCAAACAAAATAATCAGGTGATCCTCTCTCTCCTATGTCCAAAACTGACATAATGACTGTGATTGACTAGTTTGCTATCTAGCTTTCTATTTCCACCATGCTGCCATGTTACACTGTTTGCAGAGAATGAGGAATAACTTTACAGTGATGCAGGACTGCCAACATCTGTCAACCTATTCATCGTGTTCGTGCCTATTTATTTTAAAAGAACAAGAGCCAATGGGGAAACAGCAACATCACTCCATCAGTCACACTGATCAATGCTGCAACCTCATCACTCAGTCAGTCATTCACTCACAGACATTTGTATTTATGGGGCTGGCCTCGCAAGCTGCGGTCCAGCAAAAAATAACGCTCTCATATATAAGGTCACCATGAAAAAAATAGACAATGAATAGAAGCAAAAAAAGAGAAATATAGAGGGAATGGGAGATAAGAAGAGGACACATAACAATGAGAGTCCTGGGGGTACTTGTTTCGTTTTTAGGAAGACACCGTTTCTAATTGCTGTGAGAAACTGAGCCTGACATAGGTGACAACCCAAATAATAGGAACAGTCCTTCTCTCTGTGTGTTTACACACTCCGCCTCTGAGTTGCACTGGGGACATTTATCACTGTCGCAACCCAGGTTTTAATGACCCAATACACATGCTTGTTCAGTCAAAGTGATTTCACCCAGTCCCATAATAACCCTCAATTTACTGTCTGATTGTGGAAGAGAGGGATAAAGCTTGGCTGCCAATCATACATAAGTGACAAAGACAAGGACAGATGAATAGAGAGGGGAGGTGATAGAAAGGGAAAAGAGGGATGAGGATGTCACACTAGCTACGGTTACATGCACACCAGTATTTCCATTTTATTCCAAAAATGACTATATTCTGAATTTGATGTGGGTCATATAAACAGCATATTCCATTTAAACTGGGCCAAATCGGTTCACTTTCTGAATTTTGCATTTTTCTATTAAGACGTGAGATACGTCAGTTCTATTTAGGTTTTAGGAGCATTACTTGAGCATACATACAGCACATTACAAATATGAGTCTCAACTGGGGTTTTCACTGTCTGTTTACGGGCAGCTCTGTAATTTGTCATATATACGTTGCACACAAGCCAACTGTTTTTAAAGGAGTGGGGTAGAGATGCATGCAAAAGAAAATCCCACATTTCTGGTCGTAAGTAGAAAGACTCCTGCTTTTAAATTTTATAAAAGATGTGGATGTCAACAGGTTTTTGGATATGCACAAATATCGCAGCACTGACTTTTTCAAGAAACACGTCAAGTCCAACAAGTCTGCCACTGGTGGGACACTATCAAAAAAATGACAAGCAGCTCCAGCTGGTCTAGTTCTCTATATTTTGTTGTAATAAGCGGCATATTGGGGCATGTTAATTAGAGTATGCACGGCTGTATGCAAACGGGAGTATCGGTGAAAAATGCATTTTTATTAAACATGTAAATAGCTTAGTAACAATACTGTCTTTTTTTGGGATAAGGGCTAAAACGGGGACTGTTTTGTGAATGTAAACATACTCAGTGTCTTATAGGACTTGTCATACACTGAAGTTTTAAATGTCAAAAAGAGGTTTCACTATGGTGGCCATTTTCAGACTGAAGCTGTCACTTAAGTAACCACATTTATATCATGGAGCATTCAACTTTAAGTGATGGGTTGACTGGTAACCTGTTTTGAAAATATAGTTCATCAGATCAGCTCTTGTGCTAGGGAGGAACGGGTGGACTGCTGTCTCCTGCCTGACTGCAGTATTTCATTTGCAATCCCAGAAAATCCCCAGAGGAGATGCTTTTAGTTTTTATTGATGTTAGCCTTAGTATCTTTCTTTTCCAGTTAATACGCAGAGCAAGGTTTAGGTAGGATTTACCTGATCTTGTTCCCCATAGCTGGGTACTTTCCTTATCCCACCTCTAGGCCTGCAGCAAAACAAGTCTATTTAGGTTATTGGTGGACCCAAACTAAACATCTATTTCCTCCTCCTCCACTATTCCTCCTCTGCATCCATTTCTTCCACTCTGGGCTGTTGACAGAATTGCTTTTGTACGGCCCATTTATTTCCATCTGCCTCCTCTCTCTTTTTGCTTTCTCTCCACCTCGCCTCCCATTATTTTCTGTCCTCTCTGTCTCCTCTGTTCCCTCTTTTGTCTTTCCCTTTCTTCATTCCCTGTCTGTCAGTATTTCAGAGTTGTACAAATATAGTTTTGAGAGCACAAACTCATTAATTACGCTGAATTTAAAAAAATATATTTCTCACATATTCCTGCACACGACATTCGTTATCTTGGAAGGTCAGCCCACGTGCTAGACACCAATAGAGAGTTCACCTAGATAGTTTGAACTAGCTTTAACAAATTAACAGATACTGTGACAGTTTAATTAGCATGTTGTTAGCTTGATAAAGTACTTGGTTTTTCTTAGCTCCTTAAGGCAGAGTTTAACATTTCTTTGACAGAAAAAGTTAAACTTCATTTTCAAAAGCAGTTTAGTCAACTAAATTTCTTGTTGCCTCTCTTTGCCTCTTTTCAGTCATTCCTGTCTGCTATTTTCCCACTTTCCTTGTCCCTTTCTTCCCAATCTTGTTATGCTACATATTTAGCACAAGTCAGCTCGCTAACTAGCCTGAATAAAACAAGAATATACTTTACAAAAATAGAAATAAATGTATTTCTGTCCATTATCATGTTCTTGGAAGGCCGTCAGTCTAGCTAACAAGCTAACACAGAGTCAACTTGTCTTGTTTGAAATTAAAGGACAGCTTTAGCAACTTAACAGACACAGTAACAGTTTGGCTAGCATGATGATGCTAACGCAGCAGACCACTAAGCCTTGTTTATGGTTGCAACAGTTTTTAAGAGCATAGGTAACTTACTAGAATTAATACAAAAGTGGACATAACTTATTAATATATATATATATATATATATTAATTGTTTTTACTCACCCTTTTGCAGGGCATTGGTGTACTCAGAAGGTCAGCAGGCTAACGTTAGCTTACTACTATGGGAAATTAATAACATTAAGGAGGCTCAGTTCCATTAAGTGTCCCTGTCAGCTATTTCACTGAGAAAGCATGCACAACACAAGAACCTCACCTAAGTGGAATGCAGCCATAATTAATGTTATTATAAACAGCTGTGCTCTTCCTACTGTTATATGTCAACATGTCTGTGCTGTGTGCTGTGAAACGGTCTATCTACCAACATAGCAACCCTCTAAGTGCTTTAATTACTCCAAAAACACAAATTCAGTTTGGTTAACATGTTATCTGTTTGTGTAACATTAGCTTGCAGTTCTTGTCTCTATGTTAAACGTTTTTAGGCGGAGAAAGTGTGGCGTATTAATGCTCTCACAGTGGCTCACTTACTGTTAAAACTGTTGATGGAGTTAAAAACTAAGCATGCAGTTTCTACCCACCTCGAGCTGGTTGTAAGACTGAGTCTCTTCCTTCTCTGCTAATCCTCAGTGACTCCTACAGCAGCAGAGTCATTCCTCAGTTTAGGCAGGAAACTCATCTTCTGAAAAAGTATATCAGGGCCCACTGAGTCAAATGTAGTCACTAATTCAAACTAACTTATTGTTGTTAGGCTAAACCAGAGCCCTTTACGAGTTTCCTATCCAGCTGATTTGGTTATTTGAAAGCAGTTTGAGTACTGATTTGTTATCTTGGGTAACCTGTGCTCTTATTAAGGCAAAATTAGTGGAGAGTTGAAAACATGATCAGCATTCACTTGATTGGGTGAGTTATGATCATGTGATGATATCTACACGAGGCAGGTGTGTTGAGATGCAGAACTATCTAAGTAGGCACTGGGACATCAGATTATTTTATTTTCTCATTTTATGTGTTATTGCATAGTTATGGGTGTCATGTTGTTCTTCATTGTGTTTTTACAGACTTTGAAAAATGTAAAACAGTCAATGAGTGATATTGTTGCATTATTAGTGAGGTGTTAGTGAGGTTCTTAGCATGGACTAAGGAGACACTTTCAAGAGATAATCATAGACCTGTCGTACAAATAAATTCCTATGATAGGCAAGTTTAATTGCATAAAGAATTTAAGCAAATTGAGGTTTGCCGTAAATTGTTTAATACATTCTTATGTTAGAAAGACAAGTTTTAATGTCAAATTAAATACAATAATTGTCAATGACCTTTTTAAAATTTGAATATTTTAATTTAGTCCATATCAAATTAAATCTGAGTTGATCCTCTTTTTTTGTTGTTTTGTTGTTGTTTTTTTACTTGTGTTTTTATTTTTATTTAGTTTGATCATATTTAAGTATAGGTAAGTTTTCAGTCTGGGAATGATTGACGTTGTCAATAATAATAATAATAATAATAATAATAATAATAATAATAATAATAATAATGAATATATAGAGGACATACTGGTTTGTTATTTTTATTGCCTGTAATATAACAGATGAAGCCAGCTCATCATCAGCACTGTTTGATGATTGATGATTTATTGGTTTCACCTGGGCCAGAGAGCTGATTGACTCCATGGCCGTGGGAAGTAGGGGTGCACCCCCTGCTGGAAAAAGTCAACATCACAACACTCTCTTCAAAAAAGAAAAAATAAATGAATTTTAAAATGTTTATTTTTTTCTGTTGCTATTAACCAAAAAAACGAAGGCTTATGTAAGTTTTAAAAAGTAATTATAAACGCCGAATAATTAAAAGTTAAGTTACCAGTACCATTAAAATAACGCTAAGCATCATGGTCAACGGACGTTACGTAGGCTACGGCAGGTTAGCCTGCCCTATCAAGAGCCTTTGCCTGTGTCATTCCTGTTCAAACTAGCTAGGTGACCCAATGGCCAAAAACGAATATCGTATTTCTTTTGTAAACCACAGAGTGACTTTATCTCATCGAGCTACGCCACTTTTGGAGAAATATAAGTGAAGCACACACCCAGCCAAGGTAGGCTACCGTGTCTGTTTTATTAAGAGCTGCAGCCCTACAGTTAGCGCCATTAATTGGGCAGCTATTTTACGCTGATTATTGTGCTTCATAAATGTATGTGGCTGTGTTGTTTAGTGCTGTGCAAGTTGGCCTTTTGCATTTTTGAAACTGCGCATTTGGATATCTTCTGGTCTGCTGTGGGCAATGTGTTGATGGCCCCGTTTTTTGTTTTGTTTTTTTTTACTAAGCAGGCGCTTAATAGTTTACAGACTAGCACACTTTTTTCTGGCTTCAGTCATTATGCCGATGATGATTTGTGTGTGTGTGTGTGTGTGTGTGTGTGTGTGTGTGTGTGTGTGTGTGTGTGTGTGTGCGCGTGCCCTGTCAATGAGTCAGAGATTTAAATACTGTGGTGTATTTTTGAGGTTAAAATACTATGTGTTTTGGACATGTCTGCAGTGCTCTGATTGACTTAACCTGTAAAACTATGAGTAATCTGTTTGCGCTCGTTCACTGTGTGCAACGGGGTTTGGTGACACATGTTTGATCCATATTGCAGTCGTTATATTATGTTATATTAGAATGTTACAATATAAAGGGATTTTTCACTATATATGCCATTAGAAAAAATCTCATTAAAATCGAATCATATTTAAGAAGATCATCCTGTTGATTGTATTAACACACAAAATACAGCTCTTAACACAGCACCACCAACTAAAGCAGGTCTTCCCACGTCCCTGATTGACTCTGCTGCCAATGCTCTTTTCTCCTTACTCCTCTATTGGATGATTAAACACAACACACGCTAATGGCTGTCACTATGGGTACCATGTCTACTGAGTATACAAACATACTGTATGCATGCACAAGTTGAGGCAATGAATATACATTAAGTTAAGCATATGTATGTATTTTGCATATATTTTGAATGACATATAAAGCTTTGTTGATCCCCATGGGGTAACTGGGCCCTTAGAGCAGCAAATTATAACAGGAAAATGAACTTTCTGGATTCAGGAGCAGTATAACTTGGCAAAGAAAATATGCACACATGCCCCCACACATATTCTCACTTGTGCTTGTAACTGGTATGAGGAGTGAGTGGGCAGCTCAACAAGCTATTTTTTGTGTGATAAGTTTGCTCTGTATTAACCATACCATGCATTTTTTGGTGTTGTACCATAACTGACATTATGAAACATGGAGAAGTTGAAGAAAAAGAATCAGGCGCTTGTCATTCAGGGGCGGTTACTGTTGCTTTTTTCAATCTATCCTAAGACTACAGCAGGTGATTTCACAGATTTACGTGGTCAAGGAGGAAATGATCAGTTAAATCAGGCTCTTTTTGCTGTGGAATCCTGTCTCAGCTCTCCGTAGCACAATTTGACACATCTAGTCTATCATGTAGCAAATGATAATGCCCTCTCGATTCCAGCAGAAATGTTTGTTTCAATCTGATACAGAATAATAGCCGGGATACATCATGTTTATTACTCCTCATGGAAAGGCAACAACACTGAATGCTGAAATAATATTTGTTACAGTGATACTGTGATCCCAGGCATGGCACTCTGGTATTTGATTCATCTTGCTTAGGTTAATGTTATATAACAGCTGTCTGCTCCACACATTCAAGCTCAAAAACACATAATCTCTTCCTTTACAGTTGTTGGCGATAATATTGTGATATGGAAGTTGTCATTAAATAGGAAAAGAGGAGGAACAAAGACAGGAAGAAGATGATCTAAAAAAAAAATAAGTTTATAAAATGCTGTTTTATGTGTAAAATCAGTCTTCTTTGATGCAAAAAAAAGGCAGCATGCCAGCATGAGCACTTGCAAGATATGACCCACCATTGCTAATTTAAGCATATCTATTTATGCTGATAAAACACAAAGTTTAACTTTCTGCAAGTGTTACAGTCCTAATTACAGCTTCAAGCTTTTATTATGAAACAGCTTGGAGCTTGTTTGATGATCTCAAAAACTACCCAAAAAGTCATATCATCAGGCGTTAGATAATCATATCCATCAGAAGATGAACTTTACATCAATACAGTAATCCAACATTAGAGATGCGAAGTTTTAATCAGCGGATCACCATACAAGAGTATTGTACAATGCATTATTATAGTGTGTAAGCACTTAGTAAAGATAAGCTTTGTTATGTAATCAGGGAGTAGCAACACACCAGCACAGATGTGCCATACACTGTGATGCTCATGCATATTCACACTAACACACAGACAAGAGGCATGCATCTGAACACCCAACATGTTCTTATCCCAACTCGTCACATGTTGTCGCTTTGCAGTGGAGTTCCACGCATACGTATTTTGAATTGGGTACCCCTCTGTGTGTGCTGTATACATTCAGATGACACAACACGCGATTATGTTTAGGCAACAAAAACACATAGCAGCCAATGCTGCAATCTCAACAAATGGTTGAGGATGGTCAGGATTAGGGGAAGGAGGCATATGGTAAGCTGAAAAAAAAACCATCACATTCACATGGGAAGTGAATAGCGGACTCTAGCATGAAAGTCCACCACCCCTCCACCCTATAGGTGCCCTCACGCACCTTATATTATGGCAGCATTTCGCCGACCTGCTGCATTTCATGCACACGTGACTGGTTCCGTCCCGCCATGTTCTCAAGTGACGCTACCTGTGTGCATATCGTGGACGGAGCGGGTGCTGTCTGGCTGTCCACCAGCATACAGTTATACTGCACTGGTTCTGTCTCGGCTGATGGCGTCCAGCGACGTTTCATGCGCATGCGAAAGGCGCCTTTTGGCGTCGCACAGTTACACCAAAAGCACTGACAAAGCAGCGCTATTTTATGATTTTGGGATGAGAATTTGCTAGAAAATTACACATTTATGCACAGGAAAATATCTACACACACAAACACACACACACACACACACACACACACACACACACAAACTGTACTACCAGCACATGTACTGATGGCAGTTAGTAAGGCAGTGCAGTGTAAGAGGCTTTTGCTGCAAATGACTTTGTAATGATACCACATGGTGCTGAGTAAAGGCCACAAACACTGACCTGGATTTAAATAGACACATCCTACAAGGCTAAGTAATGAATTTCGTTAATGTGAAGGTGATATCCACCCCTTCCCCAAAAATTGCCTCCTACTATCTCTAAATGTTCTAAAATGACAGAGGATACAGGTCGCGATCGAGGATTTTTTTTTCTTCTAATAGAAAAGAATGAAATGGAGGTCATGGACAATTTCTTTAGTGCCACCGCAGCTTTGATAACACTTTTCATTTAAATAACCATCGGTGGGATGCAGTGTTGGCCCGTCACAGTAGGTGCTTGATAGCTGCTGTTTGATTTACAGCACGAGAGGCTTGAGACTTACAGCACTAACTGTATTCTAGGATACCCAGATGTCTATCTACACACGGGCACATGCACACACACATGCACATTTACTGCATTTTGCAGCACTATCAGCCATATGTCTAATGTACCTCTGCATCTATTTATGTCTGTAGCCGATATCTTTGTAACCTTCTGGTGAGTTCTCAGCAGATGGCTACTAAAAATGACAACCACTGTGCTGTGAATTTGTGTGCATGAATTTGTTTAGAAAGATGTGAATTTATGAGTCTGATATTAAGAATGCAAACAGTGTTTATGTATTGCTTTATTGATATGCATTTATATGCATTCAGAGTGCATACCCTGTTTGTTTATGTGAGTGTATCCTGGTTATTGTCATGCATACAGTTTGCTCCTCTCTGTAACGAACGGGTCTCCAGCAGATGTGCTATTTCGCGTGAACGGTGTGATAAAATGATAGTTACCCGCACACACACACACCTGTCTACATTTACCTCTCAGTGTGAGAACAAGCTCCCAGTGTTCTCAGCAGTTGAAGATGCCATCAACTCCCAGTGTGTAACAGAGTGTTCATTACGGACCATATACAAACACATCGCTGCTGGCAACCATGCATAGAGATTGCAGTCACATACTGTAGGACTATATACACATTTACAAACAACTTCTCTCTATTTCTCTCTCCCTCTAACTCTCACACACTCATGCACATGCACACGTCTAACTTTCTCTCTCTCTCTCTCTCTCTCTCTCAAACACACACACGCACACAGCCGCCGCAGCAGACACTGATTGAGATGTATAATGCCTCATCAACTCCCCTCCCAGTCAAATCAAGTCCCCAAGAAAGAAAAGGCAAGAACAGAAATTGGATTTTGAAAATTATATCTATCCGTCTATCTGACTGTCTGTCTAGCTGTCTGACTGAATTACTTGTTAGCTTACCGTCTCTCGGGCAGGCTAACTACATGACTCACTAACCTGCTGGTTGACTGGCTGCCTTTTGTCTGACTGGTCAGCTTATTGACTGATTGATTAGACAGCAGAATAACCGATGAGTGAGCGATCATTTTGCCAATTCATTGATTGGCAAAGCGGCCAACTACCTTGGTTAGTATTAAATGGTTCAATTGGCTAAGTAGTTTCTTGGCTGACTGAGTGGGTAGCGTTTATTTTAAAAGGCAGATCCATCTCTGTTCTTTTCCTTGTTTTTCAAATGGAAACTTGGACTCAAGCAGTGACGTAGGTTACAACGCTGATGCTGAAGAAAAGTTACTGTTTTTGTCAAAAGGGTCTGGTGGCTATGGACAGTCGTAGCAGAAAAACTTCTTTTAGCCTTTTTAAAAAAAGGGGCACCCAAGAAAAAAAATCAACATCAGTTAAAGTGCTATCTTACTTTACTCTGCTGCCAGACAACACCTCCAAAAGGGAACTGAATCCGTTATCTATGCTATCTATGAAATCTGCACTCAATAAGTTTTTTTCTAATTTGACAAGCATTCACTTGTGATGCACTATTGTGTGTAGCTTTATATTGTGTTTTGTGAGTGATGTGCTAGTTTTGTGTTTCATTGTCTGTCTCATGTCTTCTTCTTTGTATCACTTTATATCATGTGCTATTGTGTGTATTAGTTTCTTGTGTTTTTTCTTTTTCTTCTTTTCCTTTTTTGTACAACTTTATATTATTATGTTACTGAGCTGAGGGACTGCAGGTGCAAAATAGCTCGAGGCTATAACCTGGTACCGTGCATGAAATGCTAACATTTATGTTTTAGACTGTATACAGTCCCTTTGAGATAAATAAATATCTAAAATCCACCAGGCTTTATTAACAGAAGCAGTAATTGTACTTCACAACACACAGGAGTTGCTGGTGTACTGCTGTCTTGATCATTTAGTTAGTTTGTTATTGTATGACTTTTGTAACTGAACTAAGGTGGTGTCAGCAGCAGTATGTGCATATGTTTATACAACATGTGCAAAAACCTACAGTAGGTAGTGTCAGAAAAAAAATGTTTTTTTTTTTTACATGGCATTTTACAGCTAATATATACATACTTAGGCTGAAATTAAAATGTTGGGCGTTTAATACATCGGGAACGCTATTGGAAAACTACTACTGATATAAAAACGTAATAATAATTATAATAAAGCTGCCATTTAAAATGTCAAATTGTGCATTAATTTGACAATAGGTCTTTGATGTGATTAGCCTAATTTCAGTAAATTAATTGGCTAGCTCATCATTTTACACACATAGCATACAGCGACTGTTTTACAGATAAAACTGCACAAGTAATGTCCTCTAGAAATAACCTCCAAATACAATAAATTTGCAACAGGATAGGTTTGAAAAGAACCTGTCTAACAGCATTCAGCACACAGACATTTCCAACTCTAGGAAACTGTTGGCATACAACACAATTCAGGCAGCAATTACATTTCCTTCCCACATTTCCATTACCGACTGATGATTTACAGCACAGACTGGATGATTACTTTGCTACCTTAATAACTGGCTGCCTGTCTGAGTGAATAAATGACTACCTGACTACCTGACTAGCTGTCTCAATACTTAGCTGGCTGACTGACTACAGGCGCTGCCTCGGTTTGGCTCAGACGCTGAAATGAAAGCAGCCAAATTCTGACAAATGGAGGCTGGTGTGAAAATGATCAAAGGGAAAAAGCAGTGAGATGCAGGAGAGAGGAGAAGAGAGAAGGAAGGTCTCAGGGAGGAATTACCCTGCTTAGCATGCTGCCCCACACTTGGAAGCCTATTCTTCACCCTCCCTCTTTCTTTTTCTATACATCCACACATTTATACATATTTATGCCTGCAGACACACATGCACACACAAATCGAAATCCATTTCAAGGTGTTTTCCCTCCTGCTGTACCTGCTCACTGAATTCAGTCTGACTCCAGGCCGTTATGAATCAATTTCTCTCGACTGAAAGTCTCATCAGTATTTGAGTTAAATAGTGTTTGTAGGTTGAACTGATCCATAGACAAATAAAAGTTGATAAGGAAATGGCCTTAACATTAGCTTCTTTATTTAACGAGGGGAAAACGTCTGGGAAACTATATTTAGAATTCTCTTAATTATATATAAAAATTATGTTACAGAAAAAAATGCCTTGTTTTTGTCTTTTGCGTCTTTTTTTTAGTTCTTTTTTTTAATTTTTCAAGCGTACCAATTTCTTGCTCATATGTTATCAGTTTTTTGATAAGTCGTTTGTCACCATTTATCTATGTTTTTGAGAGAAATAAGCCAATTTGCTCAGGTTTCCAAAGGTTAAAAACAAATTAGCTGTCACTCCCTGACACACTGCGGATGGTATATAACTTGTCACAAGCCACTTTTAGACATCCAAATCATAAAAGAGACATCAAAATGAAATAGCACATAGAAAATGCTTTAAACCTCTCAGGAATCCAATGACATTTTTTTCTCTACATTCTGAAATAAGAGGAATTCAGGGCACCAGCGGGGGATCAAAGTAGTTTCCCTTTCACTGCGGAGTGAACTTTTTAAACACCCCTCGACCATCTCCTCTGCACTTTAATTGAATTCCTATCAGTGGTGTGTCGCCTCAGGACGAGGGGTGAATAAATGCAATTTAACGGAGGAGAGCAAAAACCTGAGGGAGAGGGAGGATGTGTGGACACGCATGGAAAAAAATAAACAGGCAAACATGTTGCTTTCAGTTTTAGACTCCAAAAGTGGCACTGAAAGTAAAATATACATACAAATATATATATTTAATGTGTGTGTGTGTGTGTGTGTGTGTGTCAGTGTGTGTGTCAGTCAGTGTGTGTAGGATGATGCTAGATAAGGGAAGAATGTGTGCGTGTATTAGTCATGTCATGTATATAAATCTGTTCACACAGTCACATTGTGGCAACTTGCTATCCTTTTGGAGAGAAAACACAAGCCTCGGACTAATACTAAAACTTTGTTTGTGTGTGTGTGTGTGTATGTGTGGGCGCGTGCGTGTGCGTGCGTGCGTGCGTGTGTGTGTGTTTGTGTGCATGCTTAGGATGATGCAGAGTAAGGCAAGAATATGGTCAGTGTTAGGTTGAGCATCTCTACCTTCCATAATGTGGCATATTTCCAAGTGAATAGTTATCAGAGAGATTTAAATCACGTCGGACAGATTTGATTGTGTCACTCTAAAGTGGGTGTGGCTTAGAAAATAACAAGCAAAGGAGGTGTAGATGAATGAAACATGTCTCACTTGTTGCTGGTGTATGTACTTATTAAAACAGTTTACTGATAAACAGCCTTCATCTGGTACATAAATACACATCGCAGCTGCAACAGGGTAAAATCAGTCATATTTTCTGTAAAATACATAAAGGGGACAGGACATAGATTTTCAGTTATCCTCAAGAATATAAAACTACACTACTACTTTTAATATAGAAACTTAATACTGACAAACCAACCCCTTTCTAATTCAACTGAACTCCAGCTCAGGCTGATGTATTTTATCAGCAGGAAAAAGAAGAGAGACTGTGATCAATATGTAAATATTGATCACAATACAACATAAAATTTCTCTTTATATATACAGTAATTGTGTTTGAATACATGCACTCTTCTCTCGTTTCCCCGTGTTGAGCACGCCCCACTTTCTCCTTCCCTTTGCAGTGTGTGCCCTCGCCGTCCGTTGCCCAGCCTCTCCTCTCTCTCCCTCTATGATCTCTGTTTACAGAGCGGCTTGTTTGCCTTAATAGGAGTCATTTCATAATTACTCTCATTAAGTCAACCAACAGGCCCACAAGGGGATCAACAAAAACAAAGGCAGCATTGTGTTGGGGTGAGCACAAAGCAGAAACAACATATTCCAAACCTCACAAAATCAGAGACGCACCTGAGCAGAAGAACAACGAAGGTTTGCTGAAGAAGTCTGAATGAACTCAGATAAGCTGTTGAGAATTTGATCTTGTAGACATACAAGGACAGAGGCACCACATCAATCAAAACATAAGCCTTATTAACATTAAAACACGCATTTCTAACCCAAATACTTACTAACACGCAACTTTGGAAGAAGCTGAAAACTTTGTGCTAAATATACTTTCACAAGTGTCCTCTTAAAGCTTTCGCGTCTCCAAAAATTCTTTAAAATGGAACGAAGACAGAGAAGTTCAAAACTAAAGGAGAAAAAATAAATCCGAAGGCAAAAAAAAAAAATTAGACATGAATGTGGCTGAAATGACTTGCCTTTCTCTAAGAGCTTGATTAGTCAGAAACTAAAATGTGCTGGGTTATTTAATCTGACAATTTAAGCCTGACGTCTCTGATGATCTCTGCAGCGACTTTGAATCACTGAAGATCACAACACAATTTTGGTGGATTTTATTTAAAAGAATCTGGCAATTAACATTTTTTAAATGTGACTTTCCAAGTAACTCGAGTGAAATTCAACTAAATCCTTCAACAAATTCAGACACTTCCAAGGGCTCTGGACAGCACCGCGCATGAACAAATTTGAAAGGATCAGATTATTTGAGATGACAGGGGTCTACTTTTTCGTAATGTGCTTTGGGACACACGCACACGCACGCACGCACACACACACACACACACACACACACACACATACACATAGAGTGTATGGGAGGTAAATAGTCCACTGGAGTGAGAGAACACTCTTCCCCTGAGGCGAGCACTGACCACTGATCACTGAATCTGTGTGTGTGTGTGTGTGTGTGCGTTCTTGCAGTAAACTAAATATAACTAGTGAACAGTGTCTCTAATGTTAGGGGTTAATTTTCCCCCCAAAACATTTGTGCCATTTGACTTTTTCTTTAGCACCAACAGTAATAATAGCAGGCACTGTGAGCTTGAAATGTACTTTTATGATACAATAGGAAGAAAAAATGTATGTTTTGCCATCATGGAGATATAGTTAGAAACAGAAAGCACTTTGCCATTAATTATCAATGCAAATAATCAGTGGATCAGACTACAAAGGCAAAGCACTTCCTGTTGAAGATATCGCTCTAAAGATGAACTAAACTTGCATTACAGCGACACGTACAAACGTTCAAACTGCTCCTCGTTATGAAGCAAGTCCAACAGGTGATAATGAGAATGACAAAAATGACATTTTTGCTACAGTTTCTACAAATTAATTATATTATAATGAACAATTATGCCGTTTAATTTATAGTAACTCTGGAAATTTTTAATTTGGATGATTAGCAAGTTGGCTATTTATATGGCAACTAAACCTTCCATCAGACTTCCTGCTTTCACATAAAAATAGAATAGGTACCCATTTAGTCTTTTTTTTGTAAGGTACATGTTAGTGTTTTTGGGAATGTGTTTTGTCTATCTTTACCTGAAAAAATGATCTCTTATATCCTTACTTTTAAATATGATTTCCCCCAACAAGCCATCATTTTGCTGCTTTACCACCAGCAGTAGCAGCAGCAAGCTATTTCATGCTGCGTGTGTAATAAAAGGATTAATTTTTGCTGCTCAGACTCAGAATGGGCAGTAAATGGGACAGGGGGATATAAATAGAGACTACCTCACTCAACACTTTCTATTTCCTGACACAGATTGCTGCAAAAGAGTCATAACTGGGGAAAAAAAAGCTTTTAGCAAAATCTTTTCTCCACAATCATCATTATTATCAGTGTTTTGGTGTTCCTAATCATGCATCTTTACTATGATTTGGCCTTGAGGGATTTTCTGTGTCTTGCTTGCTGTTGCTCTCTTTAAATCAGAATGGACCAGAATAATAAGTGTGAGATGACATGTTGGAAATGCAGGTAGTGACATGGCTCAGCATGACAGAAGAGTTTACAAATTAGGCTGCAGTAATGGCTCCACAGTAGAGTTCCCAGTTGACCTTTAATACAGCTTTCACACTCAACAATTTAAACTATCATAAATTATTCTTATAATATTATCTGAATTAAAGTTACACTGTGGGTTTTTTGACCAGTATTAATGCTATGAAGCAATGGGCCTCATGCAAGAAACAATATACCAATTAATTCTCTTATTTTTGCTCCTATCCAGTTTTCTTTTTTTTTTGCTTTCCTCTTAGGTAAGTGAACATTTTTATGAGTGGTCGATATTACTTGTACCAAAATAAGAGAAAAACATATTGCTTTCACAGTCCACAAATTGTTGTCCAGCACAAGAAAAAAAAACTCTCATATTTGAGGAACACTTAAAAAAATGCATGGAAATCACTGACTCAGATTTAGATAATGTTTAAGAGTAATTACAATGATGGATCGTTACATTTTCAGGGCTAAAGAGATACTACTATGCTTGGTGCACTGGTCGCAAATACTGTAATTTCAGTTATTGTGCTGAATGAAATTAAGTACATTTACTAGTACTGGACTTGGGTACAAATCTGAGATTACTTTCACATTACTGGAGTATCTTAATCTCATGCCACTTTCTACTTCTACTCCATGACACTTTAGAGGGAAATATTCTACTTTTTACTCCACTACTATTTTTACATAAGTACTTTACAAATTAAGATTTTTGTGCACAACACAAAAATATGAAAATATACGAGTGCAGCTAAAACAATTAGTTGATTAATTAGAAAATTAATTGGCAACTATCAAGTCAGTCATTTTTCATGCAAAAAACATTTTGTGGTTCCAGCTTCTCATATACACTGTATGTATGAGGACTTGCTGCTTTTTCTTTTAATTATTTTGATTATTTTTGATTGATCAAATTTATTTAAACCATTTTGCATTTGTGCAGTAGGCGTACATCAGTATACCAGTATCAGTAACTACTGCAGTCGTTTTTTTCCTACAGCCTTTTTGGTGCCATCTCTCCAGTCTTGGCCATGTGCCAGAGTCTTTGCACACGGCACAACACCCTCCCTTAAATCGCTTTTAGAGGGCATTACCTTTGCTAATTGGTAACTTTTGATTAAATGGGATTCTTCATTGAGCACACCTGGTCAGAGCAGATTTGGATGGTTAAGAGCATTTGGTGCATCTGGAGATGACTTCTCGTGTTTTCTCTTACCAGAAAATTAAGAGAAATTTAAGACGCTGTTTCTGCATGAGGCCCAATGTTTTCAAGACAGGCAGACAGACATGAGAAAAGCACTGTAAGCTGGCAAGCTTTAATGTACAGGATACAGGATTGAAAATGTCCCAAAGTTGGACAGTGAGCTGTCAAAGTCCTTTAGTCAGTGGTCAGTGATCAAAGAGACCGCTGAGCCAGTTCAGCTGGAAGCTCCAAAAACGTGAGTAAGTGAACCTTAAGTTGAGATTTTGTCAAAAGGATTTTTCCGATTTTATTTAGTCATTTTAAAAGACTTAGTTAGGATTAGAAAAAGTCGAGGCTGACTTGACGCCTGAAAGGAGACATGAACTCCAGTCATTGTAGTCAAAGAAAAATGCATTGTATACCAATAACCTACAGTACACTGACATCTCAGATGTTTTTGCTGTTTTACTCAACCTCTCAACTCTTCTTGCACCAGAAAAAAAAAAGAATAAATCACAACAATAACTCAGCCTGAAGTTGCAAATTAGTTTGTGAATTTGTAAGATATTACTGCAGTGACAGGCTGAGTTATTGTTTTTCCCCTGCTGTTGCAGAGGAAGATTGTGTTTTTTGTGTTTTCACTTAATAATTAAACTGTTTGTTCTTGTTCTTGTTGTTCTTATCAATATTGATAAGCTGCAAATGCACAACATTTTTTCTTTTGAGACTTCATAGTCTGTCTTTCGATTCATTCTTATTCATATGGGTTTATTCTTGTGTTTGATTACATAACATTATTGCCTTGTGCCTTGCTAACTGGATGCCAGCGGTAACACTGATCAATTTCAGCCTTGGCACAGTTTTTTTTGTCATTTTTCTTCTAAATGATTTTTCTAAAAGTCAAAGTGTTTTTCTTGTAGTTAGTTGCCTGAATGTCTGCAGTACGGTCCTAACAATATGGTGGTTTGAATTAGAGAAGAAGAAGAAAAAGGAAGTTGCTCTACAGAAACAGATGGGACAGAGTTGGTGCCAGGCTGAAAATGGTGCCATTAGGCTTTAGGTTGGAGACACAAAGTATTTGCTGCTGATTTGATTTTATCGCATTATTAGCCAAGAGGCTCACAGCTGGCACGCACAAATTAGCACAAAGCTAATTTCTCTTGTAATCAGACTCGTTGGTTAAGGGCTGCGGTGAGACATTGATCATGTGCGGTGTTCAATGCATCAACCTGGAGCTTTCAATCCAGAGTGGTGGGTGAGCATGTCTGAAACGAGATCCTGGGTTTTTAATTGGGCTGCGGAGGCCTCTGAAGGTCATGAAACTCAGTGAGGACTCACTTAAATACAAGGAGGATAAAATCAATAAGGGCGAGACTGGAGTTATGAGGTTGCTGTGTGACAGCGAGGATACGCAGCCCGTCCTTGGCAGAGCCACAACACAACAGAACTGCTGAGCCACAATATGTCCTGCTGGATTTACCTCTCCCTCCGTGTGTCTCTCTCTCTCCTGTTACTCTGCTCATTAACTGTCATACAGGACTGTCAAACTGGATCAGAGACAGGCAGGCAGACTGCTCAGTGAGGCCTTTGGAAACATGGAGGTGTTGTACCAAAAGTGAAGTAGAGCTGCAGGGCTCGCAGACAGCTGCTCACTTCACAGCACAAACACGTCTCACATTTGTCACGTATAATCTCCACTTTGTTTGATTCATGGCATTTTCCTCAGTAGGTAAGAGTTGTCGTTGCTGGGGGTTTTTTTCTTCTTCTTTATAACACCACATATTCCTACTGTTAAAATCATCTATGATTAGAGGCTGGGGTCATTCCTATAGTGTTGGAAAATCTTGCTCCCTAAAACAAAGAAAAAAGTTAAAATCTTTGATTTTGTAAGTTTCGGGTTTTTTTTTTTTATCCTTTTATGATTATCATTACTAAATTACTTTCATCACAGATGTAAAGTGGGAGGCTGCTGGTTTCAGAAGTATTAGAGGCCATTTTAAGTAAGAAAAAAAATGGAGCTGAGGGCAGGGGCAATATTCAGAGTATTAAAGTCATACATTTATGAGATAAAAATGTGTATGTTCTCTGAGATTAAAATCGTATGAGAAAAAAAACAAATTCTGAGAAAAAAAAAACTACCTGTAATACTTTTTGAGATTATAAAGGCACAAATTCGCACAGAAATTAGCAATGGAATCACAAATCTAAACACATATTAAAGCTGTATTGGTGTAACAACAGGTTGGCATCACTAGATCTCTACATAATTGTAAATAGTACTACATGAACATGGCTAATTGTTGCACAGATTTGCATGTTTGCAGATGTTTTGGTCTAAATGATATCAAGTACCAATTATTATGTTTTACTGGTGTACCGTAAAATAAAGTGCAACCGTGGCAGCCTCACAAAGTAAAGCGATATAGCTTATTTATAAATAAATACATTTACAGCTTAGAAATTCAGTTTTTTTTATTGGAGAATTACCCTCCTGCCCCTGCTCCCTTTTATTTATTTATTTATTTTTTTAAATATACAATGGCCCTAATAAGCATCATATTTGTTTAACATTAATCTAAACTTGCAGTATCTGATTTTTTTTTTTTTTTAATTTTTTGATTTTGGCTACTTGGGGTGAGCAGGAATAAGATTTAAATGCAACAGTGACATATTATCATCTTTAAAACTGGTATGGCAAATGTGTTGTCTGTATGTTAACAAACTACGGGTTATTCAGATATCCAGTAGAGCAACGTCATCGTTTAGAAATGTGCTTCCTCCCACCTGGCAAATACACGGCCAATAATCACTTTCTTTTCAGTGATGTTTTGGTCTTCAGTAACTCAAACACTGCTGTTTGGTGCTGAGCAGGAAGCGCACAGTGGGTGTGATTATAGTAACTGCGATGTCCTTAAATGACCAACAGTTACAAAAGACCTACTCCAGTTTTGTTACTGAGAAATCACTGCTGTCTCCATCGTTTCAGCATGAGGAAAGACTCTAAATACTACAGTGCCGATCAGCCCTTAGCAACTGTTGCTATGGCTGATTCAGAGTTGTAGCTAATTTAATTTAAAAAAAGATTCAGAATTAAACAGTGAATTGTTTTAAATTGATGAACTTTTCACAATTGCACACCGCACTTATAAGCTCATTTAGGCTTATTGGGTGTTTTCCACCTAAATCTCTTTGAGAGTCCTCAGCTTCTCTTAAGTTTTTACTTTCATAGACATGTGACTTTTTATCAAAGAATCAAATATTTTTCACACAACTGTTTATCTTACTGCTGATAATCCAACCAGGAGAGTTTGGTGTCAGTCAGAGAACATGTTTATGTGGGCGACAACATGAATTTAACTTTTACCTCAGGTGCTCTGGACTAATTTGCTCTCAGATCAGCCATGGCCAATTTAATGAAACAGTGTTTTAAAAATGACAGTGCAGTTGGTTTTTGGACTTTTGAGTGTAAGTTTAGTGAGTTACTCAGTAGCCGACAGAGATTTTAGGAGAAGACCATGACATGAGTTATTTCACACCTTTTGAAAGCTGTAAAATATTTGTGACAGGTCCGAGCTGCCTTACGGAGAGGAAATACAGACCTACTGAACCGCCTCAGCTCAGAGACCGAAACCTCTTTGTCTTTTTGTGACAGACAATACATTTGCATTGGACTGACTCCCAACTAAAACAGTATCTCTGACATCTTACTTTCTCCTCTTGCTCCTATTCCCTCTCTTCCCCAAACATCAGCTCCGGTACTTTATTATGTATAAAAAAGCAACAAAAAAACTGTTGACTGTACACTGCGTCTTTATTTTTCTGCGGCATATTTCAAATGTTTCTAAAAGTGGAGACTTTGAAAGCATGGGAGTTTTTGTTTACCCATGCTGGAACGGGGTGGCTCATTATTGGATTCATGTTCAAAATCAGACAAGTCGGCGTGATAACAGGAACAGAAGCCGCAGCTCCTTTTGAAGCTGCTGAGAAACCGCTCGCAAACCTTTGAACCAACCAAAGTGACCTAAATTCAAAAATCCCATTTTTTCCAATTTCATGCTGATAACAAAAAACATCCCATTTGAGTGTCTTTCGCTGTGCCAACCCCCCCACTGAGTCCAAATGACTGCAGGAGCACAACTGTGCTGAAAATTAAACTGTGTCATCCAGAGGAAACTGTCGCTTCAGTCGCCGAACAAGCACAGAGTATTTAATGATTGGAGAAATGGAATTTTGAGTTTAAATCTTCTTAAACTTTATTTAACTAGCATGTTGTCACCGTATTTTACCCACATAAAGTCATTGATTTAGAATATGAGTTTCAGTGTACAAGACGATTTTAAAGGGACAATTTACCCCATGAATCTGAAATACATATCTTCCCTCTTATCTGTGGTGTTATTATCAGTCTGTAATGTTTTGGTGTGAGCTGCTGAACATTGTCAACTTTGGCCGTAACCTCCTCATGAATATACATTTTATGAAAGTAGATGGTACCAGGCCAGCCATTAGAAATTTTTGACAGGGGGACAAAATTTTCCAAAAAGGCTTGCAGTACTAGTTGTGCCAAAAAAATAAACTGAAAAACAAGTTTCATGTAGGAACTATTTTTCTGTCAAACTACACCCAGCGTGTATCAACAGCTCACCTAACACTAACTAACTAACACGAACTAACTAACTAAACTGCTAAATTAAGGAGGTCGACATCAATGTTTACATTTCGAATTGTTACGAGCCACTCATCCATCCATATCCATCTGCGCAGTGATACGGTTGGCGAGTGTAGTTTGGTAGAAAGAAAATAGCTGATACACGACACAACAAGGTCTGTGGATTTTCTAGAAGGGGACATTGCTGTTGAGATTTCTTTCTTCTTTTTTTTTTGCATTTTGTGCACAACAAACCAAGTGCCATCCAGTTACATTATATTGGAAAGAAGGCAGATATCTGTACTGTCCCTTTAAAAGTCTGTTGATGAGTCCTTAGTTTTCTGTTTGAGCATGAAGAAAAGCGACCTTTTTTTCTTTTCATCCACCATCTTTGAATAAACCACAGTGGCAGATAAAGCAGAGAGCAGCAAATCAGTTTAATGTTCCGTGACAAACAAATAAGAAAAGGTTGAATCTTATTGACTAAGAAAAAACACCCATTCATCAATGGGCTTCACAATACAGGAGGAAGAGTGTAACTTGAGCTGATGTACAAAAACACACATACACAAACAGCTATGCTGTAGTTTGTTCCAGGTGGTGCTGTGTCTGTACTTCTCAGCTTTAGCAGTTGCACATACACAGTGTATGCACAAACACCATACTAAGCCCCAACATCAATACAGGTAACATTTACTGTCAGGTGGCGACAACATAATGAGAAAACACAGCGTGACCTTCACTAGTGCAGCGGGGGAAAAATGACCGAGCACAGCATAATATTCTGTGACAAACTAATGAAAGTCAGAGGAAATGTATCCCCGACTGAATGAAGCAAACAGCGAGAGTATAGGGTGCCATGCACCCACAGGCATCATCACAGTGTGGACAGAAAAAGAGAAATAGGCCTATAGGCTACACCTCAGCAGCACTGAGTAATCTACAATATGCCTGATGTATAAAATTTAACATGTGCCATATTCAGGTGGAAGAAAATGTCATAGATGCAACAGCTCAGAGGTAAAAGACATCCGAAGTTGATCATTTTAAAATGTTTTGTTTGATAACTTTTTGCTGTTTTTGAACGCAGCTGTTTAATCGATCACTTAACACAAAATGAGTTAGAACAGTGCAAATGCAGTTTTGTCATGTATATAGTGTGATCATACTTGACTGTATCTGTAGAATTTAGATATGTTGATCTCCAATCCCACTGCCAGAGTGTTGCCATTGTACGTTTCTGAAAACTACAGATATATGTTCTATTTGTACGTTTAAATGTTGCAGATTAAGGAATGACATTTATATTAAGAACTGGTAAGGTATGTAAAGTATAAAAAAAAATAATAATGTCAATGATTGTTAACACTGTCAGAAAGAAACTGTCATTTTTAGTGGAAAATGCAAAAGGAATTACATGCCAATAATGACTTTGGCTTTCAGTCAAAACATAAATACAAACAAATTTTACAGATGTTAGGCATACAAGATCCAACTTGTACTGTTCTGATGTTTATGCACATTATGTTTAAGGTATGAATGTGTGCAACATCATGTGTGATTCTGATCTTTTGAACAGTGGTGAAGCTGAGGCCAGTACCTGGTTCAGACACAAACCAGACATAAAAGCTGACCTACACTGCAGACACAAGCAGATATATTGCGGGCCGTTTCCAGTCTCATTGTGCTCTGAATGTATTTTTGAAGTGCTATTATTTATTCCTGCTCAGAGCAATCGTCCCTGTACTGTTCCTGCAAAGCAGCTCAACAGTCTCAGTGCTTCATTCTAGGTCAGTTATTACGAGAAGTGGCTTATTCGTTAATTGTTTGCCATGCCGGGTTTACATGGATTAAACCTCTTCAATCCAGCCCTGCAATGTTGGATTGAAAACGTTAAATACAAGCCAAAGGGAGACTAAGTACCTGTATCCAGGTAACTGTCAGGGCAGGCTGCTGTGTGTCAGTGTCTGGAGAGTTCGTTCTGACCAGAGCTGGCTTATTAATCATCTCTTGTCGTGTTGGTTTTCTGGAAGCGACAGAGGAGCCGTGCAGTTTGGTTGTTGACCCTGCAGAGTTTCGCTGTGCGTCGGGTAACAGCTCGCCTCAGAGCCAATCAATTTGTCAACACCAGAGCTTCACCCAGACAGGATTTCTTAGCATGGTGAGAGGAACCCTCAACCCGCAGCTGGATCACATGACACTGAAACACTCCGTGTGAAACCAATAGATGTAGAATTCTTCCAGGGAGAGTAAATATTCATGTAAAACAACAATTAAACTGCTGTTGGTTCCAAAAAAATGAAGATTAATTTAATGCAAACCTCATATCTGGGTGTCATTGGCGGGGGAGATATGGCAACATACAATATTTAGTCCTGTATAGGTCAGCAGGGAGGATGAAAATAAATTTCATTGCCTTTGTCAGCTTGAGTTGTACAGTAACTGCCTGCCAAAAGTGTCCCTTTGTGCTTCTATTGTGCATTTTGACTTTGGAGTACAGGAGAACTCTTTATTCTAGTCCCACTAGAACCAAATTAGCATACAGTGAAAAACATATCTGATATTTCAAACCCAGTCAGGGAAATATCAGTGCTTATTGGGAGGATTTAAAGTTTGTTAGAGTTTTTTGTTGGAGTTCTGGTGTTTATTTCAAATGATAAAATAAATAGTACATGTAAATCATTTTATATGACAGATGTAACTGATCAAAGATCATGAGAAGTCTAACACAAGACACATCAAAAGTAATTTAATATATTTTAGCCGCTGAGCAAACAAACGGTCTCTGCCCGTGTGATATGATCTTAATTGTGTGCTTTGAAGGGCTATTAAAGAACATGAGTAGTGATGAGGTTTTGATTAGCCTTTTTCTGGCCTTGAAGGGCTAATCAGTGAGCTCTGGACAGCTGAGATTCTTTCTGTTGTGTAAAAAAGGCAGCTGTATTGGCACTGAGTAGCTTTTCTTCTTTTTAAAGTGAAACTAAGTAAACTATTTCCTTAAAAAAAGCACAGTCATGTTATGTAAGATCTGTTTGGCCTAATAGTGGAGACTTCCAGTGTCTTATTCCTCAACAGCTCCTGTTTGACCTTGTGGTAGACACAGGACTTATGCTGTTTTAGGTCTGAATAGTCCACCCTGGCACCTTTGTGGAAACTTGCAGTGCTGGCTGAGGTAGTTCAGGCGGTGCTGCGCTCTGCTCACTACACGAGGTCAGGGCCGACTAGACTGGTGTCTGTTACAAATCCCTACTGAGCCCTGGAAGGGGACCGACAGCCAAAACCAGGAAGCCTCCGTAATCTGGACTTTTGATCCTTCATTCGCAGAGATTTTAAAGGGTGCTGCAAGTCCCAGCCCATCTGTGGTATGAGCTAAAAAAAAAAAAAAAAAGCAAACCTATCTTAACTTTTCATACTGCAACCTTAGAACAAATTCATGGATAAAATTTTGTGGATGTTCTAAACTTTACCTGGTCCACTGTGAGCCCTGAACTGAGATATTTCAACCTGAACATCTGAGTGTCACACACCAACTAGACGATAACTAGTCTGCACAAAGTTTTGATCCCTTTTAGAGTCCTTCTGTTTATTCATTTACAGTGAGGAATAATAATTTAGCCAACACAGAGGCTGCGGTAATGGTTGCTATAGGAGCAGTTAATGTTCTTTCACAGTGATACAGAGCATACTATGTAAGATTTTCTGGAAAAATTGATCTATAGACAAAAGTAATCCCTCTCAATCATCACGTATGACCCTCTAAAAGTTTTTTTTTATCTGCCCTCTGTCTGTATTTTCTAATTATTTTGCTGTGTCTGGGTTGTTTTTGGGCATGTAAGAGCATACAGGTGAGGTTAGGACCTCAAAAAAAGGTAGTAACCAGGTGCCAGACTGTAAGCAGAAGGCATCCAAGAGGTAGCTATAAAAATCTTGGACACAGCACTGAAAAAGCAAATATAGACAAGCGAACAAAGCTCTTTCCAAAATGAGAGGGAATCTGGGGTTTCACTTTCACTTTGGCTGGCAAGTATGAAAGGGGAGGAGTGACACTGAGTTAGCCCGTTTTTCATTGGACAGGTAGGTGCCGGCGTTTAGTTTAGTTAGCTTGATAAAGTATCAACTTTTTCAAAAGCAACTGTCATGTTTCGTCCAGGTTGCTTAAGTTTCCTTTTTGTGTTCTAGTCCTGTTTCATTGTCTTGTACTTCCTGTTTTATTTTGATAGTTACCTCTTCACTCAGGTCCTCCATTTCCTCCTTGCGTGTTTCCCTCCTGTGTGATTACCTGCCCCGCCCTAATGTGCTGCACCTGTGTCTCGTTGTTTCCCCTCCTTCAGAGTATTTAGTCTCTTTGTCTTCCTCTTTCTGTGCCATTGTGTCTTGTTCCCCTCTGACATTGTCCTAACATTCCCTCTGTGTGAGTTTATTCTGTGAGTCTTAGTGTTTTTTGTTTGTTTTTTTAGTCAGTTTCTGCGTTTTTTGACCCTCCTTTGCCTGCTGATTTTGTATCACTGCCTTGCTGCCTGAGACTTGGCTTGACTTGACACTGACTGGTTTTCTGTGTACCAACATAACTTTCATTAGACCTGCTTTTGGGTCCAAGTTATTGGTTGAAAGTTGACTTTCAGCAGCCAGTATAGCTGTGTTGCTCTCATCAATGCTTGTTGCCATTATTGTGACCATTTTTCTCTCACTATTTTTCATAGCTTTAGCTAGTAGAAAGCAAGGTATATGCTGGAAGATAACATCCACATTCTTAACCCTGCCTGCTCGGATTGGTTGATTGTTTTTTCCAACTACCGGAGACATGCGTCAAAGGGCACCAGACTTCACTGAGCAAATCAGATATGTCAGGCATGTCCAAAGTCCGGCCCAGGGGCCATTCGCGGCCCTCAGACAGACTTAAAATGGCCTGCCGCTGGTCTTTCAAAATATACTATATGTGGCCCACCACACAATATTGGTTAATCAAGCAAGTTAACTTTGCGTTTCTGTTTACCTCACGATGGTGTTTGTCTATGTGTTAGTCCTGCCAAGTAGGAACGATTCACCTAATGTGTTCCTTTAGAGCCTGATTTGACATTCATTTTGTTGGCACCTTTCACGAGCATTTTTAAGTACCAGGACCTGAGAAAATTGTCTTGATTTATATTGAATACATGGGGAGAAAGGCATTGACCAACTTGGCAAAAAATGTCCTGAAAATTGTTTTTTTTAAAAATCATTTTAAAAAAGCAGAAGGTCACAAGAAGTGAAAATTGAAAATTAGCTTCAGGGAAATTATTCTATTTTTATCAATAAATAGGAAGAAATGTCCAGAAAACTATGTTTACAATTCCTATAAACATGCATTTAATTATTTTCACATTATTGAATTTGACCCCCATCCAAAAAAAAGTTTGGACATCCCTGGGATATGTGGGCTACAGTTCAAGGATCTACAGCCAGGCTAAAATATGTTATGCATGACCTCAGGTTTACAGTGTCTCTTTGGTGGGATGGGAGTACCTTTGGCCAAAAAAAGAACTTTTTAACCTGCTTTGCACTCATGCTTTTAATAACTTATGGAACTTTTGGTATGTTTTTATGTAAATCTACTGGGTGCGAATGTTAATGATGTTTTTTGAGCTTTTAACCAAAGGTGATTTTCTGTCACTATGTGATAAACAGTTAAGTTTTCTTGAATCTTGAATGGTATAAGCATAACTGTAATAGTCATTATAATCTGAAAACTAGTTGCTTGGTTTGGTTGTTGCCAAAGTTAATGTGAGTGAGGTTAGGTTAGGCCTTTTCATGTGGACATTTGATAGTGTCCCCTGTCTGTGTTATACTATGTGTTGCATTGACTTTTTGGCCCCGAGGATAAGTCCATCCCAGTCCTTGTACACCAGGACAAATTCCTACACATTCATTTTGCGACTGCAGTAGTTTTTAATCTCCTGGTTAAAGGATCCACTAGATAAAACATGATCCACTAGTGTCTTTGCTGTGATTCGACAGATTTCACCCCTCGCCCTGCTCAGATAGCCGTATCACCTCTGTTCAGTCTATTTCTGGGTTTCACTCATAAGCTCCAGCGACAGCATCTATTTGCTGAAAACCAATACTGTCTTGGGCTGTGATATTGTTCTTATTGCCATCTTATCTCCCGATGCAGCCACCCAAACACATTTAGTATTTGGAGGCTCCCGCAAACATGTCCTCCTGATAACACGGGGTGTAAATATATAGAGAGCCTCTGTCTGTCTGTCGCCCACTCTGTCACACATTCACAAACACACAATTCGTAAAAGAAAAAAAATATTCTCACTTCTCAAGCTCGAACAGTAACACGCCCACAGAAAGGAACACATTCTCTCTTGTTTTCGTTCACAATTGCTCCCTGACACATCCATGTTAGCTTTTGGAGCTCATTTTGAGGACGAGGGTAGGCTGCAGTTTGTGAACCTTCAGGCAGTTAAAGATGGTGACTAAGAACGTGCTCACTGCCTTTTCAGGATAAGAGTCAGAAAGTTGACCTACAGTCTCAGCACAGGACAGTGTCCTCCAACTGTATAGTTTAAAATCCCCCAAGAAAGGACTGAGAAGACAGAACTAACAGTGACAAGATTACGTTAGACAGAGAGCTTTAGGCAAAATGGGCTGTCCCAACAATAAAAACCCTGTTTGTGCATTTTCTTCAGAAACCTTGAGTCAGTTCTTGTGTCTGTGCGTCCATTTCCATCTATATATCTCTTTCAAACTATATACATATCTGAGGCTTCAGATTTGGCTGTCAGACAACAACCTGTAATGTAAGAAATGACCAAATAAATCCAGGTTTGCATATGGCTTGTTCACCGGATTTGATTTTCCAAAAACAAATTCAAAATTTTGATGCCATGAATCAGCCGAAACGCAGATCTCAGAAGTGAGAGTGTCCTGTTGTAGTTAGTTTTCAAAATGGTCTGTAACTATCCAAAAAGGAGGTGATGATCTGATCACTGTGATGGACTGTGTGTCTCAAAGCAGCTCATTAGTGACTATGTATGTCAAGATAAAAAAGCAAAGACCAGTGTCTTGTGAGAGCTCGGGGTCAAATAAGAAGCAATTTTAGGTACAAATGTAGCTGCCAGTGGACTTTAACTGTTTACTAAAAGTCACAGATCATTCCCCCAAGAGGAAGTGAACAGAATATTCAAATTTTATTTTTGCTTTCAAAACCAACCTGTAGTTATTTCTATTTCTATTGAAATATACACATATTCATATAACAGTTTCATGTCTTTCGTGTCGTCTTTAGTGTCAGTTTTTCTTGAGTAGGTTGATTCAATTGACTCTCCCAAAAACGTGGATACAATGTTTTCGTCATCCACAATATTTTGACCGTATGAGGCTGAATTCGCATCAGTGATTTAGGAACAATTTTTCCTGCTGTGCATAGAAGCAATAGGCTACTCATGTAACATTTATCAGCATCAGAACACATTAAAGCTCCACTTATTTTTTACAGACAATAAGTCAAATCCATGTGTAATATGAGGAGCATTTGCTTGGACAGATGAAACCACAGAGAATTATCACTCAACTCTGCAGCTCTACAGAGCTTTTAAGCTTCTTTTGAATCATCGCTTTGGTTTGATGCATATTTACTGTAGCATATGGTTTAGTCTCAGTGTCAATTCAACCTCTTATCCAACAGCAGGCAGCTGTTTTCAGTGAACAAACCTCCGATAAACACACTGTGCGTCACCTGCCCACCACCAAACAGCAGAATATAGCAGCTTAAAAGACAGATATTTTTTAGGAGTTGGTGGAGACCAAAACCAAGCTTTAAGTAGCAGTCCAATCATCAGAATAAGTGATGGCATTGAACATGTTTGCAAACCACAGATATGTTAAATTAATGTTTCATATGTAGTGGATACATTTTAATGTCTAATAGAAAATTTCTGTTTTTGTCACTAAAGACACGGCTTCAAATGTGAACATTGGCAATCTCACCTAGGTGTCACGCCATCGACCATCCCCTCCTCCGCCTGATGAGAAACTCAGCTCATATAAAGTAATCTGAATTATGTTAAAGCAGAAATATTGATATGATACATATGAAACATACAAGTGTAGCCTATCCATGGTTAATAGACACATACAATGTCATAATTTTGTTCTGGACTCTTGACAGAACAGAGATGGGATGTTTGATTTGCATTCATTAGGCGAACACAAACACAGAAGCTATTCTGTTGCAGCGATGCCTCATACATTATTTTTGAGTAAAGAAGCTGAGCTCGGATGTTGGATAAAAGTAACAGACTTAACCAAACATCCACAGCCACAGTATAAACTACATGTCACCAACAATGCATCTGTGCTAGCTACAGCCCGACATTCAAACTGAAATGTTGGTCTACATCTACTCAGCATCACACATGATCATTTTCAACCTCACCATCAATTTCAACAAACAAAAGGCTAAAAGACGGCTGGTAACCAGCCCGCTCAGCAGATCACAAACTGAATCGTATCAGCGTTTATTCCTCTGCTGATGTGAGAGAAAAAAATCACGTCACTCTGAGCAGGACCGTCAGCAAAAAGCATCGATAAACTCTGTCGCGCTGTACACGCCAGTGACAGGCTGCTGCTTTTCTGCAAAAGGTGAAAAAACAAAGTAACACTTAAACCTGCACACACACTTCTGCTCAAACACACACACACACACACACACACACGCACACACACACACTCCTCCTACATGCATGCCTCTGTGGAAAGTGAAAATTGGTCTCAAGGGTGGAGCATGTTTGGGAAAGAAAAAAATACAACAACAAAGTCAGTGATCACACTCTTCTTCTCTCCCCAACATACTCAGACTTCACACTCTCCAAAACAAGCAGTCTCTCTCTCTCTCTTTACACAAACACACACACACACACACACTTACACACATCTTTATAAATGTGTATAGACAGTAAACTGCGATGATTGCCGATGGTTGCAAGTCACGGAGGAGCTCCCCACAGTTACTGATCATATACACAAAACAGTGAATGTGTGACACACACACACACACACACATTCGCATCCACACATTTACACAAATGTATACACAGCCTGGCCTACAAATAAGTATGAAACATGAGTGTGAGTTGAGTCAGATACAAGTGATGCCTCAGAGAGGGAATGGTCTGCTCCATTTGTGCTGTAAGGTTCTCTCTCTGTGTCTCTCTCTTTGTGATGATCTCTCACTCCTCTCTGTTTCCTTTATCTTCAGCCATCTGGATATCCATGTATCCCCCTTCTCTCTTTTCTTTAACTCACATTATTTCCTTAATGTCTCTCTTTAATTTGTACTCCGTCTTTCTTTCTATATCTGCTCACCCTTCATTATCACTCTCTCGCTCCCTTTGGCTGTAATGGAGGCTCCATCTGTACATCAGAAGCCCTCCCTGTTTATTCTCCCTACAAACTCTTTGCCTTTTTCAACTTCAGCTTTCCTCTCCTTTTTTCAGTTCTCCTCAATTTTCAGTGTACTTTATTTACATGTCTTGAATTAAATACAGTTTTATTGTAAATTGCATGAACTTCCCGTTGGGATTCCTTTAGTGTTGATTGTTCAGGAGGATTTAACCAGGCGCTGAATTATCTACAGAGGTCTCCTCCTCTCTAAAACAAATGAACCCGGCAATTTAAACCACTAATAACACTGAATAAAGCAGTTTCATGTTACAAATCAGTGCTTTTTGTCAACGCAGTTTGGCTCGTCACAAACAGGCTGCTGGCCCAGCGCCTGCTAAAGTGGGCTCACCTTTCTTCTCTGATGACTTAAGATCCAGATGTTCAGGAGGTTTTTAGCAGGAGCCACGTTGTCTGCAGATGTCTCCTTCTCTCCAGCAGACCCAGTGATTTAAACTGGTAAAAACATTTCAAATGGCAGTTTCGCACTGAAAAATCTGTGTTTTTCAGCTATGTCCGCCTCATTGTGGAGGGGCTGCTAAGTACTTTAGCCAACACTAAATCGTGAATGAAGAGTCACTGTTTGGTTTGTCCATTCTGGGCTACTGTAGAAACATGGCAGTGCAACATGGCGGACTCCAAGATTGAGGACCCTCCCTTGTCTGTCTATTTAAATGGCTCATTTTAGGATAACGAAAACAAAATTATTCTTATCCTAAGGTGATTATACACTAAAGAAAACATACTTATCATATTAAATTCCATTTCTGCCTGTACACCCCCCTAAATCCTACACATGGGACCTTTAAAAGAGAATCTTTGAAAGCTAATTATGAATTTTAAAAAAAGTATTTCTTACAGCAAGTTTAAATCAGATTTTTCCAGCAATATAATGTAAAGATATTACTGGTTGTACCTGGATGATCCCTGACTGGAGGCAACACCTTATGATCTATCACTTCCCCATCACTCCCCTCCCCCTCCCTGTGTCCCTTAAGGTTTTATCCTATTGTGCACTACACTTGATCTGTTTCCTCCAGCTTATATTCCCTCCTTCTTCTCTCTCACTGTTCTCTCTCCCCTTCACTTCCTTCTTCTTCTCTCTCTTCCTGTCTCCCTCTTTCCCCTCACTGTGAGCCTCTCTCTCTCTCTCTTCTTATCTGTGTGCAAAACCCTATATAGCACAAGGGTTGTATCTCATTGTAAAGCCAGAGCCATTTATAGGCGGCAGGTTATTGGTTGAGAAGGGGGCGGGGAGAGAGAGAGACAGCTAGAGGGGGAGGGATATTCACAGAAGCAGCAAATGTACAGTATATTTGCAGAGACTGTGCTGTAAAGAAGAGCGACAGCGTTACTTGTTCCAGCAAATGCCCCAAAGAGACATGTTTACATTCAAGTGACAGAGCTCTTTCACAGCCCTAATAATAAGGACAGGAGCAAAGGAGGAAGGGAGCTGAGTGGCTTCCGCTAACCTCAACTAAGTACTTATTTTAACCCAAAGGATGATGTTTCCCTAAACCTATAAAGGTCGTTTTTGTGCCTAACTTAACCATCGCGTTGTAACATCATGAATTGCTTTTATTTTCAACAGTGACTGAAAAGCATGAATATATGATGTCCTGCCAATAGGGGTTATTAGATCACAACACATCAGTGTTCTGGAGGGCTTGGGACATATTTTGTCTTTTCACTCATAATGTTGAGGATTTCTTACATTTGAATAATAAACAGACCAGTTACATATTGTCATTGTTAAGTGTAATTTTGGCAATATTTTACATTTTTATCATTGTGAACAAATGTAATAAAAATGACTAAAAACTAGCAATGTATGAGCCCAATAACTAACTAAGTGAAGTCTATGTATCCAAATCTGATATATCTTCATCCTCTGTGCCATATAGCTCCATTGTTTAAAAAAAAACAACACTGTTGCAATGAATCCTCATACAATGCTTCCTATAATATCATACAAAAATGCACACACATATCTAACAAATTAGCACTAGGTTAACTAGGTTTAGGCAAATTTAGTTATGTAAGTTGTATGTAAGGAAAGAAATATAGTTGGGTGTCATCACAATACATATTTAGTTTCACACTAAACGTAAAGTTACGTAGGTTACGTTTAGGAAAAGAAGCATGGTGATGTCACACCTTAATATAACTCGAAGTTCTCTTGGTTTAGCGTGGGACACAAACACCAGTCTTCTTGGGTAAAGTCCTCTGCTTGATTGACCAATCCCACCACCTGCCTCCTTACGCAAAGTTTTGCTCCTCAAAGACTTCTTTCTTTACTCTCGTCAACTGATTGTTCACCTGATCACAGCCTTACCAATTACATGATTTATATATGAATTTCTGGCTCAAGATTACGTGGGTTATGGCCAAATTCTGGTGCATTGTTTTTCGTAGGTACGATTACAAAAAGCACATGAGAACAGCCTGAAAGGATAAGTTCCTTAGCATGTACATGACAGGTGCTGTAGTATATTTCCTACATACAGCATCTTGTGGCCTCGAAAAGACATGATTGCCATTCATCCACAGCTGAAAATAGTCCCCAAAATTGCACTCTTTACTCCTGTTGGAGTAACTTTTATTACCAGCATCTAGCCATTTTAGAAAATCACTGCACCTTTTTGATGCAGTGGTTTATTTTTGGAGCATGTTTAAAGATTTACATGTTCAGTAGGAACCAGCAGGCTTGGTCTGAGTACCACAAACAGAAGCAAAGGCGGACCAACACATTGTTGGTTTTAGTATTTCCATGAGGTTTTGTTGAAAATATTAAATTTAAATGGTAGCTTTATTCTTTATAGAAAAATACAAATACCTTTGCATATTGCATTACATTTTCATTGAAAAGAGCTTAAAATGACAACAGAGCAGCATGTTAATCTAGAGGCAGAGGGGGAAAAAGAGTGGGAGAGAAGGGAGAAGGCTGAGGGAGCATGGGAATGTGCAGAGATTGAGTGATAAAGGAAGAGAGCAACAAAAGCAGTTGAATGAAGAGGATGGGAAGAAAGGGAGACCGAAAGGAAGGGAATTGAGAGAGAGTGACATCCTTTCTCCTTTATAAAGACCGCAAGTGTGCACAGGATATAGAGAGAGACAGAGAGAAAAAGGGAGAAAGACAAGAGAGTCGCAAAGCGTGCGAGAGCACAGAGGAGACAGGGAGCGCGAGAGGGAGAGAGTGATGGGAGCAGGCAGTCAGGCAGAGCAGTGCAGAGGAGGGAGGGAGTGTGTGAGAGTGTGTGAGAGTGAGAGGGGCGGGGGGCGAGCAAACACGCTCTGCACGTGATCCAATCTGTTCACATGGCCTTGTATTACGCCTTTATAAATACTTAATGTGAGGCGCTTCTTGCCGTGAAACCCCTCGCCTTGTACCCAGAATGGATTTGAAATGTGGGCGCCGAGTTTGAGGTCTGAAACTAGGAGTGCAGGTACCTTCAGAAATATTTGATAAAAGCACCAAAGAAGAAAACTGCATCACTGTGAATACCCTAAACGGAAAAATACAGAAACAACAGCATTTTCAGCTCTGTTGTCGTTCATGGGAAGCAAGCTGAAGCTGTCATCTGCTCTCCGAGTCCCCGCGTTATATAATGATGGATAGGCCTGTGCTGCTCTGCTCTTCTCTCCTACAGAGGCATGAATCAAACCCAGGATGTGTCCTAAATATAACCCTGGTGTGTATAGGCCAGCTGTAGCCCTACTCTGGCATTATTTCCACAAGACGTCAACCCGATTAGGTCTCTGTGCAGCAGCCTGCCCGCAGAGGGGGTTTATGGATGAGGTGGCACAGTAAACTGGGATTCCTGGATTGTGGCAAAGATGAATAGTTGTAGCATATGTGCTATCTGAGCCGAGCTTAAGGAGAGATTAGAGGTGTAGGGGAGAAAGTGACCATACTGAACATCTTTGGAAAAGCTTGTACTATGTATGGATACCTTTTGTTATACATGATGTGTGTTGACTGTTGCTCAGATTTTATGTCAGGTCATGTTAGGACAAATGTATCATAGTGTGATGTTATGATCAGGCATATCTTATGGTGTAGTATGCATGGTGTTTGATAAAATTACTTCTAACCAGGGTACTTGATAGCATATTAAATGAAAGGTTCATACTTTATATGGCTGACAATTGGTGTTATATTGTGGGAACAGGGTTGCATATATTTTGATTAGAAAAACAAAATGTCTAAGTGGCAATTTCATAGATACAGAAGTCAAAAGTTGCCCTTTTTGGTAATAAAGACTAGCACAACTTTCCCATGAAATGACTTGACACTCATTTCTTTGATTAATCTGCTAAATTTCTATGGGCTAATGTGTGCCTTTTCTGCATTCATTTATGGTGTTTAAGTCATTAATTTTGTCAAAAACAAAATCATCTGCTTCTTTCCTGTTGTTTGTTTTTATTGGGAGAAACAAATGTGCATTTTCTAAATATTGAAGGAGTGTTGGCCTCTGTGCCCCCCTGAAATCGACTCCTATGTGTATGTGTTAACAATAGTGGTGCATATCACCAGAGGCTCCACAATACAATATCATCACAGTGCTTAAGTCACACCACAATATTACTGTGATTTCAAACGTTTTATGATATGCTATATATTGTGATTTATTACCTTTTTCCCCAAAGAAAAACTTGTCAAGATCTGCTTTATCAAGTAAGGTAAAGTTCTCAGTCTGTTCATGTCACTTAAGTCATAGTTACTGCAGCAAAATGTATCAAGTGGACTGAAACGGAATTGATTTTATTAATCTAGTAAGCTGTATTTGAAATATTAATAATATATATTTTAAAAGGAAAAACAATACTTGGCATCACATTATTTTGCCCATGCAAAAACAATGTTATTATATGCTGTATCGATTTTCCTCCCACCCACAGTATGCAAGAGCATAATTCAGTGACATATGGTGTCTGTTACAGTGCTGTTGATGTTATGGTTATTTTATAGTCTCTTTAAGACATCCTGTTGGACCTTGAAGACACTCTATACTGACAATATCAGTATTGTGAGATGAGACTGGAAATGTAACTTTGCATATTGTATTTGTGATATAGCTTAACTATTGCTTGGTACGCGCCATCTGTCTGTCACACGCCTCTACGTCATTAACGGGAAGCGTTGGCGTCGCTCATAGTACCAGTACTACACACTCATCATCAAACACACGCCTACATAGCAAGGCAAGCCCCTTAACGTACGAACACACACGCTCACATGCACAAACACACACATTCAGCAGCTTCCCCTCGCCCGTGCGGAACCGAGCGGGGAGGTATCCAGCTGCATCACATCTGCAGCTCAAACCACAAAAACGTCCCAGTGGTCACGTTTCTTAAATGATAATGGAGGGGGGAAAAAGGGGGCTTGGCTGTGCATTTTTCAGCGCCAGTCCCATTCAACACGATACGCCAAAGCACAACCGAGAGGGAGGAAGGAGGAAATACTATTAAAGCACATGACACGGAATAAAATCCCAATCTGAGAGCAAAACAGCCGCAGATGCTCGCTGATGACACTAACATATAGAGCACAGGGGCCACCTTAATATGCAATGTCAAACCTATTTTGGGAAACACGTTAAAATGAGCCATTCGGGCTCAGCGGTGCAGCTGGTAGCGTTTCAGCACCGCGGACAGCTCTCCTGTTTTCAGCACCACAGATCACTCCTCTGCTGTTAATAACACACCAGCACACGCTCATATGTCCCCCTTAAAATCACGCACGAGAGAGGAAAACACTTCGCAACACCCTGTTAATCCCATCTCTAAAATCTGAAATGACATCTGGTCTCTTATCCAACCGTTTCAAACACACACTGGGATGTAGTAAACCCAGAGCACTTCACCCAGCCCCGTTAACCCGAGACACCTCCACCACTGCTGCTCCTACCTCGTCATTCCCATCCCGGGGCCTCCGATCCCCATCCCTCCCCCGGCAGCGGCTCCGTTGACCGGCTTCATGTGTTGTCCTGCCCCCGGTCCTGCTGCGGGTCCTCCGGGCATCACCGACCCCATCATCCCGGCGGCTCCCGGCTCGCCGGGCTGCCCGCCGCCCTCCATGCTCGCTTCGTTCCCCATCTCGGTCTCGGCTCAGGAGACGGGAGGGAGGTGGAGAAAGGTAGTAGGTCAAATCGGCGGTGTCGCTTCTATGTCGCTATGTTGTCGTTTTATTTTCAATATAACCAAAAAAGAATGAATGGAAAAAAGGGGGGGGTGAAAACTGGGAGAGCGAACTCAGCGTTGCTCCTCCATCACCGCCATCATCATCATCAGCTTCAGGACCAGTGGGCTGCCTCCTGACGTGATGGCGGGAGCGCGCCGCGCGGTCACGGCGACCGTGAGGGGAAATAAAAGCGCGAGAGGCGAGAGAAAGCGAGATTAGATTAGATTAGATCAAAGTTAAATGAGCCCCGTGGGCGAATTTGGGTCGCAGCAGCAGCAGCAAGATTAGGATACAACGATCAATGTGGAGAAAAATGGAAAGAGGGGTGTATTGTGACCTCCGGATGGCAACATCATTAAGTAAAAAGACACAAATAGAGAGGAAATTCAATTATATTTCTCAGCGAGATATTCATTCAGGTTGTTTTATCCCTGAACATTACCTCCCCTCTGTTCATAACTCGCACATCTACCGCATTGAGATTTATGCTGTCCTATAAATTGGTAAACCGATTTTAAGCTCCTCATCCCTGAATCAAGCAATAAAGTTCAACTACGCGTTAATAAAAATAAAGTAATAACACATTATAGTTGTACTAACAGAAAGGAGTCATTGCAATGTATGAATAATCGGCATGATGTAAAATGTGTTTGTCTCAAATCAGAGCTAATTTACCAGAAATGTCAAATTACTATCCTAACCGGATCAAATGAATGAATTTACAAACGGCTGTTTGGAGAGCACAAGTGCGCAACCACAGCAGCGGGCACGCGCTCTCCGGCTGTCGGTGCCGCGGATGCTGAGCAGTGAGTGAAGGCGGAGAGGAAGGGAGCTACAGTATACGTGCGCGCCCACGTGACACTTTCTCACTCTGAGAAGGGCATGAGGAGTGACGTGAACGCGCAGATCGACTGCACCGGAGCATCACGTGTCCAAAAACACCCCATGGTGTTACACACCTGCTGGTACTCACTATTTATTCAGATTGATTTCCTCCTGGTTGTACACTGTAGCGCTCCGGAAAACGTTTATCTGTTGAGTTTGATGCATTGGACAAGCTACTGCAGGTTTTGTGTGTGTGTTATGCAAGTTATATGATATTAAAGACATGTGAATAACTAATACATTGGATGAAAAGCTAAAGCTATTTCACAAAATATTAAAACCACCTGAGTTTGATCAAACTTTTAGTGGGCACTATGATTAAAAATCAGATCGCCTATTTAAACAGAAAATGGTCAAAATAATTATATAATCATAATAATTATTATTATTAGTAGTAGTATTACAAATATATTAAACAGTAAATAAAAACCATGAAAACTATAATTTATGGTTATGTTCCCTATATTTTTAATATTATCTTCTAATAATGTCTCTCTCTTTCTCTCTCTCTTTTGAAAATAATTTAAAAGTAATTTTCTTTACCTAACTTTTGCAATGTGTGGTACATCTTTTGTCAAATTATTCATTGCCTTTTTAGCCACAAGGGCAATTTCCCCTCGGGGATCAATAAAGTATTTCTGATTCTTATTCTGATTCAACAAAAAACATACCAATCTGAATGTAAAAGGCATCTGAAAGCAGCACAAGAAAACTGATGTTGGTCCAAGTTTCAAAGGGTTATTTTAGGTGAATTATGTGAAATATTCAGTAGAAACATCATTACCTGAGGGTTATGTTCTTAGAGCCATTTGTTTGTTTGTCTGCTATTAATGAGGATATGTTAAAATGTGCTGCAACATTTAAATGAAAATTGGTTAATTTAGGCCAATAAACAAGTGATTAACCTTTGCTGCAGCCTGCAGCTCTGGATCCAAATGGGTAAAGATGCAGGTGCAACTATGAGATTTGTTTTTAAACCAGTTTGAACATTGTGATTGCATTTGTTTGAAAAAACTGTTTTCCATTTTCTTAAAAACCACTGCACTTAATTAATAAACATGGTATATGAATGTTTTGATTGTCTGCCATTGCCCCGGGGTCCAGGACCCTGAGGTGCCCAGATTTATTTGTGGTCATTTGATAAACTGAAATCTTTGTTTGGAAATAAGCACAATTGAAGCAGTGTTGTGGTGTTGCAGTGGGCAGCACTGTTTCCTCCGAGCAAGAGGGATCCAGGTTGAAACCTACTGGCCAGCTTGATCCCTTCTGTGTGGAGTTTTGCATGAGTGGGTTGTCTCTGGGTTCTCCCACTTCCTCCCATAGTCCAGAGAAATGCAGGTTAGGTTAATTCATGATTCTGTATCCCCCATAGTTGTGCATATGAGCATGAATGTTTGTCTGTCTCTGTGTGTCAGCCCTTTGATAGTCTGGTGACATGTCCAGGGTGTAGACTAGCCCACCTTTTGACCCAAAGTCAACCAGGATCTGCTGCAGTCCCCCAAAGACCCTGAGTACAGGATAATCCCTTACAGACAATGAATGGATGGATGATTTAAACCACTGAATCAGCTGATCAACGCCTTTAGGCCAACTGTTAAACTGTCTCTTTACCTCATGTTTTGTGCCAGGTATGTTATCTTGATGGAGAAAACTAAATACATTTCATTTAACTAAGTTTATTTCATTTCTTTTTGTGCATAAAAAAAATCAAATTTAGTAAAAAAAAAATAACAAAGAACACACCTTTAACAAACATGTGTAGTTCATGTGTGTAATGGTAAAATGTAAACCTCTCTTTATAATGTAACCAAATTACCAACAATAACTCATAACTTCTGTGTCCACAGTTGTAACTATACCCCTGCATGTGTCAAAATGAATTAAGTCTGTAATTCCAAAGTGAATTTATGGTATATTTCAAATATTAAATCTACAGTTTAATCCTTTGAAACAGGAATGTGAAAAAAATCTTTCTAGTGACGAACTCTGCACATACAGTTTCATCAAGGTCAGATATTTTAGGGGACATAAGCACGACAAAAATATATTTTAACAGTTTTTAACAAGAACATATTTAAGAGAGAGGGAGAGTTTGAGAAAAACAAAATGAGAAATGGGGCATTAAATCCTCCCATACAACAATAACAACAAAGTCAGTCAGATAACAGCCTCCGTGCAGCATCTCACCCCCTCAGCCGCTGGGAAAAGGTCCACTCTCTGTTCCAATGCCAAGTGTCTCCCTCTGCGGTCAGACTTTATAGAGATGAATAAACCCTGCCAGCTAACTTCAGCGCTGCATGTGTACTGTGCAGCGTCTCTCTCAGCATAGAGGAAAGAGACAAAGTGCTGCTGGTGCTGCAGCTACAGAAGATAAAGAAAAACAATTCTCCTCTAAGCTTCTTTCAGCTTTCAAATTTCATGAATAATGCCATTAGTTTCCATTTTTTTAGAAACTTTGTCAGTTTTGGTCACATTTTTTTGTTCAGTCCAAGGCTAACAGGGCTAAAAACAGGCATGTCCTTGTTCACTTTTCAAAAAATTGAAAGGGATTGTGTTGACAACTTTTAACCCCTTGAAATGTGGAATGACACCAGTTTTCTTGTGCTGTATTCAAATGCCTTTCACATGCATTTAAACTGATTTGACTTTTTTTTTTTCAAAATATGGCTAAAAAGGCATTGAGTACCCAAACAAGAGATGTCCCACTGATGGCAAGAAATAAGGAAAAGGTGACGAGAAAATGACCTCTGAACATTAGTTTTTGAAAAGAGAGAGAAATTATTAGAAGTTAATAATATATTTTTAAACTAATATTAATAATAATTACTATTATTATTATCATTATTATTATTATTAGTAGTAGTAGTAGTAGTAGTAGTAGTAGTAGTAGTAGCAGCAGCAGCAGCAGCAGCAGCAGCGGTATTTTATCTTTAAATTATTTTTTTTTGTCCTTTTTTTGATACATTTTAGGTTATTTGTTACATGTAACATCTTCCCTTTTTTTGAGAAATCAAGCCAATTTGGTCAGGTTTCAAAGGAATAACAGAACACCAGGAAAAGAAAAACACAGAAGAAAACAGGAAATAATGAAAGACAGTGTTAAAAGGTTACTTCCATGGGCTAAACATGTTTTAAACTGCAACATATATCACAACTCATGAACTCAGCTTCCAGAAAAAGACCACCCACAACCTCATGAATACCAGCATGGGCTGTGGAAACGCTTCTTTTGGCTCAAAGGAAACCTGCCTGCATGTGGAGGTATCGTGAAATTCCACATACACACAGCCCGTAGACAAGACAACAGAAGGACAAAACACAGCACCACAGGACTCACAAGGAGCAGAATCCGCACTGATTGTTCACAACAGTGGCAATACAGACACCTGCCTGCAATAATTTATACACTTTTGTAAACAGACAGGTTTGGAGGGAGCAGAAAGTGGACAAAACAAAATTCTGACGACCTTGAAGAGACAGAACAAAGCTCTCCACCGAGAAATTACAAAGTTAAAGTGAGAACTGAGGCACTTAAATGTAACAATGCTGAATTCATTCAAAGCAATGCAAACGGAAAGCGAGCACTCCACAGGGACAAGCCGGCTAAGTGCCAGACGGAGTCAGATATTGGCTGCGTACCAGCGTCGGCATAAAGTAATTGTGCATCTACCGAGCACTCTCTATACTCGGCTAAGAGCTACAGAGAAATGCTTGTTAGATCATCATACCTGTTGGTTAATAACGCCAACGCTGTCTAACCCAAACACTAAAGTGAAATTCCAACAACAAGATGAAAAGTGTGACTAGAGTTGCCATCTTTGCTGTGTGTGTAAGATTGTTAAATGTTACACATAAATCACAAAAGCAGTCATGCAGACAGCTTCGGCAGGGGGCTGCTGTGAGTCAGAAGTCCAGTGCCATTTTTCATCCTCAGTCTGTTGCTGTTTGACAGAGAGATTTGTGGATTATGGTAAGAGAGTTGAATTGTTGAGGATGGATATTCATGAATGTCCTGTGCAAACTGAATACTGTAAAGACAATCTAAGCTGCAGAGTTTTTACCTGCATGAGTTTTAAACCCTGGTCTCACTCCCTGGGCGTCTAAAAACTCAGTTTGGACAGTGGTGTTTGGGGTCAGATGCAGATGCCAAATGCACTCTTTAACATCTGTATGAAACGCAGGTCTGGATCCAACCAAATCTAATGTAAACTAATTATCATCATTATTAGACAACACACACAGACGGTCAGACAGCAGAACCAGACTTTGACCCAGGAGACCAGGATTCATGTCCCATGTGAAACTAAAAGACGAGTTATTTTGTCATCTGAGTTAACTGATGTGATTTATATAAACTACAATCTTTTCCTAACTGTAAATAAGTAGTTTTGAAGCCTAAACCTACGGCTGACCCCCTTCTATCAAGCTACAACACAAAAGTTACTATAATGATGCCGGGGTCTCCTGCCCAGGATCCAAAATATGACGAGTAATGATGAGATCACATTGTACAGGAACTGATTTTGGGGCCACTAAAAGACGGCCGAGAGCGTAGGTAGGAAAATGAGTCATTTGATTTTCTGAAATTTGTATGCATCCGTTTTTTGGATTTTCTGCGTTAATTTTGTGGTTGAAATGTCTTTAATTTTGTCAGAATAAAGTCCTCTGCTACACTCATGTTGTAATTGAGGTTGACAAATGTACATGTTCTAAATATTGAGGGGGGCGTGACCCTTACATCCCACCCCAAAACATACACACACAAAAAAATGTATTTACCTATTCAGCAAATAAGGGGCATTATTAACATTCATTTGGAGTTGTGTTTCTGGACACGTGACAAATTTAAGTTCAAAATTTAATCTACTTCTTGCTTAATTTAAATCTCCACCAAATCCTAAGGAGAAATATCTGATTATTTAGCTGCTCAACGCGAAACTATGTTCATTAGGTAGTTTCTAAATTTGCTGTGTGGTACTGAGAAGTTAAGATTTGTTCATTTTTTAGAGCTTTTTTCGTGAAAACATCTACTAACATGAAGTGAGGGTGAACCAAAACAGTAAATTTGTGGGCCATAAAACTGAGCAATAATTCTTTTTGGGTTCCCACATACAAGCAGTCAGTGATGGATTGTTGATAGAAAGATATTGATTTTAGCAGCTTTTAAACTTTTAGAACCAGTAAATGCATCTTATTCAGATGTGCTATGTTCTGTCAGCTCTTGAGTATAGGCTATATTCAACATGTTGCATTTGTTGTATATATCCTTATTGCTGTTCTTACTCATGTATATACCGGTTTGAAATTTTAGATCAAACACAGTTTTTGATATTTCTAGCCATACATACTCATTTTACACATTGCCTTGTAGCACGATGCACATAGTTTTATGTTTTTACACACTTGACATACTCAGGGCATTTGCATATGCATATTTATCATTTTACATATTCACATACGTGCATATAGGTGCTAATTGTTTCTTATTATTTGTATATTACTATTTTATATTTACATTTTTACGAACTTTACACACTCAGCACATTATGCATATTTCACTTTTTTAAATATTTACATACTAGTGCTATTTTTTTCTTTATTACAGTATTTCTATTTTCTGTTTTCTATTTTTATATACTTTGTGCTTGTTTCTAACTATTTATAATTCTCTATGCTTTGCATCAGAGAAACTGAACCACAGTTTCCCCCCAGGGATCAATAAAGTATTTCAGAAATTCTCTTCAGCATAATATTGTTTATGTAAGTAGATGCTGAGTTTTTTAAAATGTCATTTTCAGTGCTTTGAATGTAAATTCTGACATCTGATATCACAAAGCCAGCAATTTAAGTGATGCCTTGGAGGGTACATGGAATTTTGTGTGTGCATGTAATTTGAGAAAAAGATTCTTACCACCTGTAAAATTATTTTTGGCTCACTGGCTTTAAACGAGGTGAAAGCTTGCCAGTCTTGGCTGACCACAGTAAGCAGGGACAATTACAAACTGGCCCTGGGAGGTAATCAAATAATCACCAACATTTGTCATTTCTACAGAAGCAGACTATAATGGCAGGACTCCAAGCCGTCTCTTTTCAATCAGCTATCATGAAGTAGCTGATGAATTGTGGATTCCAAATATTCAGTTTCTCATCCAGTGAACGGTTTCCTGCTCCAATAGAGAGTCCCGGCTGCTCGGGAAACCTGCAACGCCAGAATCGATCACTTTGACAGACTGACTCATTGACGCCACTGTGGGGGCGAATACTTAAGGAGATTAAAATGAGCAACGTGCCAGCACTCCACTTCACCCTAAGCAACAGGCCGAGGCAGGGAAACCCTATTGGTCAGCTGGTTGATTGAATGATTGATAGGCGGAGTAGACCTCAATCAGCACTTTCACTGCCCAAGTCCAGAGGTAGCAACAGAGGAGGCTGTTCTTTTCATTTATCTCTGTCCAAGGTGTCTGCCCTTCCTTTGACTTCACCTCTTCTCCACTAACAAGTCTGGAAAAAGAGGCTCTAATGGCTTTTTTTTTTTTGCTCCCCTCTCTGGCCGGTTAACCCATTAAAACCTGAGCAAATTTGCTGGATTTAAAACCCCAAATATTGCAAGAAATTTGTAAATAAACAAATAAAATAAAATAAAACTAAAACTGAAAGAATGAAAGTTCAAGAGGGACATTTTTAAGTTTGTTTAAATTATAATAATTCTGTGACATGATTTTAAATATGTAATCATGATAATGGTAACTATTGTTTTCTGAACATTTTCCCCTGGCTTTTTAAAAATATTTTTTTTAATCTACCAATTTCTTGCAATTTTCAGGATAATTCTGGCTGTCAAGATGGAACATACATGCTGCGCAGAGGATTGTGGGTCAGAATGGCCAGAAAAGCATGCTGGTTTGCATACTGCAAAATCCAACTGGATGTAGTGGAACATCCTGGTATTTTTGACATACAAAGTATTAAGACACACTAAATCTTTTTTATACTATATAGTATGGTAGTATGGATATTGGCTGTTCTATTTTAGTCTTGATTTCTCCGCCCTAGTGTTCCCTGCCTTGTGAACCAATTCTTGTACTTCCCCTTCTTTTACCTGTGTCCCCGCCAAGTCCACCTATGTCTCATTGTTTTGATTACTTACCTGTGTATATATATATATATATATATATATATATATATATATATATATATATATACCCATGTTTTCACCTTGTCCTTTGTCAGTTTGTCTGTTGTCCAGGCTGTGTTTGTCACTGTTATCTTCATCCCGAAGTGTCAAAGATGTTAAAATTAGATTACTGGCTCAAAAATATATATTCAAAGAGTAGATGTAAAAAAATTTTTAAAAAGAACATGAAAAGTACTCATTCCTTTAAAACAAACAACTCCTTTTTAACTCATGTAATGCGTCACCACACCATTGCATTGTAGTTATAAAAATAAAGTCAACACCGGCAAACAGCTCGGCATGCCCATTGAACTTCACCAACTCTGCTGTGACTCTCAAAATAAAAGTAACTAGCTAGAAACTTCGAGCCACCTTTTACACTACAGTGAAAATGTCAGTAGAAGTTTGGTCACAGTCACATACTGTATGGATGTGTTTTGTCAGAGAGCAAAAGTTTGAAGATTTTGCCTGAATGTGCAATGTTGGCCAACTAATGCCTGCTGAGAGATGCTCTTAATATTCAGAGTGGATTCACTCAGTAAATGCGCTCATAAAACACATGACTCAGCTCTATTCTGACTTCTTCTTTCTGTTTGGCGCTCCTCTGTGTGGCCGTCAACTGATGAGCAAAAGACAACATGTGTTGTACTTAAGTCTGAACGGGAAGAATCCAGTTTCTTTAAACTCCTGAATGCTATGGCCCCTGACTCTGTCAGTGCTCCTCCTGCCGTCTCTTGCGTTTCTCTTCAACGATTGGCTGCAGGTAGAGATGGGCGGAGCCATCAACCTGATCATTTCCTCCTGGACTGTTTTTAGGCTGGCTCCTCATTCTGTCTTTCTCTCTGTCACCATCTACCCTTTTGGTTTATTTCGCATTAACAACACCCCATGCACATTCAGCATTACAACCACTGATGATTTATAGACTACAGAGCCATTTATCATCATTTTCAAGTAAAATGTTGATTAAATATTAAAACAATGAAAAAATAAAGGATTAAGTTGTGACGTATTTAATGTCTAATGGAAATTTATTAAATTTTCTCTCTTTAAATTTAAAGAGAGAGGAAATAAAAAAAGGGGGGTCGGATCAGATCTTTAGTCTTCAAGTGAAGAGTTGTATGAGCCGCAGCTCACCAGCCGCATCCAAAAAGGAGGCTGTTTGGTCACATCCCATGCTGAAGGCACCTTCTTCTTCTCCATCTTCTCCTCATTCTTTTTAAGGAAGTAATAGAAACAACAACAACATATCAGTACAGCAGTACAAATAAATATCTACAGTTTGACAAAAACATAACCAGAAGATGTTTTCATGTCAAAAACAACTGGACTTGTTTGGCCTTGAAAAACTTCATCAACTCACAAAGCTTCTGGACAAAGAAGCACTAAGTTTGAAATTGAGGTTAGTTAGCAGGAGAGAAGTTCAAAGGTGATGAAGCCTCTTGGATGAGAGATAAAACATCCACAAGAACAAACAAGTCCAGCTGAGACAGATCATTGTGAGTCTTCCATAGTGTCTCTGCCGGTCTGTAACATCTGACATCTTATCTGGTCGGATGTGGTCTCATCTATTCTTGTGTACTTTTAAAATAGTCTCACTGATTAGAGTTTTCCTGTTAATGCTTCCATACCTTTGAGAAGATATTTCTGAAGAAGCGGGAGAAGCGGTTGCTCCTTTTGGCCTTGGTCTTAGGCTCAGGCTGAAGTGTGACCTCAGAAACCTGATGATCTGGTGGACTCAAGCCGGTAGAAGATGGAGATGAAACATCTCTGGTGTCTTCTGGTGTCTGATCCTCGTCAGTGCTGGCTGACTTGACAGCATCCAAATGTTCAAGTGGAGCTGGGTGAATCCTGTTCCTCCGCTGTCCACTGAAACACCTTTTCCACTGCAGCAGTGGGTTCAAGACACGGGGCTCTGGTGTCTGGAGAGCCTTAGTGGGCTCTGGTGTCTGGAGAGCCTTAGTGGGCTCTGGTGTCCCGGCAGCCGTGATAGGCTCTGGTGTCCCGGCAGCCTTGATAGACTCTGGTGTCTGGGCAGCATTGGTGGGCTCTGGTGTCCAGGCAGCCTTGGTGGGCTCTGGTGTCTGGAGAGCCTTGGTGGGCTCTGGTGTCTGGAGAGCCTTGGTGGGCTCTGGTGTCTGGAGAGCCTTGGTGGGCTCTGGTGTCCCGGCAGCCTTGCTGGGCTCTAGTGTTTGGACAGCCTCAGTGGGCTCTGGTGTCTGGACATTCTCGGTGGGTTCTGGTGTCCCGGCAGCCTTGGTGGGCTCTGGTGTCTGGAGAGCCTTAGTGGGCTCTGGTGTCCCGGCAGCCTTGATAGGCTCTGGTGTCCCGGCAGCCTTGATAGACTCTGGTGTCTGGGCAGCATTGGTGGGCTCTGGTGTCCAGGCAGCCTTGGTGGCCTCTGTTGTCTCGACAGCCTTGGTGGGCTCTGGTGTCTGGACAGCCTCGGTGGGCTCTGGTGTCCTGACAGCCTCGGTGGGCTCTGGTGTTCTGACAGCCTCAGTGGGCTCTGGTGTCCTGACAGCCTCGGTGGGCTCTGGTGTCCCGGCAGCCTTGATAGGCTCTGGTGTCTGGACAGCCTTAGTGGGCTCTGATGTCCCAACATCCTCGTTGGGCTCTGGTGTCTGGGCAGCATTGGTGGGCTCTGGTGTCCCTGCAGCCTCGGTGGGCTCTGTTGTCTCGACAGCCTTGGTGGGCTCTGGTGTCTGGACAGCTTTGGTGGGCTCTGGTGTCCTGACATCCTCAGTGGGCTCTGGTGTCCCGGCAGCCTTGATAGGCTCTGGTGTAGGGACAGCCTTAGTGGGCTCTGGTCTCTGGACAGCCTCGGTGGGCTCTGGTGTCCCGACATCCTCGTTGGGCTCTGGTGTCCCGACATCCTCATTGGGCTCTGGTGTCCCGGCAACCTTGATAGGCTCTGATGTCCAGGCAGCCTCGGTGGGATCTGTTGTCTCGGCAGCCTCGGTGGGCTCTGTTGTCTGGACAGCCTCGGTGGGCTCTGGTGTCTGGACAGCCTCTGTGAGCTCTGGTGTCTGGACAGCCTCGGTGGGCTCTGGTGTCCAGGCAACCTCGGTGGGCTCTGGTGTCCAGGCAACCTCGGTGGACTCCGACGTCTTGACATCCTCATAATCCACCTGGAGGTTGGTGAAGGAAGAGGAGGCACAGGAGGCAGGTCTTGCGACGGTCTGGACTTCCCCTTCTTCTCCAAAATCATCTGCCTCTGTCTCCAGGTTCTCTGGATACAGGTAGCTTTGGCAGACGGTTGCGATCACCTCATCAAGATTCGGTTTAAATGGTGTGATCACCTCTGAGATCTCAGAGTCAGAAGAGGCCGAATGGGGTGCAGGAAAGGCTTCTTCTTCATCCTCCAAAAGATCATAATCTTGCATCAGCTCATCAAGAAAATCAGCCTCAGTGGGCTCTGATGTCCAGGCAGCCTCGGTGGGCTCTGGTGTCTGGACAGCCTCTGTGAGCTCTGGTGTCTGGACAGCCTCGGTGGGCTCTGGTGTCCAGGCAACCTCGGTGGGCTCTGGTGTCCAGGCAACCTCGGTGGACTCCGACGTCTTGACATCCTCATAATCCACCTGGAGGTTGGTGAAGGAAGAGGAGTCACAGGAGGCAGGTCTTACGACGGTCTGGACTTCCCCTTCTTCTCCAAAATCATCTGCCTCTGTCTCCAGGTTCTCTGGATACAGGTAGCTTTGGCAGACGGTTGCGATCACCTCATCAAGATTCGGTTTAAATGGTGTGATCGCCTCTGAGATCTCTGAGTCAGAAGAGGCCGAATGGGGTGCAGGAAAGGCTTCTTCTTCATCCTCCAAAAGATCATAATCTTGCATCAGCTCATCAAGAAAATCAGCCTCAGTGGGCTCTGATGTCCAGGCAGCCTCGGTGGGCTCTGGTGTCTGGACAGCCTCGGTGGGCTCTGGTGTCTGGACAGCCTCGGTGGGCTCTGGTGTCCAGGCAACCTCGGTGGGCTCTGGTGTCCAGGCAACCTCGGTGGACTCCGACGTCTTGACATCCTCATAATCCACCTGGAGGTTGGTGAAGGAAGAGGAGGCACAGGAGGCAGGTCTTGCGACGGTCTGGACTTCCCCTTCTTCTCCAAAATCGTCTGCCTCTGTCTCCAGGTTCTCTGGATACAGGTAGCTTTGGCAGACGGTTGCGATCACCTCATCAATATTCACTTCAAATGGTGTGATCGCCTCTGAGATCTCTGAGTCAGGAGAGGAACCTCTGCTGTCCTCGCTGATGGCCGATTGCGGCCCAGAGAAGGTGTCCTCATCGTCCTCAAGAAGATCATACAATTGCAGCAGCTCATCAATATGATCAAGATTCTCATCAATGTCCTCTGAGATAGGGATGTTGTCAGTCTCAGAGAACTCCGAGATCATGGAGAATGCAGGAGAGCTGGGGATTTCATCCATGTTCTCTGCTTCTTTGTCCATGTTACTTGAATCAGAAATCTAGTGAAGAAACATAAACATTGGAGAAATGTAAGCTTTGCGAAAAGAGTGTTTTGAAACACAACAAGTAGAGCTATACATGATTTTTAAGTCTTGTATTGAGACTTTCAATAAGGATTTTATAAAAAGTGTGGATATCACTGTAACAGACATCAAGTGGAACAAGATATTATCTTGTGCGCACACAAAAACTAAGTTGCTTTCCAGTCTTTCAGTTTCTACTTTTTTTAATTTTTGTTGTGCTATTAGATGTGCTATCCCTAATTCTCAAATATACCATATGTCATGTGATATATTCACATAATGGAAACATGAGACTTAGTAGTTTGACACAATTCTTGCGTGTTAGCAATTTACTCATAAGCAGATGTGATTTTTGGATACATGAAAACATACATATCACATGTTTTTGTGGCTACATACATTTTAAATTGCTTGCATGCATTCTCAATAAGTGCATAGAATTCACTTGCCATAAAATTTGAAGCAAGGTATTATTTGAAAAACCTCAATTACAAGTCTCTCTTTTTACCACAAAAAACAGCCATAAGTTTAAACAATAAAAACAGTTGGATTTTAGGAGGGAAATGCTTTTCTCTTAATGTGTGACTTAATTTAATATATTCAGATCACTGTGCCATTAAATATGTAGCTCAACTCTTGTTCCTTCATATAAAATATGCCTTACACCAGCACAACTTCTCTGTTTTTTGCTATGTTTTTGGTTTTCAGTTTTCATCTTTTTTCTATGTAAATCTGAACAGATACTACCTGTCCTCTACCTCACACTAAAACTCTCTCACTGGTGCTGTTTCACTAAAAAACTTCTTCATCACTCTTTAAATATGTTTATTAAATTGTGCAAATTAATTTCTAAACTCTGAACCAATTTGGTGCTTAATCTTTGGTGAAATGCATTCACTTACCAGTCTGTTTTCAGACATTTTCAGATGAGCTGGGTTGCTCTGAGCTTTCTGTAAATCAGGTTTACTCAGTAAAAGTGGTTTGCTTTCCTCTCGTGGAAAAATGTTAAATGCGTTAGTGCAGATAATCTCCGTGCTGTGTTCAGTGTGGATGCCAAGTCTGTACTGAGCTGGTAGAATCGATTGATGTAATAAAGTAAGGTCTCGGAATTCTCAGTGTTCTGGAACTTGTGTCACCATTCTTATCCTTATTTGTCTAAGAGTGTGTGTGTGTGTGTGTGTGTGTGTGTGTGTGTGTGTGTGTGTGTGTGTGTGTGTGTGTGTGTGTGTGTGTGTGTGTGTGCAGGTTTTTCAGCATTAGACTGAAAATTTGAAACTACCTTAACAGATATATCTGTTTGGAAGGAAAAACATGCAAATTGTAACTGTTGTTCCCTGTTCCTGTGGTCATTTCACTGAACAGCACTTTATCTAGGCATATGTATCCCATGAAGGGTCTGCTTTGGTTTACATTATACTTGACTTTAGGCTTGGGGTGTCTGGGGCCGCTGGGCATCCAGCCTTTACCTAAAGTTAGCAGCTTGCTTGACTGTATAATCTTCCCTTGTTCAATTTAATGGCCAAAGGTATCAGCAAAGAAAATAAACAGCTGCAGATCAGTAACTTATGTCCCATCTCTCTCTGTACAATTAAGGGGTTACAGGGGAAGACTTTCATTTATTCCATAAAGCCATAATAATATAAAATAACAGAAAATAACAGTCACCATGTCATGTATTTGAGAATATGTTACCCAGAACTAGGAGTGGGAATCACCAGAGTTATCACAATACTTAAGTCACGACACAATATTATTGTAAATGTTTTGTGATATGCGATGTATTTTGATAATATATAATGCAATATATCTCAATTTATGACGTTTTTCAACTGCAAATTATGTCCTGAAAAGAAAACTCTCTTATCCAGTAAAATAAAGTTTTCAGTCAGTCAATCTAGATTCAATCATTTTTACAGCAGCAAGATGTATCTGTTGAACAGAAAATTTATTTTATCATTCCAGTAGGTTCGCAAAAGTGTATTTGCATTTTATTTAATTAAAAAAAAACAATAGTTGGTGTCTTCGTAGTGATACAATATTGCTCCACAAAAAAATGCGATATTATGTTGACTTTTTTTTTTTTTTTTGCCTCACCACAATCCAGGACTACCTTATGATGCTGTTGATGAACAAAAACATTTATTTCTCTGTGATGTTGCAGGGTTGCTAATGCGAGATTGTCACCAGCTGGATGAGTGGATTCTACAGTTGTTTACCTTTCAAAGAACCCATGCTGGGTTTAAAATGAAGCTATAAAAGAGAGAGCCTGGGTTTTGATTTGTTTGTTCTTCAGAGTGCCTCTGAGCAAGTCTCAATCAGTTGAAGGGAAGAAAAGAAAATGCTTCAGGTTTTCTTTCCTTCCCTTTTTTATAAAGAAGCTGATCAAAACTTTTATTCCAAATCACAATCATTTAGGTGGCAAAAGAAATATGTGCGCTGTTAATATGTTTCCAAAACCACAGGTGATTTCTCTTCTATGTGACTGCTTCATAAATACAGAGAGCATAATGTAGTTATTCACTGCTGTGATAAATAATAATACACTACAGGAGGCATAAGGAAAAGCAGTTCTCGCTCCTTTCTTCTATATTAATTCTCTTTCTTCTCAGTCGCTTTTTGCCCTGTGGAAGTCATGACGGAGAAAATCAAGCGGCCCTTTGAACTCATCTCAATGTGAACATGAACTGTATAATTTATTTAACTTAAAGCTAAAGAAATGAGTTTATATTTCTGATCCTCGTAGAATTTATAGCCTGATACCCAAAAGGCTGAGTGCAGCAGTGCAGCAGTTATCAACTTTTACTTTCTTTTCTTTCCTTCAAGCTATCTATGTCTCACACAAGAGTTGCACCACCTTTTTTCATCCTCTGAATGCACAGTTAATTACTGTAATGTGTGTGACGGGAAAGACCGTGTCAGCATTCTGTTTGGGCAGCTTCCCAGCGTATCCTGCCTCAGAGACGACTGATGATGGTGAAGAAAAAGGTTGGAATTATGAGGGTTACTTTAATTGTAACCTGATTAATGAATATTGGTTTGAAACTGCACTGCAACCAGCTTTGCAGCTCTAACACTGCCAAAAAGGAATAGCTATAAACAGGTTAGCCGTGTGTGTGTGTGCATGCGTGCGTGCATACGTGCGTGTGCGTGTGCTTGCTTTCCTACCTTATGGTGGTGCATTTTGGTTCTAAATGAAAGATAAGAACCAATGAAGGAAAAGGAAATTTCACTCGTCACTATTAGAGTATGTTTTTTTTTTTTTACAGATCATGAATGCTGAACACAAGTTTTTCATATATTTATCCTCCTTAATTTGATGGACAGGACACACATTTGTTCCTGTTAAGCTGCTTTTACCTTGGACAGCTCCCAAGGAAACGGTCCAGCCAACTCAGGGGTTTGAGAGTTTATATAAACGTAGCACCTGTGCCAGGGAAGTCATCTCTAAAGAGGTCTGCCCCCCCAAAAATCACTGACAGTTCCCACAGCTTGGTAAAGGAGGTCATAAAGTAGTGTTGGCAGGCAGGCATTTCCTTCCAAGGTGAGCTGAAACAATGTGAAATAAAATAACGCCTACTTATTTAAGTCTGGGTCACTATTACTGCAGCATTTATATTTCTTTAACCCTTTGAAACTTGAGGAAATTGGTTTGAATTCTTTTAAAAATATGTGGCACTGAGCAACTTAACAACAAGAAATTAGTAAAAAGTTACAAGAAAATGACCTGAAAATAAGCACAAAAAAGAAAGCAAAAAACAAACAAGAAAATAACAGGGAAATAGTGCAGAAAATTATATATATATATATATATATATATATATATATATATATATATATATATTCTGTAACATAATTTTAAACATATAATAATGAATATAGTTGTGTGGACATAATTTTTGCCTCGTTTTTGGTAATTTTCTAATTATTCTCCGCCCCTTTTTTTTTAAACAAATGTTTAGTTCATTTCTTTTGTCACCTTTTAGTGATTTCTTGCAATTTGTAAGACCAAGTTAATCATTGCATTTTTTTTCACATGATTTTGAAAGAAAACAAACATATATAGGTCAACACGGTGGCTCGACCTATCTGTACTTATTTTATGTACTTTGTTGCTTTTGTGACATCTTTGATTAACCAAATCTACTGCCACCAATGTGTAGCAATGTACTGCTGTGGATGGGAGTTGCATCTTAGCTACCTAGAAAATAGTTCAAATCAATTTAACTGTACACTATTGGAATATGTTATTTGCTTTACACAAACCAATCGAGGCAGCGGTAGACCAGCAACTCCCATGTTCTGCTGGGTAAAAACAAGGCTGGAATGGAAAGTTTGGATTTGTTTGCTTTTTTGTCCAAGTAGTTTTTCAGAACTAAATAGAAAATTTAAAATGTGCATGAGACAGACATGGATCAAGAGAGGGTTGGGTGTATGTGTGTGTTTGGCTGGAGTGGGGGGAAGTCCACAGAGACTGCTTATGCCCACAGTATGGTGCTACACCCCAGGCCTACACGAAGTTATTGTCAACAAAGATAAGGTAAGGTAACAGCGTCGGTCCCTGTTTACTTTCCATCAGCTGCTGCCTCAACAACATTACAACAGAAAAAACGCTGTTTACGTTGCCAAGTTTGAAGTGGTCTATAGGTGGAAAAAGAAGTTGGCAGCCCAATAAATAAATAACAATAAATTCTAAAGAAGCAGCAACATTTTGCACTCTCCTGCGCAGCATGTCATGTGCTTCATATCAGATCTACAGGCTGCAGTTGTCAGACCACAATAATACCCCATTATAAAACAACCTAACAGAGAGAGATAGTGAACAGATGGCTGAACGAATGAAGCCTGCCAATAAAGTAACGCAGGAAGAGAAAAGCAGCAGAGCAAAAGACTGAAGAGGAAATGGTTGGAAAAAAACTCTGCAATCAAATAGACTAAACAGAATAGAATTACGCAGGGAGAAGACAGGTATCGAGCCTCTCTGTATGCTAATGACGCCAGAGCAGAAACGTCCACCTGCAGCTTCACCTTGTTGCTCTCTGTAGGCGTGGTGCTGTTTTAACAGCAGGGGAGGTCATAATGCTTTACAGACAGTGGAGATACTGAAAAGGGGGATATCCTGAAATAATGGAGGCTGTAAATCTGAGTTTGTGTGCACCTAAAAGTGCCCTTAAAGGGAAAACTGATTCACTGTATTTTTAATTGTTTACTGCTTGTATTAGATTGGACATAAGGCCTCTCTACAAGACTCTGTTTTTACATAAAAGAGCATATGGCAGAGCTGATAAGTGAGCAACCGAGCTGACACGTGATTTCCTCTCTGCTGCACTACACACACATACACACACACACACACGGGTGAGGAAAAGAGCAAGCATAGACCTTAAAACAATAGATGATACTGATGGTAAGATAATAATAATGACACAATTGAAGTTCAAAGTGGAGTGAATAAACATCTCACAGTGGAGGTTTCTAGGTGTTATAGCGGGAAAAGAACAGGGGCAACTTCTGACGTTATCAAGGATCCCAGTAACCCACACCATAAAGACAGCAAGAGCTATATCAGGACCCTGAAACTGAACCAATGCAACATGTGTCACTTTGATGAGTCTCAATGTCCACTGAGAAATAATTTGGGCCACTCAGTGCACAAATATTAATCACATGACTCAGCTTAAAGGGACAGTTTATCTCAAAATCAAAAATACATATTTTCCCTCTCACCTGTGGGGCTGTTCATAAAAACACACTTGTTTCGGTGCCGAGTATTGGAGATATCTTTGGAGAAAATCATATCACAGCGCAGGCAAGTGTGCATCTACTGCTAGCTCGCCTGGCACCACTGAGCTAGTTTAAGTTACAGGTCAGCAGAGGAGGATGCCGTCAGTGTTTACATTTCTGTCATAAGCAGGTGTCTCTTATTCATAACTAGATGCACACTTCCTTCTGCACTATGATATGATTGAAGCTTCATATCCTTCAATTTGTCCCAGACCTGCTGCTGCACCAGTAAATTCCCTAAAACCCCTAAATTATTTTTACCTGACTATTATCAGGGTGAATGCTAATAGCTAACTTTTATAAATGTAGGTCACTGTATGTGGAAAGTAGCTACAACCCTATTTTACAAATTAAATGTGAGCCAAAAATGTAGATGAATGTAGATTAATAAAAAGTCGGACATTCATATTTTTGGATTATTTCAACACCACATGAGTGCAGGGTTTTATACCAACAGAAAATGATGTAGAAGTGTGCCAACAGATGTCAACGGACAAACTGTTACCCAAAAGCCCCTGAGCGCAGGAGACTGTGATGGCCCCAAACAATGTGGAAAGAATAGACCTCTTTCACAGCAGACAGTTTGACTTGGCATGGCAGGAAAATCACAGGTGACACAAATTTCAGTAATGATTGCTTTGTTTAAGAGGCCTTTTTTTACGGAGGACATGTTGACTTTCGAAGTCCAAAGGTGTAAGTAATGAAATAGATGATGGCTGAATTTCATTTAGCTGCTTTGATTTCAGGATCTTTATATTCTGACTGCTCATTGGAGCACTTAAATACAGCAGCTCCATCGTTAGCTTTACTACTAACACCTGTGCTTTTCCTACGATGACAAATCAAAATGTGTGCAGTGGAAAGGCCATTCAAGTCGGGATTTCAAATTGGAAACTCAGGCAAGATCCATGTAGACCGAGTCGGTCTAACTGACGTCACAGCAATATGGTGGCACGCACAGTGAATGGTAAGCAGACTTACGTCAATACTGACTTTTATGTAGTGTTTGTGTTGTGAAATGTGCTACCAAAGCTTTGTAGTGTCATTTCTATTTCCATTAAGTTAATTTATGTTTGATAGAAGTCTTTGCGGGCATGTAGTAGCCTACTAGCCTACTCCTCCTGTCTCTGTTAGCTACCAACACCTATAAAACCTGCATGTAGCCTGCTGGAAGATCAAAAAATCAACAGAAAGTTTTCAGTGGGAGGTGGGGTGTCTGGAAATACATGCTTCTGATGTTCAGAGGTGAGCCAAACAAACATGAGTTTCCTGCGGGCATCCATGTTCTCCCGAGCAGATGCACGGGAACATATTTAGATCGAAAGTCAGAAAAACCGCCAGAATTATTGACCTTCAACTTGCAATGGAACGGAGCATTAGTCCACTTTTGCACCCAATCAATGTATTTGAAAATCACTATCATGCTTTTGGGAAAGGCAGGTCTTTCTGTATGGCACATGACATACAAAAGGGCGATTGAAAGTGCTTTATAAAGCAATAAAATATAAAACATAATAAAGGATTTACAATAAAAGAATAAAGAGATCAGATATAAAAGGTAAAATTAATTAATAAATGATTAACAGTTTTTTAAATAAAAATCGCAAAAAATGGCAAAATTGCAGACCAAAGGTTGAAAGATTTTTTTAAAAAAGATTATTTAAATGATTAAAAATCGGGTTTGAAAATAAGTTTGTAGTCATTACAGGGTGGAGCAGGCATGTTAAATAGGAACGTTTTAAGTCGTTTGAGTTTGGGCTTGTCTGACATCATCTGGGAGGTTATTCCCGGTTTGTGTTGCATGATAACAAAACACTGCTTTAACATGTTTTGTTCGTGCTCTTGGGACCATCCCAGATGTCCTGATTGTCCTAGAAGGTTGTTATATTTGGGCGCTGAGCCACAGAGTGATTTACAGACAAGCAGCAAGATTTTGAAGTGAATTCTTTGAGTGACAGGTAGCCAGTGTGGAGCAATGGAAGTGGAGCAATGTGGTCATATTTCCTAGTTTCTGTCAGCACCCTAGCAGCGCCATTCTTAATAAGCTGAATATTAGAAACCAGTAGAAACTTTAGCTTTGTGCTGTGAGTTTTTACTTGAAAATAAATAGAAATGTTATTTATGTTGTTGATTTTTAACCTCCAGAACTTCACTGCCATCCCTATTTTAATGTCACAAAGCAGTGCATTGTGGGTTATTATTCCCTTGAGCAAAGTCTGCAGAGTTACAGATTTAAGGAAAGTGTGCATTAAAGGTTCAAAAAGTCAACCAGAGAGCAAGTCCTTAAGCAGCTTGCCAACCTTAACAGTGGGGAAGGCCTGAGCCCTTGCACACTCAGCTTGTCTGTTTCTCATGAATTGCATTGTGGGACATCACTGTCAATCAACAGAACAGTGAATAATCAGGCAGATCCTAACGTCTTTGCATACTTATCACTCCAGTGTGAACGCACTTCATACCTATAACCTGCTCTAGATATGAGTAAGAGCAGGTCAGTGTAGTGTTGTATGGTATGTGTCTCCATCTAGTGCACGTAGGAGGTCAACACAGGCAGCATGTTTCCTGTCCGACTGTCTCCATGTTTGCAGTCACCATCTTGAGCTGTCGGATGACATTAACAAGTTGTAAACACAGGAGTCTTTCCTGTCCCTACTGTTCATCCCACGTGATGTAAATGCAGCATGACACTGAAAAACTCAACATGACATGACTGTGTGTGTTTGTGTGTTTGTGTGTGTTTGCGTGTTTAGATGGTTTTGGGCTCAGCTGGGTCCTGAAGGCCATTATGGGTTATCCACTAATAACTTATTTTGTTATCTTCATCTATGCCACAATAGGACCTTTGTCCACCGCCCACTAATTCAGATATGTAATTTAAAAATCAAATTAACTATCATTATTCATGAAATTCATTCAAACATAAAATGACTTTAAGTAATTCATGCAAATGTGGCCAGTTTGTGCTGATGACCGCCGTCTAACTTCAAATGTAATTTATCATTAAGTGAGTCATTATCCAGTCTTTAATCATCAAAACTAAACAACATTGATTTTGCAATATATTGGCTGCATTTCATGAAGATGAAAGCAACTCTGCCCCGTGCTGCTGCTGGTTTACTCAGTTTGTGTTAATCCTGTCGGCTCACCAAGAGTGGTGTGTGTGAGCAGAGTCTGAAGAAAGTCATCACGGGTGAGGAAAGATCGCCTGGAACTGACTAGCGACGGGAGGAAAGTGTGAGAAAATGAAAGAAATAGGAAGGTGGCCTGAGCCTCTGAGCTTGTTCCAATTTCCTGAGCAGCCGGTAGCGTCAATCTCTCCTGTTGCTCCACGGATATTCAACATCAGTCACACACAAACACCTTTACTTCATCAATCCTGACGTTTATTCTATTTTCTGCTCCTCACTTTCTGACTATCCTGCTGCACAGACACCTTGGAGATACAGAGGCCATCAACGGGTGTTGATGGAAATGTAATTGAGAAGAGACAGAGGCAAGAGAAAGAAGAGTTTAGAAGCTTGTACACTATTTAGTGCAAACATAGAGTGATGGAGACAGAAAATGGATAAGAGGGAATAGGAAAGAGGAAAAGCGTCGATAGTGGAGATGGGGAGTGGAGAAGATGGAGTCATAAATAAATAAAAAGACTAAAAGCAAAAGAAGAATGATAGCAGAGCCCTGGTTCTGTAGTGTTGTTTAAGGGACATTTCCACAGCACTGTATTGTAAGAGCTGCTGCTATGACCCAACGAAACCAAGTCAGAATCCATCTCTCTCCTTAACAGAAATTGCAACATTTTACCAGAAAATGTAACTGAACCCAGTTACCTGTGATTGTTAGCTCTCTATTGTTTTTTTTATTTTTTTTTATTGTTTTTTATTTTTCTTTTTTTCATTTTCATTTAAGGGGGCAGGTGGTAAATTGTTGCTATATAGCAACAATGCGCAATCCGTCACCTTGTCCAGGATAATTAAGTTTCCCTTTTCTGTTCTTGTACTTCCTGTTTTATTTTGATATTCACCCATCACCTCAGGTCCTCCATTTCCTCTTTGTGCATTTCCCTCCTGTGTGATTACCTGTCCCGCCCTAATGTGTTGCACCTACCTTTATCTCCTTGTTTCCCCTCCCTCAGAGTATTTAGTCTCTTTGTTCTCTTCTCTCTGTGCTATATTGTGTATTGTTCCCATGTGACAGTGTCCATAGCATTCCCTTCATGCGAGTTTGTTCTGTAAGCCTTAGTTTTTAATCAGTTTCTGCATTTTTTGGACTGATCTCTCATACTGACCTAATTTTAATTGAAAAGACTAAATGTTGGAACCGTCTTGTCAGAGTCTGCTGGGTCCAAGCCGTTGTGTCAGTCTTACATAATCATGGAAAGTCCCATAAAATGTAATTGTCCTATTTTGATTTAATTTCAGTCAAATTCACATCATATTATCCATTCTGTACCAATTTCATATCTTACTGTCTCCTAGTAAAAGTGAGATAAAACAATGGTTGCTATGTGGAAACACCATGCAATAGAGTGTTAGGGCAACACACAGCCACTAGCTGAGACATCGTGTAGGGACAGTAAGTCTCATATTGAAATCTTGACAAGCTTGTGTCCAGTGTGGTGGAAATGTATAGTTAAATCATTATTAATTGCATATTTTAACATACACCACACACTACTCTATATTTTATTTGTCTTAACTTGTGCTAAGTTCAGCTAAGTTTATGACACATTTTAGGTCACTGCAACAGGTAGTGTTACCCTGGTTTTATCCTGGAACAAGGTCATCTAAAGTTCTGTTTATTGAACAAAAATGTTTTTATGGTATCTCGATCAGATAATTTTAGAGAATGGGAACGTCTGTTTTGATTGGTGTGTGAAAGAGGGCCGGCCCATATGAGAAGTTATATTAATATCTGTCAAATGTGGCATGCTTCATTTGCAACTCAGGCCTTTGGTCTTTAGATTCCTTACAACTATGCCTCCAAGAAGTTTTATTTTTATTCAAAACGTACACTAAACCTGCTTGAAACTACTCATCAGTAGCATTTGTCCTAAGGTGTGGTTAATACCCATCTGTGTTACCAGCTCCCATAGACATTTTTCACAGCAGACATTTGGACTGGTCATAAAGGAAAGTGCAGGTGAAATTGATAATATTAAAAATGGCTCAGTTCCATTTAGTGTCCCAGAGAAATATTCCAGTGAGCCAGCATGCACAATACTGGGCCCTCCCCTAAATGCAGCTGTAATTAATGCACGCCATGACAAAACGTCTGTTGTGAAAAATGTCTATTGATAATTATCCTTCTGTGTATACCGAAACAGGTGTCCATCTCACCCTTCTAAATCTCACCCCACTGTTGAAGGTGCATAATCTGGAGTTATGTGAAGCACTGTGGACTGTTGGCCAATAGAGGGCGGTATTTGAATGAGAGAAAATGAAAGTACGGTGTAGCACAATGAGGTTAGGTAAAGAATGCTACTGCATGTTTATGTCATCAGGTGTGCTGCAGTCCACCTGCAGATCGGTTTCATAACACAGTGTTTTATTTCTGTTTACAGTATAAAATGTCCTCGTTTCTGCATCTTAGTGTCCCAGTGCTCTGCAATGACAGAATCTGATCTAATACTTTGAAAACACACTAATCAAAAAGAACTGAATAAAGAGTACCAACGCAGACATGCTGCTTAATGACACTGTTTACATGCACAGAAATACCATTTTATGTAAAGTGAAGATCGAGCTAAATCCTCAGACATAAAGAATTAAAGTATATTACAACCTATGTGAAAGTTTAATGGACATACATTGCATTATGCTTAAATCATGCTTTCATCTTGAACCAGTAATTTATCCATGTTTCACTTCTTGTACAAAACTTTGGCTGATTTTTCAAAGTTTTAATCACGGGTTGAACTGAATTTACTGCCCTGCATTACGTCTGAAACCAAGGGTGTGGTTAAGTAGTTTAGCTCAACTTTACTCCATAAATAATACCCACACACACACACACACACACACTCGATCTTGAAACTGCCGTCTCTTCAGTGAAGAACAATCACACTGAAGACTTTCCCCGGGAGTAAAACAATTTGGTTGTTGATAACTGATTAAAGAGGTGTACTCCAATCACAAGTAGGTTTTGCTGAAAAGATCAGTGATTATGTTGCAGTCATACCAAATTTTACTCATTTACTATAGCAGACACAGTATGAAATGTGTTGTCACTCTGTGTCTAAAATGTTGGACGCCAACTGAAATACAGCCGGTTTTTATCATAAGTCACAGCTGTGTTTGACAAGTCATATTGTCCTCCATGAAAGGAGTTTTTGGTCTGACCGCAGCCAGATGAAGTTCTCCTGTGAAACAATAAAAGTGAAAATAGTACTGCTCTTTCATGTGCAACAAAACTAACAACTAAACTAACATGGGAGCTGGAAATGTCAGTGCAGCGTAGATTTTACACGTCTAGACAGTGTAAAACATAAGCAGCCGTGCAAGTGGACTGACTGTAGAGAGGGTTATATATCACATCAGCTGTCAGAAGTTATTTGGATATGTAAAAATGCAGATATGGTCTTTTCACAATATCAGTCCAATATTTAAGACTTGAGGAAAGTCAAAGCTTTGGTTTTAATTGTTTGTCATATCTGTTTAATTAGACCTCTTTACAGGAAAGTGTCGGTGTGTAGACTATAATTTAGTGTCTCACTTTCCTGTTAGTTTTGTTCATCTTGTTAGGATGAGACGACTTACACACTTCAGCTATTCTCATGAGTAATCAGGGCTTGGTAACATGATGTACTCTCCAGCATTACTCACCCAACTTCAGCCTTAGTCTGAATAATTACATACCTGAGTATTGGTGGAGTCAGGGAGCCACCATGGTGTCCTCATGTTGGAAAAAAATGTGTGCCCATATGGTATACCTCTTCTCCAACAACAAAAAAAAGTTTGTGTACATGACTTTTTTCAACACAGGTAAACCAGCTAAAAATAGGCTATAGACTGCTTTTACCATTTCCAAGAGACCAGAGCGGTGTACACAGCTCTGCAGCCAACGTTTTCGTACTGGTGTGTCCCATTTAAGGTCACTGACAGGCCAGAACAGTTAGTTAGTGAACAGTAGAAAACAGCACATGGAGGCTAGTGAACATTATATGGTGGTTACTTCTTTTATATATCTCTTACTTATTTAGTGTTTCTTTCAAACTTGGTATTGACTAATTTAGAACGATGTTTGAACGCTGCTTGGGCGTAGACAGATGGTAATCAGTTAATAGCACTAAATTGTACCTCGCTGGTAAAATGTATGAAAATTAGCTTGTTCATGTTGGTGTTGTATTTCTATCACTGCCAGTCGGAGTCAGAGCTGACAAATACCTGTGACTACTGCAGAGTCATTTGACCTGGGTGTGAACACCCATTGTTACGAACAAAAGACAGACGTTGCAGGGTGTTGGTGGGGTTTTTTGTAAAGTCTAGGATGCCCTTCTGGTGGAAAAAATGCAGTGCAGTATTATACAGGCTGCCTTTTTTTTCGCCCCCTCAGACAGCCTTTGTCCACCACTGTGTGTGGCTCTGCAGAGCCTTTAACTCAGACACCTTCCAGACATTGTAACATCAAAACGGTACTCTAAATAAGTACTGTATACTACATAAGTGCTATGTAGTACTAAATAAGATTTTTTTTTCTGGAAAAAAGTGAAGTGGATGACCTACCAGACAGGATTTTGACCCAGGTAGAAACTAACATACAACAGTCTAAAGCCAAGTCAAAGTAACTAAGTATAATACGGGAAATGTACTTCAAATATGAAACTTAAATGTACCCAATGCAGAAAAATAAAAAAATAAAACCCCACCCCTCTCAACTCAAAATTATATATATATATATATATATATATATATATATATATATATATATATATATATATATATATATATAATGTTGTTTTCTCTCACTACAAGTACATTTGTACAGTACTTACGTAAATATACTTATTTACATTCCACCACTGTTATTCAAATAATTTGATTTATAAGGGAGAAAAAAAACATACATTGCGAAATTATACAATAAAATCAGTGCTGTGAGTTATTTGAAACACTAATTTCATGACAACTTGCAGTGTCTCGCTGTTGTCACGTCTCCCATGTAGCTTCTGTGCCTTTGGTAACCCCCAACAGTTTGGATGCTCGTGCACTTCCGGAACTTTCGTAATGGCTTTTTTTGTGCAGAGCGCATGCAGGGACCATCAGGACCGACCCTCCTCTTTTAGCAAGAAGAAACTGATGAATGAGTGGAAGCGGCCAAGCCTGCCCTGCATCTCATTACCACTTCACAAATAACAGCTTTTCTCTCGGAGGGACTCGCGGCAAAAACGGTGGACGGAAGGTGAGACAAAGACACCGGCTTTCATGTCCGCTTCAAAATGTTTTCTTTCTTTCAAGGTATTTTTTTCCTCCTGTTTTTGCATTTTGCGGGGCGTCAATTAGGCTTCAGACAATAGAGGGGCACGCTGCACTTCTGCACCTCCGCTTCCTCCTGTCTGCATTGCTGTTGCAGCCTCCTTCCGTGTTATGAAACAAGCAAGCACGCTGCTTTCTCTTTTATTTTTTTTTTCATAACAAGCCCTGCTCGGAACAAGCCGTGACCGCGGCGGAGATGAAGCCAGCGGGGCGACAGAGCTGACACATCTGCGGGGTTAAAAAGCCCCGCTGAAGTGGCCGAGCTCCTAATTTGTGCCAGTGTTACCTAACAGCCAGTTAGGCTATAAGGGCAAACCATAAATGGAAGTGGCTTATGTAAAGAGTTATGTAAATTGAGGCTTAAATGTCAAGTTTGGTCTTTTAGATTTTTATTATCACTTCAAGCAGTTTGTTGTTGAACCCCTGAAGTTGTTTCCAGTTGTCTGAATAATGTAGGAAAGAGTTTGTGCAGAGGACAGTCATCTAAAGCCCAGAGGTAGCAGAGTTCAGAGGTTAAAGAGCAGACAGAGCAGGGTGACTCCAAGGCTTAATGAAGCACTTTTGGAACCAGCTTCAAAACTCACCCTCAGTGGTGGAAACAGCTGTAATCACAAAGATGTGAGCCATGTAACAGCAGGTTGTCAAATGGTCAATTACTTAATGCCTGGTAGCTGCTGTGTCCACTCACTCTCAGCAAAAAACAGTCAACTTTTGACAACTTGTTGACTTTTTGAGATGTGATTTAAATTAAGAGCTGGGTAGCAGAGATACAAGGTGTGTGTAATCAGCAGACTAAGCAACCACTGTAAAGCATTTTTGGTTGAATCAGCATCAGTGACACTAAATGCTTGACAGCAAGATGCACATAAGACCTGTGGACTAGCGACTTGAGATTTGGACTTAACTTTAAAAGACTTTAAAGGGAGAGTGTGCAGGATTTAGTGTCATCTCACGGTGAGGTTGCAGAACTGAAACTCCTTGCCTGTGCAAAGCATGTTAAAGAACCATCATGACTAACGTGAAAACACGAATAACTCTATCTAGAGCCGGTGTGTAGTTTGTCCATTTTTGGCTACTGTAGAAACAACGTGGCAAACTCTGTGGAACAGGACCTGCTGTGCATGTAAATGTAAACTGTTCATTCTAAGGTAACAAAAACACAAAAAATATATTTTCAGATGATAGTAAGCTAAAGAAAACAGTTATAGATATAATATATAGTGTGTCTGCCAATTGTCACCCTGAATCCTACATACTGGACCTTAATATGGTACTCTGCTGATTTAGCATTGCACTCAAGATGGACACACTAATATTCCTGTTTTTTTGTTTTTGTTTTTCAAAGAGCAAAAGCAATGCAGCAGAACCAGGGATATCTCTTTTTATTTCCACACGTTCTTCTTTGTAATAATGACGCCTACATTACCCACATTGCAACTCCAGCACTGATGCTTCAGTCAGAGATAATGTTGTGTTTTGCTAGTCTCAAATTTGTAGTCTTCAGCCCCAACCAGACCCATAGGAAGTGCGCCAAGCTTTAAAGCTGATTTTTGTAATGGCCAAACACTGTTGTAAAAAATCTGTATCAGGATTTGTGATTTAACATCCCAGTTTGCTCTAACACTGGATTATAATTCCTCTGGCTTTTCCCCTCTGTGATGTATCCCTTTTCACTCTATGTACTTCACTGATTTCCATTTCCCAGAATGTCTTTTTGCAACCCCCGGAGACGAGTGTGAGCTCATTATAGTTTGATGCTGAGATCTGAGCGGCCGGAGAAGAAGTGAGAGTCATGCCCTTTAATCAATACCCAACATGTCTTCTAGCTGCAGTGCATTCTGGTCAATTGATGTTAGTGTGGGTGTTGTCTCAGGGATGGATTTCCATCTGTGTGGCTGTGGACTATGTGTGTGTCAAATGGCAGCTTTGGATAGAAACCCCTGTTTGATTTTGAGAGATCTGCAACAAATAACATTTAGTTTGATGCTGAGTTAAAGCTTTTTTTCTGCTGCAAAGGAAACACATCATCTGTTGTCTTTGGACACATTTGCCCCTAAAAGTCATTTTGTGTGTTTTCCTTGAATTACTGGCTATGATTTGTTCACACTGTATCAAATACTGCAGCTTTCACTGTTGCCTTTTAAGTCTTTATTTCAGGGTGAGTTTTGTAATGCTGACCAGGCATTTTGGTTCCAAGTCACATCCTGTATCGGGCTGATCGACCCGTGGCAGGAAGATTATGTTCTAATAGTCTGATTCTGGGGCTTTTCTGTCTGCCTCCGCTGTCACTGTTGATTCACAGAGTTTGTTCTTTTAATCTGACCTTGGATCAGGTATCCAGTGAACCACATCAGCCAGACGCAACCTTAGCTGTTGAAACCCTCTCACTTTCTCTCTTTTTTTTAAACAAAACTTTTGTTCATTCTTTCAGGCTAACTTGGACAGAGCAGAGGGGGAAAAAGATGTTGCATAAAGTTAAGAATGTGTTTATTGTCGATACTGTGAAAGGTTTGATTGTGTGCTTTCATTAGTGAAGGACAGTGTGTCTGTAAAAAAAAAAAAATTTAAACCTGCAGTAAAAGGGTTTTGAAGATGTGTGTGTGTGTGTGTGTTTGTGGACTCAGACTCAGACTCAAGGTTGTGTGTTAGTGTGACCGTTACAGTTTATGTGTGCTTATATCAGACTGTCTGGAATGGATGCTTTGCACTTGTTGTATGTTAGTCATTGAAAACACCATGTTGACAAATTCTGCTTCTAGTTTGTGTTGTTAGAAATGTTGAAAAAAAAAAGTTTGCTGACTGATGGCTCATTGGAACACCGGGCTAGATTAGTTTATTTGATTTTGGTCCTGTCACAGTCATATTTTTTTGATTAATTTTGAAAGGCTGATCTAGGGGCGCTTCAGTGGCACTCTCCCTTTCATCCCACCCTTCATCCTTTCATCACTCCATCACTGTGTTCCTGCTAGCGAGCTCAGCGGGCGGCTGAGTACAGGAACAGAGTGCTCTGAACAGCACAGGTGGGATGGAAGGATGGAGAGAGGGAGTGAGAGTGGCTACTGCTGGCCTGCTTTACAGTTATGCACATTAACGGCCGATGAGATTTCATCTGTTTGTCTTTGAGAGGTGAGGAACTGTGTGCGCAGCTTGACGGCATGGTTGTTAAGATTAGTCCTGCTCCGTGATAGCCAAAAGTTGCAACTACTTGAAAGTAAAGGACAATCTCTAGTTGTGACATTTCAGCAAAGAATGTCAGTTCACTAAAAAATTATTTCTAGTTTCTACTTGAAATGGAGGATGGACAGAATTGAAATAAATGTATCCAAGCTACAAAATCAAGGGAGGAAATGCTGTTATAACTTGCTAGTTTAAACAAGTGACTTAAACATCATGCCACTGCCATAAACAATACCAAAAAACTGTTTTTTTCAGGCATATGATCCTGTTTAAAAAGTGAGAGTAAACTGAATGAAGAATGAGGGGAAAAAGGAGAATGCAAAAAAAGTTTGTGTGAAACAAATGTCCGCAGATGCTTACTTCAGATCATCTGTCAATCAGACTTTTTTAGAAGTTGTTGTTTTAAAGGAAGTAATTTGCCACTTGAAAGATGTCTTTTCATTAAGCTAGGCTGTCAGTGCTGACTTTTGAAATTCGTGCTACGTGACCAGAGAAAATAGATAAAAAGGACTGTGGCAGTCATTTTTGCTCAAGTAGTAGAAAACCTACAACTACCATAATGCACTGCATAATGAGACGGACAACACACCGCTCACGCTGGTGGTTGACGTAATGCGAGCTCATCTGTTTTACACAGTGACAGCCGACTGGTACCAAAGAATTTAGCATTATTTAAACAGAAAGATAATTATGTTTTCTGAAAACATGTGAGGCGAAAATCTGCAGTTTAGTTACTGAGGCTCGTATTTGATCAGCGCTGTTTAGTTTTACTGTTTGATCTCAGTTTTTTCAGCAGGAAACAGTATGGCCACTTCCTGTCCACAAACTCTAGCTTATGCAGCTAAACAGGACACTAAAATATGTTTCTGAACGCATCCCTGAACCAGGCTGCTTCTAAAGCGGCGAGGGATTGAAGCGGCAGTGTCTTTTCGACCTACGCTTGTTGTAAAACAGCAAGAGGGAGAGCAATGGATGCAGGGCAGAGCTGTCTGATTGACCTCCAGCTCTAATATTCAGAGAAGACTGACACATCACAGCGGGGAGTTTAGGTTTAAGTAGAGATTTAGTAACAGTTTGACACTCTCTCCTTATGGCCAGAGAGTTTAAATCACTGAAGCAGAGAGGGAGGGAGGAATGTAGGGCAACCTCTGTTTCTCATGTTTTAATAATTCTTAAAAACAACATGTAGGGAATGATGGACTGCTGTGTGTCTGACCTACTAAGACTTCGCTAGTTTGTGTACTGTAACTTTTAAATCTTTAATGGGAGAGGACTGAGTAAGAACATGGTCAGCAGTTTCTCGTTCTCCTTTCTCATCGAGGGATGTGAGGAGTTTGGGAAAAGAACGAATCACTGTCTCCTGATTCTTGTCATAGAGGTGAAACTACACTAACGCAACTTTTGTTTTTCGCTCCTATTTTTCATGAGTTGAAAGTTTTTTTTGTACGCACACAAAAGGCTTATAGCTCTTTAACTGTGTTCACAAATTTGTTTCTATTAATGTTAGAGTACTTTGCAAACATAACCCACAATTCATCCACCGGACAGGTGCAGCGTATCAAGATACTTATTAAACAGTATTATCATTACGACACAGGCACATTATAGGCTGGTCATAATAAAACTCCACTCTTAAATGTGCAGTTTGCTGAGTGCGTGACTGTTGTTTGTGACCCGGTGTTTATTTCACTACCATAAACCTTGTCCAATGTTTTTAGAGAATTTGGCAGTACATCCACCCAGCCTCACAACGCCAGATTATGTCGACAGTCGTTTTGTGCTTTATTTTTGCAATAATGGGGTCAGGGCCTGAAAAGGCACTAGTACTTTAAAAGAATAGTTTTAAGGTATCGGGCGGGGTCTCAGACAATCCTGGAGGTGAAGAAGCCTGATGTGGAGGTTCTTGGTGAGCTCACTGGACCAGTTGGATGAACTGCCAAATTGTGGGAAATTACATTGGAAACAGTTTATGGTATGGTATGATGTTAATATTCATTTCGCAGACCTTTTGTGTGCATAGAAAAAGTAGAAAATCTTCAATTCATAAAATATGAGCAAAAACAAAAGTGTTTTTGTGTAGTGTATAAGGGATAAAAGAATATACACAGTAAGGGACTGCTCACATTTATCATTTATATGTGAATGTATACCGCAGGAGTTTGAAGACTACATCTGTCTTATTTTCTCTCTTTCTTTTGTTCATGTTTAGTGGTCAGAAAACGGTAGCCGATGCGGGAAAGTTGAATAAAGGGATGTAAGCCATCATCACGGCAGCGGGGCTGCTCAGTTGTCAGGGGAACGGTTTCACAACTGAAAGGTCACAGGCTCAGTTAATGTTCCTGACAAACTGTCCTTAACTGTGACATTTTGTCTGTTGTTTATTACAGTTAAAACACATGAGTATGAGGCAGTTTAATATGACACCACCTGAAGGGGGAAATGAACTCCTTTGTGACAGTCAGTGAAAACTGAATAGTCTTCATAAAAAGGATTTATTGCAGGGCTGTTGTATTGGATTGCATTATCTTGTACAGGTGGATCTCATAAAGTGGTGTATGTTCGACAGGAGCATTTTTATGTTGTCAGGTCACTTTTATAATCAGTTACTGCTAATGTTGGGCGTCCTCTGAGTGTAATTTCAGGGTTGAGTAATGTGTATGTATAGACATTTTAGGTTATCCGAGGTTAACGTGATGCTTTTAACAAGCTGATTGACTCAAACCAAATGGGAATCTACCAAAGTCACTTTAGTTTTGTATTGACATTTTGTGTTTCTATACCGTCTTTCATTTAAAATCAAAACTATGGATCTTCATTTTTCTATTACAAGTTTAATTTAAGAATCCATCAGTTTTTTTGAGCATTACAAGATGAGAGTGAACGTTATACTATCAGTCAGCCTTTCTTTTGAAAGCAGTCAAAGTAGTTTTTCCAAGTATTTCAAGTTGGAAGTTATGAATCCTTGTATTGTGTGTACTGTTCATTTAGTCACAGTAAAATGAATAAAGGTGTTAGTGAGGTCTGAGGGCACATACCCACAGATGAGCGTTACACTTCACGGCTGTGTGTGGGCTGTGAGTTGTAGTAAGGTAAATGACTGAGCATATGGTGGCCTTTTTTGCCTTATGACTGTTTTCTTCTTTTAGTGGAAAGATTCTACCGAGCCGGTGTTGCTGTGAAAAATTCCCCATACTGCTGATTCATTCCCTTCAGGGCCTCATCTTGCGCAAAACATCTAAACTTAAATGATTTAACGTCTTTCTGAAGACACGCTCGCTCATACGTTATTCTGTGAGAGTCGAGGCTTTTATTGATGAGCGCAGGTCTGTTTGGATTTGACAGATTTTTAGTGCTAGACTCTCTGAGTAGAGGAAGTGTGTGTCTTTCTCTGGGCCTTCATGAACCTGTTTGCTACTGTACCTCTATCTTTGTGAGAGCTACTAGAGTCGTTACAGGAAAGGCTGTATTTCTATAGCTCCAAATTCCCATTTTAAACTAGGAACTCAACAAAATCCTCAATATGGAAACACAGAAGAGTACTAAAATTTAGGCTTAGGTTGTGATCATCAGTTATATTACCAGTTATATGCTGATATAATATGTAGTACTACAACATACTGTACTAAAAAACTTTTTTTTTCTTTTAAATGAGAGGAGCATTTGCTGCATAGATGATTTAGACCCAGTTTAAACCCAGTACAAAAGTTTCACTTTCAGTGCGTATGACGTTCAGCTGCCCCATCTCTCAATGGATTATTTATTCCAAAAGTAGCTCTAGGTTGAGATCAGCTACAAAGCACTGCATTTAGCCAATGATAGTCCCCTAGACGGACAATTGTGTGTGTGTGTGTGTGTGTGTGTGTGTGTGTGTGTGTGTGTGTCCGCCTAGATTATAGCACTGATAAGCTTTCTCTTGTTACATGTTTTTTTCTAATTTTGTGTGTCTGGTTGTGTTTGCCCCTGTAAATGCACCTGTTATTGTTGACATGAGTCAATGGTTGACCTGTATCCATGGCTACAACTTGTGCTCATCTGTCATTTATGTCTCTGTGTCCCATCTAAATTACAGCACTGTTTTGTTTGTTTGTGTGTGTGTGTTTGCACATGTTCTTGTTTATAGTCATTGGTTGGTCAGTAACGTCTGCTCAGAGAGTGCCATGTTTGTCCCAGTAAAATTAACAGCATGTGTGGGGTTTCTTATTGGTCACTTGGTAGCCTCAGAAAGGTGAATTGGATGTTGAAACCTATTCAGAAAGTTAAACTGGTGTGTATAATTTTGCTTCATATGAATACTTACATGAGGGTCAAATGTGAAGTTATTCATCTGTCTAAAATTGTAACAAATAGAAAGCCACACAGATATTTCGACTGTGTTGTACTGGAGTTTGCATATGCAGTTACTACAGGAGGCCTGGATGCCACAGTCTAAAGACACATCTGTGGCTTCTGCATGTGTTGTCACAGAAATGTATTAATGGAGCAATGGGCCCCAAATCCGTTTGCTTCTTACATGCATCTGCTTGAGTCGCTGAGATAACTGCTGAGTCTTGGTTATTTACCTCTGCAGACCTTGTTTTTGTCTCATTAATGATTAAGCTCAGAGGTCAGAAAGGGTCAGAGTAGATACACAAAACACAATTTCACTAATGAGGTAGCTAATAGTTTTGCCGATGTTGGTTTTGCATGGTAAAGTGAAGTCAAGGGTTAAGTCCTTTAAAGGAATACTTCACCCCCAAAAATGACCATTTGTTAATCACTTACTCACCCCCATGTTACGTTAAATAATAAAGAAAACTGTTTTTCTCACATGCCTCTGGTGAATGCGCAATCTAAAAATGGCAAAAATTCTCAATGACTTTAAGACATAGGGGTACATGTTTTACCACAGAAATGTCAAAACATGCATTTACAAACTCTCACACAACTTGATCCAAGTCTCATTTATTCGGTCCTATCCTCTGTTTTTCCCAGATGGTGAACTGAATTAATCTCTTAGTTAAGGTGATGTCTTCATTTATTGTTGAGTCCTACCAGCAGCTCGAAAAAAAAAAAAAGTAGTTTAAAATGATATAAAACAGGCAGAAGTAGGATGTCATGACTGTCTGGTATAATAAATACTAAATTATTTTCAATAAAATGTTGTCAATTAAATTTTCAGTCAATGTACTTATCAACTTATTGTTTCAGAAATGAGTAAAAGATGTGAACGTTTGTGAAGAGGCATGCTGCGGGATCATTAGGTACCTAAAAATGTCTCTTTTGGCAAATGAAAAATTCAACCAAAGTGCAGACCAAAATGTTTGATTACAGTGTGCTTTTTTTGGTTCAGCTATCCATCTTTTGACACAATCTACTCTGCACCATATTTCTAATGAACAGTGTGTCTTACACACTCGGTGTTCCCTGAATCGTATTCCTTTAGAAGTTTGGCGTGGCTGATAAACCTGAGAGGGGAGATAAAGGTTGGCAGAGACGGATGGGAAAATCGAAGATTGGATTTCTTTTGATAAACATTTACCGGCTTGCCAACATGGCTTTAAAAGAGAATCTATCCAAGATGTTGATAGTAGAAGGAAATTGATTCCTGTGGAGAAAAACGATAGCATGACTCAGGATAAAATATACAACTGATTGCTGTATTCTGACACAAACTGTTTATTTATTTAACTCTCAGTGTCAATGCAGTCTTCTTTTCTTCATTCCTCAGTTTTTTTCAGCATGTTTGCGTTGGCTACCTGCTGAATAAGCCGCTTCCTATCGTGGCTGAGGTTTACATGGGTTAAGCAGAGGAGACCCTTCCCCACCAGTGTCCCCATGTGAACCCTGAACAACCCCAGTGAACCCTCTAAACCCTCTCTGATTGGCTGGAGAACAGCCAGCAGCATCCAATTAGAGATCACCTAGGCTCAATGATTTCTGATCCCTCCCTCGCTGCCTCACGACCCCTCCCCTTGTCAGCTGTGAACTCAGAAGGTATTGATTAAGCGTGTGACCTCCTGCAGTACTTATGTGCTAATTCTCTTCATTTGATGCTGTGCACATTTCAGAACAAAAATGAACACAGAGTTTTGACTTCAGTTTTTCCATTAGAATCTAGAAGAATTTCATTGGTCTAACTTGTCTTGCTTTTGAAATCTCCACAGCAAGAGATATGATCACTGTTGGGTGTAGTTTCTTTTTCTTCTTGTTTTCTTTGTTTAATTGCGCTCAGATGCTGCAGGCCAAACTCAGCGCAGATAGGTGGGGATTAGAGAGGACACCCAGGGAGGGTGGGATTGGCTCGAGGGTTTACCTGTTTAAAAATACCCTCCGTAGCGAGTCGCTGTAGGTCAGCGTTGTTCACTGATCCAGGTCACTAATTTGTGGCCAAAGTATTAAATGCAGGCTAATCCTAAATGAACTTGTCCGTGTTGTAGGTATTTACAGGTTCAAAGACAGAATTAGAAAAACGGTTTGTGTATTTGAGAGATCTGCAGGTCCAGATTAGAAACAGTGGGCTGCAGGTGTTAGAGGAGCATGTCACAGGTCAGATATTGTTTGCGCGGCTGTGGCTAAATTTAGATGAACTCTGAAACTTCAGACTCTGAGACATTGAGATTAACGTAATGTAAACAAAGCAAATATGGCACATTGAACGAGAAACATGAAAAGAAGTCAAGAATATTTCTTGTCCTTTATGTATTTATCATACAACTTTCGAGTCAGTCCCATGATGCCAGTGGGCCTGAAAAGACTTTTTCCCATAGACTCAAACTGTGAAAGAGACGTCCGTAAATCAGTGGATAACCTCTTTTGGAGCATCACATCCCCACCAAATGACTCGAGAAGTTAGCCGGAGTCTTAAGTGCACCTGCTGTATGGTCCCAACAATCCCTAAACAGAGCGGATGATACCGGTAATATTACACAAGGTGATCAAACTCTTTTGGCTTCTATATGAACATATAAACCTCCAATACCGTTTCCAGTTCTCTGTAAAGATTTA